>NW_027071936.1:64991997-65703328 GCF_038088225.1 Cyrtonyx montezumae | reverse complement strand
CTCTCTTTTTTTACTGTTAAATGAGTTCTGTTTAAGGTTGTTAGCATGCAAGCTCTTGTGAAATTTGCTGTCCTACTTTGTTTTAAAGATAGCAGTCTTTACTGTTTGATGTTCTAATATGGTGTGACTGTGTTAAGGATGTTCTTGTAAGAAAAAGTTATATTAGTGTAGAACTGACAAAAGCAGAACCATGAAGTGGTACAGTGAGGACTTAAAACTAGAGGCAAAGCTTAAAGCTATGTGCTGAAGCTGAAGGAATTCAAATTCCACCCTTCAGCTACAAGGCTACAAGCTCATTATAAATGATGCAATGAAGATGTGGCTGATCTCAGGCTTTATTTGGAACAAAACCAAAACATATATTGAACAAAGGAGTCATGATCCTGGTAAAAAATATTCTTTCCAGAGGCAGAATGACGTCTGTAATGCAGGAATTGTCTTGTCTGTTTTGCTCTTGAGTTCTTGTTAGTGCCACAACTGCACTGAAACCTTGGAGTAAATTTAACTCAATGCAGCTCCAGTTCTCAGTTGTACCCAATTATTATTCAAACTTGATTAAGCATAAGTTTATTTGCTTATCCCCTCACATTTTTCTTCTCAAGCAGGAGTGTTTCTTATGTACGTCTGACTGCAAGGACTCATGTTCAAAGCAAAATAACAATCTATGAGCCTTGCATTAAAACTGGATGGTGACAATGATGGCCTGATGTATGCTAACCAAACTTTTCTTCAGGAGAGTTGTTTTAGCACAGCCTAAAAACTTCAAGACATGTATCAGACCTTTAGTGATTTGATATTAAATGCTACTTACATACTGTCCAAGACTTCTAATTCTCACATTTGCTCTACTAGCTCATAATGTCCGTGTTGCATGGAGGTTGAGCTAGGTAACATTTACAGGTCCCTTCAAACTCAAAAATTTTGTGATTCTCTAAGAGTTAATCTTCTTTAATGATATGTGTTATATATATTTAAGAATTTCAAATTGGACGAATCTTCTGAAAGAGGGATGGTAATAGGACTTCTGAAGTAGTTCCTTGTTGGTTCTTGGGCTTTTCTAAGAGATTTACACTAATCATTCAGTTGAAAAGGCTGTAAATACTAAAACAAAGTGAAGACTTTGTTTCTCAGCAGTTATGATTCTTTATGAAAACATTATTTCCAAACAGGGTTTGTGCTCTTATGAGCTCAGATAGAGCTTTAGTCAAATTCTGATGTCTTTGTCGCTGCATCTTTTACTGAAATTATTCTGAACAGTCAGATGTTGTCATCTCCAAATTGTTCATTATTGATCATCTTGTTTGTTAGTAATAATTGAATGTAATGTTTATAGCCATTCAGTAGCAAGCTTTCCTGCTATTAAGTTCTTTCATTTATTGAATGTTATTATTCATTATCCTTTAAACTTGTAAATGTAATTTCATCAGTGTAATACAAATAGCTGAGGGCTTGATTCTACCACCAGCATGTAATTGCATCACTTGCTGCCCTCACATAATACATGCCTTGTTCAACTAAGGAATCTAGGGCTTGAAGTCACATCACCTTTGGATGGTACCTTACTTGGGTGTTCCTCTTCCTTAAATATATATAAACAGATGTGATTCTGGCTTGCCCTAGCCATTCTTTTGGGAGCTAGAAAGAAATTAGTTTATTTGAATTGGCATGGAAAAGTCCTCATTTTTACCCATACCATGAACTTGGTCATCATTAAGGTCCCTTTCAACCTGAGTCATTCTATATGCTCAGACTTCTTGTTGTCTACAAGATCTCCATGCCATCAGAATTCCTGTCCGACTGTCATTAATCATTGGTGCTCTGGGATGACTGTGCTAATGATAGTAACACTTCACCAGTGATTTCAGGAGGCAGAAGCACCCAAGCCTCTAACATTATATTAGAGTATTGCAACTCAGCATCAGCTAGCTGCTGTTGAATAAAAAGAAATATGATTCACTCTCTGATAACTAATTCTAATGACAGAGTGTAGTTTACAGAATTAAATATACAAATTTGCCTTGTGGCCGTAAACAAACCAGGGGTGAGAGGAGTTCTTATAGGTTGAATGTCAAAATGTCATGAAGCAAATCAATACATCACTCCTATTTTTAATTGTTACCAGTGGTAACAGTACCATCAGTTAGTCTGATATCAGTCTTCATTACTGAAATCCAGCAATGTAAGACAAATAGAAAAGCCAAAGCGCCTCTTGTAGGAGAAACAAGTGATCTTCATCTCTTGAAAGATGGAATTAAAAGGAATGACCTTCCCTCTGGGGCTGTTTATTTCCATTCACTTTCATTTGATCATACTTGAGGAACAAATTTAGTCTGTTTATTCTTTAAGCAAGATCAGAAAAGGACTAAGATTAGGTGAAATTAATATAATGTTTTTACCCTGTAAGAGTCCTGAAGTGGTATGTAACAAAGCAAGATGTTGGTGGGTCAGACAAGATAGTAGTCTAGATTAAACCAATGCCAAACCTGGCAAGGTTTTTGTCCCTTAGTGGTGATACAAGAGAGGAAAAGGCAAAAATAAATGTATTTTGTCCACTAGACTTATCCACACACAGCCCTCAGAGTTCATGACTTGTATTAAAGACACTTGTGAAATTCACTATAACTCAATAAGTGTTTTCTGCATTTCAAGTATTTCAAGTACTTGTGGACAAAGGATGCAAAATGTGGGTAATTTGTTTGAAAACCCAATGCATTTCAGATGCAAACCTTAGCTACAATTACCATCAGCCACTAAATATCTAAAGAATAACTACAGCATAGAAGGGGCAAAGTCTTTAGCAGGGTCTGTGATGATAAAACAAGGGGAAATGGCTTGAAGCTCAAAGAGGGGAGATTTACTTTAGATATAGTTTAGATATAGGGAAAACATCATTTACAGTGAGGGTGGTGAGGCACTGGAATAGGTTGCCCAGAGATGTGGTTGAAGTCCTTTGACTGGAGACTTTCAAGTCAAAGCTGGATCAGGCCCTTTGCAACCTTAACTACCTATGATGTCCCTGTTCATTGCAGGGGACCTGGACTAGATGACCTTTAAGGTTCCTTTAAACTCTAAGGATTCTACAATTCTACTGCAAAAATGAGTTACTGTAATTTTCACAATTCTGACTTGCAAATATTTAATAGTTATTTTTTGGATCTTCTAAATACCACAGTGGCAATGAGTTTCATAGCTAGTGTACATACTTCAAGAAGAAGCATTCCTGTTAGTAACATATTTATCAGCTGCAGGATTTAATGGAAATTTCCTGTTGTTTTTTTTTTAACTTGGTGGGTTTTTTGGACATGACAAAAGAAGAATGAGCTCTTTCCCAAGTCTTCGCAAGAACATCTCATATTCATCATTTCTGTAAATAATCACACAATCTTTCAATCACTGTGAAATTTTTTTCCAGGCTACCGATCATTCTCATAACCTTCAAAATCCCTTGTGATTCTTCAGTATGCTTCAGCAAGTCCTTTCGTATCTATATATTTATAAGAAGTAGAATAGCAGTGTCTTTAACTGCTGCTTACATTTAATCTGCCTTCCAGTCTCAAAGTAGTTTCAGTCTTCACTACCTACCCAAGACAATTTATTCCTATTCTTCTCTGCACATATTCATCTATTTCTAAAGAGAAGACAGGATTTATGTCAGATATTGCTGATATCTTGAATTTAGACATCTCCAGCTAAGTTGTCATTATACTCAGAGTAGATTATAGATTTGCCTTTGGGAATTGTTCAGGATGCTTACTTTAGGATAGAAACATCTAATGCATGTGTTAGAGAAATGGAACTGAGTATAGGAATCCTTGGTGTTTAAACATTGACAGGTAGGTGCGAGAGAAAACTGATATGTTCAATATAACCAGATTGAATGTTAAAATTCTGAAAAATTCTTACATTTAACTTCATTTATTGTAATTCAGAGCACATAGTTCAAGTATCTGTCAGATCATCTATTCTCTTTCCTGCTTCAAGACACGATCATGTATATTTACATTGCTTTCTAGTAGATGACTGCCTAGATATTTATTCTTAAAGTCCTCCAAAGTTAAATGCATAGCTTGGTCCTTCTAGCTTCTTGATTCCCTTGAAGTTTTTCCCTGTTGTCTGACATAATCTCCTATTCTCCATCTTTTTTCTCCATTCACTCTTGTAGATACAGAAAGAAGATGCTCTGTTCAGCAATCTTTCAAAATTTGAAGATAAATATTGCATTACTTCTTCTGTCATCTCTAGGTTATCCCATTATAGAAAGAAATGAGCCTTGACCTTCCCTTTATAAAATACCATTCCTTTGTTTCTTATGTTTGTCTTCAAGATACTTCGAAATAATCTGGCTTTTTTTTTTTTTTTCCTTCTGAAACTCAGTCTGTAATTGTATTTCCTTCTTCTGTTTACTTTTAAGGAAGGCAGATGATGGGTCCTTGCCTAGACTTCAGAAATCTCTCCAATCTACCTACCATATATTCTCAAGGCAGTCAGCAAAAGCAGTAGAAAAAAAATGCTGGAATGATTTTCTTCACATACAGGCTATTGGGAAAAATCAGGTAGGGTCAGGTATTTTCTGCTCAGTTATTTATTGCATCTGATGTTATGCTCTGAATGGGAACTGTTGAATCATGGCCTGAACCACAGATTGATCACCTGAGGTGAGCACTGAGTCAGCCACAGGAGCACAGGTGAAGGCAATGCACCTGTGTGACCAGGAGTCTGACTTCATCTCTCCCAGACCCCATTTAAGGGCTGACCACTATTGAAGAAGGGTCTCTTGTTGGAGATCCCTCCCCTGTGGAGTTCTGGGCAAGTGTTGACCGTCAGTGACAGGTGAGCCTTTCCTTATTTACAGGTTGTCTTTATACCATCTGGATAAGCCTTACAAAAATATACAATCTACCTCCATTTTTTTTTGTACTGGTACTATTCTTTTGTGAGTACTCTCGCTACATGTTCCCTCAGTGGTGGTGTGAAGTTGGTTACCTTTTCATGTGGTCTTACATATGCAGTTGAAACTGAGTAAGTTGCTTATCTCTGGAACTACGCTTTCAGATCTCTTTAAGTGTAGTCTTGTAAGCACATCAGATAGATTCTAGGCGTTGAAAGTGCCTTAATCCTTGTTTATGATCATATGGAGAAATGTGTTCAAGTCCCTTTTGAATGTAGATAATAAAGAATGTTAAGAAAAAGCTCAAAGCACTCACACTGACTCTAACATGAGTTATTCCATTCAGAATGATACTGTTATAACTGAAATATAAGAAATACAAGTTGAAAGTATGGCGGTACAATTGTCTTTGCTGAAACAAAGTTTAATACACATACTTTGTGATGTCCTATTTGCCATTTGCAGAGTTCTATGGCCAAACACCAGGTGAGAAAGGTGATCTTTGCTGTTTGATGGGAAACCAGCCAAAACCAAAAGTAACTCATGCAATACCATGTAATTTATCTGTTTCAAATAATAAGATATTATGGCACATTTCTAAACAATCTGCAGATACATCTGCTAAAGCTTCAAATAATTTATTGCCTGTGAACTGGTACTTTTGAATCTGTTAACTTGTTAGAACACAGTCACTGTACTACAATCAGAACTGAGGAACTTCCCAGGGATTTTTATCAAGGAAATGATTGTAGAGAGTCCAGGATTTCCTTAAGAGCTTTACATCTAATACTAGGATCATCATATACTTTGTCCAGACATAAGGACTTCCAGAGAATACCCTTTGCCTCTTACCATCACTTAATCCTTCTGTTCCAGGAGTTAATCTTTATGAGCACCTTCTGGCTCCACTCTGGACATCTGATACTCTCAAAAAGCATATCAATCATTTTTACAAGATGATCTTTAGGTGCTGGTGCTGAAATCTGGTGCAGAAAGTTGAAGAGAAAAATAAAGTCAAAGCCTGGCTGGTGAAACAGCACAGGAAACCTCCTTTAGCTGCTTTTTTCTCATGCTACTGTAAGAGATGAGAGCTACAGCTCCAAATGATGTTTCAGATGGGAGAAAGACGTGAATGTGTGAAAGAGAGTTGGAAGAGAAAAACAGTTACCAGAATAAATTACACTGCCTAATTTCACCAAAAGGAAATTATATGTGTCTAAGGGCAGACTTGAGGTTTGGGCAGGGTTTATTGGCTTTCATTGGTGTTCGTGCAAACTGCTTGCCTGCACCTCTGATGCATCCTCCTTAAAACTGAAAGTGTTCTTAGTGAATATATGTTTTACAGCCTTCTAGGATTAATTTCATATTTCTGCTCTGAATTTTTTTACTTTTCATAAAATCATACAATATCCTGAGTTGGCAGGGACATGTGAAGGTCACCAAGTCCAGCTCCTTCACAGAACTATCTCAAAATCAGATGTTGGGTGGTCAATGTTGGCCAGATGCTTCTGGAACTCCGTCAGCTTGGGGCCATGTCCACTGCCATGCTGAGCCTGCTTCATGCCTACTGCCCTCTGGTATGGAACTGTTTCCAGATATCCAACTTGAACCTCTGCTGTCCTTTTGCTCTATTTGATTCAGAATTGAATAAGTAAAATGATATGAGCCCTTTTTCTCTTAGCTGTTAAGGACCTCATAACTATTTGCACGCTTTCACAAACCCTGTGTGGCTTGAATTAAATGATCTTGGCAAACACCAGATCTCAGTATGTCAAGGGTCTGACCTGCTCTATTATTATGTGCTACCAACTATGTTGTGAGTGAAAACAAGTTGTCTTTCATTAAACTCATTGTTGTTTTCTTTTTTGCTAATGGAGTCATGAAAATTAAATTTGGATAAATATGTTACTAATAATGTATTTAGCAGAGACCAGTGCAAGATTTGGACACTGTCTCTGTATTGCTCTGGGCAGCCCTCAAGCTGGGAAATGTTATAAGCTGTTGTTTTTGTACTGAGTTGGAGCATCTCCAAATCATTTCTTTATCTATCTGTCCCACCCTTGGAGGTGTTCAAGGCCAGGTTAGATGAAGTCCTCCTGGGCAACCTGATGTAGGGTTGGCAAACTTGTCCATGGTGGGTGGGCTGGAGCTTGATGGTCCCTTCCAACCGAAGCTGTTCTATGATTTATCACAGCATCACATTTATGATCTAGTATGGAAGACTTTTGTCTTCACTGGGGTTTGATGGCTTTAAGTTTAGGACTTTTTATAAAAAAAAAAAAAGTTGGCTCTGTGGAAATATTTGTAATAGTTTTCATTCTTGTAAACCAATTATTTAGTTTTATTTACCTTACAATTGAATTTACTCATGCTTATATGTGTACATGCCAGCTTCCTCTGACATAGTTTGGACAAGGCTGGAGAGCAGTCTTGACAATAGTAAAATGTGACTGAAAATAATGATGTCCCAGAGGGATTCTCTTGGAAATCTAATCCAGTTAGTGGTAGCAGCAGAAATATGGTAATACTAAAAATAATATGGACTGTAAAAAATGATATGATCAAAATTTCTTTCAGATCCATGTCTCTAAGGTTTATCTGTGTGAAACAATGCTCTAACTCTACCTGTCTTTTAAAAGATTGCCTCTGAATCGTCAGAAGGGTCATATTCACTTCTGCTTAAGGGAATGGATTGAAGAGAGGAATAACTTGGCTAATGCATGTAAGATGGGGATAAGAAAAACACTGCAATGTTAGAATATAACATACGGAAATGGAAGCCTCATCACAAATGTTATCTAATAGTTCAGATATGTGTTTGCACACAGAATTGTGAAAGCAGTTTGCCTCTTAATATAGAGGTTCCCCAGTTTCTCTTAAACATGTTATCTTGAAATAAAAATACTTTGGCCTCAGTGCTTTTTCCCATTCTTTACTGTACAGTTCTACAACACTTTAACATAAAGCAGAAACTTTATTGAAGATTCCAGGTGCTATTATAAATAAATATAAAAGCTGAAGGAACTGAATGAGCCTAAAGAATAAGCTTCCCATGGAAAAGGGCTAATTTAATTCATGGTCATAGAGAAGGGCTGCATTCTGTGAAGATCAACTTTTCTTCTGAAAAGTCCTTGGGGATATTCAAGGTTATGGAATAATGGCTATTTTGTTGGTCACAGATGAAATTAGATTTTTTTTCTTTTTGCACTGTATTCTCCTTCTATTCATGGTAATTTAAAAAAAGAATCAAAGATAATTCTGTCAGTCAGAAACTGCAAACAAATTAGCTTTGAGCTTCCAACATGAGTCAATTGTAGTAAAAAAAACTGAAAGCACAAACCACATGGATTTGGAGTAGTGTTAATAATGTACTGAGTCAAATCATTTTTAAGTAGTAGAGCAAAAGATTCAATACCTAAATTATTTTTTACTTTGATTCGACAAATGCAAGTTTTCCTGCTTCTTAATTGTTACTGAGAAATGAATGGGTTCTGCTGCCAGTTGACATGTATCTGAACACAATGGGAGATGATGACTTTATCAGTTTGGTGTTTTAGACCCACTTTGTAAACCAGTGAAAAGCTCAGAAAGATTGTTCTAGAAGGAAAGTGCTTACAGAAGCAAGTAGCAGTTAAAATAAATTGTCTGTCTGATTGTACTTCTGCTAACTGCTTTCCTTGACTAGCTAACAGCTATGCAAGAAAGCCTTATAGAGGAATTATTGAATGGATCTGCTGAATTATTGAATGGATCTACAAAAAAAAAAAAGCAAAAAATAATTATATTGAAACAGTTTTTAGAATTTATTTTCTGAGCACAGGAAAGAAGTAATTGCTGATGAATTTGTATCCAGTGGTATCATCTGCTTTGTTAGGACACTGTGAGTACAAGAGATTTCTCTGACAGCTGCTCTGGCTGTGCTTTGAATCTCAATCAGTCATTTTTGCTAGAGTTATAACAGCACTTACCCGTACTTTCCTTCATAAACATTACTTAATTAAGCAGAACTCTTTCACAACAACAGAAACTGGAAAGTCAGAGATTGAAGGAGAAGAGGTGAACAGAAACAGAATGAGTATGTAGCTTGTAACTATAACTGAGAGATTTCCTGGTACCACGTTGCTGAGCTGTTCCTAAAGACAGTGAAGCTCACAGAAATAACTGTGTAGCTTCCTGCCATAGTGGATATTGTCCCTACTGATGCTGTCAGCTTCAGATGGTCATATTATATTCAGCTAGATAAATATTGTGATCCCTTTGCTTTTTTAACAGGTTTTCATAAGTTTAACCAGACTCAAATGTGCTCCTTTTGCTTGGTAGTCAAGTTATATCAGTTAATTCTTTGCATTCACAATGGTTAAGAGTCAGTGAGGACTGTGTAAGTCACAGTGTCTAAATAGGGACTTTCTTTTTCAAAAAGAAAAGGATAGAGTTTCTTTTCCATTCATCATATATTTCTGTACTCTAAGATGTCTATTATTGTAGTGACTCAAGATTTTGAGTAGCTGATTACTTGCTAGACAGTCTTATCTTACTGAAGTAAGGGTTGTAATAAATGTTAACTTTTCTTCTTCATTCTTAGTGAGCTAGGCCAAGGCAAATCTCCAATTTTATTTATATCTAGCTTCATTTCTCAGCTCTAGAGATGGCAGCTACATCTTAACTGAAGGTTTTCTGAGTGTCCTGGGGTAGCTCAGCAGCATTCTCAACAAAAGTTTTACTTTTGCAGCAGGGATTTTAAGACACTATGGCTTTCCAGTTCAAACTATGTGCTTTCCAGTTCGTATGAAGAAAAAAAAAATCTTTCTTTTCCAATTCTAGAGCATGTTGTGACAAGTATTGTCTGAACATCTTTTCCTTTTCAAATGGGAGTAAATGTGAAAAGCTAGGAAGAATGAAAAAGTGGGAAAATATACAACCAGCTGTGATGTATCCAAGTTACAGAAGACTGCAATCCCACCAATTATTTTCCACAGCAGTATCTTAATTTTAGGTAGTTTCCATCATGGGGCTTGGAAAATCTTCAGAAGAATTTCAGTGTAAAACTGTTATGAAAAGATTTTTTTTGTAGTTGTTGAAGTTATAAAGACATCACTGAGAATTAGTATTTTCTTTTTTTTTTAGTTAAAAAAAGAAAAATAGTTGAAGGAAACATTTAATTTTTTTCATTCTATTGTTTTTCAGGGGAAATATTCCACTGTGTCTATATGATTCTAATGAAGTATTACTGACACACCTACACCACTGGTATCATGGCTACTCAGCTGGAAATTATATGGGAAAGCTTTGCATTAAGGCAATGATTCCCTGGTGTCATTCTGGCTGCACTTCTTTTGTTCATTGTTATTATAACATTTGTTAATTTCTATGTGCTACAGAGCAACTTAAAATTCAGGAGTGGTTCAGATTGGATAGTTGCATTCTCCTAAGTTATTTCTTTAAATTCTCTAATGTGTCACAGAGAGATGCAGGAAATATCCTGTGAATATTTAGGACTGTTATTAGCAAGCAGTTAAGACAATGAAGCAATGAAAGGCCAGTTATGGCACACTGATGTATATATTGTTCAGGAGAGGAATAGACTCTTCTGTGCCCAAAGCTGGAAGTTGTAGCTGGAGAAGCCTTTATCCCTTCTGTATTAATTGTGAAGTACTTTAAAAGGATGTGAAGAGATTACTTTGCTGCTAGTAATGTAGTATGTGTACAATATTGATTACACAGATTGAGCTTTTTAAGAGTAGTGTCATCCTGACTTTATTTTGGCATTAGACAAAGTATTTCCTGAAGAAGTAAGGATCTGGGCTGACAGCAGACTTCTATCAAATGAGACTGTTTGCCCTACATGATTTTCCTGTATAGGTGATGTCACTGTTAAGCTTTAACATACTATTTTGAAATATTGCACAATAAATCTAGAGAGTAATCCATATATTATACCTGTTACTGTAGAGGAGCTCACATGGCATCTATAAATATCCACAGAAAAATGCTTTAGGCATTTTTACATGAAAATATCCACTGAAAAATGCTTTAAGCATTTTTACATGAAAACATTTTATTCTATCTAATGCTGTCTCTGTTTGGAGATTGAGTTACAGAAGACTTCCAGATTCCAGTTTCAGGAATCCCAATGAAATCTATTTTTTTTAATTGTTGTTTTAATGAATAAAATGTGCAGAATGAACTTTCTGGCATCAAAGGAATAATTACAAATCTGTGAATATGCTTAGTGGAAGAAACAGAATTGTGCAACTAAAAAAAAAAAAAAGGAAGATGAGATCCCATAAAATGCACTTTCAGATTAATCTTGAGTAGGAGTTTTGAGAGAAAATCAAAATGTTATCAAACTTCAGTGTAAAATATACCAAAAAGGGAAAATAATCTTTTATATAAGATCAGCCTGTAGCATGTGATATTTGAAACACAAATTCATCTTGCTACAGAAATAAGCCCTTTTAAGAGAACTGGTATAGATTTTAAAGGGGTGTGATTATTTTAATATAATGTATAGATAATACTTTATACTAAAACACAGTCATTTTTCTAATGACATTTTCACACCCTTTTTTCCTTTGTGGTTTGTAGAAAAGGGAAGTTAGTCCTCTGTAATCTTTCCTCATCCCTCCACAATATATACTGTTCCTTTGTCATCAGGAGGGAGTAATAACAGTTACATAGGTTTTTTTTCATTGAATAGGTCCATATATTGGTATGGCCAATTCATGTGGGGTTGCGTTGTTTCCTTTTTACAAATGTTTTCAATATAGCCATAGCTCTAAATTACTCATTGGGACCAAAATCACACTTCAGTCTTATATTTTCTTTTTGTGAGCTTGAACAGATTGAGACAGTTTAAAAGAAGGAGACTTCTCTCTTATGTTTCTTCACAAATAGATGCTTGGAAATAATTGTCTCAAGAATCAAAATATTTTCTTCTTTCTTCTCACAATTTCAGAGAGGTGTACTTCAATCCAATACCTGATACTGTTGTCTTGTTTGAGACAATCTTCCAGACAATGCTCAGATAGTCAGCAGCTGAAAAGTGGAGGAGAGATATTTTCCTCACATACTACATAGGCTTTGAGCTTTTAGTTTTTGTTGTCATCAGTGTATTTTGTATTTTACTCATGGTTGACTTTCTTAATCTTCCTCCTGAGTATCACCTAGATCTGCACTGTCTAATGGATTTAAGCTTGGTATTAACCTCTTTTTTTATTTATTTTTTACAATTTTGCTTCCTTATTTCTCCCTGTTAAACACATTAAACACATTCATGCTGTTTTATCTACATTACGATCTCCTCAAAGGATGACCAATCATTTCTTACTGCTATCCCTTTTTTTTTCTACTACTTAAATTTTTCATGGCCCTTTTTGTATTTAGTCTCACAGTATTCCTTCCTAGAACATTAGTTGCTAATGACCTTTCCATCCACTTTTTTTTTTTCTCCTATTCCAGTAATATTTTATAGCTAAATATTCTACAGTAGCTGATGTGGCAGCAAAGAAATGAGTCATCTGCTGGAATGGGGATATTTTTCTAGTCTGTAGTGGGAATTTCCTTGAATTAAAATAAAAGGTCAGAATATAGTGAACAGGCAATGACAAGGCAGAGAGAATAATGAATCTTGGTGTACAGCAAACTTGCATGAGGGGGAAGAAGTTCTGAGAGATGTGATTATATACATATATTTTTTGACAAATGATACTGTGGACATAAATGACTAAGAACTAACATATTGAGCATACTGTTAGTTATATCTATTCTTTTGTTCACATTCTTTTCTTGGTTTCAATGCTTTTTAGATTCACTAACTTTATCCTCCTTTAATCTAATCTCTCTGATGTTACTGCCTCTCCACTGCAGAGCTTTTGCCTACAGGTGTTTAAGTTTTCAAGAGAAGGTATTTGACTTTTGTAAAATGATAACAGAAAGAATTGGTTGGAGTAAATGCTATATATCTCATATATTCATTTCCTTATGAGAAAGAGCCTGTGTGGAGACCTCTGAAAAGAGATGTGTCCAGTTCTGGGCTCCTCAGATCAAGAAAGACAGGGATCTCCTGAAGAGAGGCAATTGGAGGAGAACAGAGATGATGAGGGAGCATCTCTTGTGTGAGGAAAGGCTGAGAGCCCTGGGGCTGTTCAGCCTGGAGAGGAGAAACCTGAAATGGAATCCTATCAATGCTTACTAGTGTCTAATGGATGAGAGTAGAATAATAAAGTCATAGAATCACCAAGGTTGGAAAAGACCTCTAAGATCATCTAGTCCAACTGTTCAACTATCACGAATAAATCAAGTGAATGGGGACAGGTTCTTCTCAGAAGTGCCCAGTGACAGAACAAGGGGTAATGGACATAAACTGGAACACAGGATGTTCCTTATGAACATGAGAAAGAACTTCTTGACACTGAGTATGATGGAGTCCTGGCACAATAAGATGAAGCGCATTGGAGCAGGAAAGAACAGGAGAAAAACAGGAATGAAGCCCAGTGGCCTCACTTAGCACTAAAAATGTCTGGCTGATGAAATGCATTTACTCAGGGTTTTAACTGCAGGGACTAGAGCTGCAGAGGTGTGTGGGAAAGGGCTGAGAGAGAAGGGAAGAATTGGGTGGGTGAAAGAGTGCAACAGCCTCTGTAGTGTAAAGCTGCTCAGAGCCCTCAAGCTGACCTAGCTCAGCTCTAATCCTCCCCCAGAGGTTTATTCTTGATGGTTGTTGGAGATGCTTGCTGATTTATTCTTTAGATAAAATACTAGTGCCACTGCTGCAGCACAAAAACAAATGCCAAAGGATCACAATGTTTTTCATTCTCACCCTGACTGTACCACAGTGTGGTGGGAACAGACTTATTAACTAAAGATTTTGATTTTAAGCTTCTGTGTGTTACAGATCTGTTTACATGCTGTGGGAATTAGCACAAAAAGATTACTGTGAGGGATACCAAGGACCAAATGGAAGTCTTAATTTCTAATTTTCTTTGGCATAAGTGGAAAGGGAGGATAGAAAAATACAGAGCAGTCTGTTTTACCTAACCTAGCAAAAACTATAGTTGGGATATATCAGCTGTTGAATTTGGTGCCAGTAATCAGAAATGCGTACAATGGTGAAGAAGAGCCAGAAATTTCTTTCTTAGACTTTGTGAAGTGCTATTCAAACATCAAAATACAGTCAGGAAAGTTACAAAACTGAAGTCCTAAGCATCTTGTTAAAAGGAGAAGAGCAGTAGTCCTGAAAGTAAATAAGATGATATACACTTTGATTTCAGGAAAAGCAGTAGAGCATGGATACTATTTTGGATACTTGGATTTAAGTGATGAAAGCCTCATATAACCTCAAACAGTGCTACAGGCTTTTGGCTTTTTATCACTTGTAGGCACCAAAATTAACTGAAGCCGTCAGGTTTTTATGAAGTGCATGGTAGGTGTTCACATGAAGTGAAACTGAAATTTTTTAGACAATGATTTTTAATACACCAGGAAGCCATGGGTGCATTAGGTAAAAGAAAACCAGCTGGAGGCTTTCCCTGTGCTTTCACCTTCATACCTATGTGGCAAGGAATGTGTGCTAGTGATAAAGTTGCCTCATGCTCTGTGCTGTACCATCCACTTGAGAGAATGATATCCCTTTGCCCAGATAACTTAGTAGGTAACTCTGGGGAAGGATAATAAGTTGCACATATTTAGATTCTGATTGTACTTATTCATGTACTTTAGAGACTTCAAAAGAAGACAGAGTCACATCTCATGTGAACGTTTCTGAAAATTTCATTCAAATCCCTGCATGTATCTGCTGAGAGCACATGGATAAACACAGCATGCTAGTGATAAGAAAGAAATACACAGAAAGAATACACCTCAATGTTTCATTCTCCTAAGTCTAAGTGAGGAGCCTTTGGTCATGCCGAGCTGTATGTGGTTTCATTAAGATTATGATTTGATCCTTTTCAGTTAGTGGAAATAAAGCTCTATCAAGGTTCTTTTTTTTTTTTAATTGTTGATAAGAGTACCTGAATATTTCAGCTAATTCTTAGTTTGTGTACCCTCAACTTTTTTTTTATAATATAGAGTACACCTCTTTAGAGTACAAGATCTTCACCAGTAATACTTAAACTCAGAATAGACAACACTTGTAACTCTATAAATTAGAAACTCATAAAATTATTTTCAAGATTTAGACAGAATGAATCAACATCCTTCTTAAGTTAGACAGGAGGTAAAGCAAGCCAATATAAGGGTATATGATGCCAAGCATTTTGTTAAGACCTAAAGGGCTTTGCAGGACAGAATAATGTTCTGAGACAGCTATTTGATGACAAAAATGAAGTGGCCTCTCTGAATGGGAAGCTCCTCTCTTCAAGCAGACTTACAATATTTTTTGGAAAATTTTGCATGTTGCCAATGAATAATCAAATGAAGAGAAGAGTGATAACCAATGATGAAGAAGAGAGGTCATGAGAACTCCCATTTTCAAATAGGTGGACAATGGCTTATTAGGAATATTTTATTGTGGCCTTGACAGAAACCTCTCTTGTTTGGCAAGGAGAACTACATCCTTACTGTAGTTGCCTGCAACAGAATTCTTTGCATATCAGTTCACAATCCAAGATGAAGAGATGGCAGAAATATTCTTCCCCTGTCATTCAAGTAATTATGTCATTTTGATTGACTCTCACTATGGGTTTCCTGCATGTCTGTAGAACCTGTGTCTGTCTGGAGTTTGTAGGTGGCAATAGACCACTGCATATCTTTTAGGATCTAGTTAAAAGGTAAGATGGCTTGTAATACATATAGCTTCTAAAGCAATAAAATAAATTAAATGGAAGCTTTTTAAATGCACCTTTAAATAATGAAGTGAACCACTTTAACTAAGTGTCTTGTTCAAATGCCAGCTCATTTGGCACATAGGTACTCTCCAGCAAACTCTTACTGGAGCAGAAAATTCTCCTTTATATCTCAAGTGCTTTTAAAAGAACTTCGGAGCCAATCCTGGAAATGGCAACTTGCAGCTAGAAAGTTTTGCTAATAGAACAAAATAAAAATCAAAATATTTGAATATCTAATTTTAGGCAAAATGACAAGGTTAAATGCTTTGCTGGCATTTGGATATTGTGCTGAGCACATTAGAAATGCAGATACATTGCTGGGACGTTGGGAAGGCAATGATCATAGCACATAATTTATAATCTGTCACAGTAGAAATTGTTTAATGGAAAAAGAAATATATCTGAAAATTTCAGTAATATATACAGAAAGTCAAGAACCAATGAAACTTGGTCAAATGGAAGTGATTGTGCGATGGAAAGGAGTTCAAGGTGAAAATCCACTTTTCATATAATCACAAATTGAGAATTCTTGGGAAATAATTTTGGTGGCTTGTGAAACTTGAAGAACTCAAACATAAAAATAATAGCAGTACTGGAAATGTATCTTCCCCTTGGTAGCCTCAAAGTGACGCAAGGTGTTAGTCTAGGCTGAGGACTCACTCTGCTCTACTACAGGTTGGTCCAGAATGCTACCAAACTGAGACCTTAAAAACCCATAGAAGTTTTTAAGCACAAAACAATGGGAGAATTATCTGTCCAGACTATAGTCAAGTTTATCCTCTAGAATGAGGTTCCAGTCTTTGTAGAAAATGTATTTTGTTGAACTTTATTCATAACTGTTTCTTATTTCTCTTCTAGTCTGTTTTAATGGTTGAAGGCTTTATTTGAGACTAGGTTCCTTCGTAAGTACCTATTGCATCTATAGTCTTTGGTGGTTGTTCTTCTTTTTAATCAACAGAACACTATCTCGTTTCCAGGCTGCATGAAGACGCCTTGGTGGATATCCTTCAGGTTAGTATATGCCACAGAAAAATGAAGAGACAATTGTCCTTTTGGTTTAACAGGCATTTAAGGGATAGGACTGTCCCTGGTTTAGTGCTTTCCCACTGCCTAACAAGTCAGGAAGGATCTGTTTAGTTACATGCTGCTTTAGTTAAGCTAGCTAACCTGCTGTGAGCAAGGGTTCTTTAAGGGTGGAGAAATTGTACTGTTGTGCTTCATGGCAGAAAAGCAGGATTAAGTGAAATTAGCTCAGGAAAAATGGCTTTTAACTTTAAACTCTTTCTGTGCTTGGTAAAATTCAAGACAAACTTCCTAAACTTCTGCAAAACGCAACTTAAACTATGTGCAGAAGACCCTTTATGTAGAAACTGTTCAGCTTATCCACATCTCTCAAATATTGGGTGGTCTACTGGAGACCTACATTAGAAGTGTAGGACAAATGTGGAAGAATCTCTCCCTGGGACATGTTGGCTTCCTTATTGCTGGTGCAACCAAGGATGTGTAGACTCTTGGGTCTTTTTTTATTCCCAGTATTGATGTAAATCTGTGGATATTTTTATTTTCAAAAAGAAACAGTAAATAGCATAACAGAGATCTAACTGGAAAAAATGGGGTGAATTTCCAGAGAGTTCAAGAGCTTTTGAAGAAATGTAATGACATTAACTATTACTGTGCAGTGAGATCAGTACAAATAAATATGGGGTTGCCTTCCATCCCCTTCTCTTGAGCCCCTGAAAGATGTGGCAGCATAAATGTTCTTTGTCAAACTCATATTTCTTCATTACAGACAGTGTATGTAAAAGCAATGGAATCAGATGAAATATTCATGTTATTGAGAAGGAAACTCCAAGCAATTCAAAACTCAAGGTCATTGTGATTGACAGCATATTGGTGACTACACTAAAGTATTTGACAGCCTTTCAAATGTCTGTATCAGATGACAGTTTTCTTTCTAAATTAGAAATTTCCTGGTGGAAATCCAATAGGGTCAGGAGATATCTCATTTCAGAGATGAGGTGCTTCTCATCAGCTTATCTTTGACATCATGTTTTGATGTTGAATCTCCTCTTTACTCCTGCTGAATCTTAAGCAGATATCTCAACTCCCACCCTGCGATATCCACCTCCAGCAATGCCTGTTATGCATGTTACAGTCTTCTGACCTCTGCATTAGACATCTGATTGGTAACAGTCTACAGGATCCCTCTTCACATCCAGAACTCCTTGATTTGCTAGCTGATAGCAGTTTTTTATTTCAGAGAGATGATACATTTGGAGAAACGAAGCAGAAATTTTCAAAGGCACTTAGTGCCAGGGCTGTGCTGGCAAGAGCAGATGTGGGAAGGCTCTCCAGAGCAGACAGCTTTTCTGATGGGGCTGAAATCTAAAATGCTCTCATAGTCGGGAAAGGGAAGACGTTGAGAATAATTGCTTAGAGCTGTAGAGCAGTAAGATTTCTTGTTTGTTGCTAACTACAGGTGCTATCTGATTATTTCATACTTTCATATTCCAGCCACCAGTGGAAAATATTAGGTAAAACCAGGTTCAGAACAGGTTCTGTAGGACCTCCAGATGGACTAATATCTAATATATATAAAATATATACAATGTCTTTTCTTCTCCTCCAATTTGTTATGCAGTGAGTTTCTTGTGCTTTTATATGGGCTGTATTACCTAAGTCTTTTGAGAGTTTCCTACCAGAGCAGCATGAAAAGCTTTTAAGACACATTGTCCTTTATTGTTTCCCTCTGTTAAATTTTCTATGCTAAATTATTGGTCAGAGAGGAAAATTGAGTTGATTTAACGTAATTTGTTCTTGACATTTCACATTGGCCCTATTTCTGTTGCCTTCCTGTGATGTAAGTGCTTATGAAATAGCCTGTAACTTAATTTTGCTATTTCTAGAAACGGCAGCTTTGGCAGCTCAAGAGAAATACTTCTGATTCCCTTTTTAAAGAATAACGTTTTTTTTACCATTCTCTTCAATCTGCTTCCCTCTCCCATAAGCCATGAGATTTACAGATATTTTTTAATGACTGAAGTTTCTTAGGTATTTGTACAAAATGGTGTCTTGAAAATGAGAAAAGATTCTGAAAGCCCTATGTGTCCATGTGAGCCATGCTTTTGGAGATTGGTTTCTAGTTATGTCTTATTTCTTATGTAGACAAAATTAGGCTGTTAGTGTCAGGAAAGGTATAAATTTTGGGGCAACTTCAGGAATTATTCAGGCTGAGATTGAAGAGCATTAGGACAAGTATAAATTATAATAAAGCCGTGTAATTGTATTTATTGGCATTATCTCAGGACACTTCTGGCAACAATTTAAATGCAACTGATAAAAAATATTTTTCTCTTCTTAGGAGGGAAAAAAAATCAAAAATGATTAATTGTCTTACATGACCTTATGGAAGTAGTTCTTGCAAACTGGGAATCAGAATGCAGTGAGAATCTGTTAGTTTTATTGAATTTAATTAATATTGCAGGTCGTTATAAACATGGTTATAAACTGACAAGCAGTATGCACTCCTCATAAATAAAAAAAAGTGAGTAGGTTGCATTTTGGAGTTGCCACTCCTTTTTGTAGTTCATCCTTTAGGCTGATTCAATTAAATGAAGCCAGGGAGCATACACTCCTCAACGTTATTTCTTCATCTATTTTTTTTCTGCCAGTTCATTGCTAAGTAATGGATGATAGCTGTTACTATACTTTGGAATCATGCTTCATTCAGGTTAGAGTTTGCCATGTTTTCTTTTTTCTTGATCAAGTTCTGCAATGTAGCTCTAAACAAGGATGGAGGAATAAATGAAGTTTATTGTAGAAAGTCAGTCCATGTGTTGCTCAGGATTTCTATATTCATAGCTGGCTAGTCACTGTGGGAAGGATGCAGGCAGAGATTTTCAACATGACTGGATTGCAAATGGCTTTATCATAAACAGTATCAAAGTATAATGTGTGATGACAATATTTTGGACAATTTTCTGTTTCATGCCTGCATAACTTGATCTAAAACACTTTATGAACATGTAAGTATGTCAGTAACACTACTCAGTATCAACTACAGTCTTTTTTCCCAAAATCTGAAGGACTTGAGCTGAAACCAAAGTCTATTTGAAAACAGGGATTATTTTAACTTCTGTATTTATTTTATGTAGAAATGTCTTATTCAGTTTAACAGTGCAATAAGATCCTCATTCAAAGTAAACTTTTGGTACAGAAATGCAGTTTGCAAAGTACACTTAAGAAAACTCAGCTGTGAATCAACATGCAAGAGGAGTGCAGATAAATCTGAGATTTCATTCCTTACAGCCTGCAGCAGTGTGAAATTCTTCTCTTTATTATAAATAACACTTAAGTGTGTGTGTATGAGATCCACCAAATGCATTTGAAAGGCCTCTATAGCCCTCAGCAAGGAAAAGATTATAGATTGAAGAACACAACATTCTGAGAATAATTTTCAAAATTTGTTTGGAGGGTTTTTATGAACTATTCCTTTGAGGAAAAAAAAGTGTGTTTAGTGAGGCAAAGGGCGTAGCCTCTCTGGGTTGCTCTGAGCCAAGGCTACTTACTATGTCCAATAGCCTGTGGGATTGGAGAGCTTACAGGGGTCTCTACAGAGATGGGGCATGGATATAACAGCCACCATGGTCAAGCCTGATCCTCTCTGCTCACATCTGTCCCCATGTAGAAGGGTTTGTGAGCACCCACCCCTCCCTTCTCATGGCTGGGTGTAGAAGACCCCACTGTTTGACACTAGGACCCTTGATCGCTCCAGGAGCTTGCATCACAGTCTGTGGGCATTTCCCATTGGACCGGCCACTGACCAGCCCCAATTTATGAATGAACATCCCTTTTATGCCCTTTCTACCTATCCCCAATTTGTTCTTCCTTCTGTTCCCTTCCCTGCACACTTCTGTGGGTTTGCAGAGTTTAAACTTTCTGCACTCTCCCAGTCTGGGCCCACCTTGTTGTCTTCTTATCAGCTGCAAAGTCCACTATTGGTCTTTCTGCAAGCCACTCATCAACTAATACGACTGGGAGATCTTCTTGTCTTTTTGCTTTATTTTTCTCTTAGCTTTTGCCTGTTGTTCCTCCTTCTTTACTGCTTATCTTCTCCATCCAGATATCCTCATTCAGACAACATTGCTTGCATCAACATTCCCACATTGTGTTTCTTTCCTTGTTAACTAGTGCAACCAACCAGATGCTGTTCCCATCATTGCCTGCCTTTCTTATTATACCTTGCTGTACTGGAAAAGCCCCTTGACCCATAACACAGCAGATACTCTTCTTCTCTATACCCTAACAGTAACCAGTTTGACCTGAACCACTCCTCTTCATGAGTGAGAGATGAAGCGTACAAAAAAAAAAACCTCTCCTGAAATGAGTTGTCATTTCTCTACTTTTCCACAAAAAACCTGTAAAGTGTGTAAGCATTCCTGAAAACCTTATGGTGAATGCATGCAGTTATATTTTGTTGTCTTATGACTGGAGAAAGATTTAATAGCAATCAGTATCTAACCAAATACTGAGTGCTCAAAAAGCATTGAATCCTATGGTGAGGAAGATGAGGTTTTCTTTTTTGCTCCAAAACTAATTCCAGGCTTTTGAACACCAAATGTCAAACAGTGACTGGGACAAACTCTGACTGACTGTGATGGTTTTCCCTCATAACAATGATTTCAAGACTGGCTGGAAATAGTCAAACAAGAAGAACAGGATTTGGTGTCTGAAGGTGAGCATTTCTAGTTGTATTTTGTAGCCAACTGCAGGTAACTTCTGGCATTAGTATGGCCTTCCTCCCCTTTTGGTGTCTATTCTTTAGAGTGGTACTTCTGAGAAATGCTCCCAGTCCTTCACTCTGAATTGAACTGCACCTTTGCCAGACTCAAATGCAACCTGAGATGAACTATTCTCATGCACCTCTTAAAGCTTTGAGAATGTTTGTGCAGGCAAGCAAACACTTTTCTCAAGAAGCAGGAAAAAAAAAGTAGAAAAGTTAAAGGAAACAGAAAATCCTGAAAACTTTGCAGATGTTTTGAGCATCTTGACCTAAGTCCTGAAAGTCTTGCAAAGGACACACAAATAAATAAGTTTGTTTTCCAATTCTACAAGTGTTCTGGACTTTCAGCTAAAGAGCTGTTTGCCCCTCTACGTGGGTGGAATACAAAGTTTTAATGAAGTGTACCATTCTGAGTCATTCTAATCCTATTAACAGTCCATCCTTTTGCTATTCTGTGTACGTACTTAAGTCTCAGAGATTGAAGGGTTTTTCCTACCAAAATCACATCTGCAACTTTCCCACTGGGCAGAGCAGCATCACAAGATCACTGTGCTCTGTCTTTTGTATGGTACTAAAAAATAAATAAATCACTGCATCTTTGATAGTGGCACAGTTACCCCAGAGGCCATCACATCTCCTCCCACCATACATGAACCTGAGTGTACATTTTGAGCACAAAGAGCTGAATGGGGAAGGTGAAAAATATGATGTCATCTGCACATGGTTTGACCTCATTCTTGTGCTGTTATTACTTCATTATCTGACTGTTATTATTTTCAGTGACCAGATTGCTCAGTGCATTAAAGCATAAAGAGCAAAAGTGAAAGGATGTATATTTACTGCTGAATATTGAAAAAGAGCACTTCTTGACATTATCGTTCTGTCTCCATATTTACTGTTTTCAGTGATTAACTGTTTTTACTATTGTCAGAAAATGACATTTTAGGAAAAGCAGTTTTTCTGTAAGCCATTTCGGGACTATTTCAGTGCCTAATTCCTTTTCTAAACTTATGCCTTTTCAGACAACTTTATGCTCTCATACACTTGAATACCCTGATAACGAGCAACACTGTAAAGTCTGAATGGAAGGGCTGAAAGGGACATCACACCGGAAAACAAAATCTGCAACACCATCAGGCAACGGGTTTGCAAACTGTGTAAAAATTAGAGATCAATTACAAAAGGTATTTTTGCTTTGTGGTAATTAATCGCCATGCCAATTACCTTCTTAAGTGCTTTACATGGTATTATTAAACAGAAGGAACAGGGGAAACTAGATAGCTGCTTGTTGCTCTGTGGAATTGCCCAACAGAACCCAAAGGCCTCTTCTATTAGCAGATCATCATGAGCAACCTGGTAATATTTTATTTTTGTTTTCTTGCAAGACGAATACTAGCTCATGTTTTTGTTAACAATGAGTGTTTGATTTCTGGGAATCTATTAGTTATTGTTTTTATACTAGTTTTGATACATATAAAGTTAGATACATTACTCCATATGCATGTCTCTCAGCATCTTAGACTTTCAGCTTCTTAGACTGTCTTCATGATGCAATCAGCTCACCCTGTGTACAATTTAAGAAATGTTGCTGCTTTGCTTTGAGATTTAATATATTTGCTTGGCCCAAGTCCCAAATAAATTCATAATAAAAGGATGTTCAACTTAACTGTAAGAATAAAAAACAGATCATATTTTTCAAGCATTTACTGACTAAATTTATTCGAATCAATGCTATTTCATATAAAACTAAACTGCATTGACTTCCTGTGGCTTTTTATATAGAAGGAATGTTTTGGAAAATAGAACTTCTATCTTTTTTAGACTCTGAATTTTCCATGTGTTTCTAAAGTTATGCTGTTTGAACTGGTGACTGGAAAGTTCACTGTGCTCGAGAAAACTGGGATGCCTTTCTTCACATACTTTATACTAACAGAAATCTTACAGGCATCCCATTGAGCAGTAAGTCAGACTTGCTATAAGAACATGTACTTTTTTTTCTATTGACTGTCTTTTCCATGTACCTTTCCCATACACATTCATAGCAAAAAAATGTTCATCTTGCTTCCATCCAGTTTACTATGCCCAGTTAAAAATAGTAGTTTGTAATTTCCTTTCATTCAATTGCATTCTACTTATTTCAGACCACATCATTATTTTATTCAGATCATTTTGAATGTTATGCTGCTCTACCACAGTTCTCATGGGATATGCAAGACCTACAAGTTTATTATCTTTTCCAAACTATTTACCTTTACAGCTCTTAATGGGATGCTGTTTCCAGTACTTCATTGCTCAGAAATAGCTAAAAGCTTCCTAATAACCAGTAATATACTTGGGTTGGAAATGTTTGCTCTTGTACCTACCCCATCCTAACCTTAAACAACTGATTTCAATAGTGATTTCAATTCTAGCCAAATGCATTTACAAATGGCACTGCATTGTTCCACATCCTGAGTATGCATTTGTCTGCATTGAATTTCATGTGCAAATTATATATTGCCTGCAGACTTGCTGGATGTTGGGGGTCTTTGAGCAACAGACTTTAGAGGAATCTGCTGCAGGCTGGGAGTATTCTATTCAGGACAGTATGAGCCCTGAATGCAACCATTATTAAAAATAAGATTCCCTCACTTAGTTGTCAGTCCCCACATAGTCCTAACCTCTTATTCATCCAATACGTGAAGAGTTCCTGGTGAGAATAGAGAATAACTCTGGTGTTATTCTTATTTAAACACTTTCATTTAAAAATGTGGTCATTCAGATTTGTGGTTTTTTTTTCCCCTACAGTACATTCTGTTGTCAGTTACACACTTTCTCACTGTAGCTCTGATTAAAAAAAGTCAATAATACTTGATCTTGGTGTAGATCTTAATGGTTCTTACCTAGCATCACTTGTTCTGTCAAAAGACCATGCTTCTAAACTCTCTGCAACTGTATTCCTGAGTACAATAGGCTGACTTCCAAAGAAGGCTGCAAAGTTCATCCCTGAACCATTTTTTCCTTTACACATATCTACTCAGGCTTCGAGTCCTTCCTGTTCATATATGAGAAATGGTTTTCATACTTCACCTACGTGTCTTCCTCAGTTTCTCAGAAGACAACTTTGTTTAAAGAATACAGGCATTCTTTAAAGCTTGGTGGATGTCTAAAATAGGTAAAATGTGACACCTGCTGTCTGTAAATCACTCTAGCATTGTCCTTACTCCAAAATCCTTGGTGGGATATATACCAGTTCAAGTTCAAGGGCTGTCAGTCACTCAAATATCCCACTGAAAGTTATACAAGCCTTCAGTGCCTATCTTCTAGACCATGCCATCATTAGTTGTGAATAAATTGAGTGGGCTTAACATAAAATAAGAAGCTCTTTTTAGAATGGGTCTTAAGACCAGCAAAACAGCAAGAAGACACTGCATTTGTCATGTTACAATTCATACTTTCAAAGGATTTACTCAGTAAAAATGACTAATCTGAAACTTCAGTACTAGCAGCCTTCTTTATTAATGGCCACAGCCAATGTTTTCTTGTTCAAGATTGTAGATCAATTGCTAGATGGCAAGTCATACTAAGACTCCTTATTTGACCCCAGCTTTGACATGGGTTATTTCTGTCTGCTCCTCTCACCACTCTACATCAATCATAACATTTTGATAGACACTTTCAATAATGCTGATTATATGTTGGTCAGAAACTTTACTTTCAGGTGCAGTCATACATTACTAAGTAAAAAAACCAAAGAAAACACTTTACTCTTGGCATGTTACATAGCAAGCTGCAGGATCCTTATTTTCTGAGCAGCTGGAAAGCTGCTGCAAAGCTGCTCAGAAAGCAATATAATCCTTCTTTGTCACAAGTTAATGGAGCATGCCTTTGCCAACTTAATAGAAAGCATGCATGTAGCTATTCGAAGCACTATCTATCTAGTAATGATTGGACTCTGGTTATTAATACATTTTAGGCTCTCAGTGTCCTTTATATTGGGGATTAGCACCATTTAAAGCTGTTAGGAGGCACGGCTGTGATCAGCACATATTGAATAAATGTTCTAACACTGCCCTTAGGGTCCTCTTAACATAGATTTTTTAAAGATGACTGTCAGGAATTTTTGCCATTTCTCCTGTTATTTGTAGTAATTATGGCTTTGAGTGTTGGTTTGTCAACCAGACTGCCACTTGAAAATGAGTTTCAGCCTTGAAGTATTATTGCTTTCTCTGACTTCTAGTGATATCTCATAAAATTCTCAATCAGATACTAAAGAAATCACTTTGTGAATGTTCCAGAAACATCAGTATTTGTTGTCCACTTTCTCAGGAGTATTTTTTTAATTAAATCTCAACCAATAAAAGACAAATATTGACTTTTTCTCCACCATTTTTCAAGTAACTTCTTGAAGGTAATCAAATCGTATGCCAATAGATGTTTACAATTACACCTGAATACTTAGGAAGACACTGAAATGTCCTTAGCATATGTGATTGTATTTTAAAAGTAAGGATTGTATTTTAAAAGTAGAAAAGACAAAATAAATACAAAAGATCTATTTTAAAAGTAATCCGTTACCACTTTGGTTCTGGATTATTACACTCATTTTGACAGCATTTTTACATTTAGTAGTGTGGCAGAAGAATCTATGATAATTTTTAATATTTCACTGATACCATGACTCTTTTTTTAATGTCTAAAGAGAGTCTAAGTAGATTGGATGAGCTTGGTTATTATTGGAGAGTATCACTAAAGGAATATTTGATCTCCATGGTAGGGATGCAGAAATAGCCTCTCCAATTAGGTTACATCTCCATGAATATATAAGCTATATGTTTAATCAAACTAGGTGCAGCTTTATGCCCAAGTAATTTGCCTGATTCTTCAATTGAAAGGGTTTTTAGGTTCCTGTGAAAGAAGGTACTGGAAAAAGTTCAGAATTTCAAGTTTATAAGGAAATAGATACATTCTTGTTTGAAGACACTGGAGAAAAAAATGCTTGTCCCAGTGGCCCAAATGTCTCTGTTCAAATCTGACTGGACACTGCTGGTGACACTGGCAAAGACTTCTTTCCTGATTATGATTTAGAATTCATTGCTTAATTCCAAACAGATGCTAAGGACACTATTAGGGGGAACAAGAGTTATTCCTTGTCTACTGAAAGATTTAGTACAGCTCTCATAGGTAAAGATTTAATTAAAACATATAGTCTTCACCTGCTCTTACAGTTTAACAGTGGCATGCTAATGTGGTGCATTGTTATTTATATCTGAAATGAACCTTAGACACCATCTTGCTGGGCAATATATATAGTCTATTTCATATGTCCTTGTACCAGAAAGCTTACACATTAAACAGAATCTGAAATAACCAAATGGAACAGTATAAGAAATTATACTTTCAGTGTTAGGAAATACAGCAATTGCAATGAAGCGATGGACTCACCCTGTTGAGCTTGTTTCCTTCTCTGGGCATTTTAAATGCTGGCTGTAGAGGACAGCAAAGTGACTGTGTGGATATTTACTGAGTTCTTCCAACTCTTGAGGGCAGCGTGGGAGAAGGCACGACAATTGCTGTGAATTTTGATGAACAATGCTGCAAGAGGGCAGCGAACCCTTAGAAGCCAGTCCCACTTATGACTAATCAGCTGTGACTCACTGCAGGCTTTAGTTTCTTTCATTAAGGCTTTTCAACATCCTAGGAAACATACAGACCATATGCGGGCACAATTAAGTCAGAGCAGTCCACAGGCTTACAGGTTATTACAAGAGATAATACCATTAATTCTCTTAAGTGTTCTATATATGAACTAGAAAAGGAAGATGAATAACTTCAAGAGCTTCATGACCCCTCATATAATGGCACTGTGTCACCCCCCCAAAAAAGCTCTGGTATTCTAGCACCAAACTTTCTTGACTTGATCAATGGCTACTTTTTCTCCTGCTTATTTTCTACAAAGTCACTTTTGAAAGTGCATGCAATAAATGTTATTATTTGTCTAATTTCCATACCTTTGGACTATCTCCCACTGTAATTCCAGGTTTCTGTTGTTTTTGTTTTTTTTTTTTCCAGCCTACAGAATAAGACCTACCTATTTCATGAGAAAATAAAGTCCATTGTCACATACATATCTATCTTTCCTCCGATAACTTCATCAATTTCTTCAGAATTCAATTGAGTGGTGGAAAATTAAACACGTTCAAAGTATGAGAAACACTTTGCCAAGTGACTTACTCTTTTTATTAGATGTGGGAACACTTGCCAGCTTTGAAAGATTTGAACAAGTTGCTACCTCCAGCACCTTTTCTTAGTTCCAGCTCTCAATTTTCCCATCACAAAAATACTCCTTCCATCACTCTGAGCCAACACTGCAGGCTCTGCAAGCCACGCAGTCAGGGAAAAGTCAGCCCATGTTCCTTACCCCATTTGGCAATTTGTTTTTTGAAGGTTGAGTCTGGTCCCTGGGGCACTCCCATTCCTCGTCAGCAGGAATGGAGTTGGGAAGAACCATTCAAGGTCTTGGATAAATGTTTTTCCCTAAGAGCTGAACCTCTGTCTCTTTTCATCTGTGGAGCCAGTTGTTCATTCTGCCAAGGAGCACCTTAAGAAACCAAGCTTGTAACGGAAGAAGAAAATGAAGATTTGAGACACCAAATGAATTTGGATATGTACTATTAATTTGAAACTGCCAGTCTCACCATTGTCTCCTCACCAGCATTTCCTTCTCCAATATGTGAGACTTCTTTGTGTAGGATGTGAGAAAAATCTCATATCAAGATGTTTCCATAGGATTTCCAGAGTTTTTCTTTACACCTCTACTCTTGAAAGTAGATCAAATAAAACTTATCCTTATTTCTCTGTTTGCTCTTGGATGTTAGTGGTGGATAAAGAATCAGGACTAGGATGGGGCTTTCAAAAAGACACACTTTGAGCTCTACCTTAGAATCACAGAATGATTTAGGTTTTAAAGATTATCTAGTTCAATCTCCCTGCTATGGACAGGAGGATTTTTCACTATATCAGGCTGCTTAATACTTTAAACACTTTCCAGTGATGGGACGTTCTCTCCTTCACTGGGAAGCTCATTCAATCACTCCACCACTCTCATACTAAGGAATTCCCTCCTTACATAGAATCTAAATCTATCATCTCCTGCTTTAAAATTGCTTCCCTATGAGGCCTGGTAAAAAAAACTTTATTATAAATCCACTCCGCATTTTGACATGTTTCTCTAAAGCTTTCTTGATACTCAACAACCCCCCATTAATTCAACCATTCATCACAGAGGAGATGCTTCATCCCTCTGAACATCTTCATGGCCCTCCTCTGGACCTGGAGTAACAGACCTATGTCTTTCTTGTGCTGGGACCCCAGTACTTCAGGTGAGGGCTCCTGAGAGAGGAGTAGATGGCAGATTCACCTTCCCCATCCTACTCTCTGCACTTCTTTCTAAGCAGCCCAGAATAGAGTTGGCTTTCTGGGCTGCAAGCACACATCGCTTTTCCATATTCCATTTTTCATCTACCAGTGTTACCAAGTTTTCCTTTGCAGGGTTGCTCTTAACCAATTCATCAGCCAGCTGTATTGACATTGGGGATTGCCCCCAGTCCAGGTGAAGGACCTTACACTTGGCCTAGTCCACCAGAACGACATTCATATGGGTCCTTCATAAAGGAGAAAAGGAATGAATCTTCGACAATAGTAGAAATGTTTACTACGGGGTAAGAATTTTTGGGAAAGGATGCACATAACTCCATAAACCTGTAGTTTGCTGTGACAAAAAGTTCTGTTGTACATGTTTAATCAACAAAGCAGTTCCATTGCATTCTGATGCCACTGAAAATAAGCAAATATGACCCTTAAATTTAACTGATGTACTCTGTTCTAAACTGTACAGACTCAGAAGTGACAAGTTTTCTGGCAGGATCATATTAAGTTAACCATTTTCTTGCAAATCTCTATACTTCACCGCCACATCCCTGGTGTCTGACTCTACTTGAAAGGCAATCAGCTAATACAGCTTTTGACCAGAGGAGAGAATTACCATTGACAATTTGGATATCACTCCTAGCTAATTTTACATTTTATTTGTGAATCTTCTTTCAGTAAAAACTGAAGAAGAGATACAGAAAGAGACTGTTAACTAATTTCCTTGCAATTTAAACATCTGCATAGGTTTTAAGCAAATGATGGGATATAGTAGGAATTGATAAAACTTAGGTGTATCTAAGACTGAGGGAAAAAAAAGTGATGTGTCTCTTTTTTAGTCTAAAGAAATCAAAATTGTAAATGTCAGCAGTAAATGTGTGATTATGTCTCCACCATAACATATTTCTGGTCACAGGAGACAGTGATTTGGAACAAGACACAGATTTGTTCAGGCATCTGAGACATCAAATTGCCTAGTAAGTATTTTGATAGAACTGACTATCTTGCTGTCATTCATTAAATAAATTACTGTAAAATTAGAAATGCCATCATCTTACACGGTTGCAGTGGAGAATAACTCTTCAGTGTGAGAACAAGTGGTTGAAGAGATTTCAGTTGATTCAAAGATCCAGTTAAGACAATATTCATGACATCATTTCATCAGCAGAGGTGTAAGTAAGACCACATAGATGTCTAAAAGCATTTGAAATTCGAGTTTCAAGCCATATAAAACTAAACCTGACTCCCTAGGACTATGCAAGAGGTGAAGGTAACAAAACATCAATTGGAATCAATATCAAACGGTATTGTTAACCAAGACCATCTATAAATTGTGTAATTTAGAAAGATCATCAAGATAGAAGAAACAAACAATATAAAGGGAAACGCCCACCCGCTTCCAAGGTTCAAAGGTTGCAGAGAAAAACTCCACAAAGGAAGGATCTCCAACAACAGATCCTTCCCCAGTGGTGGTCAGCCCTTAAATTGTGTCTAGGAGAGGTGGAGTCAGACTCCACCCCTTCCAGTCACACAGTGCATTGCCTTCACCTGTTCTCCTGTAGCTGACTCAGTGCTCACCTCCGGTGATCAACCAGTGGTTAAGGCTGTAATTCAACAGCTCCCACACAGAAAGAGTGTCCTAGATGAACCCAAGTGTCCACCTGTTCCACAGATGGAAAAGGAATGTTTTGGTAGAGAAACTTCAGGCTTGATCTCTGAAAGAAAGGGCTTATCTTCACAGGAGACCAGATAATGGAAAAATGCTTTCCCTCAGTAGAATCATGAGTACTTCTTGTATCTTCTTTTCAGCCCTTTCCAACACCAAACCTTGGATGATGTGATTCTCCATTTTAAAATCAGCTTCTTGTCAAAGGAAGGACACGATAGTCAACCTTGACGTGGATCTGTGCAATGCAAACATCTGCATCAGAGCTAATCACTGTAGGATTGCTTACTAGGTGGTGGGAATCAAATGAATACACTCAAATGAGTCTGAAGGATGAGTCAGATCATGATGGTGTGTAAAGAAGGTCTGATGAATCATCATTTAAAATTACCTATTTCTATCCCTTAATTCTTAAGAGAGCCTTGAGTGACTAGCTCACGTATGACTGTCTGAAAAGAAAAAAAGTTTAAGGTTAGAACAGATTAATTCTGTCTGGAGATTTCTCCTTCCCTTCCTTTTTTTCATCCTTTATTTATGATGCTCTGCTGTTTCTCTGCTTTTACTAAGCTCTTGATGATTACAACAGGATAGATGCAAACACATGCCTCTGATTTCATATTTCAAGTAGCATTCATTTAAGTAACTTCTGAAAAGGAGAAACAAAAACAGGTTTAGAAATGTTAAATATCATTAATTTCTGATTCATTTTATATATTGCAGTCCTTAATCAAACAAAAGTATGCTATACCTAAAAACTATTTTTTCTGGTAAGGAAGAGAGGCCAAGTACCTATATTCCACAATTATACAAAACTATTTTTATGTGAAACCATTCCTTGTGTCTTACATTTCAGTAGGAGGCTGCTACTGTAGTCTTCAGGTCTTCATTATGACATTGACAAAACAGTCTTTTCTATTAATGTAATTACAAGATGAAGACATTGGGCAAACAAGGAACATATTTGGGATCTTGAAAACCAGCATTTATGAACACAGGGATCTCTACTAAGTGAGAGTAAAAATTGGCAATTGTTTCTGAGCACAGCAGAGTCTGGGAATGTTTTTCTGAAGTATTTTCCATGCAGGGGTTTTCTACTCCAAGCTACTCCAGCATTTACCGTGTTATATAGTGAGTTTCAATAGAAGGATCACAACCCACTTCATTCACTTCATTCTGTTCAATTTCAAGTTCAGAAGCGTTTAGATGAGGTGCTAAAGGATTTAATTTAGTAGTTGGGTAGAGATAGTGATAGGAGGATGGTTGGACTAGATGATCTTATAGGTCCTTTCCAACCTAATGAACTTATGAACTTATGAACTTATTGATATTGCCCATTCAGCACACTAAAAGATGGGGCTGAGTTTGGTCAGAAGGACTAGGAAAAAAGTCTTTTTCATGTTGATGTTTTCAGCAAGATTTAGAAGCCCCAAACTTTCAATTTTAGCTTTTATCTACCTGTATTTGTGAGTCAGTGATTCTGACAGCACTCTTAGCTAGGGACTCTGTTTCTAAATCTAGACTCTGAATCTAGTACTACAGGCTGCAAGGAAATGTGCAATCTGCTACAGAAACCTCCAGATACTTCTACAGCAGCTAACCTCTCACAGTTTTCATGATGTGGAACTGCCTCTTCTAAATCCCCTTTTCCCAGCTCTCTAAAATAGCACCTACTTTGGAATATTTCACCACTGCAGTCTGGAGTAGCACAGCTGAAGTTTGAACAGGAGAGAGTAGTTGTCTGTGGCTGATGCCAACGGTTAAAATTGGCACTGTGAAGGAGAACGGAATAAAAAAGGTTGATCCAAACTGACACTAAACCAATTGAATATGAGGTCCCTAAGCTAAAAATTTACCTTGTAAATGTAAATTAGTATGATGACTGACAAAGCAGTTCAGAGCTACCATCTCAGTAATACTAACATAGCTTTGGACAGCAGCTTGCTGTCTAAAGTCAAATAGATTCCTGACTCTTGTCAACCCCCTCATTGTCTCACTTTCTCCATGTATGATATCCTTCAGCACTTAACAATAATACAATGATTGGAAATTCAGTGCAGGCAATGCAGTAGTTACAGAGTTGGTTCTTGGTTTCAGCTCTGAGCAAATCCTTGCCTCCAAGGTCCTCTCGCTTCATAAAAAAATCCATCCAATTGATGTGATATCTTCTGTCATTGCATTGTTTACTCTATTTTCAATTTTTTTTTTTCAACATGTGCAATATTTATGGAGAAATCGTAGAGTCACAGAATACCCTGAGTTGAATGGGGCCCATAAGGATCACTGTGTCTAACTTCTGTCTCCACTCAGAACCATTCAAAAATCAGACCGTATGTCTGAGGGCATTGTCCAGATGCTTCTTGAACTCTGAGAAGCTCTGTGCTATGACCACTTCTCTGGGGTGACTGCTCAATGCCTGACCACCCTCTTGGTCAAGTACCTTTTTCACTTTGCAATATGTATTGTTCATGCTACTTTGAATGTATTTGCCCCTAAGGAACTATTTTAACAAGTGCCTAACCCTCAGGAAATCCATGACCCAATCCTCATGATGTTTTCATCTATATGCCCATGGGGGTAGCTATAAAATTATGGAAGAGAAAATGAACCAATTTTGTTCATTGTAGGAGGGTATGCATTTTTCATAGGACCTCTGAGTCATATATTTATAATCCATCAGAACAAAACCAAAAACACTTTCTAATTAAGAGGAAGCAGCAGGATTTTGATCACTAGTTCCCAAGTTATGTCACAGATAGAGAAAACTCTGATACAATACAACCCATGCTGGTCTTCTCTGTAGTACAGACGTTAATAATGACTGGCAGTGTCAGCCCTAGCCACAGTTGCTGGTAGGGACAGACATGTAGTTCCTAACAGGGAGACTAAAGTGGAAATATAATCTGCACTTCCTTGTATTTGTTACTGAAATAAAGAACTGTAATTTTTATTATTATTTTCAGTTAACAAGGCAAATCATCATGCAAACATTCCCTCCTCCATTTTCTTGATAATGGCAGTTTTGGAAAACTTTACAGTTTAATTAGCAGTACTGGTATGGATCAGTAGCTGAAAAAAAATATCTGCAAAACCAAAAGGAAATATTTATCTCAGGTGAGCCTGGCAGCTGTACTTCAAGGATGAAATAAAATTTAAAAAAGTTTAAATTTTGAACATTTGAAATACTTTCAGCATCCAGTATCAGGTTTCCATACTTAAGAATTACAGAATCATAGAATCTTCAGGGTTGGTACAGACCACTACAGTTGTCAAGTCCAACCATCCTTCCATAACCCACTAATCCATGCCCATCAACGCCAGTACTCTTTTCTTGAAAACCTCCAGGGATAGTGACTGCAACACCTCCCTGGGCTAGAAAATATATTCATATGAAGATATATTCATGATTCTCCAAAATAAACTGGCTAGTTAAGTCCTAGAACAAAACCATAGAAAAGCTTGGTATTTCATCTCCACCCAAAATATTAGGGCAAGAAGGACTTGAGATATCGTTCCACAAGTAAGAAACATCTGAAAAATATGAAATTAAACACTTTGTGCTCTTCTTGAAATATCTGAGAATACAAAAATTTCATTTGCACATTCCTAACTATTTAAGATATGAAGAAAATTATATTGAAGAAAGCAACTTCTAATTTTTCAAGTTAGAAAGTAACATTTGCCATCTATAGTAAATGAAATATCTTACTGATCATTTAAATTACTGATAGACTGCTGATATGATGGAATTGTAGTATTTGGTATTCTACTGGTGGCTTATTTTTTGTGGCTAGAAGTCACCACATATTAAAAGAAGAGTATTACTGTTCACACCCTTCACAAACATCACATTCACTTAATGTGGTACTTAAAACAGTAAGGCAACAAAAAACACAGAAAACAATGTAGCAGATAAGCTTTGTATAAAGCAGATTTATTTTCCACAAAATCATGCTCTCATTTTTAAAATGAGACAGACTCTAATAATCATAATTTACGTCCAAATATTTTTTGTCAATCTTTATTAACTTTTTCAATATTAGTTTCCAGGCAAAATTTTGACCTCAAGAATCAAAGATATTCAATTTTTGTAGCTTCTTTCTTCCCTTCAACATTTTTAGGTCATTGCAAATCAAATTTCTTTAACCTTATTCTTCTCAGATTACTTTCTCGTTAGAAATACCTAGTTTTCACAGATCAAAACCCAAGAAATAAAACAATGAAAAAGCATTATTTATTACAAACTCTCAGGGAGAGCTCATTTTAGGATTTAATAGGGTAGTTTTAATTATTTTATGGAGTTATCTCAAAAATTTACATCGTGTGGATTATTCAAGATAAATAAATGAATACTTCTATAAATAAATGAAGCTTTTCTCATCCCTGTGCAACACTCATTCAAAACTGTGCTTGCAGTACCTTTTTAATTCAAATATTTCTGGGAGCTTGACTCTTTGCTCTTGCATTCACAATGACAATTCACTATAATGTCTACTGGTTTCATTGGTTCTGCATTTGGATATCCACTTTATCACTTTATCTGGAAAATAAAACGATGTCTTCTCTCTTGTTGAAATAATTCCTGGAAGACAATGGTTTGAAGCCCATAGCTTTTCACTGTGTATCTGTTTCTGCTGACTGCTTGTCTGGTCTGTTTTAATCTCCTTCAACACTGAAAAGCTTAACCAGAAATCTAATTTGAGGTCTTTTTGGCTGGAGATTTTGAAATGAATACCATTTAGTCGCATGAGAATCTTCAGATGAGTCTATCATGTTGTATTCTGTTGATTTACTGCTGCATTGCGCTTTGAATTACTGTTTGAATTTGAAATGCACTGCTTCTCCATTTAGAAATGGTCTCTGGATCAACAAGGGGTTTATCAGTGCAGGACACAAAATACACATACTAGGAAAAATCTTGATGATCCAGATATAGCTGCTTCTCTCTACCAAAAAACAAAGGGAAGTTTGTCACTCACAATGGTGCTATTCATCCATGAATAGTCATATTTTTCTCAACCACCTTAAAGAATAATTGCCATATTATTTGCAAACCACTGCTTCAAAGCAACTGTAATGTGGGAGCTCTCCAGGAAACCTCCTTCCTATCTTTTTTTTTTTAATTGAGTTTTTTTGGAGCTTTATACAGCTTTCTTAATTCAGATTTTGATAATCACAGGTGCTTTGTATGTAGAAATTTGGTGACGTTGGTGAAAAGCACTTGAAAGCTACTTAGTGATCAAAGATGCCTGATCAGCTTTTGCACTAAGCAGAGCCTAGATCTGATCTTTAAGTTCATGAAGTCCAATTCTACTTGTTTCAATCTGGTGTAATTAGCAGCAATCAAGACTTTTAACCTACAAACTAAGAAATCCAGAGTTGATGTGATAAAACACTGCCTTTCCTACCAAGAAAGGAAGGTGTACTTCTAGCAATGGCATGCCATTCTCTTGTGATGAGTTTTAAACACAAAAGACTGCTCAAGAAGAAAAAAAATGTTCAGAAAGTCTCTGGAAGAGTGATATCATGATTAAACTAAATTGTGGAGTCAGCTAATTGCATTGCTGAAACTAGACACGACTTTTTTTTTGTTTTTTTTGTTTTTTGTTTTTTTTTTCTGTTAACCTTAAACATATAGCATGTTTCTGAGTAACAACTTGCTTGATCATCACAGTGACTCCACTGAAGATGTTTTCAGGTTTTAGACAAGCAAAACCACTCTGAGGGCTAGCTCTCATCAGTAACAAACCACTCAAATCACAAATTAACCTACCCACAACTGCAAAACTAATATCAAATTTTCAGTGATTAGAAGTTTCAAAGTTTCCTTAAAGTTTATAAACCATCCTGGAAGGAGATATGTGAAATTTCAGATTTGTTCTTACTGCAGTGTTGTATTCACTGAGAAGAACACTTGGTGTTTTCTGCATTATGTACAAATTAATTCTCTTCCTCCAGGTGGGAACTGTCCAATTGTGAATAGTTTGGAAGATAAATGTACAGTTTGGAGTAGCATTTTTGCTGGCTGAGGATGATGTAGAAATTGAGACAAAAAAGCTCTTCTTTCCCTTTACTGACCACAAAAGGAGCATACAATGGCAGCCTCATGTGAAAATTGACTGCAGAGAAAGAGGAATTTCTTTTCTGCTGTCTTTCATGTATCCAGTGTCCAATCCAAAACATGTACATATGTTAGTTGTTTATCACAATCAATGCCTTGTGCTTCCATGACAATGCTCAGAGATGTGAAATATAAAGAGATAAAGATGAAATAACAGTGTGGAAATGAGAAAGACACGATCCAGTACTCCCTTCTGTTGACATACTGCTTTATGATACTGTTGGAACAGTAGATCTAGTCCATCATTCACTCTGTAGATATGTTACTTTTATTATACTGCTGACTTTCTTAAACTCAAAGAAGTCCTATCTAAGCTGACAGTATTTCATGTGAATTAAAAACAACCAAAGTTTCACTGACTGCAATGATTTTACAAATGACAGCAAGAACTGATCCAAGGACATAAAGGTGTAGCCAATTCTAGGTGTGATTTTTGATGTCTCCAGGAATAACCTCTCCAAGAGCCTGACAATAAAGGAAAGTGCCACGGGTCCATGTACTCTGGATGTTTCTTTCCCATGAGTGAAGCAGGAGCTGAGCTCTACCATCAGACCAGCTCATTTTTAAATTACTATTTAGAATATATCAGCTTTGTTTTCCCATTATGGGAAAGTGAGCAGCTCTTTGTTATTTTTGTGTCTCTTACAACTGACTAGGAAGTGACACTGTGAAATCATTGTAGTCGCTTTGTAAATGTATTTTTGGTGTTCAGTAGAATCTTTTGATCCACTTTCTTCTCTGAGGTGAGTATAATTCTCTCCCCATTGTTACCCTCTCATCAGTTTTTAGACATGAAACATTTAAATACAGAGTGGAACTCACTTTTTTAAAAAATTACTGATTTTGTCCAATATATTTTACATGTCCCTAAAGAATTAAGAGACAAAAGCTAACTAGAGATTGAGACAACATCCTTTTAGATGCAGAGATTGATTTTCCTTCATCATCAAAGTTGAAGTGACTAAAAAATGAGAACTTTCAATCTAGGGTTGGAATAGAAAATTGCAGGTGTTGGGTGGTTGTTTTTGTTTTGGTTTGTTTTTTTGCCTGCCAAGTCCACCTATAGCCTCAAAATTAAAGTGAATTGTTCTATTCAGAAAAGCAAGATGGATTGAAATGCTCCCGATATTCATGTTATTTCCAGCAAACACAGCAATTTCAGAAAACTGAGCTAGAAATCTTCCTGTGCCAATAGTGAATGTGCATTCTGCTGCCTTACACAAAAAATTCAGCAAAAGAAGCATGCCATTAACTTGGATGGATGAATGAATTAAGCTTTCACTAGAGACATCCAAACATTTGGAGGTCTTAAAAATACCAATGTATTTAAGGCATGTTACATTATGTGCTTCAGAACATTAGAACAACATTGTTTTAGGCTGTGACATGCAATCTGTCAAGTCAAAGGCTTTCTTTCTGACATATTGTTTGCACACTGTAACTTATTTTAGTATCCTATACAGTTAAGAAATGAGGGAAAAAATCTAAAATATTCTTGCTTTCCTACTCCTCCTGCTACAAAAACCTGAGTAAGTTGTCAAAAAGTAAGAGTTGGGAAGTTTGCCTAATTTAAATAAGTCAGTTTTAAAACATTCTTATTAAGGAGATGTGCATGGTTTGTCAGCCATGACTGGTGCTTGAGTAATAGTGGGCAGTTTTGACACAATCTGCACAGTTTTGCTATAATTAGAGAAAGACACATAAAGCATCCTTCAGAGCAGAAAATGATTGGTGAAGTACATGATTTCCTGACAAGTTTTAAAGATCTCATGTTGTCCTCTGCCATACATCTATTCTGTCTGTCACATAACCTCACTGTAATGGCCATTAGAGCATGTCTGAAAATGACCCTTCAGTGCCTCCCTTCATGACAGAATACATTATGGTCAAATCCATTGTCTTTTTTTGAATAAAAAAACTGTTAGAAGCATGAATTTAGGCAGAATGACAAAGGAGAACTGCAAAGCTATTTGGATAAGAACTTCATTCTGGTTAAGGATCACAACCAAGTAGAACTTGGGGGGTAGCAGGGGGGGGTTGAGTGGGATTTAAAATAGTTTTAACAAATGTAAGGATTTGTAGCAAATCTATCAGTCTATTGCTTCAGTCTGGAGTTTGTGACTTCAGTACAGAATTTCTGCCTCTAGTAGAAAATCAATGTATATGTCTGTGAGAGTGTCCTATTTTAAAAAAGAAGAGTAAGTGTCCTGAGCATGGGTCAATGCAGGACTACTGGAAGTCCATTGCAGTACTCTCTTCACTGGCTCTGTCATCTGTAATGATGTGAGTTATAAGGAGAACATCTTCCTCGTGACTGGTTTGGTGTCACACTGCAGACCTAAGCATGTTTAGCAGGCTTCTCAGTAGGGTTCCACTTGCCATTTACAAGTGGTCCCTTTTGCATCTGCCAATGCAATATCCCATAGCTATGTCAATGGACATTACTTGAATAACTACTTGCTGGTTTTTAGGAAAAAGGAGCAAATATCCCATTGTAAGTTATAGTATTGAACTGCTACAGTTGGGTCACAGGTGAATCAAACATAGATAGCTCTTGACTTCTTCCAATGTGCATAAATCCTCTCCAGACCTCCAGCCCTTTTATTCTAATGTCATCACATTCTGCAGCACTCATTGGTTGTTTTAATTGCCTCTATTGATATTCTTATTTGAGTATATCTTGCTCAAGGGTTCAGTCTTACCATTGAATAAGGTCATGTAGATAGTAGATTAAGGTCTTCCTGTTTGTGCACAAGGGTTTAAAATCTCCCCCATCCACTATTCCATGCACTCTCTGCAAATATTACTATTTGTTACTTTTTTTTTTTTAATTTGAAATACTTTTATACAAAGATCTTTCCTTTTCTGTCCTGTCTGACTACCATATGTATCAAAAGTATTCACAAGCTACAATTGCAAAATGAAGTCCTTTACAAATTTCGGTTTAAGGAAGTGAGTAGAGCCAGATTGTAAAATCAGTATTTCCAGTCCTAAACATGGTCAAAATTAAGAAAAAATTTAAAACTTGCCTTTACTTCTTTTTTGCTTGTACTGTGAGTTAAGCATGTAAGACTGCATGAAATTAGGCTTTTCCATATTATGGCACAGTGTGAACTGAATACTGTTACATCACTATTTTTGTTTCCTGAAGCACAGCCTTCTGAAATGGGCATTTGGAGCAAACTGTAGGTTAGTGAGCTATTGAAATTGCTTGAAACCTTAAGGATATCTACCAGCACATAAACTCTGACCAGTTAAACACACAATGCAAGACTGTTTTATCATGTTTTGTCATGTCTTATGTATTACACACAGGCTGAAAAATGTCTGATAGCTATAGACTTCTTTTGAGAAAGAATACAAGTACTTTTGCCAAAGACAAGTTATGGGATTGGGTTTGAAAGACAGAAATGAAGTATAAGTGAAAATAAAGTTCCTAATGCATGGATAAGAATTTACCCATCTAGGTAACATGGGGACTGATTTTCTATCTGCTAAAATTTCTCTATCTATATTAGGATGAGTGAAAATAGCCACAAACTAAGGCACAGGAAGTTCTGCACAAATGTGCGTGGGAACTTCTTCACTTTGTCACTGCATGGAGCACTGGAGCTGCATAGAGAGGTGGTGGAGTCTCCATCTTTGGAGACGTACAAGACCTGCCTGGATTTCTACCTGTGCAACCTGGTCTAGGGAGCTGCTTTGGCAGGGTGTTTGGACTCAGTGATCTCTTTCAGTCCCTTCCAACCTCTACAATTCTGTGATTCTGTAATTCTGCAATTAAAATAAACATCTGTATCTTCTTGTTGCCCTCAGCTTTAACTACTTGAGGGCTCTGTTGGGGTTTTATGAAATTCATCATGCAGTGATGAGTTATCCTGCTAATCAACAAGGAAAATGATGCAATTGATGCTTTCATGTTTTCAAATCCAAAAACAGATATCAAATCTGGAAAGTGGTCTCTTTTTTCTTTTCCCTCTCTCTCTATTTAATACTTCAGAAGGTGATTGATTTAGCTATTCTAAGGTCTAAGTTTCAAGAAGTGCCTAACTTAATCCAATAATCATGTAGTGAACACTATGGTGAATTAGACTGACTCAGACATAAATCTGGGCTTCTGGTGTACACTCTGGCTCATTTTGTAACAGAGTTCAGTAAAGAAATTTACACTGGCTTGACAAAATTGAGTTAGGTGGTTGCTGGGGTGTTCATGTAGGTAGGTGTATACTTCTGTGCACTCATTTCAGTCAGAGGATTGGAGTAACTCCCACTTTATTTATATTTTCAACTCTTTGACAAGATTGCAAGATACTCACTTCATAAAAAAGAAACTTGTTTTCCACTGAAATTTTCGTTAAGTAGTTTTTGTAGTTGTACCATTTACTGAATACAGAACATGGATTTGTTCAGCCCAGAGCCTATAGTTGGGCACAATGAATAGCAACTCTTAACTTTAAATCCAAATCGACATACTATTATCTATAGCAGTCTGTGAAGTTTAACACCAGCTTCAATAGAATGAGCTTTATCAGAACCCACAAACTCCCTTCCAGAAGTGGGAAAATCTCCACAGCCAGTAGAAAGTTGCACCCAAACCTATTGAAATTTCATGATGTTATCATGAAGGCTGTAGAATTTAGAGTGTCAGGGATAGTGTTAGAGAAAAATATACATAGGTCACTCTAAAAATAATGCCTCCTGTTTATTTTCATGGAAACAAAGAATGCAGTAGCACTATTTGATAGAGCAAATTCTCAGTAACAAAACACTGTGTCTTTGACATTGCCACTACTATTATTAATGTCTTTTCACCAGCAGTGAACAAGAGCACGAATGTAGTACTCTTAAAAAATCCAACACCAATGGAGGCAACCCACTGTTTCACAATGTTTCACCACCCACCACCTCACTCTGCTCACAACCACTATTTGATATCTATAAATGTTTAGGAAGTGTTGGTAAATGTCAGTAAGTGCCATTTTTTCCACATGGAAGATTGCAGTTCTATACTTTTACTTCATAAACACTTCGATGTCAGACTGCCCCTCTGCTGCCATCTGTCATACAACAACAGAATGTAATGGGATATTGGTGGGAAGGTTCAACATCTACTGCTGCATCACCAACATCTGCCTTTGATGCTGTGGTCCAAAATCATAAAATAAGAGGCATTACTTTTGGAGCAGACCTCACAAAAGCAAAGTCTTCTACAACAAAACTTTAGCAACATATTAGTGATACTGTGTGGAAACAGTGGGGAAGGGATAAAAGCTCATAGGTGCAATCTGTCAGCAATCATGTTCAACAATATCTATGGATGGGAAGGTTTTTTTTCCTCTCTCAGGAAAAAAAAGTGAAGAATTTGTTCTTGCATTTTAAATTCTGTACAATTCAGTAGGAAACAATATTTAGTACAAACCTTTCAAAGCGCACTGAAGCCAAAAGAGCAGGGTTTACTGAGTCTTCATGCCTATGGCACTGGAATGTTTCAGTTTTCCTATATATTAATGACCTGTGTTGCTTTTGCCACTTCACACTGCTGGCTATGAGAAAATGAGGCAAATTCTGATTTTCAGGGGTCAGGAGGTCAAGAAGAAATGTGTTGCAAAAACCTGGAATGCTCTGTAGATTTGCACATTAAGAAATGGTGAGTTTTGCTCTGTAACTGGTGAACCACTGAGCAGTGTTTGTTCAACACGAATTCCAAAACGGTGTGTTTTTTTTTCCAGTCTAGCTTTATGGATTTATGGGCATAAACATTCAGGTGGCTTCAGTTTAGTGGATTGTCTGCCCTCATCTTGGCCACAGCAAGTGCTGGTAGCTATGTCATCTTCCCTCTTGCAAATGGGAATGAACACACAGTGGCTTGATCTGCCCTCAGTCTCTGATACAACAAATCTGTGGTTACAAGCACACTTTCTTTAGTAACTAGTGTGCTGTACAGGAGCAATGTTAATAATGCTTTTAGTAACACATTAGGCATCATGGCTGAAGTCAATCAATACCACTTTCTGTGACTTTTGCCTCTTGAGACAGTGTAAATTTGCTCACCTCCTGTAAACAAAGAAACAAATAAATAAAGAAATAAGCCTTTTTATCTCAAAGGTAAAGGCTAGCAAGGTAAGAAAAAAGAACAAGGATGGAAAGTTGGCAGTTGAGAAAGAGCAAATAAATTGTAGATGATTGTATTTCCTTAAGTGAGTACAAAAAATAGATGTTAAATAAGGCAGGATTATCAGTCTCTGTTCAGTTGGGAAAATAACACAATGGAAAATAGGTGAGGTAAGTTTGACATAAGTTAAGTCATGCCGTTGCACTTCTGGGGTCTTTTCTGCTTGTATCCATTGCAGATCAAATACCTTATAGGGTCATGGGTCTCTTTGGGAGATTAAGGGATTTGATTTAGTAGTTGGGTAGGGATAGTGATAGGAGGATGGTTGGACTAGATGATCTTGTAGGTCCTTTCCAACCTTATGAACCTATGAACCTATGAATCTTTTGCAAGCCAAGTCATGTAGAGTCACATCGACATCACCACAATCATGTTCACTATACAGCCGTGTATAAAGATGACAGAGTTAGTATACCTCCAGAACTGGGCGACTTAAATAACACAAGCATATGCAATGGTTTAAGATGTGAAAAATCTACATAAACATATAATTGACCAGAACATTGGCACTGCTTCTCCTTGTCCTTGTCCAGTCCTTTCCAGATAATCTATTTTCAGTTTTCTATCTTCACTTAGTGCCTTTTAGTGCTAGAGGCAGAGGTATCCTTAGTGCTGGGAGAAAACATTATTAGCCAGGAAACTTCTTTTATTCTTGTGTCTTTCTGGGATTTAATGCAATAACACTCATGATCATTTTTGCCTTGCGTGGTTGAGAATGTTACTTACGTAAGATAAAACAAGACCAAAAAACATTGCTAGTTATCACACACAGCAAGCTTCACAGCTGTGTGCCTGCTTTTTCAGTGCATCCCAACTTAAAAAAACAAAGACGTAAGCTCAGTGTTTATGAATAAAGATTCTGCAAGTATTCAGAATTGCAGGCACTGACTGGCCCTTGAGAAGCCTTGACTTGTGTGACTCAAAGCAACAATCACAGGTAGGAGGGAATTAGAAGCAGGATAAGGACCTGCTTTGTCAGAGGAGCTTCTTGTATTTTTTTCTTGAACTTTTACTTTTTTTAGAGCTATTTTTATTCCCATTTTACATGGCTGCAGCCCAGTCGTTTCCTGTTAGAAAAGTAGAGTGCATGTGAGATTTTGAAGAACAAAGTTTAGTGTGTATGGTGGGTTAGAATGGGACTTGGTGGTCTTAGAGGTCTTTCCCAACTTTCATGATTCTATGATTCTGTGACTCTACTTTTGTTTCCCACTATAAAGGGAACAGAGCACAGAGATAGACAAGTAGGTGCCACCACAGTAAATGACAATGACAAAACAATGTTTCTTCTGAACTGATATATTAATAGAAAGCTTTCAAAACAAATCTGTGTAAAGGCTCCTGGAATGCAAACAGAAATAGTTTATGACCTTTCAAGTGCTGTGAATGTGATTTTTGCTATTTAAAATAGGACTGTGTTTAAGGTTGCATATTTTCAGATCACTTATCTTATGAGCTGCTTTAAATGGACACAGCACTTTGTCCCCTTCTGTTAGACAGAGGACAATGCATTCAATTTATTAATCTTTCATTCAGACTCTGATGGGGACGTTTATATCAGCACACAAGGGTGCTTGATACAGCATATAGCTGTGCAGAGACCTGTTCCAGGTCTTATTTAATGGGATTCTGGAAGTGAAGTTAACAATAGGCTTGGGGCAACAAAGCACAAAGATGACAAGGTGCTCGGATAAAATGTGCTTTCTCAAGGTTTGATTAATGTGTTTTGGCTCTGACTGCCTCCTGCAGCAGAAAACTCTTCCTATTTCACTCCTGTGTCTGGAGGGGAGATGCAAAAGTGGGTGGACAATTGTTTGGAAAAGATTTTCTGACAACTGGGCTCTGCACAGCCAAGTCTCTGTCCTCTGCTTTCTACTTGACTACTGCATGGGTGCTACGAACAGTCACTCAGGTCCCTCTCAAAAAGTGTTTGGCACAAAGCTTTTCTTGGAGTCCAGATGTACTTGTCTTTTTACTGAATTAGTGCACATTTTTATGGTGGGAGAGACCTCTGGAGGTCTGTTGTCTATTTATTTGTCTATTTTTAAAGTGAATAAGTCAGACAGATTTGATTAAAAGAATTCAACTGTGAATCTCTTTCCTTGTAGAGCAGGTCCTTGATTCTGGGTTGGGCTCTATTTCAGTGGTAAACATATGTAAACATTTAACACTTCCCTTTGTTCACTTTAAGGGAAGGTTGACCAGTTGCTACTGGTATCACTTTAAGTTTTTCTGTCTTGTATCAGCAATTCCTCTCCTCTCAGAAGCTTCTTCTCTATGGGTGAGTTTCGTGAGAGGACAGTAACTCAGCAATGAAAACATGACAAGTAAGAGGAATTTCTCCTTAAGTACATTCAACTATGTATAAAAGTTAGTTTTAGGGTTCCTACTAAGAAATAGGATGTAAAATTGTAAAATCGCTCGAAAAGGAGGATTGGACATAGATAATTTTGAGGCCCCTTCCAAGCCAAGCCACTCTATGATTCTAGTAGGATCTGTACCTCAAATTTTGCCACTGTCACAGTGTCCACAAGCTAGACCTCTTTCTTGGGGGGTAGGAACTGATTTTGCAAGCAGCAGGTCCAGCTTCTCCAATAGACTAAGTAAATCCTGCAATGGATGGATTAATGGATGGATGGATGATGCAGGTGAAGTGCTGACTGCTTTGCATATCTGTTCTCCATGAAGTCACATTCAAGAGGTTTGAATTAGTCAGTAGTGTTTAACTGAAAGGTGCCCTCCTTAATCTGACTCAGGTGTATTTTGCTAAGCATTTATATTCATTTTATATATAGTAAGTGACGATAATTTATTCCTTTTCTTTCTGTATAAGAATTTTACTTTATTTTGAAGACTTATTCTGCTTCTCTGAATCTTCTCTTTCTTGACTAAGGAGTCTCTAATCTTTACCACCTCTCAGTTGCAATGTTTTAGAATAAAGTCACCCATTACATAAAAGCTCACTTTCATGGGGATTGAGGAAATCCCAATTGGTTTTGCTTCAAAAATCGATACAGTCAAAAATACTTCCTGGCTAATAGAAGGATTTGAAGTGTACTTGAGAGAAAACATTCATTTTCTGAGAAACTTGAGAACATTATTTTGAAAAATAAGACCTATATCCTCTTTTTCATGTTCTGCTTCTGTTGTATCAAACTTGTTTTGAAAATAAAGTAGATGAGAATAAAATACTCTGTCTGACAATTTAGTTCAGTCTACAGAACAGAAGAAATACTTTTCTGGCAAAATAATTTTGGTTGCCAGGATGCCTCCTATCTCCTTTAAAGAGAGAAATTTCACTGGAGGAGTTTTATGATGACTTTTGGGTTTCTGGCATTTTTTTTTTAAAGCAAACTCTGTCAGAGCAAGTAGATTTGTTACGAATGGTTCTCCTGCAGCCATTCAGCTATCCTCATTGTTAGCAGACCTGTTTGGGGTTGCTGTAAGGAACATCTATTAAGAAAGTATCATGAAACTTTAAAATGTTATAGTAACAACTCCTGAAGACAGGAGACTGCTTTATTACTCTCTTGAAACCAATAGAGAAAACAGTGATTGAGAAGTGAATTAAATACAGGATTCCCATGTACTGGGTTAACATCATAATGGCACAAACACTTTTCTCTGTCTATTGTGGAGGTGTCTATGCCCTCTGGTGTGCCAGCTCATGGTAAGAATGATTAAAGCTTAAAGTCTACTGCTTTGGGCACAATGATATTTAGAAATGGCAGGAAACCTAAATATGTATTTTTAAGTTATTAAAGAACCAAGAGTATGAATAAATATTTGTTGGTGATGTGTTAGTTTGTTTATTTTTTGTCTTTTTTTTTCTTTTTTTTCCAGGAATAGATAGTCTCTTCTGCAATCTGTAAACCTGCACATTTAATTTATCCAGTGTATATGGCAGCTGCTCTGAAAGTAATGTCTCCTATTTTATTATGTTGGCCCATGATGGTGGCTAAAGATGCGTCATGTAGATGCTCATGTGCCCAAGAGTCAAGCTACTGAAGAGCAATAGAATAACTATCAGGTAGATCAAACTGCCAAAGTTAAGGTGGCTCAAGTAGACTTGGACTGGCATCACAGGAGTGAGTTATTTTTAGCTCAGTGGGCCCATGAGACCTCAGACCAACAAGGAAGAGATGCAACATACAAGTGGGCTATAGACCTTGCCACAAATTTGCAGTGGTAAACATTACGTGAATACCATGGTGAAAGCAACCTCTGGGTGGCTTGAAATATATGCAGTACCCCATGCTACCACCCAAAACACCATCTTAGGTCTCAAGGAACAAGTCCTGTGGTGACATGGCACTCCAGAAAGAATTGAGTCAGATAATGGGACTCATTTAAAAATTCTATTGTAAATACTTGGGCCAAAGATCATGGCATTGAATGGATTTATCATATCCCCTATCACGCAGCAGCTTATAGTAAAATTGAAAGATACAACGTGTTATTAAAAACAATGTTGAAAGCAATGGGTGGTGGAACATTTAAGCACCGGGAGAAGCATTTGGCAGAAGCCACCTGGTTGGGCAACAATTGAGGATCCATCAGTCACAATGATCCTGCCCAATCCAGCTCTCTTACCTACTGCAGAGGAAGAGAAAGTCCCTGTAAATACATGTGAAGAGCATGTTGGGAAAAACAGTTTGGGTCTTTCCAACTTACAGAAAAGGTAAACCTTTCTCAAGTGGATGTTTGTAATATGGCATTAAACACTGAATCTTCCCAGCAATATTACATTACATTTTGTTGCTGTGTGACAGATGGCAGCAGAGGGGCAGTTTGACAGAATGGTGTCTGACATGGCATCCACGTGAAGCACAGGAGTTGAATTGAATTCTTCTATGCAGACAAAATGGCACGCATTGACATTCATAAATGCTATTTTTTTTCCACATGCATTAGTTTAGTGCTTTAAAATGTTAAAGAACAGGATGGTACTGGTAATTGATTGATCCAAGGTACAAGGCTGTACATTCACATGCTGAATGTTTGATGGATTTAAAGCTGTGCCTAGCACTAAACCAGCAAACATTACAATGGTTGACCACCCGAGGCCATTATGAGTTGATCCTGTAGGAATGCTAGATCAAATCTAGAAGGAGGTACACAATGTAAAAATCGTGTGTGTTGTGGATATACATACACTGAAGGGACAATGCCACATGCCTTCACAGCTCACTGACAGTTTAGTAACATATGTTCCATGTGGTCAAGGGAAGAATCTTGAAGGAAAACCAAAGTCCTTGGAGATACTGTCTTTGCTTGCATTGTGCCAAAATCCCAACAGGAAGAACAGAAAAACACACTGGAATCACTGCCTGATGCCATCCTTGGTGTCTGAGAGACCAGACAAAATGAAAAATACTGCTGTCATGTGCAACTCACTTTTGTGTTGAAATGTTTAGGCATTGTAGAAATACCTATATGGATGAACTTTGATTCTCTTACAGATTAGAGAACTGCCAAGACTAATTGATACTCAGCAGCAACAACTATTTGAGGTGTATTAGTTAAATCCCTGGTATTTTTTACAAAACCTAATACTTAATCTAACAATATTCATCATGTTGATTTCACTATCATTGATATAATCAATATAATCTTTGACATAATCTTTACTGAGAGGTATTTCGTGCAGATCATAACCTCATCTTCCCTGATTTAGATCTGTAAGATTAAGATTCCATGCAGCTTTGCATATTTAAAGGAAAATGATTCAGAACCAGGTCTGAAAACAAGATTCTAAGTTACCAGAGTCATGTCTTACTCTTCTGTTTTCAGAATCTCTGTTTCATTTGTGACCCAGTATGGACAGTAATCCCTTGAAAGGAAGGTATTCAGTATTTATCCTCCACTCTCCAGTGGCTAAATACCTCTGCCTTATTTACAAAACATTGTTTGACACCATCAGTTTCCTTCTGGATTTTGCCATTACTCTCATTGATACAGCAGTCCACTTTCAGAATATGAATGCATTTAATTTTTACAATGCCTAACAGAGTTGGACACGAGTAGTGTTATTACTGGGCTTATTTTCTAGATGAGAAACTGAAACACGGGAATATGAAGGTCAAACGTATTCGTTAACTCAGCGTCCTCATTTTAAGACTTACAGTATAAATGAGGTCAGAAAAATATCATGGGCCCTTCTGGCCTTGAACTTTATGAAAGGACAAGTTATTAAATCCTACCTGGAAATGTCTATGTATAGAAAATAGATTTCAGGCAGACATGAAATGGCTATAAAGTTAGCAAGATACGAGCCAGTTTCACACCAGGCGTTGTGTAGCAATGTACTGAGGCCATCATTTGAGCTATGTACATTTGGGATTTAGGCTAGTTCATGTCCAATGAATCTGAAAGAACACAAACTTTCATCTGCCTACCATGTGCCATGATTTTGTGCATTTTATCAGCCCAGTGGTTCAAGAATGAAATATGATTTTCATTTCTCTGTAAGCTTACATACAGCGTTCTCTGAGCAAGGGGAAAGACGTGGATGTAGCTGAAAAGGAGTAGCTGAGAGCCCCTTTCTGCCTTCCAGAATCCAAACCCAATGCTCTTTGTGGCCATAGAGCATAGGGTATCATAGAATCATAGGGGTTGGAAGGGACCTCAAGAGATCATTGAGTCCAACCCCCCATATCCACTCAGTTTCTAACAAGGAATGTTCTCTTCTCAGTGCACAGTGATCAGTGCTGTTTCTGCCCTGCCTCCAGCTGCAGACAATGAAACCAAACCAAATCACATCTACAGAAATATGTCTGCCCAATTTTGTACCAAGGGAAATAAAAATGCCGCTCAACTCATTCAGGATACACAAAATTCTGAAGCTTAAATATTCATTATAATCATTGTCCTAATGCTGAGCTGAAAGTACCCTGAGCATTTTGAGGGCAAGGCAGGCAGATTTAGTCCTATCTATTGTCCTACAAACTTAACATATTGCTGAGAGTATTTTAAAAATATGGATTGAAGCAATTATTCAGCCTTTGATTCAATGACATATACTGGGCAGTATTAGGCTTAATCTGAGATGTGTGCTTAAAGTATATCAAGCACAATATAAAAAATTACTTCCAGTGACCTTTTCTGCTAACTCAATGTCAGATTGATGATCTCAAGTGAATGGGACGAAAGACTTGTGTGGTTAGCTAATTTCCATAGGAGATCTGCATATTGATGCTGTATTCAGTCATATTGGCCCTGAATCTATCTTCAATTTCTCAGCTTCATGAAGTTGCTATATGCCTACTCAGGAAGCTTGCTATTGTCAAGCACCTTGTCCTACTTTAAGGGATACATAAATAGATATTTGCTATGAGACTGAACTGACATTATTCAGACTGGTCTGTGAAGGACAATTGAGTTCCCACTCTCTTCCAGTATCTGCTCTTGTATTATGCGTTACAAAGTAAGGCTCCAGATGTGGGTAACTAAGGGAAGGAAGCAGAAATATTAGGACTGTACTGCAAAGGTCTGCTGGGGATAAAGGAAGTGGACTTTATGAAGTTATAGCTGAAGGCAATGCTAGTGTGCCCATGTCAACTCTAGATTTGTCAACTCTAACCTTGTGTGGTTTAGTCCACCTGAACATTCAGCTGATTCATTCCTGACATAAGCCTGATGCTAAGTCAACACACAAGCTTGGAAGCCCTGAAATATGTGAATTCAACCTTTATCTGACAGTGGAGGTGCACCTCAGTCTACATTAATGTACACTGCTTTTATTATTCCCACAAAGTTTATTAGTGCTGTGGGCTCACATGGAATGTTGTGCATGCTTCTGTGTTCCATAATTTTAAAGGGAGGTTAATATACTTAAGTATGTCCAAAGGAGGGCAGCAAAGCTTATTAAAGACTGGGAACCAATGCCCTGTGAAGAGAGGATGAGGACCCTGGGTTTGTTAAGCTTGAATAGTAAGAGATAGAGAGGTGACATCATTGCTTTCTAAAACTTCTCGAGGAGGGGAAGTGGTGACGGAGGTGCATACATATTCTGCCTCCCATCTGGTGACAGGATTTATGTCAGTGGCTCAAAGCTGTATCAGGAGAGGTTCAGACTAGACATTAAGAGGAAATTCTATAGCAAGAGGGTGGTTAGGCACCAGAGCAGGTTTCCTTGAGAGATGAATCATGCCCCATACTTGTCCACATTTAATAGGTATTTGAATAATGCTCTAGATTATGTGATTCTCTTCCTCCCATCTCCTCCTTTCCCCTCCTTCACCTTGCTATCTTTTGCCTTAGTTATTGGAGATCTAGTTGCACCATAACTAAAGCAACATTGAGCTTGCTGTAGGTTATAAAAATTGAGCATCTAAGTGCCTTCAGAGCTCAGTGAAAGTAAGCAGCAACTTCCAAGGCTCGAGTGACGATGATATTCTAGCTCCCTTAATCCATTTGTGTCATTGTAGGACCCTAAGACAATCTTTAAACCACCATATGCTGATGGTGAGAGGAGAGTTGGGAATTTAGTAGTACCTCCAAGAGAGGCCCTAAAAAGACTGCCAGCAACATCTCAAACACTTCAGGTCTTCCAACAGACCTAAGTGGTCTGAAGAACACCCAAGAGACCAAGTTCCTTCATTCACAAAGAGACAGTTGGATTCTAAGCCTGAATCTTTACTTCCACCTATGATATAAACAGATAATTCATTTGTACTAACTTCTCACAGCCATCCAAGCTTCCTCATTTTTAAGTTTTCTGAATAAATAAATAAATATATAAAGGTATTTTCTTCTGTTAGTAACCTTGTACTCTTTATCAGTTAGGCAATTGTTACCTAAACACAGAGTTTTAAAAGCAAATCTGCCATGGTATCTTTATGTCTCTTTCCTTAAAACTAACAACGACAAAAGTACAACAAATCACTCGCTTCCCTATTTTTGGTACTGATGAAAACACTTAAGAGATGACTTTTTGTGTTGTAAGTAACCTAGTGTGGATAATATTTAGGCTTCATTTCAGTTCAGCATTTGCTTTTGCCTTTCTACTGGTATATTTTGGCTCTTAATCTATTTTTGTTAGAGAAATCAGTTCTTTCTGACATCATTTCATTGCCTTCAGGGCAGAACGCAAGCAACTGAACAAGAGGTCTTCTGTATGACATTTCCAATCCCATATCAAGTTGGCTTGCTGCTAACCAGAGAGATCAGGGATGTCAGACCAGAGAAAGGATGAATGTTCTTGGTCCTCTTGCTTCTACTGAAGCTCCCTCTTCTCAATACCAACTAGAAAGCAAAGCAGAATATTGGTCAGTGTCTATGCAACAGAATTTTCAAGAATATCAATATTTGTTCTTGTCTCTACCTTCAGAGATTACTTCTTTTTGGCTTAAATATCCCATCAGTAACATCATAAGATGGAGTTTTGCTTCAGGGGCAATCACCACATGTTGATTTGTGGCAGCAACCTGACTTCTGCTCATGGAAATATCCCTTCTAAAATTTTGGTTTGTTCAAATTCAGTTTCATTTGATGCTTTATTCACTTGATTTTGTTTTTCCTCTGTAGAAGCACTCTAGACTTCTTAATTTCTTTAATATACGGAGGTGAAAATGCAAATCCTTCTATTATTTTCCATAGTAAAGCTTAATTTACCTATACAGATTTGTTTTAAAACAGGCCTGTTTCTCCAGTCTTCTTGTTTCTCAGTTCTTAAGATGAGTCACCCTTAATGTTAAGTACAAACAAAACCGATACCTTGAAATTCACTTTTCTTCTTAGCGATTTCCCAATTTGTGTAGATAATTGTAGCAATTATTTGAGCAAATCAAGAGAATGGGTATGAAAATAGGAACAGTAGAAATGTTGACTGGAAAGAAAGGCCTTTATTTCTCATTTGAAGGTGTTCGTTTCAAGAGGTAATGAATTCCCTCAACTTTACTTCACCCCATACAGAATCAATGCAACTGGGCACTTGACTGCTGTGCTCCCACCCAGACGGGCAGCAGTGATGCATTTTCATTTGCACTTTCATATTTGCTGGGAGACTGAGAAGGGTAAGGGTGCAAGGACTAGGGGTTGATTTCTCCTTTGAACTCCAGTGAATTTTTCACTCCAAATAAATTTGCCAATTACCACTTGGCTATCTCGTAATGCTTTCTCTCTGCTCAAGGCAATCAGTAGACAGAACAGAGAGAACTAAGTCTGAACAGAGCATTTATCTTTATAACATTCAGTGTGCCAGCATTCAAGTTATAAAAATGTCTTTCCAATTACTCCAATCTCTTCTAATTTGTTTCAACTAAGCAAGGAGAGTTAATAATACTGCAGATGGTTTGGTACAAGTAAGCTCATGATTCCTGAATACTTTGTATATATTTAGTGATTCCTGAATGTTGAAACTGAGGATGTATCACCTATTATGGCACTATGTAGATTAGTATAAAATGCTGTCATCTAGACTAAGCTGTCTTATATTCTGTTGCGAGTAAAATTGTTTTATTCGTTTATTTTAAATTCCCTTAATGTAGATTGATACTCACAAAACGAATCCCTTCATCTTACATCAGGAATGCAAGCCTTTTCCAAATATTGTTGTTTTTTTAATAGATAAAACCTAAATTAAATTAGTCTATGCTTTTCTCCTATATCTCTATTAAGCTTATACAACCTAGCTTTCCTGTTTGGAATGATAGATTCCAGCAGACTGTCTTACAGTCTTGGTTACATCATCCATCAACCAGGTATGATATGTTGGGCCTCATACCAAAGTTGTGACTTCACCTCTGGATATCTCTGATGTAGGATAATAAATCTGTTGCGACTACTGAAAAATAACTGGCAATAAATTCTCTGGACCATGATTCCTTAGGAGCTAAGAAATTTAAGAGTCTTGAGATGTAGGGTTTGCTCCCTCTCAAATATGTTGTATTCCTTAAGTAGGAAATATTTGTAAAATTTATAGATATTAACAACTAATAATAAAAACATGAATGGAGGTTGGTAGTATTTATACATAATTTAAGAGTAGTGGTAATACTAGTAATCAGAGTAGTGAATACGTATTGATATATAGTGCAAAGAGAGAAATTATGGGTATGCTGCTGTAGCAACTTATCATCCTGATCTGTGGGGAACAATTCATCTCCACATCTGTAATATATAACTCTGGGTCTGAGATTAGATTGTCATTACACAATAGAGAGAAATGAACACTTCTAGGGCACAGTTCATTTCCTCCCACAGCAGGATTTACCAACATGAGATTAAATCTTTCCTGGTGGCTAGAAAGAAAGTCTAGCTATAAGGTTCAGACTGACATCTTTGCTAGGATATGTGAAGCCCAAAACAGTCTCCTGGGAGATGCAAACCAAATCATTTTTATATTCTCTATCTATACAATAATTCTGCAAAATACTTTCCAGGTGGACACTTTTCCAAGGATTTCAGATCACAACCTTTTCACTGCAATTGATGTCAGTAGTAAACTGCAAGAACATGCTTAGAATTGCATAACTCAATCTCTAAATCAGGTTTCACAAAATTGTTTTGTCTTTTCCTTGCTGGAGAAGTTGTGCATTAAGCCTGTGATGTGTAATGTTCAACTGTATTTCATTGTTCACTGCATTTTCAGAGCATCTGGTGTAGTGGGCCTTTGATTCTGAAGCGAGGAGTGTGTGTGTGTGTGCACAGGTTTAGAAGAGGGAGGTGTTTATCTATGTGTTAACTAATCCAATTATCTCTTTTGGATTATTCTTTTCTGAAACAGTGACCTAGTCTTACTACAATGAACATGTCCACATATATTATTACCACGGGTTACTGGAAATTTCACTAAAATTAAACACCAGTTTCCAATGGGAAATTGTATTAAACAACCTCATATATTTAACTACCCCACATGTTAGTGTTTGCTCTCATGAGCTGAATATTTGCACTGAGACAAATTTGACCTCGAAGCATAGAAAAAACTGGTATAGCACTGTCTCTCCAGAAACCTACTCTCATCACTGTGGTTTACTATAACCTCTTTGTGAATTTGAAAGGCTTCATAAGGTTCAAACATTTGGTGAAGCATTAAGAGAAGCAGGCTCATTTACAATAGTCACCACAGAGGACAAGATAATATGATTTCACCTTGGAACTAAGTATGTGTCCCATAAGCAATGGACATAAAATGTTTATAAACCTCTGCATGTCATGTGGAAAGCTGAAAATGTAAGGTGATTTTTTTCACCTCTGTAAACGTATACTTCAATCAAGTGGTAAAGGCAATATTCTTGTTTGTTAGATTGAAGGTTGAGGACCCCATTTCTGCATGGAATTTGCCATCACATTGGAGCTACTCTGTACTACCATCTTGGCCTACAATGGAAAGTTAACTCCAAAGCATTAGTGGCAGCAGTCTTAAATGCTCACTTTTTGTGTTATATCTTTATCGGTGGTAAATCTTGTCCCTTTCTGCTGTTTGTTTTTTCATCTCTACTAAAAAGTTGATGTCATTCTTTAGAAAAAGGAAAAATAAATCAATGCTGCAATTCTTTGGCTTTATCTTGAGAGACTGGCAAGAAATCAGTGCTGAATTAATGTCCATGAGATTGCACAGGAGAAGGCCAATTATTATAGAAAAGGCCAAGGACCTTAAATATTAAAGTCTTTTGTCATAAAAATTTGCACATTTAAACAGGTATTAGAAGGCAAAGGATTAACATGAGGACATACTGGAAGTAGTTCAGCATTAACCTGGTGGCACTCTCCATCCTGTCTTCATAGTGTTGTGCCTTAACACATTGTAACAGTGACCAAAGTTGCCAGACAGCAACCAAGAGCCGCCTAGGTATTATGCTAAGACTGGATAATTCATTACATACTTTTATTTTCTATCCCTCACTTAAATCCATCACAGATCAACATCGTTAAATACTGCAGAAGGGAGTAGTTTGAAAATGCAATATTCATATCCTTCTTTTGCTGTTATTATGCCTTCCTTGGCTGGTCTACTGTTACACCCCAAAAAGGAGTTGCTGTGCTTGCATAATGGTCTGAGAATGGCACGGATAGTCCAGACAGGGACAACAGAGCTGGCTGTTCTCAATAAATTCCACTCTGTTAATTGCTTAGTTTATTGAGAGTGCTGTGAGGCAGCACTAAGCTACAGATGTGAAAACACATTATTGAGGAGTATGATTTACATTTTGAACTTTCCCAAGATTTGGAGTTGTTACCTTTCAGCACCCCAGAGCTTTAGTATAAAGGCTGTGTGTATAATTATCAAGATAAGTGGTTGCAATCACCTGCTGTGCTGTAAAAAGATCTTTCCCTGGTGCTGCTAGAGAAGGTTATGTCACAGCAAATAGCTTTAGGCTGATGCACTGTGCCAGGTGCTCTGAATCAGCAGAGTAGCAGAGTCCCAGGGAGGTAGCTTGTGACTTAGCATGGTGATGGTTGACTTACCATGTAAGTCTTTAAGTGCTCTGCCTTTTTATGAAGGTTGACTTGATGCAGTGTATGCCAGAGAGATGGTGGATACTCCATCCCTGCACTCAAGACTGGGGGCTCTGAGCACTTGACTGAGTTTGAAGGGTCCCTTCTGACTCAAATGATTCTGTGAGGAATGGGGACTAAGTGATGCTCCAGGTATCCCAGCTTCTGACAGCTTCCTGTTATCTTTCTGCAAGGTAGTCAACTGGTCACAGTGGATTAGAAAGGAGTTATTAAAATACAGCATGTATGAATCTACTCCCCTGTTTATTCTCTGTGCATCTCTCTGATCTTCCTCACATTCCCTCCTTCTTATATGTGCATGTTACAGTCCTGAGGTTTCTCCCTCAATTCATTTCATCTTGTGTATACTCAAGTTTACTTCTGAAACGTACCATTTGGACTCCTGCCTATTATAAGAAAAGGCACACTTCTTTTTTTATCCCTTGTAAAAGCTGATTGATATTAGAAGGTTCATATTTATTACTTCATTATTATTTTCCATAAACATTACAGGTGATATTAATGTAATAATGCTGAACACTCAGTGAATTGACTTTGACTTGAAGAATAATAATTCTGAGATCATAACCAAAAATAGCTATGTTTTTAGAGCAAGCTCATAACGTTTTCCTTTTATTATGATGCGTAATCCCATTATATTAAACAAATAACAGAAAAAATATCATAAAAATAGAAGGTACGGGATATAATTATTGACTCAGTTTTGCCTAAAGGAGTAGAACTATTTCAGCCAAACAAGATAGCATCAAATTTTTATTCCTTGCATTTTGTTACTTATGACTCATCTCTGGCCAACACAATTATTCTAAATACTGCAACTGTTTTCAAAACCTATTTTACATAATTTTGGGCAAATTCTCCTGTACTGTTTACTGAAACCAAACAAGTAGTGAATTAAAGTAAAATACACTACCAATCTGCCAACCTGGCAACTGCACAAGAAAACTCAGTGTACAGAAGACTATAGAAGTATTTTTTCTTTTTAGAAAGAATGCAGTGGTTAAGACTGGAAATGAATGCAGTATCTTGTTCTAAGGTTTACAGTTTGGTACTTTAGTCTGTAGTAGCTGAAAAGCTGATCCTTGCAATTTTGCAAGTATATCACTCAATAAGAAATGATGGGGGCAACTGCACATGGAGGCAGAAACTTTGGCAGTGATCTCTACTCATCATAGAATCATAGAATGGTAAGGGTTGCAAAGGACCTCAAAGATCATCCAGTTCCAACCTGCTTGATATGAACAGAGTTGTCAGCCACTAAAGCAGGCAATAGATCAGGTTGCCCAGGGCCACAATCAATACAGCCTTCAGCAAGTCCAGGGATGGGGCATGTACTGTCCTAATCTTTCACTTCATGCAGATCCCATTTTCAGCTGTGTGCTGCTACGAATCAAACATCAGCTTCCCCAGAAACTCTACATTTGATAACGTTGGGAAAGATCTGTTACTTGATGTCCAGGATCCTCTGCATTTTGTATCCTAAACCTGTTTAATATGGAAAAATCTTGGCAAGTTTTTCAAAAATGAATATACTGATCACATGGTTGTGATGTAACCTACTTCTATGTTATCTGTTTGGACTTCTTTTTTTCTTTTTTTGTCAGTTCCTGGTCTTTCTTATCCAGTATATATCAGAGTTGAGTGGATATGATAGTTCAATTTCTTGTCAATTTGAAGGTTTAGTGGTGTTAATTTTTGTTTTTAGGCCCTAGACCCAAAATTATTAATTCCTGATTTCCACAGCAAAAGTCTAAAGAAGTTAGCCACACTGAATGTATGAAAAAAGATATAATTTTGTTGGTTGCACTGGTAACATGATTTGTTTTTGGTTATCCTCCATATTTGTGAAAGAGCTCAAGAGTCTGCATCACCCTGCAACAAAACAGTGATCACCACCGGTGATCATATAATTCAAACTTGTTTACTTAAGCCAATAGGGTTTTAGACTTTTGTTTATAGAAACATAAGTGGATTGTGGACAGAAAAGTTATGTTTGGATGTGGTTTTGAAGCCTTTTGAAGGGTGCTGCAGAGGTGATTTCCCAGAATGCAGGTGGGATTAGACTCAGACTTGTGTTATTCAAAACAACTTTTTCTACAAAGCAAGCTCTGTAGGGTGTTGATTTAGGACTTCTTATCTCCTTTTGCATATTTTCTATTGCTTAGGCTAATATAAGCTAAAATTGTTCCACTCTCATAGAATGTGGTAACATCTGCCTCAAAATACGTCATGCTTGTTCTGGGATAAAACTATGTCTGAGTTATTGTAAGGTAAGTAAGAGGTGAGAAAATTATACTTAATAACCTTGTAGAAACTTGTGGCTCAATACAATCTCATTATATTTATTTGTAATTGTCTTCCATAGTTACTGGTTAAGAATTGGAAGAACAGCATGACATTTACATCCATACTATGAAGTGGGAAATCACAGAATCACAGAATTGTAGGGGTTGGAAGGGACCTCTAGAGATCACCTAGTCCAACCCCTTGCCAAAGCAGCTCCCCAGCCCAGGTTGCACAGGTAGGCGTCCAGACGGATCTTGAACATCTGCAGAGGAGATCCACCACCTCTGAGTGCAGCACAGAAGAGTCCAGCCTCATCCCTCTGCCTCCTGCTCCTTAGATATTGATACATGTGGATCAGATCCCCTCTGACTCTTCTTTTCTCAAGGCTGAACAGCCCCAGGTCTCTCAGCCTTTCCTCATTAGGAAGGTCTTCCATACCCTTTATCATCTTTGTAGCTTGACTCTTTCAAGAAGATCCCTGTCTTTTTTGTACTGGTGAGCCCAGAACTGGACACAATACTCAAAAACGTTTTAGATGAATTGTAAAAGAGGGGAAAAAAATTAAAGGCTTAGAGGGTCCCATTCTAACAAAATGGGAGTTTTGTAGTAATTAATTAACTGGATGAACTCATAAGTTTAACAAACTGTAGTGCCACTTGTACTGTTGTACTTTTCTGAGTATATTAGCTGATGAACATTGATTTACAATCCAGATCTCTATTAGATTAAATCAAGCTTTCAAAAACCCCCATCATATTTCAAACCTGTATAAGATGAAAAGAAAATAATAAGTAAGAAAGAAAGAAAGAAAGAAAAGAATAAGATAGCCATGACTCATGTCTTGTTCATTACGTTGGAAAGTTACAATCCAGGATTCTCGTAAAGCCAAGTGACATTTTGAGAGGAGACATATAAAATACCTCAGAAATCTTTCCCAGATAGCTGTTTTGATAGCTACGAATTCTACCCCACACAGACTTTATGTTCCACTTGGCATGATAGATATCATTAAAATGTATTATTTAAAAAACTTGTACAAGCAGTTATTTCTGCATATAGAACCAGGAAGGGACAAATAGCATTTTTAACATGAAACACAGAATGAAATCTGATTCCTTAAGTTGGTAACATTATAGGTGACAAAATCTCCAGTGGGAGCATTTAATTGTTGAAAAAAAAAAAAAAAAAAACAAGCCCCCCCCTGCCCCCCCCCCCCCCAAAAAGCAAAAAAAAAAGTTAAAGATCTTGCTTTAATTGTTTATTTATTTATTTATTTATTTATTCTGTAATTTCAATTGCTACAGAAGCTGGAAACTCCTTGGGAAAGACTCTAAAGGTTAAAAATCATAGAATCACAGAACCAGCAAGGTTGAAAAAGTCCTCCAAGGTCATCTAGTGAAACTATCCAACTACCACCAATGTTTCCTCACTAAACTATGTCCCTTAGTGCCACATCTCCACAGTTCTGGAGCACCTCCAGGGACAGTGACTCCTTCACCTCCCTGGGCAGCCTGTGCCAGTGCCTGACCACTCTTTCAGAGAAGGCATTTTTCCTAATATCCAACCTGAATCTCATTTGGTGAACTTGAGGCCGCACCCTCTAATCTCATCGCTAAATACTTCTGTGATAACTGTCTGGAGTGTTTTAGTTGTTACTGATCATAAATAACTAAAATCCCTCTGAAAATAGAGTGCAATTAAGATCAAATAGGAAAATTACAATAGGAAACTGTGGGATAACCAAGACCAATGCTGATTCTTTATGCCCCTCTGGGTCCCCCACGTTTTGGTGGACTGGGACAACAAAGTGGGTATCTGTTGGAGGCAAAATTCACTACACACACTGCTTTTCTCCCAGCAGAACAGATTTGTTCTTGATCAGAGTCCATGATCACATGTCCTCCTGCAATGCAGTGACTCTGTTATCTCACCTTGTTTTTTTCATAAAAGTAGATATTAGCTAACAGGATACAGGGACCTTCCTTTATTTCTTACTCTTGCTCTTTTAAAGACATGTAACATTAATACTGCAGAGAAGTATATGCTCTGAAAATCGTCCAAAAGAAATGATCAACAATGAGAAAAAAATAAGTAAATAAGGAGAAAAAAAGCCCTGCCCAAAACCAATAAACTTGTACAGATAATTAATGTCTTATTGTGAAATTACTTTTCCTGGACAGCTGGAAGCTACAGATTACTAAATGGTCTTTGCTCTGAAATCAGGATATAACTCCAGTTCCAACATCTTGGTGGACAGTTATTTAAACCGAAATGATAAAAAAAATTGGTATCATGCATGAGTAGCAGAGAGGCTATCCTCTGTTGATTTTTTTTAATTATTAAATAAGGAAATTTTAAATCCTATAGGTCAAAGAAGAATCAGTTATCTCCTTCCCTCTATGATCTCTACATTATCTGAATATAATGTTTTGTCATTAGCTATTTTAGTAGATAATGCAATTTTTATTGCAGAAACATGCTAATCTATACTTAATTTCTTTTTTTTTTTTCCTTAGAAAGAGATATTTTGAAATAAAAGTCTGTCCAACATCTTCAATTTTGGTGACTCATGCTAACTGCCAATATACAAACACTTTAGGGTGGCTTTAATAGCAAATAATCTCTGCTTAGTTTTTGAATTTAGATCATATATTTGTTAGGGCAAAAAGCCTTTTTGTATTAAGTTAAAAAACAAATTTCCATAACGTTTAAACAGCTATGTTTGGAGGCTTAGCTGAAGTTTATATAACCTTTATATTGCTGTAGTGTCTCAAAAATCTGATTATCTGTTGATTACTATGTATTTTATGATTATTTTGTCTCAACAGTTTAAAGACGCAGATGGGGATAAAAATAAAACATTTATTTTTCTCATATAGTTCTTTTGGAATAAATAGAAGGCAGTTGATTAATTCTCTAAGCTTTGTGTTGCAAAGGAGAGCAAAATGTTTTCTTCATTCTGCTTAACTACTGCAAAACTTCTGCGCCTAGACAGCTACTTCAGCTTCGGGTATAAGTAGAACACTTACATTGTATTTAGTTTTTTTGGGCTTCAGTGATGATCAGGTATCTGAAATAAGCTGGTTGGAATGATAGCAGTTCTTCATACCCCCTGGCTGTGAGATTCAAATGCCAACAGATGACATGTTTGGAAAAAGTTGGTGGGCAGATAGAGATTTTGACTTGTGAATATCCACTGGAAACCATTTCTGCAGTTGCAAAAGTGGCCATATTGCACAGATATTTGGGTAATGTGCCTGCATTTTAAGAAAATGATTAACAATGAATCATACATGAGTGGGATTGGGTGAGTGGGACCATGGCTAGGGATGATGTAAGATCAGAGAAAGATCCCCATGCAAAGATCTGGTCAAGAAACATGGAATGTGAGTGCTTGTGCAACAAACCAATGAGTAACAGTATTAACTTAATAATAACACATCTAATTAATTTGCATTTAAGGAGGCAGTGTAAAGCTAGCAAAAAACAGTTCTTTGTTAAATAGTAGTCTAAAATGCATGCCACCGTGCTTCTCTCTTCCACTTTTGCTTTACTCTTGGATCTCCATATAAATTTAATCCTAGGAAGGGAAGATAAACAAACAGGTATACAAAGGTAGTCATGGTTCTTAGGAATCCTCAAAAATAACAATGGATTTGAAATAGGATGGAAGCTTTAAGGCAGGAAAACGTCTTCCTTTGCAAGAGATTAAAAAATGGAAAGAAAAAAAAAAAAAGAAAATCAAACAAACTTGTAACAATAATCAAAGCATTGGAAATTAAACAAGACTTGAGTCAAATTGAATTTCATGTTGTTGCTCCTCAGTGTGCTATGACCCACCTCAGTGTGACATAGACCCATTCCATACCTACTGCAAAGATTTTATGCTTCTGTTTCCAATTATTATTAATTTTTTTTTAATACTTAAGTTAGCAGTAGCATAAAATGAGCCTTGTTTATCTCATAGGTTTGACAGTATGGCCTGAACCAGACCATAACTTCTCTACATAGCACCTTAAAATATCCATCAGACCACCCAGCTTCTGCTATGATGGAATGTAATAGTTACTACTGATGGATGGCCAGATAGAGGTAGCTTTTGAAAGGGTCTGAACTTTTAATTAGATTATTATTTATCTCCCAAGGATATTTTGATTTAGTGTAAGCCAAATCTGCTTTTATTATTTGTGACTCAGGTGAAAAGAAACCTTGTTGTGAAGGGATGCAAAATTCTTCATTAGCAGTTTTGTCTAAGCAAGAAATGAGTCATCATCATGCAAGCACTTTGTGCTTTCCTCCTCACTGTAAGATTTTAATTGGCAAAATACTTCTGTGCTTAATGACTCAAAATACTAGGTGTTATTTCTGTTTTCCCCACCTCCTGAGCTAAATGTATCATTACAATCTTAATTACTTCCCATCCAAGTAGTGTTTGCCATTTATCACTACAATTTAAAACTTTTATACTTGAATCTACCTGATAATTTTTGCTGTCAAATAACTCACTGGGGAGCAGATATATGCCAACCTATGACAAGGAAAGAGAGATACTAGTGTTTTGACTGTTATACTAAGAAGTCACTGCATAAAATATAAAACATATGCTGGGACAAAGCATCTGGGCATCCCCTGAGAGCTTGTGTCTCAGTGACTGTGATATAAAGATACAGCTGCACACCTTAGGTCTCTGATTAAGTAAATCTCAAGTTTTATTTATTTTGCACATGCAGGTTGCTGACTCATTGTCTACAGTCCAACCTATTGGTTGCTGCTTTTTAAGAGACAGAAGATGTTGAAGCTAGGGTTGTATATATCCCTGTTCATTGCAGTGGATGTGGACTAGATGACCTTTAAAGGTCCCTTTCAACTGAAACTATTCTATGATTCTTTTTTCTTTTTTTTTTTTTTCTGGGAAAATACTTTAACTGCTGTCTGATAACTGCTTTGCAGGCTTACTTCGTATCATTGATGGGATAGAGTAACAATTATGGTGGGAGACTTTCTACCAATCTGTTTTCACTAGCAGCCTCTGTAGTTCTAAGTACCTGGTATAGTCCTGTCACAGCTGGGATTTGTGCAGCCTGGACAGCTTATTGAACCAAAGCATGCATGATGTGTAAAACACATGGGTAAAGAAAAGATCTCTAGATTTTGGGACAATTAGGATTAGACAATGCAGCTGTAATATATAACCCTATTTTCTTGGATGTGTTGTAATTAAATTATTGGTGAAGATGAGCCCAGTATTTCTCTTTGATAATTATTAACCAGTACTGGAATGACAACAATCACAAGGAAGGCTCATCTCAAGACTGGGAACTCATTGCACCTGGTGCTGTTGAAAATCAGAACAGTGAGGCCCTATGACCATCAGCATTAAAACTTTATCAACACCATCTTCTGCAATAGCAAAAAAACCCACATATCTTCAGATAACCAGTCAGGAGTGGAGAACTACTTCACTTTTATGCATTCTCTTCCAGGGCTATTTCATAAGCAAACTGATGATTCTTCCCAAGTACAAAAAAAGCATGTACTCTCATTTTTTTAATATCTAATTGCTTCTCATTCAAGCTGTGACATAATAGAGAAATTAATTAAACCAAATGTCACTGTAGCCATATCTATAATGAATTTGTGCCCTAAAACTCTCCAAATTTTGACACAAGAGCACAAGTAATTGTATTAAAAGGCTATGACATTTATTATGCACTAAATAAAGGGTAATTATATGTGATACCAAGGGTTTTAGGTACTTGAAATAACAACTTTTCTATATGTAATTTTATTGTGTGCGAGCCATAGCTGGGCCTGTGTCCTGCTCTACCATGTGCTGTGAAGAGTCATGGTAGGATAGATATTATCCCACAGTTTCCAATATGAATAAGCCAAAGAATGCAGCAAGAAACGAGATGCAACATTTCTGACCCCACAAGTTGCTGCTGAAATCTTCATCTGGCCATCAACATCTCACAACAAGGAGTGCTGGGTGCTGCTCAGAAGTGGGAGCTGACGGATAACCTCGAGGTGTCCCCCACTTCAGAGGGGGTAAAGGTTTGCACAGGTGACTTGGAACCCCATGACTCATTTTCTCCTATACCTATGCCCTTGAAGGTGTAAAATTATAGTGAATAACCTGGGTCACTAACTCTGCTCACTAATAGGTACTGATCATAAGGTAACAGACTTCAAGCCCTGCACTGCCCATTGACTTTGTCACAAACTATAAAACTCTTCTTAGTATGGAGTTACAATGGTGCTTGCAAACTTCTGCAATGATTAATGCATTAAAAAATGGGTGACCAAAAAGACATGAATTTTTTGATAGAGCTTAGCACCAGACATCTCTGCTAAACCCAATTGAAATTTACTGGCTGCCTGAAGAAGTGCGTGCTGTTGCTTTTAAATTGGCATAGAGAAAAAGGTTAGATACAGTGGTTTATTTCAGCCCTCTTATCATCAATTCTCAATACTGGGTCAGTATTTTTCAACTCTTTAACAGCATTTGTACTTGTTATTGCTTCCTTTGATCACACAATACCTAAAAGCCTGCAGATTTCCTCTTGTTCTTAGCATCCCAATGCACTCGAACTAGCTGTAGATGTCCCTGTTAATTACAGGGAGTGGCCTTCCAGTGTCCTTTCCAACTCAAACAATCGTATGATCCTACATCACTCTGCTCTCTCATATCAGATAGTTCCAATTTACTCCTTCTCTTCTATTCTTTCATCTCAAATGTTTCACTTTCTCATGCTACTATCCCCAGATCATATTGCCACAATACTGAGAAAAGGTAAACTCAGATGCTTATAGATAACTACCATAATCCAAGAACCACAGTGGTGATATTACATAAATTTTCCTTGTAGCTGCAGATCTGGATGTATCTTCAGCTGCTGTTCCATATCTGGAGAGAGACTAGGTGCTTAGTATAACTACAGGAATCATCTCCTTATGTGTAATCAACTTGAGATAAGTTTCAGGCATTATCTGTCTGAAAAAAGCCTCTGACACTGTCCAGCCCAATGGCTTTATAAAGAGTTCTTGATGGTATTTTGCTAAAGATGCAGAGAAACCAAGACAGCAGGAAGCTGTAGTCAGAAGCCTATGTGACCTCCATTCATTTTTGATCCAAGTAGAGCCTTTTTTGACACCTGGCTTTTCAGCTTCTGCAGCTGGTAGCTAATCCATGCTCCTGTGCTGGCAGAGAGCAAAATATTTTGACCACATACAATATCTTTACACATTAAAAATGCTAACAAAACACAGAATTTTAAAGTTGAGCACGTTGTTAGTTTGACTAATACTGATTATTTATTTGATTATCCTTGAGTTCCTTGTCCTTTCTTGTCCAGTTCAAGGCAAAGCTGGATCTTTCAAGGAAAGGCTGGATATTTTAAGGCAAGGTTTGATGTGACCCTGGGCAGTCCAGTCTACTGGTTGGCAATTCTGCCCACAGCAGGGGGTTGAAACTAGATGATCTTTGGGGTCCTTTTCAACCCAGGCCATTCTGTGATTCTATGATCCTAGTTATTAATAGATTATTCTGTACACTTCTGCAAGGCAGCCTCTACAAAATAGCCTCTCCACCTGTGTCTGCATAGATTGTTTGCTATGTTGCACCTCGATAGGCTGGATATATTTATCAGTTAGTGATGGAACTGTGCCTTGGGAAGCTTCATTATTTTCTTGTAGTGTAGCAATGAAAATGAAGCAAGCTTAGCACACCGAGTTTCATTCCCACTTGTTTACTAGGCACATCTCTACAGAATTCAGCTAAACTCCATCTGCTTAAATGCTTAAGGACTAGACAGATATTGCCATAACTGGGATCCATCTGGAAATTGTAAAAGCTGAACTACAATAAAAATCAAGGTGAATAACTCATGAAAAGAATAACTGAATAAGTTCTAGGAATATTTTGCAAAGTTCTTATAAAATGTAGCTCTCCTGCCTTACACATATATCATAAATCTTTAATTTCCAGTTTTGTGGAACATAGAAAGCTCCTATAACCTTATAAACAACACTAGCTAAACTCATCTTCAGCTATATATCATTTACTAATACACAGCTAACATGCTATATAGGATTAGAAGAAGTTCTTCTCTTTTTAAGACTAATTATATTGTAGAGTGGTTTGTCTCTTTGGTTTTCTGCCAAAATTATACTTGAATTTTCAGTCAGTACATCCTGGCTGGTAAAGCAACTTGTTTTGAGTCAATAAGAGAAGAGACGAATTGCTTCCAGGAGAATAGAGTCAGAGGATAAGTTGGAAAGTCAATGCCAAATGAAAAGATTGCATTATATTTTCCCTTCCAAACCCTCAACTTGAAGAGCAACAGGAAACATTTCTGGCTGAAAAAGCATTTTGCTTTTTGCTTTCTGAAGATTTTTAGCATTGAACAGTCCTGAGTTGTATTGGAAACTCTTTTGCTTTTTTAAGCTACGCTGTAATTTTCATGAGAGAAGCAGACAGCTTAACAATAATACTTATCATGTCATGCAGTTCTTCAATGTCTTGAACAAATAGTAAGGAACTCTCTAGAAGATTAGGAAGAAAATCTTAGTTAAACACAGCTGTGCCTAAGTTAATATTTTTAAATATATGTATTTACAAGAGCTGTGTAATTAATATTGGGAGGGGAGAATTCTGCTCTTAGTGGAGTACAGTTGTCAGTCAAACCATTTTTAGACCTCGGTCTGAGGCTGTGTCTATGTATAGTAATTTAGACTGACAGTAAAGTTCCATCACTGTGAATACAAAGACTTTTTTTTGCATAATAATGTGAATTTTGATTGGCAACTGAACAATGGCAGAATGTAGCCAACCATGTACCCTTCCTAGTTATCTGCTGCTATACTGTTCTATTGTGGTACACCCAAGCTGTCAATAAAAATGGGTCTATTGCTCAGAAGTATGCAACCAGCACACTCCAGGGGATCTGAACTTCAAAACAAGAATATTTGAAATCAATAAAAAAGAATAAAACAGCATAAAAATTTAATGTTCTACCCTTTATGACTGACAGGTTGCATCCTGAGCAGTGTAACTGATGTTTCCAAGTCTGCAATTCATACACCTTAGCATTGGTTAAATTTTTAACAGATTGCATAAGAGAAGCCCAGAGAAAGGGCTGTAGACGTTTATAGTGTCAATTATGTATCGACAAATATGTCTGTTATGACCTCAAGAGGCTGCAGCCTGAATCAGCCCCTAATCTTAGTGTTATCTTGTTATCTTTCAGATAAACAGAACTACTCGAATTTAAGTCTACTTGAGAACATCAGTCATTCCTTTATCAAAGATCAACCTCCACATCATTCAGAGTTAATCTTGCCCCCAGCCCAGGCTTTGTCTCAGACCTTAATGAATGCACATCCTTTGAGTTTCTGAGAGGACAAAATGAAAAGAAGATGGAAATTTCATCATCATGTTGTAGTGGGAGATGGATAATGGTTAAGAGTTGCTTGGGTGAAGCCATTGTTGCCACCATCACCCTGGAAAAATAATTTTAGTAAGGGAAGAGTGAAATGCAAAAAGCATAAACCACACTAGTTAAGGATAGGACAGGTAACACAGTGCCAATCTATGAGTGAAGACCATGAATGAGTTTTAGTCTTATCACAGCTTGGAAAGACAGCAGCTGCAGACTAATAGAGATGTGATTTGAAGGAGAGACACTATCTCTAGTCCTGGACCATATTTAGCTGTCAAGGTAACCCTTAAAAGGGAGACTAGTCTGACTTCTCTTTTCCTGGTGAATGAGTGAATTGCTGGTGAAAAGAGGTTATCAATCTGTCAACAGAATTGCAGTAAATAACCACATGGGTCACTGCCAAGTGCCTGGCCTTCTTAGATGACTGACACTTGTGAAATGTTTGAACTTCAAGTCCCAGAACTATGTGTTCAAATGTATGTATGCGAAATGAGGAAACGAAGGTAATATGTAGTTTTCTAAATTGACAGTTCAGTTTTTCATTGATGCAGAAAAACTCAGCTGCTTCCAGTGAAACAACTTTGAAAACCCGATATATTCATTCATGTGCTTAAAGTTTAATTTGGATTTCGATCTTGTAAGCTTAATATCCTCATCTTTTCACATGAGGCAGGCTGAAATTGTTTTGTTTTAGTTTTTTTGCTTAATTGTGGGAAAGATGAGTCTGTGGTTAAAAGGAATATGTAGTTTTGCATATATCACACTGATCATAAATGTCAGAGAGTACATATCTGTCCTATTGTGTGCCTATTACATCTTATGTCTTCTTATGGTGGAAGCTATTTCCACCTCAGGTGAATGATGACAGTAGATGGTGCCCACTATCTCTTCTGGACATTGTTTAGCTCTTAAAAGACTTCAGGTTTCCATCAATGCATTATTTGATTTCTTCTTCTACAGTAAAGTTTGATTTACGTTTTTAAGAAGGCTGTAAAGCTGTGATCTCAACCAGAAACCATTCTGATATCTATAGGGAGCAACAGATTTTACTTTTAGTTTTGTAAAGGGACATTGAAATAAAGTGCTTGTTTGCCCATTTTCAAAGTTGCAAGCAAAGAGTTTCTTGAAAATTAATATTTTGAGTATAAATTACTGGTTTATATCTTAATAATAAAGTTTCAAGTTGAGGAAAGCTAATGCATGAGGAATACATAAATATGACAGGTGTCACAAAACTCAAAATTGTGCTAGGATCTAGTTATATCTGGAAATATTCCCTTTAGATATTCAGAATTTAGAATGGGACATGTTTTTGCTACATAGTGAAGAGTTTGAGGAGCAGAAAAATCTTTTTTTTTTCAAATAGATACATCTGAAACAGTTCTGAGAGTGTGCAGTATGATCATAGATCAAGTTTTTTTGTCTTTTCATTTCCTGGTATTGCTTACATTAGGAAATGAAATCATAATCGTGAAATGTAAGTTTACAGGATGTATCAGAGCTTGTACCCAAGTACTAAAACAAATGAAGAGATTAATAATTTTCACAAAAAATAATAAAACTGACCGGAGTTAATCCATGCATATTATAGAAAAATAATATTGACTTGGTCTTGAAATTGTTCTGTATGCAGATTAAGAGCTTAACATTTCAGAGATTAAAAGAAAAAAGAATTAGTGTATTAGTTCAAATATTGGAAGCTAGCATTACAAGATCTTTTTCCTGTCTATAATCCATTCCCCGTGAAGCAGAAATGTTTTTTCATAAAATACTGTTTGAATTGAACTGTTTATCAAAAATGTCCCCTCTTAGACAAACAGTATTCACAGAGAAACTTAAAGTGTGTTTTGAACAGTGTGGTATTGGCCATTTTTCCAGCTGTGTGGCAGTAGGATGCCTTTAGCAGGTGTAATGAGCTGAGTTTTACAATGCTTAAAATATTTTCTGGTAAAAATGAAGACAACAGCATTTGAGGAATTTGCACTCTAGCATCTTTGACTTTGAAGTCACTGAGAATAAAATAAGTGATACTTAGAATTAATTATTTATGGAAGATTGAATTAGCCAGGCATGAATAAACAGAGCTCTATTCATTTAGGATGCAATACAGAAAAAGTGGCACTAATTAATGACATGGTACCATTTGCTGCAACACAGTACTTCATTTGGGCCAAGGCACAGGTTTGAAAGAACCTGCTGAATTTTCATAGAATCACAGAATACCCTTTTTTGTTGGAAAGGACCCATCAGGATCATCAAGTCCTCAGTCTGGTCTAGGACTTTGCAGAACACGTCCTACTATAGGACAGCTTAGGCAAATATTGAGCCAGAATGAAACAAATACACTCAATCTTACACTGGATGAGGGGCAACACAGTTTCCAGCCTTGTTTTCTGCTTTTCAGATTAGTCTGTGAATCTGCTCCAGAAGTCTGTGAGTGGGCTCAGGGCAGCTTGCACCCCCAGGCACTCCAGAAATTTGGCTACTTTTAGCCTATAATGATGAAACATAGATAGGCTTTTGTAAAGATTAATGGTGCAAACAATCAGGAATATCTATTGAGGCAACTTTTCTAGAGCTTGATGCTTAACACCATTGATAATAAATAATTCCAAAAATTATCTATGCTGGGCTAAAGAAAGCTTGTACACATGAGCACAATTGAAACTCCACAGTTGTGTTACTGGCTAGGAGATTCATTGCTTTTTCATGCACATTCTGGGGAGGAAATAGCAGGTACATGCTAATCATGTTAGTGTTCTGTTTTTCTGATTATTTATTTTCTCTCCCATCTGTCCATATTTGTTCTTCTGCTGGAAAAACAATGTTCCTCTGGGCAGTGTTGGAACCTGCCATGTTCAGATAGGGAAGCCAAAAGAGAAGAGACAGGAGGTGGTTTGGCCCCTCAGGCTGCCACATTGATATTTTTAATATAATTAATATTTTTTTTAGAGGAAAATGGGGAATTTCTTGAGTAGAATCTTTGCCAGATTTTTCCGGTGCTTGCAGCTGTTGCAAGAAAGGTAGAACAGAATAACTAGGATTGAAGTGCTGCAAACATTTTGTGCTGCAGAACAAGCCATTGACTAGATTGCAAGAATTTTCCACACTTTGCCTGAAGAACATCTTCCACTGTAACTTATTTTCATTTGAATTAATGTGATGCAATGTTCAAGTTCATGAATCAGTATAATCTATATGGAGAGATATTTGTGTTGATGTAGAGTAAAGGTAGGTAGGTAATGTGATGTAGAGTAGGTAAGGGTAAAGGTTGCAGTGGAATTTTTTTTTCATTTGAATTCTTCTCTTTTACATGTTGTAGCTGTTTTCATGTAGTAATAAAGAAAGGTCTTTGTGGATTATGACAGAAGCAGTGTTTTCTTTTTTAAAGATGACTGAGTCAAGAAGCTGTGAGTCTTGATGTGTCCATAGAGTGATCACTTTCCTCATACCTTCCAAGAGGATCAGTAATAGGAAATGTAACAGGAGCTACTGCTGCTAAAGGCCTGCTTGCACAAGTACTGAACTCTATAACATCTTACATGATTTAAATCATCCTAGATACATTTGGAAATATGTTAGTAGAAGGGTAATAAGTACTTAATTTGGGGGGGTTCTGAAAAAGTCTCTCTGTAAGAATATAAATTAAAAATGTGCATTTTACTGAAGATTCGTGTACGGGAAAGAGATAGAGTTCATTGAAAACCCAGGACAAGGAGGGTGAAATTACTTTGAGTAATTTTGTGAGCAGTGCAGAATGGCACAGGAATCTCCATAGGTTGTGCACATCTGTCAGCTCCATGCAGATGTTTCATGTACACTAAAACATCTTGAGTAGTACCAAACATCTGTTAGACGATCATTGTTTACCAATGCAGAGATCTCCATCTGAGTAATTGCCCCATGGCTGTCTCAGTCATCAGCAGAGAGCTCCAGATATACATATTCATCTCCAACTGACTACAAAGATGGAACAGCATAATTGACTGAAGTGTAGATCCAATTGTGTAGTTGATTGCATTATTTTACATCTGGGCTGTACTTCTCACAAATGTTTCGATAATCAGTGTGAGATTCTAAGCAATGAGCCTGAAGTTACAGATAATAACAAAGACTGAAAGAAGATGTAATGAGTCTTCTGCTGAGATAAAAGTAGAAACAAAATATAGAAAACACACCTTTCTTGTTTCCTGTATGTGAGAAAGAAGAAATGATTTAAATTACAAGATAGATTTGCAGTATCTACTTAGGAGACATTTTTCAGAATAAAAGGTGTTGAGCTCAAGAATAAGCTGCATTGTGGGAAATCACACTACTACCCACAACAAAACAGTGTAGGGAACAGTGTGAAAGTGTTTCTCCCTGGGTCATCTAGATACCAGCTTGGCACTATTCAGGAATCAAATGGGATGATGATTCGAATATCTGCCAGAACATTTAATTGAACAAATTTATTTTTCTTTGTACCTCAAGGATGGCTTATCTTTCTCCATGATACCCATCTTTCATCAGGAAGCCTTGCCAGCTCTTTCATCATATCTCACTACATTAATATCTATGAGTATTTAGAAGACAATAGTGTCTCCAGAAAGGGCAGTGATTGCTGATCATTAGTCTACACTAAATAAGCAACTGTCCATAACATATGTTGCTACTTGGCATAGGCAGTTTTGGGGAAGACTCTGTGTCTTTGTGCCTACTTGATCTTTACTTAAGCATAGGATGACCCTGGCATTGATTGAAGCCTCTGAGTGCCCTTAAAGTCATTTCTTAACAAAAGGTTCAATTCTTTTCAAAGAGTGTCTTGATTCAGCTTCTCTTCTTCCACCTCTGTATTCTTGGCTTTTGAAGTCCGCAGGGGTTTGACTATTAAGTCCTGCCAATAATGGATCTCAAATGACAGTCAAGTCACTGCATTTTCTCTCGCAGTGGCTGTATACACTCAAGCTTCAGGGAGAAGAACAGACAGTATGACTTGACAGTGGGAGCTTGTTTTAAGTCTGGCTCCAAAAACTGTTGTTGGTTAACTGTTCTACTGAATTACTGCAGTGTCTTATATTCTCTCTCATATTTCTTTAAGTCCAAATTTGAGAAGGCTATAAACCTTTTATGAACACCATTATCTGTTTTAATCTAATTACCAGCAAACCTGAACACAAGCACCTTGTAAATCTCCAGCTCATATACTTAAAGGAAAGTTATTCACATTCCTGTGCACATCTGTAAAAGGTGTATCTGATTTCAGAAACACCAAGGTAAGACAGAACAACAAACAGCATCCTACATTACTAAGCTTCAATTTCTTCAAAGGAAGGTAAAACTGTAACACAGAGCTATACAGGAAAAACACGCTGGAAGGAAATCTTTGTTGCTGTACAGAAACTAGCAAGCAGTTTCTGAGATGAGGCAATTTAGGAGGATGAAAAGGATGCTGTTGATCTCAGCTCTGGAGAACAGATTATTTAACTTTTAAGGCCCACTGGAACAACTAGTTTTTCTCCAAGTCACAGTATGTTATCTCTTGCAGTGTCTATGTGAATGTCTAACACTTTCAGGAGTTCTGCAAAGATTTAGTGAATGAAAACACTGTGAACTAGATTGTCTAAGGAAACATTTCCACTTCTCTGCTGTTTTCTGATTTCTTTCCTTTTCCATTGTTGTAAAAACTAGGGGACATATAGGAGGGCCTTGCTTTCATTTGCTAAATAATGTATTCATTTTTTCACCTCTTATGACTTGCTTGTCTTGACAACAAATAAAGTCTACATTAAAAAAAGACAATGACAACATGTAAGAATTGGAAAGATCCTCCTCTCATTTCATTTGCCCTTCAAGATTATTCTAATCACATTCTAGTCCATCCCCTTTTCAGCTGTCTATGATTTAGTTATCCAAATCCAATTGCATTTACTTCCACTTAATCAGTTATTTTATGGTGCAACCTAAGACTGTCACTTATGATAGCTGATGTTCAGAGCTGTTTTAAATCAATTTAATTAATTTCCATGTAATCTCTCCAAGAACTTTTGTGGTGTTGCTTCCTACACCAATTAGCCTCTCAAATTTAATGCATGTGCTTGTTAAGAAATCTCTTATCTTTTAGTTCCTATGCACATAGCTGTTGAGCTTATGGCTCCTTTGATAGTCGAATGAGCTTACAAATTGCAAATCTGGAACATGCACTGCTGCTCTCCCTTTCTCTTAATGAGTTCTCCTCTGAACAGTATTTACAGAAGATCACAAATAAGGAGATCAAACAGCTATTTAGCATGGTGATCAACTACCTGCTTTAAGGTAAAGATCCAATTTAGCCTGACTTATAGCCATGCAACTGGTTAAGACAGGCAACATGGACAGAAATATACCCTTAGCTTTAATTAGAAGTTTATTTTTTCTGCAGATGTTACTTTAAATCTTCACACGTGAATGGAAATTTATAATCAGATTTAGAAACATTTTATATAAAATATGTTTAAATAAAGGTATGTACAATCATTTTCCCCTGTGATTTTCAGTACTATCACTTGCTTTCTGTAACTAGAATGTTATAAGCTTTACACCTCTACCAGATCTCTTCTATTTAAATAAATACTTATTTTAATGTATCAGCCATCAGGACTGACTGGATGAATGTACTAGCACCTCGGTATTTTCTTCCAGTTACTTAACACCACTGTAGACCAGGGTTATGGAGATTTGTGGATGTGATGACTCACTGTTGGCTTTATGCACCTCAGATGATTCTGTACGATTAGAAATGAATTTTGTTTAACTCACTGTTAGCAGAAAGTTATTTCCCTTTCGTTTTCGGGGGCTTGGGCAGGAAAAGGACAGACACTCCCCCTAGCGTCCTAGCACTTAGCACATCAGTTCAATCCCTTCGTTTGAGGACAGCCATCTTTCTTGATTTGGTGCACACATGCTGCTTCCAGCCTGCCTTTAAAATCCTTCCCAACTGCTCCAAACAGACAGCATTGAAATTAAAGAGGATCCATTCTGCAAAAGCCTTCCCGGTGTCATGAATGGGACTATGCTAATGATTGTCTGCAGTGCTGTAAGAAATTAGCAGCCCAGTAACAAACCAGGGGTGCCCAGCATCATAAGAAAATCAGTAATGAAAAACTGACCACACCGTAAGGAAATTAGACTTGAAATACAAAGATGAATGGAAATCTCCTACCTCCAGTGATCGCTCTGATTGGGATCTGAAATGCTCCATGAGTGACTGATAAACTTCTTATCAGTGGGCTAACATGAACTGAGATCTCTTACTGCCCCCATTAGTGGCAGCTGGCACCATGTGTCCAAGTTCTTTTGGACTATACACTGTTGCTCCAGGATTAGTTTTCCTTTGCTTTTAACACTGACTCTTAGTCTGGAGAAGCTAAGAAAATTCCTGGGCTATGAATATAACTCCAGGTCACTGAAAGTGCTTTGAATCTCCGCTAAAGTTTCTCTTTGACACAAAACTGAGGACAAAAAGGAGGACCTTGCATGCCTTGGTTGTGAACGTCCAAAATTAACAACACTCTGGCTCCCAACAGCTGCTCAGGTCAAAATCTTTTTTTCTCAGTATCCTTTCTGTATATGCATTTTGTGTGTGTGTGTGTTTGTGTAAGTCAATGGGTTAAAGAATGGGTTTTTCATACAGATACTCTTGTTCAGCTGCAGATGAACTGATCTAGCTGGAAGCAAGAAACACCATTATCCCTTACTGACTGCTCACTGTGATTCTATGCAAGAAGCTGGGGAAATAGCAGCATAGAGCAACAAATATTCAATTATCCAGAACAGAGTGATGAGATAGCTGAACAATTTGTACAATTGGACATGTCTGCCTTTATTTATTTCTGAGTGGGAACATAGGAAAAATTAAGAGAGTAGGAAAAAACCTGAATAAATATCTTATTGACACTAACCTGCAGCTTCAAAAATTATAGGATAACTTTCACTGGAATTAAAGAGAGGGAACTGCAGAATTGTCACACAAGAAGCGTTTATTTGAGGTGCTAAGGGATTTGATTTAGTAGTTGGGTAGGGATAGTGGTAGGAGGATGGTTGGACTAGATGATCTTGTAGGTCCTTTCCAACCTTATGAACCTATGAACCTATGAACAAGTATCAGCCCACTTACCCTTTTCCCTGTGAAGTTTCAAGATTCCAACCAAGAGTTTGCAGAGTGTTGATAAAACACAAAATGTTGGAAGTTCAGCTGTCTACAATGCCTTTTGATAAATAATGAGATTTCAGCTTTTAGATTGCCTTTGTGTCAGTGGTTGTTTCCTTGTGAGGATGGGGACACCACCCTTTCAGTAATACTTCACTTGCACAACCTGAAATATAAGCAAATGGGCACCCTCTCTGGTATGCTTCAAAAGGTTGCTGAGCTCTTTCTTTTTCCCCTTCCTACACTCATCTAATTATCCCTGCAGGGGGAAGGGATAGGTACTAATTTCCAGAACAACCTTTTAGAATCATAGCATATCCCAATAGTAATGGACCCACAGGGATCATCAAGTCCTGTTCATGGCTCCACACTGGACTACCAAAACTCTTGAGACAGGTGACCCAATGCTACCTGAACTCCAGCAACTTGTGGCCATGCCCACTGCCCTGGGCAGCCTGTCCCGTGTCCTGGGATCACTGAGTCATGTAAGGACCACATAAGTCCCAACACTAGAAAGCAAGGTATAGAGGGGGCTTAGAACAGATTAGAGCCTTTGTGCCTCAAGAATTTCTGTTTCTAAAGACAGTGCGTAATGGAAAACATTACATACTACTTGGGTTGTTGTTTTTTTTTATCAAGAGAGGAGGAAGGCAACAGAAATCTGATTGATAGGGATAAAAATGAAGGTGTAAACCATGTGGGTGATGCAGGAAGGGAAGAGTCAAAAGGAGCACATGAAATAGGGAAACAATGAAAAACAGAATACAGCTGAGAGAATTTTCGTATTAAGATCGATTAAATATTTAGTTCCTTTAAATATTTAATTTTTTATCTTCCTGTCTAACTTAACAGAACAAAGGGTACAGGAAGAGAGTGCTGATGTTTTATAGGTGTGAGGAGCTTTGCCCTCAGATTGACCTCCCCATGCTTTGGTTTCCCCATCACAGAATAAAACAGAAACCTGCCTTGCAGGGGCATGGAGAGGTTCAACATGTCTAAATAGTTCGAATAGCCTCAGACAAAAAGAACAAAGAGTCCTGGCCAAGGGAAGAAGGTTGATGGAGCTGCTCTTCCATCTCCCCAGGAACATGATTGGGTGCCAGCAGCAGAGTTCCCAGCCCTGAGCAGCACTCCGCTCCCAGGTTCATCTGCTTTCAGTTTGCTTTGAAGATGTGCAGCCATGGAGATGTAAGACAGTTGCATTGCCATTAAGCTTTCATCTTCCCACTTTGCTGGCCTTCATTTGTTGCTGTTTTGCACTCATCTGGACGCAACAATTTCCCAGTGCTTTGTATGAAGTCTTTCTGGATGAAATCCTACAGTGGGAACACACTCAGAGTACTGTAGTCATAATAACTGTGTCATTTATTTATCTAAATATATTCAGAAATAATACTGTTTTGTTTAGCAGATATCCACTGCTGCAAAACAGTTGAAATCCATGTCACATAGAGGGCCAACAACATGTTATTTTAAAGAGGTACAGTCAACATTTCTGATTCTCTATTAAATTTTCAATGTATATTTTTATCTACTTAGAGAAGACTCTTCGGGCATAGTATGATTTTTCACAGAATCAATGAATTGTAGGGGTTGGAAGGGAACCCTAGAGATCACCTAGTCCAAGCCCCTGCCAAAGCAGCTCCCTAGACCAGGTTGCACAGGTAGGCATCCAGTTGGGTCTTTGAATGTCTCCAGAGAAGGAGATCCACCACCTCTTTGGGCAGCTCCAGTGCTTCATCACTGCACTGTGAAGAAGTTCCCAGGTATGTTTGTGCAGAACAATCTATACACTAGTTTGTCGCCATTTCCCCTTGTTCACCAGGGCTGGGTAGAGGGGGAAGATCACCTCCCTTGACCTGCTGGCCACTCTCTTTTTAATACACCCCAGAAACTTATGTTTATCTCATGTCTCCTCTCCCTCTCCTCTCCCTCTCCCTCTCTCCCTCTCCTCTCCCTCTCCCTCTCTCCCTCTCTCCCTCTCCTCTCCTCTCCTCTCCTCTCCTCTCCTCTCCTCTCCTCTCCTCTCCTCTCCTCTCCTCTCCTCTCCTCTCCTCTCCTCTCCTCTCCTCTCCTCTCCTCTCCTCTCCTCTCCTCTCCTCTCCTCTCCTCTCCTCTCCTCTCCTCTCCTCTCCTCTCCTCTCCTCTCCTCTCCTCTCCTCTCCTCTCCTCTCCTCTCCTCTCCTCTCCTCTCCTCTCCTCTCCTCTCCTCTCCTCTCCTCTCCTCTCCTCTCCTCTCCTCTCCTCTCCTCTCCTCTCCTCTCCTCTCCTCTCCCCTCCTCTCCCCTCCTCTCCCCTCCTCTCCCCTCCTCTCCCCTCCTCTCCCCTCCTCTCCCCTCCTCTCCCCTCCTCTCCCCTCCTCTCCCCTCCTCTCCCCTCCTCTCCCCTCCTCTCCCCTCCTCTCCCCTCCTCTCCCCTCCTCTCCCCTCCTCTCCCCTCCTCTCCCCTCCTCTCCCCTCCTCTCCCCTCCTCTCCTCTCCTCTCCCCTCCTCTCCTCTCCTCTCCTCTCCTCACCTTCTCTTCCTCTCTTGCCTATCTTTATTTTCTTCCTGCTAATTTTATGTTCTTTCTTCCATTTCTCCCTCCAGCAGTTCTGTTTTGCTGTGTGGCTTCATTACTGTAAAAGTTTTGATGCTAGATAGCTGTTCCTAGTTCCTGTTAGCTGCACCTGATAATCAACCTACCTGAGAAGTGAATCCATAGCATTGGTGTTATGGACAAAGATTTCCAACAGATTAGAAATCAGGCTTTTTTTTTTTGTTTGTTTTTTAAAGAAGCACATGAGAGAAAGAACTTATTGTTTACCTTTTTATTCAGGTAACACATGAACATCTAGTGAATCACTCAGGGATGCTTGCAGCAGCTCAAGAACCTCAGGCTGGTGCTTTTGGTCCCTGGAGTACTGACGTCCAGGGACCAAGTTATTCCAGCATGAGTGATGGATGATACAAGGTGATAGATGCCTAAATGTCCTTCTCTGAGAAAAGGGACTTTACAGAAAGGTTCCAAGGCTCAGTGGATGGATGGTGACACCATCAGTTGGCTGTGAAGATGGCACTCAGCTACTTGAGACCTTAATTAAAGAAACATCTTTCCTGTACATCTCTCCCCGCATCCTTGGAGAATTTTAAGCAAAAGCTGAGATTATACAAAATTTCATGTAAAAAAAAAATATATATATATTTATATATGTTTAAGGTAGACCTTATTTACACACTCTCATTCCTCCTCCTCTCTTCTTGCCATTTTAGTCAAGAAGACTAAAGCTCAAAGTTTGCGCATAACTGGTGAAACGAACCATGGAAAACAAATGAGCGTGAATGATTAAATTGCTCTGAGCTGTCAAACTGGCACTTTTGAGGACAGTAATATAGCCATTTCAAGGTCTGCATTTCTCTAAAGCCAGCAATTTTTCTTTAATTTTTTTTTTTATACTTTTATTCACTGTTCATGAAACAGCTTGATTCCACTGCAAATTTTACCTCAGTTTCTATATTTCTCTCTCCTGTCCAGAAACTGTCAGGTCAATACCTAAAGGCGTTTTTAACCTAATTCCTAGATTTACTCTGTTGAAGCAGATTTTGCTTCAACTTTTGTTGTAATCTCACAACATCATAGTTTCTTAAAATTTTAGATACAGCAAATACACAGGAGACAAGACTCATCAGGAGAATTATAAGGGGTTTATTGTGAGATAACAGAAAACAAAGTTTGGATCATTTATTTCTAAACTGGGATTTCACTCAAAATGCTCCAAGGCATTTTGTTACAATCATAAGGCTCCTTCTACGGGCACCAAGTAATCTCCAGAAAGGCTCTCATTTTAATTTGTTTTGAATCTTCAGGGGAGGTGGCAGATCTTAATCTGTTGTCTCTTGGGATGAATACACTTTTTCCACTTTGAACTTCGGTTAAAACTTCATTTTGAAGCCAACTTGCAACCTTAAGGTCTCTAATATTTTAATAATAATAATAATATCTTTGTTGTTGTTGTTGTTAATGTTTGGGTTTTGGTTCCATTAACTGTTGGGGACTATTTCTTGTGGACTGCTATTATTTATTTCTTCATAATCCTAATTTGGGCAATTCATGGAGAAAAGAAAAATGAAAGAATGTAAACCTACTTTGCAGCTTGGGGTACTGCATGAGTGTTTTATTATTCTTATTAATTTTCTTTTTCATCTGGAATCTCATGGCTATCATCAGAATCAACACTCTTTTTCCACCATTCAATCCTGTTTCCACTAGGAGGACTTGTATAATCTATTTACAGAAATCTAGTGTGTATATTGTCATTAGACCTTTCTTAATTTGGCTCTAAACACTGAACTGACATTCTTAACTGCCACTGTCTTTCTGTGATATGTTGCTTTCCTCCATCAAGACAGACTCTGAAAAAAAAAAAGAAAAGCAGATGATTCAGATTTTAAATGTCTCATAGTGAGAGAGGGAATAAGGTTATACCTTCACTTTTATCAGAGTAGATAATGGAAGGATTCTTTGGTTAAAGTATGTAAGTAACTGCACAGACATAAAACCCAAAGGGATGAAATCATTTTCAACTTGATGGAGTAAATTTGAACAGAGCAGACTACAGACAGATTTAAAAGAGAAATAAAGTATCTATTGTAAAAGTGACTTGAAGGACATACCCAGGAAAATGGTTTATATATCATAATGGTTTATATATCAGCTTTGGATAAAGATCAAATTATTTTCAGGGGAGAGATGCAGATGAAAAGAAAAAAGTGGAATCTTCTTTATTCAGAAATGCACAAATGGTATATTTACAGTTTTATAAGAGTCATGGAATCATAGAATCATTTGAGTTGGAAGGGACCATTGAAGGTCATCTAGTTCAACTCCCCTCCAATAAACAGAGACATACAGGCTTACAAGCTTGTTTGAAATACAGTCCCTATACCAGAGCTGCATAGGCTGGAGTTGACAAGTGACATTGGCTAAGTACTTTGGGTAATTTACATGGTCTGAGTACCTTGCAAATCCAGCCCTACTGATGAGGTTAATTGGTACTCTTCTTTCCCTCAGCTCTGTGAAACACCCATATACCTTGTGGGCACATTAAAATGTCAGTGATAAGAACTTGGCCAACCTCTGCTATAGATGATCTAAAAGTTGTTTGTGAACTCTCACTGCCTGAATTTGTTAATCATAAAAGCACATTTCACCTGAAATCCCCCAAATTTTGACTATCTTCAGACCATTCATTAATAATGCTTATTATTCCAATAAATAAGTATTATCTCTCCTGACTTGAATCAGAACCACTAAGGAGATGCAGTTTTGTTTGGGCTAAACACTCCTCTGGTAATTCTATTTCTCTATAACAGCTTGGGTGTATTAAATCAAAATTAAAAAAAAAAAAAGAAGGAAAAGAGAAAGCTTAATTTCATCTGTCCTCTCATATCACTATATGAAGCCAAGATGACAGGATGCTAATACCTTGTCGACCAGCATGGTCACTGGGATGACAGGTTTAAATAACTCCTCTATGAGGAGGCTGAACCCACAAAAAGGAATGCCATTTTCTTTTGCCTGTAGTAGTCAGGCATAGAAATCTTTTATCTCATCCATGCATGTACACAAGCGTGTCACCTTAGGTGACATGAATCAGATCTAAAGCAACAACATTAATTATTCCTTGTGTCCAATCAAATTTAGAACTTCCTGATCTTGGTTGGATTAATATGTATTATCACTTGTACTAAAATTTGTGGAATTGTGTCCTCAAAATTTTCTTTCCATCCTCAGACCCTCTCTATTTGAAAACAGAATTTTTTTATAAAATATTGGGTGTCCTAGAGCCAGGGCATGGTTTGTAGTACTCAGAAATCTCAAAGAAAATCCCTAATATGAAAAGCACTATTTTACAAAACATTACAGGTAACAACCTATCCTGTGATTCAGAAACTAATGTAAGCCAGGAGATATTGTAAATTTCATTTTCTGCTTGAAAGTACTGATCTCAAAAACATGTTCAGAAGGTGATCTTTACTTTGGAGTTAGAGCAGTCCTTGTATCACTGATGTAAATTAACTTTCACCTTTGTAAACAAGCAGTATTCATGCACATCTGCAACCTGAATTTTCAAGATTCATAATTAAGAACGAATATGTATTCTTTAGATTTAGATCTTAATGTAGGACTGGAATCAAGTCTTTTTTCTAAATACAAACTTCAAACAAATTTCTACTTTCTCCCTGAGCTATATCTTGTAGGTATGAGAAGCAAAGGCAGAAACACAACTATTAAAACAAGTGAAAATGCATATACTCTCTCTTTCCCAGTTTCTATTTTAGCTACGTAACCGAGAAATAGAAACTCATTCTACTACAGCAATCACTGGAGGAGGATATCCAAAGCTGAAAGCCAAACATGCGAAGAGAAATTCAATATTATTCAGGACAGGAAAAGACATAGAAAAATGGAATATACAAGTTAATAGTGAATACTAACTTTGTTACAGGTGAAGATAAGCTCTGCAGTATTATCATGGAAAAGGATCAATGGTAACTGAAAAAAATTATTGTTTGGAAGATAATGTGAAATATTGTGCTTTGATAATCAACCATAAGTTATCTGTTTGCTCAGATGTAGGAAACTAGGATGGAAAAATTCAGAATGAAAGAGGAATGATACAGGAGTTAGAAACACAACAGATATTTCCCCAGATATTTTCACAAAATAGTGTTTTCATGCTATTTTTGCATGATGAAAGTATATACATGACATGTCCTAGTCATTAATTTTTTAGTCTGAGAAAGCATTTTCAAGGAACCATTTGTTGGTCTTCAAAGCAAATGACAGTAAGCATTAAGAAAAATAGACCTATTGGGAAAACACACATCTTTGTTTTGTTCCTTGAAAGGTAGTTATTTCAGTCATTCTTACATAGCACATTAAGTTTCCAGCCTTGCAAAAACATAAGCAAAAATGGTCACCTTGCATTTTTCTGTAAAGTTAAGCATAAGTTTCCAGAGCCAAGACTTATAAATATTATAGTCTAAGTGTCTACTGAAACACTTAATCAGAAAAATATATACTTTTAAATATTTTAACATTCCTGTAGTAAGTACAAAAGCTCATTTTTGGCTCTGTCCTGCTTAATAAAGAAAAAACGATATAAATATTATTGTGTACTCTATAGGAAGAGAGAAAAAAATATCAAAGGAAAGAGAGATGCTTATTATAATTACCTATAGAAATCTTTGCATTGATATCTGAAAGGTTATCATCTATACAGGAGGCAGAATCTTAACATGTCTTTAAGATAAAAGGTGATGAAGTTCTGGAGAAAACTTGAATGGTCAGACAGCACCATAATAGTGCAATCATTACAGCTGCCAGGCCATGGACCAGTGGCAACACTCATGGGACTTTTTGTTCTTTAGGAGACTCTTTCTCCAAAACTTACAGTACAGTCTGTACTATCCCAACTGGCAAAATAAGAATTAACTGATTCATAGACCTAAACCAAAATTACTGCAAGAAGAAATGCCTCAGTTTCCTGCTCTGTAAGATAAAATTTAGCTTTACTACAACCCATTAAAACAAACAAAACAAAAAACTTAGAAATGTACTGCAGTTGGGCACACTTCCAACTATCAATTTGCTCCAAAAGTCACTATTGTACCAGTGAAGCTGCTTTGAATAGTGCTACACCTGAACTAATGACACTATTACTGAATGTTGGTAGCTTTACTGCAGCATTGTTTACATAGACCTTAGACTGCATTTCTCATATCCAGATACTGTGACGATTTCCATACTTCTGGTTCAGTTTGATAGGGTCTTGTTAAGTCTTCGATTCAATCACTTGACTTTCATCCAGTACTTTACATTCTCTTAAGGAAACAAGCACTTTTGCTCTTCAGTATAACAAAACATGAGCATAGCTATGGCCAAAAGTTCATCTAACCCCTTAACCAATGCTGTAATGTGTCCTACGTGTGTCTAGAGAGATATATATGGTGATACCACTTTAATCCTCCAGATTTTCAATCTACTTGCATTTCCTTTCATTTCTTTCTTCAGGTTATCTTGCTTTCAGATATTGAATCCAAGAATCCACCAAATGTTTTCTCCAGTTTCTGGAATGGCCAGGACAAGTTATCATTTTCCTCTGTCTGAATATTATGTACAGTCCAAGAACTGCTTATTCTTCACAGACAATTGCTAATACTCCACTTATTCAGCAATCATTCTGGGACGTGCCCTCTGCAGTGTTTCATAAATGAACAAAGAATTCCTGGGCTTAAATTTAGTCTCTCCTAGAATCCTGCTTGACCTTTACTTGGCTCAATTTGCACTACAGCTTTGTGTTCTCTTCCTTTCGTATTGTATTCTCTTCTCTGCTCACAGAAAGTGAAGAAACAGGTCTCATTATATTCTTTTCTGATTGGGGAGCATATTTCACTGGAAAAAAAGTCAAAAGCATGTTCGCTAAAGCCCTGAAGGCCAACAGAACTATACAGTCAATTCAAAGAGGACAAATTAAATAGCAATTAGAGATGAAAGCTTTGTTATACTTATGTAACCCACAATAGCACAATTTTCCCATGACTTGCTACTCACAAGACATCTGACCTTCTAACAGCTAGCCACTTCTGTACAAATCCACCCAATGTGCTTTTAGTTAAAATCTGCCTTTGAAAGTAGATCCAAATGAACTATCTTTCAAAATAAAATATGAAATTGGACCCCTCTCTCTAGTTCTACTCTGAATCAGATCCTGCTTATTTTATTCCCATCATAAACAACATTCCTCTCAGTATCATCCTGAAACAAAACCATGAACTGAAAGTTGGTCTCAACTGGCATAACAGTAACAAGGGTAGTTGCTTTGCTATATTCAACTAACAGTCATGTTGGGACATTTTAATTAATTTATTTTTTCTCAATCTTCTCTAAATATTCTGATTTATCCCAGCTCAGGACACTGGGAGGTGTGGATATGGGAGCAAGGCATCCTTTACATTCATCAAATAAGGACTACAGATGGAAAAACAGGAGATGAAGTTTAAGAAGAGCACCCTAACAACCTCTGGTAAGAGCATATTGCACTAAGTGCCACCTTAAAATATAGGTGACAAGAGGGAAGTAACTCCAGTAAAATGGAGGAAGTTCAAGGATTATGACATAACTTTTGGGTGAACTTCTCTCACAGTGCCCTATACCTACATACTTCTCCCAGATTTAGAAGAAAAAAAGCCTAGATTACCAATATGTTTCTTTCTAGTAGCTTGTTTTATATGTTTAAAAGTATTAATTAGAGGACATCTACATAGTCCATGTGTTAAATTCCTAATGAAAAGATCTTGGAATACAGAAAGTTTTGTTTCTTGTAACTGAAACTGCTAATTCACATCAAAAAACACCTGTCTGCACTGCACACTAAAAGCGTGCAGCAACACTTTTCATTTGAACAGAGAAGAGTCAGGAGGTGAGGTTAGGTGATATGAACTTCTAGATTTGTGCAGCTTGGAGAGGAGGGCTCAGTCAGGGATTACCAGTCAGGGTGAACCACGCAGAGCTCATCAGCATTAGTGAGAAGTGTGGAGCCATCCCCTTGGCTCTTCAGAGAATATTATTTTCACATCGTGCTCTACAATAAGAAATTAAATGAAAATCGTTAACTGGAGCCATTGTTTTCCATCCTAAGATCTGCCAAAATATAAATCACTGTTGTATTGCTTTGCAGATTCAGTGATAAACATTTAGCCAGAATTTCCTAGAAAGATATTACAGCACATTGCTAAGGAAGACTTTCCTGCCTTTTTATGAAAGAGATGAAAACTATAGTTGAATCCCACATGGCAGTTATTACAAAGTCAGTTTCATTCTTTCTCTCCTACAAAACTACTGTTCCAAAACTTTCTCAGTATTAGAGTACAAAATCTATTTGTTACCAGCTCAAAGGTACTCTTGAGCAGTTAAATCCAATTGTTCTTGTTCCTAGATTGTTCTTTAGCTTAAAAAGATGCTTTTTTTATTATTATTCCCCTGGAATTTCTTCCACTGATGTACTGATTGAGGAGAAGCATATCTCTTCTTGGCTATTCTTTTATTTGACCAGTATGTCTGACTTTCCCTAACTCCATTGTCTTACCAGGGCTCCCAACCCCACTGATTGAGACAATTCCTTATACCTCTTCAAGATTTGTTTTGACCATGGAGAGCCAGATTTTAACACTGTGTTTCAAAACTCTTCTGTTTCTTAAACCAGGGCTTTTATATCTCTTGAGACTACTGGAAATAGTTTTCAGCAATTGTGCTTCTCTGCTTGTGCATTGCTCCAACATTTCAGACACCTTGCTACCAATCACACTTCTTTCTCCTTTCTCACACATTTCCAGTGGGTGAACCTGCAATTCACAACAGAATTGCCTACAGTCCACCTCCAAGCACATTATCTTCCATTTTTTCTATCAAATTTAATTGAACTTTAAGTCCATTCTTCAAGGTCATCCAGATTTTAGCTTTTAAAGTCCTGATGTTTCTCTAAACAGAAGACGCCGTCTAGCTTCATGTCATCACAAAATTAAATTGACAGAGCCTCATTCTGTGCCAATTTGAAAAATAAACTGTTAAATGAGATAAGACTTGACACTCATCTCCTGTGGAACAGCATTGGTGGCTCATGTACATGGTGTCTATTGTCATCTCTGCTTTATCTGTCACCTTCTCACCTCAGAGGTGAGAGTACCTCCAAGGTACTTCATCAAACATTATAACCACACGAAGATTCTAATCACACCTGCATTAAATTTGTAACAGCTATCTGGGATAATCTTCTGTATATCCATAGAAGACAATTAAGTTTTGCTGGCATTATCTACCCACAGAAAATTCAGCTTTAATTCTATATATATATATATATTTTTCATTTGTTTCTAACTCTTCACATGCAATGTTCCAAAGTGTCCTCAAAAATTTCACACAGCCTACGAGACAGCTATTATAGCATGATAAAGCTTTCAATTTAGGAAAAACTCAGTATCAGATATTATCAGGCTTATTAACTTCTGTGAGAATGCTTGCTCAAGGACCTCTGTGTATTTTTCAGAAGTCTCAAATGGAGATTATTTGGATCTTCAGCTTTACATGAGCTTTTCATGCTCCCCAGGATGCTAATTTTCTCCCATTCTCTGGATCTCTCTGTTTTCCAAGCTGCACACTAAACAGTTCACATAAGTTATTCACTTAACTTGTGACATAGATGTGGGTTGGAAAATGACAGTTCTCCACTGATTGTGAGGTACACAGAGACACAATAAAAAGTGCTTTAGACATGGAAATTATTCTTTTCATTGATGAATCATAGTCTTTCAAAAGAGTTCTGGATGAAGTGTGTATTAAATGGATCTGCACCATATCTTTCAGATTTGCAATATGCTTCATCTTTCTCAATATGGGCAAGCAGTTATTTAATGAAAAATTCCTTATCATTATAGTCCATATGGTAAAGAACTTAGCATTATTCTTTTAAAAGCTTCTATGTGAGAGTCCAAATTGAGTTTCTAAAGGAAAATAACAGATACATACCCAATTAAGTAAAGAATCTGTGTATTATTCTTTCTGAATAACAGCATCATCACTGCAACATGACACTGCTGACTGTTTTACAGGATTACACACAGATCCCTACTTTTCATCAGGGGTCTCAGCAGCAACACTGTGTATTTCTAGCAGGAAATACCAGATCAAAATCTCATACTCAAGTATGTGCAAGGTTTCCAACCCATTGAGGGTATGTAGCTATTGCTGTAGTACCTGTGTAGCCAAGTACTGCTGTTAAACCTTTTAATGTTTTATTTTCCTCAAAGGTTAAAGGTCAAATAAACACTTTATTTACTAGTTTACCACTGCATCAGAGCTGCAGCACATTGTCTTCAACAGTAATAATAATTGTGATAGTTGATTGTGAAAGCATACCTCTACCAAAATAATTTCCCAGTGCAAAACTTTTCTCTGGAGGGAAGAGAGCTGTCTGCAAAAGCAGATATTATGCTATATGAATTCATGATGCTACCTAGTTTAAAGGTGGCTTCTACCACCTTTGAAAGCTCAATCATCATCCAAAACCAGTCAGAAATAACTGCTAATGCCTCTTAGTCCTGTAGTGTCCCGGAGTGAAGTAACTAGTGCAGGTCATTTGAAGACATTTAATGAACAAAAGAATAGCTGAGTCTTTCTGTCCTTGCTGATGACTGAAACTTTCCTGTGTGTTAAAGTGCTCTAGTACAAGAAAATACAGTTTAATGGCAAAATGTTTCTGAAAATTTTCCCAGAGCTTTTAACCCCCAAGATTTTAAAAATGTTCAAAATTTTTTATTTTAATTTAATTTTTAATTGTATCATATGGAAATTATATCAGAGTGAAAACAAATGTTAAGAATCAGAAATAAAGAAGTCTGAAATGCATTAAATACAAATGTGGTCAATATGCCTGAAGATGAAATCTCAGAACCTGAAACTACAGAGAATTTGTTTTGAACTGCTTCTCTCTTCTTTTTTACCTTATAAAGAAAAATGTTTACCTTATGAAACAGAATGGAATGTGAGAAAGAAATAAAAAGAGAAGAAAGCAGAAATGAGAAGGAAGAAAGAAGAAAGGAAAAAGGGGGAAAAAGAGAAAAATAAATTAAAATATGAAGAAAAAGGAAAAAGAAAAAAGGAAAAAAAAGGCACACGGTCAACCCCCTGGAATAACATGACGATCAATTGAAGCATCTCTAAGACTAAAAGATTTTTTTAAATATACCAGTTCAGATACAGAAAACAAAATAATAAGCTAACTTATTAGCAGAAAAAAATAATAATATCAGAAACGTGAATACTAGAACGTGAATACTATCTCATTTCTCCTAAATAAATTCAAGTAAAGAGCTAAATTCATATGATGCAAATATAGCCTATAATTGATTGGGAAATGCTCTCTTCTTAGCAGGTGCCCTACTCCAGATCTGAGTGTTTTGGACTCTGCTAATTTTGCAGCACTTAGATAGTACAATACAGTTTAGTTGTTTCTTAGATCTTTCTTTAAACATGTTAAGATTCTTAGTTTCAATGTACTGGAGGACCTTACCAGAGGAAAAATAATTTGGAAGAATGATAAAGAAAAATTAAATCATTATATACTGACAGGGAGACTCCAGAAAGAAAAACACTAGAACAGCCTACAAAAACTTGAAAGTTAAAACAAACATAGGTTTACAGTTGACATTATTGGTTACAGGTCCAAATATGTAAATATTCTCCCCAGAAATGGAAGTGAAACAGAAGAGAATTTTATTCAGTGCTTATTGTGCTGCCACATTAAACAAATTTTGACTTTGTAAGATGCAAGTACTTGGTGCTGGATGTGTTAAAATAGCAGTGAAGGAACTCACAGTAGTGGTGAATGAACCAAAAATATATTAGATAGCAATCTAGTACCAAGCAAATATGAATCTGTTCAAAGTAAACAAGTAAAAAAGATCTTGGAAGTGCTACTGCAGTTCTTTAAAAGGAAATAGAAAGGGTAATACAGTTCAAAAATGAAATAAATTATCTCAATAAGTATATTTTTGCCACTCTACAAAATAGCCTAGAGGTACGTCTCTTCCAAACAATAGAAACTGTTCAGTGCAATTATTTTGAGAAAGATTTGCAGTGTACCACTTGGTCTATGCACTTTGAATAGACTTCAAAATTGGAGACAGAGGTCCTTCACTGTCAGATTCCAGCAATCAACTACCTCCACTCTGAATCACTCAAATTCTGAACTCTTTTATCAGACTACATGTGCTTGGCCAAATGAGAAACGGTAGTAAGATACCAACAGTTGTCAGCTTTCCTTCTTCGTTGTTCTTGTTTTGTGTACAGAAAGATTGTGTACTTGCAGATCTGAGCCTTACCAATGCCATTTGCTTCCTGAAAGGATCTACAAATGTAGTACAACAAATCAGTTTGGGATTACTGATTAGACCATATGTTGAACCATATGTTCTACAAGGTAAGAGGAGTTATTAAAATGGCATTTTGCATTTCAGGGGATCAGACTATTGGTGATTCACTGTTATTTGCCCATTTACATAATTTTGGCTGTCAGTTTGTGGTGATCACGGTGATGGCTGTAAGCACATAGACATACATGACTAGCGGAAAAAAATCTGCCAAAAACTGAGATGGAATTATTTTTAGCACAATCAGAGCTTTTGTGCAAACTTTCCTCTTCCCAAGCAAAGAAATTTGGTTAAACATCAGCAAAGGCACATGTAGCTAAGGAAGCATGAATCCTGTAATTAAGTCTGACAAGAAATAAAACTAACAGCTATTTATACACCATTAAAAATAATAATAAAAAAAGGTGTTTATGTGAATACAGGAATACAGTCAGGTGTGGCGAGAAGTTAAGCAGTGATGCAGTAAAAAGAAAAAGAAATGTTTCAAAGGTGTAAATGTATTCAGCACAAGTTTGATCTGTTTTATTGGCAAGACAAGCTGGTAAGGAACAGTGGGATACTGAGAAGACATGGATCATTCTGTAGAGGGCTTCTGTTCTACACAGATCAAGCATCTATAAATAAAGAGAGATAAGAAGATGGTCTTTGCAAAAACAAAATTAACATGCATTCCCAGCCTACTGGTACTCTAAATAACAAGCCATAAAAAAAGTGAACTGAAAGTGTGTGATGGTGTTATCTTCAGGAGACACAATATCAGCACATGTACTGCCAAGAAGAGCCAACACCACTGCATTCAGTGTCATGACTATGACTTGTTTACTATCATTTTGCTGAGCAAGATTGATACTGACTCAGATCTGGAAGTTTTTTTCATGCAAAAGCACCACTGCTTTCAATAAAATTCTCACTAGCAAGGAAAGCTGAATCCCAAAGTGATTTGTTGCCCCTCTATAAAGAGTGTTTATTGTATGTAATGAATAAAATTCTGCATTTTTGTGAGGTTTTTCATTTATATTTTCTAAAGATGAACGAATTTAACTTGATTATACTTAGGTTCAATTTAAACAAGGCTGTTAAGTAATTCAGTGAACTGAGTCTTTGAGTGTATAATTTATATTCATTAGAATTGGAGAGGGTTCTAGAACTTTGTAATTTTACTGGGCTATTTCAATGAATAATTAATTAGTGAAGATGCATGCAAGAGACTCTTCACCTGATTCAACCCAAGATTCATGGGCTATGCTTATGCAGTCTAGACAAACATATTACATGGTAGTTGAATAAATAACAGCTTTTATGCTGTACACAAGGAGTTAATTTTTTTTCTTGGTCAAGCCTTAGTCTTTACAGTCTTTAGGCTCAGAAAGGCAAAATTCAAAGCTTTCTTAAGAAAAGGCTCAAAGACAAGGGATAACAGCAGCCAGAATTACTCATTTTCCCTCCTGTCCTTAGTTTAGTTGTCATGATTGTTCATGCTATTCTTGGTTTTAAATCTAGCTCTCCCTCTTGTTCTCTGCCTTTTAGTCTGCTCTCCCCTCATACAGGGAAACCACCACTTCAACAGCACTTAGCCTTTGCAACAAAGTGCTTCATACTTGGGAACAAAGAGTCCAGATTTTCATTAAAGGTTATGTATCCGTGATTACACCATGACTCACCCTGCGTAACGGTTATCAGAATGCAGGACCTCATTCACAAAATTCCCCCAGACCCATTTTTTCCAGACTAAGATTCTACCTTTTATGCTAACACCAAGATGATTACAATAAAACAAAAATGGATAAACGTCTGGCAGGCACAGTACAGAAGTGTTTCCCGAACCCCAGTGGCTGATTTTGTGGGATAAAACGAGTCTATTTCAGCTCTACTCAATTGGCCACATTAACTATGGCAAATTATCCCAAAATTTCCGTGCAATACTGAGCAGCCATGCTCACTGGTTACTCGTGAAGGTGCAGATACTGTCCTAGGAATCAGTTGCAACCTTTTGCTGGGCTGAAATACTTCCTCCGTGATCCTTCTGCTATTTCCAACCCAGAGGGAAGTTTAAACTGGGTTGTTAGCTTTATCTTCACCACTTCTTAAAAATGCTACAGATTGCCACTTTTATTTGTTCTATACACCTCTAGATTCTATCTTCTCGTTCACATTGTTGACAAGATCAAGTGTTTTTAACTTTGTTTTCCATGGATAACACTAGTGGGTTTGTTGTCTTCTAGAGCCAGAATACTGCTGGGTTGCCTTTGTTCTCTGTAGCAAATTGCCTTCATTCCAGTGTTAATTGTTTCTTCTAATTACCAGTTAAGAGGACTGCCTGAGGGTCAGTTTCTTAATGATATGTTGTATGTCTTGGAGCTTAGGTTTATTTATTCTCTCTACTCCTGGACAGACAACAGTCAGATTCAGAGTCAGTGTAAGGATGTGCTGGCCACACAAGGGACCTGAGAACATAAAAGTATCTAAGTGCCAGAGGATGCTGATAGATCTACTATGAAATGGGCAGATATTAACAGATGGTGTCTACCTGTAATTTGAGATGTGAAAGTAGTAAAACTAAAGATGAGCAAAACCAAAGAGGAACCTTTTCAGAGTTTTATCTGGTAAGCAGTGATGTCCACTGTTAGAAAATACTAGACACTTCCCTACAGCCAATATCTAGCCAAAGATTAATAGATAGCTCTTGAAGGAATAGAGACATTTGCTTTTTGTATCTTGACAGTGATGCCACTTCCACCTTCTGTGTCTAACTGCATAGTGTTCCATGTTCATACCTAACACACAAGACTTCTGGTGTCTTGATCTTTCCCACTAACCAAACAACATTCACACCCCACCAGATAGTGTGTTTCCTGAAGTGTGGTTACTGTTCATTGAACCATAGAAACACAGAAACCTATAATCATTGAGAATGGAAAAGACCTCTAAGGTCATCCAGTCCAACTACTGACCCATCACCAGCAAGCCCACTAAATCATGTTCACCTCAGCTGATGTAGCTGCCTGTTTCAGCATTAGGAATATGAAAAACAGAAGATGAGAATGGAATCAGTAAATGAAAATCTGACACCCATGCATACCAAAGATCCTCTTAGAAGTGCTTTGTAGTTTAAAGGTTATTAGAGGAACACTTCTCCTGTGATGAAAGGTTGAGGGAGTAGGGATTGCTTAGCCTGGGGAAGAGAAGGCTCCAGGGACACACCATTGCATTCTTCCAATAATGAAAGGAGCTTACAAGCAGGAAAGGAACCAACTTTTTATGCAGTTAAATAGTGATAGAACAAGGGGGAATGGATTTAAAATGAAATAAGGGTTTAGCCTTGATGTTAGGAAGAAATTCTTCACTCAGTGGGTGGTGAAGCAGTGGAACAGGCTACCCAGAGGTCTGGGGCTGTCCCATCCCTGGAGGCCTTAATGGCCTGGCTTCATGGGTAGCAGTCAGATCTAATGGTTGGTGATCAGCCCATGGAAAGTGGGGGGTTTGGAACTAGATGATCTTTGAAGTCCCTTCCAACCCAAGCCACTCTATGATGATTCTAAGGCAAGACATCCACTGACATCTCAGTCTCACTGAAACCAAATCCTACAGCCAAACTGAAAAAAAATATCCTATCAGGATTTCTTGTTTCATAACAAAATTCTCAAACTGCAACAGGTTCCTGAACTGGGAATTAAAAATCAGTATGAAAACAGATTTCTGAAACTTTACAGATTCTGGGGTAGGGACAGAGTGGTATGTTTTCACCTCAGTGCTGCTGCCTAGATGCCTTCAGAAAGATTAAAATGCCATTTAACATTGATGAAAGCTGCATTTGGATTATAAATCAGCTCGGAGTGTGCCTTGTGCTGCTTAGATTACTACTCATGTTACCACAGCAGCTTTGCTCACTGTGGTTTACTTTGTCACGGCTCCGACATACATGTTTATTCTTCTAACCATGCATTTTGTTAACATCCTGTGATCTGTATTTTCAACTTTACTTTGAAGAAGTTTCCAACCTTTTCACCTGTTTCTGGAGGAACGAGAATGCGGGCAGACAGCACCCTCTGCAGCAAACAATGAGGAAATGACGGTTTGATCTCTGCCAAAGACCTTTGTGCTCTTGATTTTTCTGCTTGGAGCTGTTTCACACATACACACTTGTCTGTACAGAAAACTAGGCACAGAGGACCAGTAAATTCTTGTTGTGCCAACAAGATGAAGACAACATCAAATTTCAATTCATAATTATACAGTATTATTGAATTTTGAGAAAATTAGAATAGATTCTCTGCTCTTTAAAAAATGTTCTGTATCTCAAATCTCTTTCATAATCTTTTATTTGACTTTCCAAAGTATTTGATTTAATGTCACCAAAGGGTCCAGTTTCACTGAGTTTGGACAAGTTCCAATTAGAATTAGATGCATAATGGTAGCTTGTCTGGTGGGTTTTTGTGAGTTGTGTCCAGTTCTGGGCTACCCAGTACAAAAAAGACAGGGATCTCCTGGAAAGAGTCCAAAAGAGGGCCACAAAGAAGATAAAGGGCCTGGAACACCTCCCTTATGAGGAAAGGCTGAGAGACCTGGGGCTGTTCAGCCTTGAGAAAAGAAGACTCAGATCCATGTCTATAAATATATAAGGAGCAGGAGGCAAAGGGATGAGACTGGACTCTTCTCTGCAGTGTGTGGCAACAGGATGAGGAGAAATGGACACAAACTGAAGCATAGGAAGCTCTGTACAAATGTGTGTGGGAACTTCTTCACAGTGCAGGTGATGGAGCACTGAAACAGGCAGCCCAGGGAGGTTGTGCAGTCTTTTTCTCTAGAGATGTTCAAGACCCTCCTGGACGCCTACCTGTGCAACCTGTTCTTAGGAGCCTGCTGTCCCTGCCAACCCCTATAATGCTGTGATTCTGTGATTCTGTGAGTATTTAATTCATGTAATCATAGAAGAACCTGAGTTTTAATTAACCCTCAAGGATCGTCGTATCCAACCCTTGGCTCCACACAGAGCTACTCAAAATCCAAATTCAATGCCTGAGAACAGTTTCCCAATGCTTCCTGAGCTTCAGCAGTCTGTTCCATGCCTCTTCCTAACACCCAGCCTATCCATAGCATTCCCTCATATCCTAGGAACTATTTAAGATAAGTATTTCCTCATAATTTAATGCGTGTTGGAAATCTGAGGTATTCCTCACTGGTTTGAAGACTGGTTGAACAATGGGAAACTGAACCAAATGTGACAGAACATCCTCCCCTTTTATTTTTCATACAGCCATACGTAGAATTTCACAATTTATTGTTTTTACTTAAATTGTTGTCTGAACACTGATAACAAAAAGAATTATTCACTCACATTTTCACTCTACTCCAGAAATAATGCTCACAGCACATCAGACCAAAGGAGCACATGCTCTGATGCAACACTCCATCTCTGAATGTGGTGTGTGAAAGAAGTTGTGGGAAGTGGATGAGAAACGGAATATACAGAGAAATTCCTTTTCCATTCTTCCCATCTTCTGAGCAATCCAGTGTTCAGAGCAACTGTTTGCCATATAAAGTCAATAAATTAGAGAAAATCTACTAGAGGATGCTTTCATTTTTCCTTGTATTTTCTTCCTGGTTTTAGTTTAAACAAAACAGAGTAATTGCTTCACTCAGCATGCCACTTCTTTAAATCACTTTATTTATTGCATTGCTTGACAAATCAATTGAAAAGATTGAAAATTGCTGACGTGCACTTCAAGGCAATCATAAAAAGTGATTTTTTTTTTTTTTTGCTAATTATGATTTGTAAACCAAAGCTGGTAACTTTGAAGTGACAAATTTTTTCTTGATTGGTGAAAAAATATCCCAATGACCACAGATAATGAATCATAGAATGGCTCAGTTTGGAAGGAGCCCCAGAGATCCTGTGGTTCCAGCTCCCCTTGAAATGAGGGAACGTATTAATTAGATTTCATCAGTTTAATTTTTTGAATTACAGATGCCATTGTCCTTGGATGATTACCATAATGCTTATTCCTAGATGAATAGGGCATGGGCAGAAGGCTGTTTTAGGGTCCAGAAACCATACTGGGTTACATGGAATCACTTCAAGATGGAGAGCATGATGCCAAAAAGGAAAAATAGTCTGAATAAAATATTAAAGCATCCTTCTTGTCTTACTCTGAAACACTTTTCCTGCTTTTGCTCTGTTGAATCTTTGGAAAGAAAAGGAAATGCCATTTCCTTATTAAAATGGAGAAAAAATCACCAGGTATAATTTTGCCAGTATGCTTAGACTTGCAAATACTTTGGATGGACAAAAGAGGAATGTGTCATGAACAAATTTCAAGAGGGATTATGGCTTAATGTCTGCCTTCAGGTCCTTTCTAGGAAATAAAATGCTGAAAATAGTGTTGATCTTCTTTGTAAAGTTCTTAATGATTTACTGGTAAAAAGAAATAAATGATATGTATTCTTATTTTTAGAATTAGTAATATTATTTTATAACTATATCAAGCACTTACTAAACTTGTCATTTCAGCCTGTAAATTTCTGTATTAAAACCATATTTCTGCTATAACCTCTCAAAGACTGCTTATGAATTTTGAAAGCAGTTGTGTATTTATTCTGTCTCCAAGGTGTTTTGGAAAACTTATTTTATCTAATCTGTGCTATTGCTTATGGGGTGACTGTTTGTCTTTCTTTTCTGCTCATCCTTAGTACTTTTCTCATTTTCCTGTAGTATGGACATCCTACTTATCTCAAAGATTGCCCATGGGCTCAGCTTCAATAATGATGTCCTCCCAGCTCAAGAATGCAGTTGTATTTTGGTGTAAATTTCTGACAGAAATTCAGGTGTAAGGCTGTGTTTAAGGGACATTCCATATTCCATATCTGGACATTTAATGTCTTCTAGGACAGGAGTGCCATGAGATTAGAGTGCAGATACACCTAAAGAGATGTGTTCCCTGTGGCAGATCTAGGTACCTAAGATCTCAGAAAGTACCTGAGTGCCTTATTTATACTTCTAGAAAGTGATATTCTAGTCCATAATATTCTCTTTCTCCTAGAAAACTCCATTCCAATGCTAAAATGATCTTATTTTCCCAGCACTCAGCCCTGCCCTGCACTGGGAATTGGCAGGATGTACATTCTGAAGTCAATGATGCAACATTTGGGTATATTACGAGTGTGATTACCTTTATTTATATACATGCAGATTAATGCTCAGCAAAGAAGAAAGGGGTCACATTCTCCTATGTGAAATGTCAATTCCCAAAATGTTATGTAAATAACCTATTCTGTCCTAATATTCTTCTCAAACACATCCTATTTTTTTTTAATGTCCACCCTATAATTGAAATAAAACAAAACGACAGCATGTATATACTAGAGACACTATGAGACACTATGCCTACATATCCCAGACATTTTGCAGTCCCACAACCTAAGCCTCTGTTCCAGCACCTCCCTAGAAATTTTGAGGATGTTAATTGCCCAGCATTTTACAAATTACATGTGTTAAAAGGGCTCCATAGATTAATTCATTTTATTTTTTTCCCCAGGGCCTTATCTTCTTCCTGAAGCCTATGAAATCAACCTAGCATCGTGGCAAAGAGGGTATGAGACAGAGGATACTGAAAGGAGAAATAACTGCTCACGATAGAGAAGACAAAGGATCAGACCAACCATCTGAGCTCTATTCCTACAAATTACTTCTTTATTTATCTCATGCCTTTTATAAACGTAATATAAATATTTACATGCTAATACTTAACTGTTCTACTGCTTAGAAATACAGGAATGAAACCCAAAGCATTGAAAAGATTTACATTAATTTGTTGATGAAGGACTGTGTTGCGTTCTCTGGATACTATCTAATCTTGAAAAAAATATGGAGCTATGCAGCTCAACCAAACTTTTCTGAGATGTACCTCTCTATAATCTCTTGCCCTGTTAAAATAAAGGCAGTTCAAGCAAAAGAGAACTAGGCTCTGAAATCCTCTAATAGGTTACCTGCTCTGTTCCAACCCTAGCTGAACATGCAGGATCATACACTTTCTTCTCTGTAGATTTTAATATTCATTTCTATTAGCTTCTTTGAAAACCTAAATGTCAGGTAGTGTCTGATGACTGCTAGGGGGGTTGTTGAATAGCTCACTGGCATTGATGATCTCTTCATTGCTGCTCCATTTACTTTGCCTATCAATTAGCCTGTTATTGTTCTGCAAGTTACAGTAATCGCCAAGTTTTGCATAGAGCTGACAGCCACTATACTGAGAGGTGGAAGAGTGTGAATAAATTTAAATACATATGCATATTGAAAATGAGTGCCTAACAATATTAAATATACACAGCCTTAAAATAACTTCTAAAATAAACAAGATCAGGGATAATAATCCAAAGTAGCCCACTGACTGCCATCTGTGAAACTCAGATACAAGACAAGAGGTGAGGCTTCACCTGGAGTATTGTGTCCAATTCTGGGCTCCCCGGTACAAAATGGACAGGGATCTCCTTGTAGAAGCCCAGTGGAGGGTTGCAAAGATGATAAAGGGCATGGGATCTCTAGAGTTCAATTCCAACCCCTACAATTATGTGATTCTGTGAAGAGAAACACCCAGCAGCCAGGGGCACTAAGAAATTTTGGGGTGTTTGTCTTCCTATCTAATCGGTCATAGACATTGTGAGTGATCCTTTGCTAGTGATTTCTACTGGTATTTTCAAAAGTGTTTAAGCAAGGTTGAGCAGTCATCTTGGTTTTGGTGTGTTAGTTCCCCTTTGGGTCTGTTGTAATAGGACATGGGGAAATGGGTTCAGAGGAAAAGAGGTTGACTGGATATAGAGAAAAGTTTCTTGCATTATGGGCAATGAGGCAGTGGCTCGGGTTACCCAGAGGGGCAGGGATGCTCCATTCCTGGAGACACTGAGGAACAGGCTGGATGGAGCACTGAGCACCTGATGGAGGTATAGTTGTCCTTGTTCTTTGCAAAGGAGTCCCTTCAAACTCAAACAGTTCTATGAAGATTCTAGGAGTACTACTGCAACCATATGTTACCTGATCACAGAGTCACAAATTTGTTGGGTTGGAAGGGGTCTTCTAATCTGAACTGTTAGCAAACAGTTCAACAAATCTGAAAACGTGATGTTCTTGCCAGATCTAATTTGCTCTTATGCACCTCTCACAGAACTGAGCAGCGACAGTTTATTCCTCTCACTAAATATTAACAGTAAATCAGAAGGAAAAGATGTCCTTCACTCCTAGAAACTCGAATGCTTAGCTTTCAGGTGGGCACAGTTGCTGTTTAACATGCTCTACAAATGAATTACAGAAAATAGAAATCTGCTGCACATATGCAAAGCAGGGAAGCCTGGTTTTACACAGAGCTGGCTTTGATTACAAGAAATAGATTTGAAGGTAACAAAGATGTACAGAACTCCCATTAGACACAGAAAAAATGTAAAGTAAAAAACCTGGAGAAACTTAAGCATGGGAAAGAATAAAGCACCTAAATCTTAGGTAAAAATAATAATAATAATAATTCCAAATATGAAAGTTTATTTTTTGCTTGCTCTGTGTCAGACTGCCCCCTAAACTAGGGAATAAACATTAACTATATTGAGGATTTATGTTGGACAGATTTGGGCATGTTCTTTTCACCTTTATGTTTTATGTGGTTAAAAACAAAACAGAAAGAAAAAAGTAGGGATGGGGTAAGGGTAAATTTTACTGTGACAGAAATCCTTCCTGTACAAACATATTTAGCTGATCTGACCAGCAAAACAAACAAACAAACAGAAAAGGATCTTGAAGAAATAAATCTGAAAGTAGATCCTCAGGGGCAGGTGGTGAAATTAGAGATCTTCCTGACACTTTAGTTCTTCTGATCCTTACAGACTTGAGGAGCTGCATCATCCGTTGGGCTACAGGCACAGCTGGGATTAATAATCATTCATCTGGGGACTAGTTGATGCCTTTTGTCTTCATAGTCATGGTTCTGGGAAATATTTATAGTTCATGCTTACATATATAAAAATTCATATGCATTTGACCTTGCTGTGGCTGGAGCTGGATTGTTGAAAACTGAGGACTGGGATTCAAATGTTTAACAGAAATCTAGGTTTAGGTTTCTCAGTTTAACTACTATTTTAAACTGACACGATATGATCACATGTTAATGTGAAAAGTCTATGGAAGCAATTACAAATAATAAATAATTAAAGTTCTTGGCATTCTCCTGGATCATTTCTGTGCCTATTGGCACAGCATAGCTAGTTATCAGAAGTGTAAAAATGGCCAATACCTGTATCCTTGATCTATCCCTTAGAAACTGGACCTGTTTCCCAGAAAGGATAAATGGAAAATCTTATATAAATAAAATGAAATTAAATGGAGCTTGCCACATTAGAGAAAATCAGAGTGAAGTTATATAAGAGTAAAACAAGATGTTTTACTGACAGGAACAACATACCATTTTCTTAAAGTGAAGTTTATTTTAATCAAAATAACTACAATATTACATTTCATCATTTTTATGTATTTATTTACCTGAAATGTCCTAACAATACCAAAGCTCTCTAGATGGCATTGAAACATAAGTTTCACAATATCATGCAGACACTTCCCCCTATACATCACCTATCTTTTCACCCTAAGTAAATTGCTTTTCTTAAATTTTAAATTGCTGTGGTGAGGTGGATCCCACAAACAGAAGTTAAAAAGCCCACAGGTTGATTCAGTCAATGTGTAAGGCTTCTTTTCTGTTTAATCAGCCATTTCTGTCTTGCTGATTCCACTCATGCCCAGCTCTGAGTTTCAGTATCCTTTCAAAAGAGAAATCTCTTGAATAACAATCAAGAAAGGTGGGACAATGGGGAAGAATAAGGCGTCCATTAGATAAGAGTGGGGTGTTGTTTTTTTTTCACTTCTATTTTTATTTTTTTCTTTGGGCAATGACCAACAGCTCCAATATTAGCTAAAGCAAAGATGTAGAAATCAAATGTTATCTTAAGCGAGCAGGAACCAGGAGTGTTCTCATTTTTATCTTTTTTTTAGCCTGAATGGTATTCATTATAGATTTGATAGTAATTTGCATTACCTTCATCTGAGCACACATTTTTCTTAACCTACCAGATGGAAAGATTTATACTATACAGATTTAACCCAGAGGATATTCTTAATTATTACAATATCTAGTCAGCTTGACAGGCTTCTCTCCGTTGCAAACTTGTCTTTATTGTGCATGTAGCATAAACTGCATGTGAATCAATACTCTCTAACTTAGGATCCAATTAACCAATATCTTCGATTAATTCTTCAGAAACTTGATCTATATTCTTTGACTTTAATTTTTATTTCTGGCATTTTGTGGGAGCTGTCTCAATTCCTTTTTCATTTTTTCTCAATGCAATTTCTGCTTTATTTTCCACAGGGAAATTAGTTTTCTACTCGTTCAGGCAAAGAATAAATCTGCAATGTTTCTTCACAGATTGAGTAGATGGTTATTTGTGTAAACTTCTTTTATTGTATCTGGGATTCAGCAGCAAGACTGCTGTCTGTTACAGCAAAAATACAGGAGGAAAAAAACACTTTCAGTGGCGTAGAGTTAGAAGAGGTATAAATCAATACAACATGTATTCATGTCTCCCTGTACTCCTGCTGTCAAGTTAATTTCCCTTAAAGTACTTTTGGTTCATTTTGTAGCTCAAACTCCAAACAGGGCATGTTGTATTGATTTATATCAGTTTAAAATATTGCCAGATATGACATGTTTAGTAGAGCTGTTAAAACATTACCCATGTATCAAGCTTTATGTGAACTTTTTTTTTTTTACATTTACACTGTAATAGTTTGTTGGGGTTTTTTGCAATTATTAGGTTATATACACACAAATATTTGGTTCATAAGAAAACCTATGAACATTTTTTTTCAAAAAAGGAATTATGATCTCTGAATTTTGTTATTATAAAGCATATCCTCAGTGACAATAGTAAGTTATTTCTTTAAAATCTGATTAATACACAAAATGTAGCATGAATTTTTAATATACTGGAAAAATAAATCCACAGTTGTCTTCCAATTTCCTTCTTCCCCAAGAGGAAATGTCCCCAGTGATTCTTGCAGTCCACACACTTCCCAGTATGTGAGTTAGTAATGACAATGTGATGCAGAATGGCAAATGCCCCATGCAATGAAGAATCTCCTAGCACTAAAATTTAATATTTGTACTTGTCAAATGTAATGATGATGGTTAATTCTTTGAAATCTCGTTGCTCTCCCCTGAATTGTGCAAATTTTTCAAAGATTTCAATAGACTCATCCAAAAAAAGAGATGTCATGTTTGGGGTTTGTTGGTTTGTTGTTCGTTTTTTTTTTGTTATAGGTATAGGGACCCTTAAAATCCATCTAGCTCTGCCACCTAGCAATGAACCGGGATATCTACAGCTGCATCAGGTGCTCAGAGCCCTGTCCAGCCTGATCTTGAATGTCACCAGGGATGGGGCATCCACCATCTCTGTAAACAACCTATGGCAGTGACACACCACCCTTATAAAAATTTTTCCTTAAACACAATCTAAATCTTTGAGTTTCAGACCATTTCCCCTTGTCCTTGTCTGAATGTCTCATTTATCATACTCAAAGTGTTTGAGATCTTCAGCATTTAAAGGGTTTTTGTTGTTGTTGTTGTTGTTTTTTTTGTCCCTTTGCAAGTTTAATACTAAGAATAAGGTAGGTAGCTAAAAATGCATATCTGCTGCCTGCAAGACTTTACCTTGGAGGATTATTGGAAACTAAAAGGAAAAGATGAACGTATTAACATTGCTAAATCTTCCTTTGATACCACTGATCAATGTGACCTACTCTCAGCTTTCTTCAATATTTGCATTTCTAAGTCCTGTCAAGAACATAAAGGACAAGCTGACTGCATCTAGAAACAAAAATCCATGTGTGTGCTCTGAATCCATCAATACACACCTGCTGCTACCTCTTAATGTCTGAGCAATTCTGTTTTCATGCCAGAGGATACAACTATCAACAGTTATCTCCAAGAAATAAGCCTCATCTGCAGCAACTTTCTTCATTTATCCTTTTACTTCTAGTGTCTACAAGCTCATCATTCTAAATAATTGCCTGGGAAGAAAGAAGTAAGTCAAAAGAATGGGAAAACAGAAGACATACATGCAAAATATTGTCAGAAGTCTGATTTAAATTTTCTGTTTTCTACAACATAGTTTCCAAAGTTCTACCAGATGTTGACCCTCTGGAAAAATTCAGCCTTGTTTCCATATCAGCCCCAATTAATGTACCAGGGAACCCAGTGCTGCAGCACAGACGCACTGCAGGAAGGGAAATAAGCTGAGAGAGGGGGAACATAGAGTTGTTAATGTTAGAAAAGACCTCTAAGATCACCCAGCCCAACCCATCTTCACCATGCCCACTGCCATATCTCCACAGTTCTTGAATACCTTCAGGGATGGTGACTTCACCACATCCCTGGGCAGCCCATTCCAACGGGGAGTGCTTGAACCCAGATAGCAGTCCATTTATCACTTGCTGATGATTATGGCTTTTCAGTCGATCTTTCACACATGCAATACTTCACACTGCAGCTCCTCAAGAGACATTTTTTTTTTGGTTCATCAAATCACATATGAATCATCATTTTACCAAGAGCTAGATCTGTAACCACATACTAGAGTAATTACAGGTGTGGATTTGTCACATCAGCCAATACTAAAGCCATCCCTCCTACTTTTCTACCTACCTGCCAAACAATAAACAGATTTAAAAGAACACTGCAGAGTACAAGCTGTTCTTTTCACATCAGTGTTCAGGAAAAATAATGCAACTTAGCAAGAAGCTAATGCAACACTCCCAGGTGAAAGATAACACATTTGTCCACAAAATCTAAGAACAATTGAATTATACTGATAAGTAAGCACACAACTGTTTGCAACCCTCAATAAATTCCACATGCAAATGAGAAATCCAATTTAATCTTTTGTCATTATTCTCAGATACAGATCAAAAACATTGAGGTTGAGACTTTATATACCAGCATACACTGGAGAAAATAATCTGGCCCAGGGAAGGAGGAAAAGGATCAGAGATTATCTTAAAAGAATCCCAAAGATTAGAAAGAAAAATTTAAGAAATTTTAATGGCACAGATCAAGACAGACAAATCACTGTTCTCTGTTGCATGGATGGGTTTCTGTTGCATGGATGGATTCCACACCATGCAAACACTGGATGATTAATGTATTCACCTAGTAATAATTACAGTGCCAAATAATAGATCACTCATTGCATAGCCTGTCAAATAATGAAAAAAAACACTGAAAGAAAAAATGTGTCTTAAACTGGAAAGAGAGATCAATTTGATTGAATGAGTCAGAGAACAAACAATTAGAATTATGCCACCAATAAAAAACACCCAAACCAAGAGAAAAGAGGATGACTCAGTATTTAAAACATCTTCCATTTACTATGGCTAGGAAAAGTCTTTCTTAGGAGATAATCTATTCTGTTTATTTTTCTCATGCGTTTTCCTGTGAAACACATAGAAAGGCAGTTCTTGAAGACGTGAGACAATATGAACAAGTGGTCTGGTTTTTAATTCAGTTTGTGGATGAATTTTTGTATGTCCATGTGGATTGTCCTTTGAGAACTGAGAATTCTCTCTTATCTCACCATCATTTTCTTACTTTAGGAGACGTCAGGTTCATTTAACAGTAACTTGCAGATAGGACTCTTGTTCCAAGTCCAATAAAATCAGCAACATAGATTTAGGTGAGCATCCCATCTGACGTTCAGGTGTGAAAAAGTATTTTAAAATGTCATCAAAAAAGGAAAAAAAGTGAGCCCATTGTGGTTATTTTGAACTTGTAGTGATGTACATAAATATTTTGAGTTTACTGGGCTACAGAGATGGGATTGTTAGTTAAAGTTCCTTTATATTTCTTATACAACTTAGGATAGCCAGCAAGATCTTAAACAGTTACTGAATGTGAAAGTAAATGAAAGTAACCCCAGTAAGTTATTTGGCAGGAATATACTTATTGCAGATTTCATGGTATTTTCTTGGTTTTGAAACTTAGATTTACATTCTATCTTTCATAACAGGCACTAAAAACATTGGCAGGAAGGAATAGAGGGAACTCTCCTTCTCATTTTTAAAAATTTGACTAAAATGGCTTCCTTAGGGAAACCCAGTCTTCAAAAATAATTATGAAAAGGTGGAAGGTGAATAATAGAATTATTTTCTTTCATCTACCATTGATGTTCTGATATTCATTGATGTACAAAACATTGATTTTTTTCCAAAGGCGACAGATCAATTTGGTTTATTTTTAGAGGCATTTTTTTAAACAGGTTTTAAAGCCACCGTTCTTGAGGAAAATTCTGCCAAACTTCATTTAACCAGAAGGTTTTTTGTTTTTCATGGGCCTTTTTCCCCTCTGGATTTTGATGAGTAAGGCTAAAAGGCAAATATGATACTAAGGACTTCTGACAAACAACATTAATGGGGTGCTTTCTGTTTCATTTATAATCACAGAATCATTTGAGCTGGAAGGGACCCTTGAAGGTCATTTGGTCCAACTCCCCTGCAATAAGCAGGGACACCTACACCTTGATCAGGGTGTTTTCCCCAGGAAGTTACTGCAGTTGAATTTCAGTTTATGCTGAAGGAGGAATAGATTAACCATGCTACATCCAAATGCTTTTCTGTCTTCTGTAGACTCCTTCTTGAGCTATTAAGAGGTTAAAGAGGCACTAGAGAAAGAAGCATCAGATCGTTTTCCATCCATCAGAAACAGCAACAAAGCAAAGACTCGGGGGGGAAAAAAGAAGGTTATAAAAGTGGTTAGCTATAGCCATCTAGATTCCAAATAACCAGATGTGTATAACATAACACTGGTAAATCTTTAGCACTGACACACACACTTCATTAATGCAAGGGTCTGTTTTGACCCCACCTTACTTTAGATATCTATTTGAGTTGTATGTAGTCACTCTGTCAATGGAAAGAGAGAAAGAACTCTGAAGAAATATGAATATCTTAAGCTTCCACCTCCTTTCACTAATGGTAGCAAATGCAAGGCAACAGGGTACATAAATAAGGCATCCTGGCAAAATGCCTAATTGGATTGAATTCACGTGAGTGGAGACCTCAGGGTCCAGGGAGCTGTCTGAAGTGTCTGAAATTACATTATTCTCCATTCCAACCTCCCCCACTTCTTCCTTCTCCCTCAGTGCTTCCTTCTCCTTGCAGCACTTCATCTTTCGTTCTTCCCTTTTCCTCTGCCTTTACCATTTTCCTTTTGGTCCTTTATCATTCTTGTTTTTGTTTTTGTTTTGTTTTGTTTTCTCAAAATATGCTCATATATATACAATAAGGAAACATTAAATCTAAAAAATATCAGGTAGAAATAAGAGTATGTTAGCTCCTGTATTACAACTCTTCCTCTATCCTATAATATTTCTACTGAAATTAGAAGCTCCTCAGAAGCACTGTCTGCTCCTTTTAGTGCAATGCCAAGCTCAACAGGGACCTCTGAATCCTTAGGGGCAAACACAATAAAAGCAGTTAATAGCACTAAGGGAGAGAGTGGGCCAGCTAGCTTTCATCTCCTTTCATTTTAGTGAGCTGGAAGGTTCACATCAGTACAGATTTGAAGGCAGATGACTGACAGCACTACTTCCACATGGCAAAAAAGGCTGCAAATAAACTGTGGAGCAGGTGTTCAGTGGAATTAAACGATTCAGAGTAATTTCCAGCAGCAGAAGCATCGATTTGAGAATTGCTAAATTGTAAGTACTGAAACATCATATTTTATTATATTTTCACCTAGTAAATGTCAGCTGTTTTATTGGTTTTAACATCACATCGAGTGCACCTCTGAATTTACAAAGCACACTATTTGCATTTCTAGTAAGTGTGAACTACTAACCTCAGAAACCATTATTTCTGCTTCATTTATGAATTCCATGAAACTTAAAGACATATTTCTGGTTGCGATTCACTTCTGAATCAGTTTCTTAGACAATTACTAAGCAATTTCTCAGTGTCTTGAGCAAAGTGTTAGTGGTTAAGAGATCATGTTTGCTTTGCATTAGCTTTTGTTCTGATAACAAAATTTTTTCACTCAGAAGCAGAAGAATAATAAAGCTGATTTCCAAGCTAACAACCTGGCTTGCTGTGTTAGATAGCAGAAGGGACCTTCCCACTCCCAAGCAAAAATGTTGGCAATAAAATCATTAAGTTGCTAAACAGTCAATGAGGGGATTCTGAAATCAAATAAAAAAGTTTACTGTAGACCTTAAATCTTCGACAAATGAAAAGTCATGTTCTGTTGGTAAAATAAAATGAGGATCTATTAACATGGACAACCTAAGATAAAAATTCTCCCCCCAAAAAACCTGTTTTTTTAAACACTGATCTTTATGTCTAACCAAAAAAAAAAAAAAAAAGGTTGTAAAGTTGATTTTGAAGCTCTGTGAACATTATGCTGTGTGTAGGCAATGTATGTTGCATTACAATTTAGGGGTCTTTTCAATCACTAAAGCTTTTTTCAGCCATGGCCCAATATTTTGCCATATTGCATAATGCCATTATGCATCAACTGAGTCTCATTGTTAATATTCCATTGAACACTCTCTATATAACTATCTATCCAACCCACAGTTATTTGGAGATGTCTTCAGGGTGAGGAATATGTTCACCTTTGGTATTTAACAGTGTTGTTGCAAGCTATTTTGGAGCTGGATATGGGAATGGTATTGGTGTGCTATTGAAAGAAAAGCTTAGATGGGTGAAATGAACTCAGTGTGGGTGGCAGGTCGACATAGAAACTAATATAAAATCTTGCCAATGACAACAAGTGGGCAGAATCTCATTTTTTAATGCTCACTGGATAGACTGTAGTGAATTTAAAACGAACCAAGCTCTTACTTCCTTTCGTAACATAAAGGAAGGGTGCCATCTAATGAGCACTAACAGTAATTCCTGGCACAACTTTTTTCTGCCTCACAGGAGCTGACTTGATTTATTACATGACAGTTTGTTTCATTCTGCTCAGCTACAGTTGACCTGGGCCTTAGATCTGTTAATGGTGTTATGAAGTGGCTCTTGGTACATAAAGATGCTGCCTATGTGCTTTTAAATGCCATTCTTGTCTATCTTTTTTCTCCTTCTATCTCTGTGGGTAGTGTGAACATGCTTTTATTGTCTCCCTTGTATCGATTTTAGACAGCTTCACATTCAAACATACTCACAAGGATATTACTGTAATTAAGAAACCACTATAACCATTGTAGGAACATATACAGGTATTCATCCTTGCTACTTCCAATTCACAAAATAACTCTTGCTACAGGTGTGATTTCTTCGGTGTAAATCACTTTCCAAATAAAAGAAACTTACAGGACTCTTAGACCAATGAAGGCATCTCTCCACTACTCATGGACCAGCACATTCTCTCATATGAGACATTTTTCATAGAATGATAGAATGACTTAGGTTGGAAGGGACATTAAAGAATATCTGCTGTGAATTGGTTGCCATTCACCCAGACAGGCTGCCCAGGGCCTCATCCAACCTGACCTGGAGCACCTCCAGGGATGAGGCACCCACAGCTTCTTTGGGCAGCGGTGCCAGAGTCTCACTGCCCTCTGAGTAAATCATTGCTTTCTAACCTAATAATAGTAAATCATTGCTTTCTAACCTAAATTTCCCCTCTATTTGTTTAAAGCCATTCCCCTTGCCCTGTCACTATCAGATCATGTATAATGTCAGTCCTGCTTGTAAGCTCCTTTCAAGTACTTGGAAGGCTGCAGTGAGGTCTCCCTGGAGCTTTCTTCTCCACGTTAAACAAACTCAACTCCCTCAGACTTTCTTCATAGCACAGGTACTCCAGCCCTTTCTAGGACATCAGGATCTCTCTGCAGTGTGTTGCAGGAAAGGTTATGCCAAGCTGACATCCTTCTATCATTCATTATTCAGCATCCCCTGCTGTTTGCCATGAATTTTCTGATATGGAAAGTATTTCTCCAAAGAAAAGGCAGAAATATGTTTCCTTAATTAGGGCATATAGAAAAAGAAATGAGAAGATAAGCTGCAACAAATAAAATATAAATAAGATCTTTGTAAGAACCTTCTGAAAATACTAGAGGTCATATAGAACTATTTTATGCATGACTTTAGCCTTAAATGTATCAAAAATGTACAAGGGATAACCTTATTTTTTTTTAACAAGAAATTCTTCTAAAGTTGAATCTCATTTATCCTATGTACTTATGAAAAGGTGACTGATTTGTTGCCAGAACAAATGTTGCATTTTCATCTAGTAATGCAAAAATTACTGATTTCTAGGATACTTCCCACCTCCCGTCCATGTTCTGAAGCACTCAGGTCTTTCAAATCAAAACCAGAACAGTAGAAAGTTTAGTGCATATTAGAGAAAATCAGCTGCCACATTTAGGCAGCGACAAGTGAGGTCATTCCGTAGCCTCTCACTTAAATCTATCTAAATTAAATTCTCTGCAGGATGAAATGTTAATTTAGGAAGTGATTTTAATTTCAATAGTGCTGCGATCAAGTGACCTCAAAAGGTATGAGTTAATGCTCTCTGCTGCTGCAGACAGTTTTCCTTTCTTCTTTGCTTCTGACAATAAAACTAAAATTACTACTATTCTTCTCGCCTCTCCTGGGGTCTTGATACCAATGTATGTGTCCAGCACTGTCTCACAGAAAGAACTCTATTTGGAAAAAGTTCCTGCACTCTTATATTGAGTTTTAAATGAAAGAGTCTTTGGAATTTTCAGTCAGGAGGACTAGTGCAGAAAAAGCTACTCAGGTCTGCCATAAATGAATCACAGAATCATAGAATCTTTAGGGCTGGAAAAAACCCTTCAGATCAAGTCCAACACCTACCCATCCCCACCATGCCCACTGACCATGTCCCATATCTCCAGGGCTCTTGAACACCTCCAGGGACTGTAACCCCACCACTCCCCGGGCAGCTTGTGCCAGTGTATCACCACTCTTTCAGAGAAGGAATGTTACTTCATATCCAACTTGAAATGAGGGCTCAGATCTGCTCTACTTTTTTTTTCTTTCAGTCTGTGTAAAATCCATCTACAGTTCTGTCATTTTCAGTCTAAAGCATATTTTTAATTTTTTTGTCTCACAGCCAAACATCTCAATAGATAATTCGATTAGGAACTAATCAGATTCATTGATTTTCAAGTCAGAATAATCCACGAGAAGTCTGAAAACTCATACTGATGGTCAAAGTGTTGACAGACAGGGACGGAACCTGGAGAAATGAGTGATGATGTTGGTTCTGGTCTTGCCTTGCATAGGTATTTTCCTTCCTGTTAACTGGTGAGGTGTTGTGTTTTGGAAATAGGATGAGAATAATGTTAACAAAATTTTTGCTGAGCAGTACTTACACTAGGACAAGATCTTTTGGTTCCTTTTGTTGCCCTGCCAATAACGGGGCTGCTGGGGCTCGGAGAGATGGGAGGGAACAGTCCCAGGACAGCTGACCCAAAGTGGCCAAAGGGATGTCTCATTCTGTATGGTATCACATGGAACAAAAAAACTGGATCATTGTGGCAGAAGAATTGAAATTCCCTTAGAAAATGACCCCAAACTTCTAGAATACTCATATGATAGTGTGGGCACTGTGACAATGTTTTCCCTTGATCTACTGCTGCTTTAAAAGAGCCATACTTGCAGTCTGTCACTGGGTCTCACTACAGACAGCACTCAGGAAAACTGGAGTTTTACTCCAGTATTTATTTCCTTGTCGTAACAAAATCGGAGAAATGCTTAAGAAATAGGAAAGCACAGATTCAGATCAGGCATGACTCTTTTTTTTCCCAATGGTTACTGCAATTGTACTTTATCAGGCATGCCAGAAACTCAGGGCATGGCTCACAGATATTCTTCCTTACAATCAGGTGCTTCTCCTCTCAACTTTCCCAAGTGCTATTGACAGTGAATGACATTTCAAAGGGTCTGTTAAAAATGTCCTTATACTTTTATTAATTTAGAAGATCACTTTGCACAGTACCCTTGTTCAAAGGTGCTTGTTATGAAAAAAGAACAAAAATGAAGTGCTCTTCTACTGTATTTGGTAATGAATCACTCTCTGAGATTAGAGCAGTTGGTTACTATTCCTCATTTTATGGTGGAAATGGGAGAGCTCCCATTCCCCACTTACCTTCTTGAGGGAGAGCTAATGAATTGCTTTTGATGCAAAAGTACATTTTACACATTTGAAAAATAATTGTTATGGCAGTTTAATGACATTATCTACTCAGTTTGTGTTCTGTAAAGACCAGATGGGGTAGTACATCCAACTGTAAAACAGGACAATGACATCGGAACCCAGACCCCAGATGGCAACCATAGGAAGACTTACTTCAATAAAATGATACTAATTTATAACATTAATTATTTAGTAGGACCTTTTATACATTATTATTTAAAAAATCAGAAATGAAAGGATATTTATGGCATGTGGTTTTCCTATGGTCAGGAAAATTAAATAGGAGGAAGATCATCTAATTGTGACAGAGCAAACATAGAGCAAAAAAGATTGCCGTAATTATTCTCAAGAAAGCATGGTGAGTAAAGGTGAGCAAAGGTTTATAATGTTTCAGAACTTCCCATCATGGACAGCTAATGAGAATGTATGTTTATAAATGACAATAGAATTTAACTGGTGCTCTTGGTTTCAGAGTTTTTTGACAGATATTCACAGTGCCTTCAGGAAAGCCCTACCTCTGCAGCCTGCTCTGCTAGTTTAGAAATAAGTAAGGGACATTTCATCAGACTCGTTCCAGCAAATTGAAATCACTTGGGTTTTTGGGTGGAGCTGAGTTTCAGAGTGGGGAGGGAATGGTTAATGTGCATAATGTTATTAAATGAAATAAATGTCTGTTCCTATTAATGTTAGCAGATTTTTGGCACAATGACTATTTAGGCTTATGTAGAGAAAGCACAGGCATTAAAGACATGGAGAATTTTTTTTTCAGTTTGAAGCTCTATGCTGCCCTCAATATGTTTTACAAACTTTCTCAGGCTAATTAGGAGATATGTTAGATTTCAGTATGAGTTTATTAGACCAGGAGATTAAATTATATTTTAGGATTTTGATTGCATGTTTCTTTATAAGATTAGATCAGAAAATCTAATATTTAAATACTATAAGCAATAGTATTTTACCCTATGGTTGCATTCAAGAAGCCAGCAACAGGACAATCTACTTGGAGCCACAAGCTTCAGTTAAAGATTTCAAGTAACGGTGAATTTCACACATTCCTTTTTAAGATGTTCTCTTGGTTAATCAAAATAACTGTAAAAATGATTCAGACATATTTATAGGTCTTCTAGACTTCTTTTCCAGCCATTATGTCTTAATATGTCCTTCTAAAAGATCTATACTTCCATCAGCTGCATGCTGAGTTTTTTAAGTCCGATTTTGAATGGAGTTTTATACATATAAAATCAGACTGGCAGCATGTTTAGTCCTCTAAATGCATAACCCAAAATTAGAGCATGTTATCTGAGGAAAATGGTTTGATCTCTTTAGATAGACAGTGTGGTACAAATGCAAAGCATTCCTTGGCTCATGTTTTTAAATTGCTCTAAATAAATTATTTATTGTTAACAGAATTTCTTGCTGAAACTCTGTAGGGTTGTGCAACTGTGTTTGATGACGACTGCTAGGATGAATAGCATGCTGATAAAAACAGATAAAAAAACATACTCTAATCTTACACCTGCATCAAAAATCTTCCACAGTACTTAAGTTTGCTGCAGGACGGCAAGGAATCTAAATCTGTCAGCTGCAAATTCCCAACCGTTAAGAGCAAAGAGACAAACAGTCAACACCATAACAAAATATTCATCTCTTTCTTCATAAACAAAGATGAAAAATTGTTATTTCATTCGATATCACCATCACCATTTTCATACCATTCATTTTATTTGCAGTTGGAGGAGGAACGTATCTTGATTTGAATGCTCTATTTAAAGAAACAGTTATTTTTTTCTTCCACAAAATTTATCTTACATTTTTATGTTCTTTTTCTAATTGATAGGAGCTACAAATAACTTAACAGATTGAAAGCAAAAGCTTTTCCATAGCGCTGCAAGATATAAGAACTTCTGTGTTTGCTTTTTGCTTCCAGTCACTTACATGCTGTGACTAGAATTCGATGCTAATCTCAGCAAAAAGCCATCAATGTTTTTCCAGAGCAAGAAAGTAGTGGAGGGACTCTTGTACAAAGAAAAATTACTTCGAAAACAACATAAGCAGTTTAGCAAGCAAGTCAAAACAAAATGGCATCAAAACTTAAGGTAAAAGATCTGCTGACAATGGACAGTCCTAAGATACAATTACCTTAGAGCCCAATTTCTCTGTAGTGGATGGGGTGAGGCAGGAGAATTCAGCCCTCTTAAGATGCGGCACTTCCTCTGGCACTTCCCTCTCTCCACTGAATACAAGAGGGACCCAGATTTCCTGGACCACAGGTTATTGACCTAAAATTAGATGAGATTAACCTGTGCTATCATGTCCACCTGGCTAATAAGAAATAATATAGGAAGTGGAGGACAATCTAGATCTCAAAAATAACCCCAAGGGGATTATGGTTGAGTTAAAAATGTTATTTCTTAGTGGTAAATATATATAAACACCAAATGCATATATCTAAAGATCTTATTCTGATCACCAATATTCTGGGAATCCCATTTAACGACATTTTTGCATCATCTTCAGGAGATTTATTTCCTTGATGCCTCACTGTTCCAATAAAGCTACATAAGCTTTGAAAGCCAGTAGAAATAGAGACCCTAGAAGGTCACCTACTACATTTCCTAATTCCAAGGCACATAGTTCAAGGCAAACAGTTTCTAAACTCAAGAAAATGAAATCACAATATCATAGAATCATAGAATGGTTTGGGTTGGAAGGGGCCTTTAAGATTATCTAGTTCTAACCACCCTGCTATAGGCAGGAACAGCTCCCTCCTGACCAGGTTGCTCAAAGCCCCATCCAGCCTGGCCTTGAGAGATTCTGGAGGAGAGCATTCACCTTCCTGCCTTCTTACTGCTTGTTTTCTGTTATTTTGGATAACTTTCAGTCTTTTCTGAATATCTCCTAGTCAAATTTCAATTTTAGTAGAAAATCAGATGTCATATGCCCTCATAGGCTAATATATGTTTAATGAACTCAGTTTATTTTTCAGTTTCCATATATTCCGTGAATAAAATCAGCCACATGAGAAAGAAACAACTGTTACTGGGAAAAACAAAACAAAGCAAAACCTCTGATATCTATCTCTGATTTTTTAGTCTGGAAACTGCTTTCTCTAGTATACAAGCATAAAAGAGCGGAGAGGAATGGAGCACTTGATATAAACCTACTTTTAAATTCAGCTAGAGCAGAAATTTTCTTTAATATAAAGAAAAAGAAGAATTTATTTTCCTATGCATAGTGTGATTTTATCCTTCATTTCTTTTGTGAAAACCACTGAATCAAATATCTTTACCTTAATTAATATTTCCTTTACCTTAATTAATTAATGTACCAGCCCTCAGACAATTGCACTTTACTGCTGTGCACATGGAATTAAATGCTCTGCCTTTTCAGGCACATACCTCTTAGGACCACTTTATAGTGCTGCCAAAACCAAAGGTCAAATAATATCCTTGATAGATCATATAGTAGAGTTGGTATAGTAGAAAACACAGTCTATAGTGTTTTCTTTCATGTTCCCTATTCAAAAATTTCAGCTAAATTTTCAGTAAGTCCCTGCAGTAGTTCATTCTAACTATTCCTATCCCAAATCTTGATTTCAATATGATTTTGGAGCAGATTATTTATGCTTAATAGAATATCATAGAATCATAGAGTCACCAAGGTTGGAAAAGACCTACAAGATCATCCAGTCCAATCGTCCACCTCTCACCCATAGTTCTCTCTAAGCTGAGTCCCTCAACACAATGTCTAAATGTTCTTTAAATACCTCCAGAGTTGGTGACTCCACCACCTCCATGGGCAGCCAATTCCAGCTCCTGAGTACTCTTTCAGAGAAGAACTATTTCCTAGCATCCAGTCTTAATTTCCCTTGTGTAAATTGAAGCCATTCCCTCTGGTCCAAAAATATATCAAACTGGTTATATATATAGTTTCAATGACCACGGATGACACAAACAATATTGTAAGTGACACATTTGTATGTGAACTCTAAAAACAAGCAGTCAAAAAAAGCCATCTGCTGCAGTAAAAATTTTCAGAGCAGTGCACACATGATAAAAATTATGTAGATTGTGTGATGATTACTGCCATTGCATAAGTCTTGCAAAATTCAATGAATGAGAAAGAATGTGTAAGCAATTCAATTATCCTGCTTGGCTTTCTGTATAGCATTGCCCAAGTAATCTTATCCAGTCTTTCATCATTGCATCTAGATGCAGTTGATCTAGAAAGTCAACCAGTCTTCAAACAGGGAATTCACTATTGCCCTTGGAGTGAAATATGTACCTTATTTTTTGATTTGCATTAATCTTGTTCCACTTTCCAAAAGATGGGAGAAAATGACAGAAATTGTACTCCTGGAAAAGTGTGCTGTCCTGAAGAGAGGTGTTATTTTAAGTCTTAACATGAGAATGAGAATTTGTATTGGAAAGTTGAATGAGACCACAGTATACAGTAGGTAAGAGTGAGAAAGGGCTTGAGGTGTGCCAAAACTGTTTTGTACTCATTTAATATGCAATATATTTTTTTAGATCTTTAGACTAACTTTCGCCAGCAGAATGCTGAGGTGAAAACTGGACTCCTGGATGAACTCTGAAAGCATTTTCCATTTTGCTTAACCTCACAACTTCTTATTAATGAGGAAATCTTATTCTTTTTCTGAACAAACTTTCAACACCCCTGATCTGTTCATTAAAATAAACAGGTACTTTGTTGCAGCCAAGGACTCTTGCCTTAGGAAAAATTACAGCAATCAAATGGGAGTGCTCAGACATAGAACTGTTACCACAAGTTCCTAATCGAATAAGGCTAGAAATTTTTAGAAGAGGGTTTTTTAATATTCCCTGAAAACAAACCAGCCAACAAACAAAACCTCTAATCAACATAAAGAATTCAAGACAGAGCACCAAAACTTTTCATCCAGAAAGAGAAAAGGTGGAATTAATGAAAAATGAATACTACATAAGGAGTTGGCAAATTTATACTACAATAGATATTATTTGACATTGGAGAGTGACACGATCACAGGAAATGGACAAAAATATTAATTAGAATATATAAATCCAAAAATATCCTAGATTCTACAGATTCTGCCTTGATTATTTTTATATTTTGAGGAAAACACATACAAAGTTACTTAATTTTCTTTAGTCACAAGGATGTTTAAACGTGAGAATACTGGTCCTCTTTTCAACCTTTAGGAAGCAGTTGGATTTTCACGAAGTCAAACTCTTCCTACCAATGACTGAAATAGAAAATATTCCTTTCTGTTTCTCTCCTTCCTCCCACTCCCTCATTTAATCAATATCTGGAAATTTCTGGAGTTTTATAATGGAAGATAAAATATTTCTGCAAGAATTGGGAACGCTGCTAGGGTTGCAATAATTACAATGAACAACACTCATGGAATCAAATTCCACATTGACTCACATCTTATTTCATTCAAGTGAGGAATTAAATTTATACAAAGGATTTGTTGATGACAGATTTGGTTGTCTATGGATTACAGATGAGAAAGTTACAAAAATGTCAACATGCAAATAATGTAATCATGTATTACTATTGATTTTCACTGCAGTGCATAGGATTTTGGTTGTTATTTTCAATTGCAGGAAATTTAAACTTCGATGTTAAGAATAAATAGGAAATTCTGACTTCATGACTGGGAAAGAATTGACTTTTCATACTGAAAAATCATCTATCTGAGATATTGGTATGGAACCCAATTCTGGTAAATATGTGATCATGGCAAAGAAATAGATTTATATACATAGCATTCCACCTGATGGTACGCATGGTCTGAATATACATACACATCATTTATATCTGAAGTAATTCAATAAACACTGCCCCACCCACAGCTACTTTTATAATTGGAAATGTGATTGTGCACATGCATATAGCACATAGACACGTAGATCCATCTCTGAACAAATACATGTAGACAAGTTTTGGCAAATGAATTATTCAGGTGAATGTTTCTGGGCAGGTGTCCTCCTCAAAGGTGATGCAAAATAGAAAAGCTTCAGGCTGTACACTTCTCATAATATGAATAAGCCCTTCTCCCACTGCTGAAAAGTCTCTTGGCCAAATGATGAGATGTTATCACACTTAACCCTTTTACTGAATTTGACTACATCTGCTTATAGCTATCTCCTAACCCAGAAGAGATAGTTTGTCTTCAATTGCAATTAAAGGATTGCAATGACTTTCTTTTGAAAAAAAAAGAATGACTTCACCTTGAGATGAGGTGATTTAATATCCACATGCTTTTCTAGTTAAACACTACCCACCAGATTTTCCAGCATACTGGGAATAAGATTGCTCAGAAATTTCCCTGGAGACTTTTAAACTCACATGAGCAAATAATTCATGTGAGGGGTGGGTTGATATGTTGGTTGGCCCTAGAAAGCATCTGTTCTGGCCTTTCATACTGAGTATAGCACAGATCTAACTATTTGTGTTGTATAAGAAAAGATCTTTAATGGTGTGGTTTCTGCACAGCTCTTAGGTTGCAGTGAGCACTCTTCTTGGAAGATTATAAAAAAGACCCTCCTAGCCTGCTCAGCAATAACTTAGTCATTCAGTTTTTGCTGACTTCAATTACTTGCATAATATGAAAAAGAAAACAAGACTTTCACTGAATTCACGCCTGTAGGGTGAGAATTATAAGTGTGACCACATAAAAATTATCCTGAATAAAAATTCTTTGATGAATAGGACTTTTCTCTGTGCCTTGATGGCAGTGTCATGTCTGCTGTATGCTTTAAGCTATTTATAAACCACAATGATCTGTTTCCTTTGACATCCTCATAATAATGTTTGTAAGTTACATAAAAAAATAAGAGATTGTGAAAAATATGGATATTCATAGAATTGGGATCTAGAAGGAGTTTTTATTATTCTCTTGTTTGTACTCATATAAAATTTCTTGTGCCCAGGAATGAATGAAGAGTTCAGTAGTACAAATGGGATTTTTTTGATATGTTATTGACCTCAAACTCCAGCTTTAGAAGGGCTATCATTAAAATCCATGGTATTACAACAAGTCCTCTATCAGAGAATGTATAGAAAGACTTTGTAGGTATTTAGTTGCTTAAAAGAGTTGATAAGAATGATACTAAAAAGTAAAACAGGTTTTCAATTTAGTCAAATATGTCTAGTCAGGTTTCTGAAAATTACAGTATCATTGGTATTAAATGCAGAAAGAAACTGTTGGCCAGCTCCAGTGTCTGAGGTTGTTGGAGAAGGAGAAGGAGTGGACTCCTTGGTGACATTTGCAATGTGCTTATTCCTCAAAGAGTCTTTTCTGAAGAAGTAGGTGGCTATGATGAAGAGTACCTACAGGGCCTAGATCCGGGAAAGGGAGGAGTCAGGGAATTATTAGTTCTGAACAGCCATTTTGTTCCTGGCAGTAAGAGCTTTGAATTTGCAGACATGGAAGTAAAAATACTGTCATTATTATTAACTTCCCATAAAAGGTTGTGGCACCTAGATTTTGGATGATGTTCTACTAAGAAGGAGTGAATTGAGTCAATGGGATCTTATTTTTGCTCACAGTAACCTTAGAAAAATGAGTGTGCTTGGATGTTCCTGACATGTGCATTGCTGGAAAAGAACAGGAGATATCCAGGAAAAAAGTTGTTTGTAGGTCCCACTTTCTTATAAAATGTTTAAATATTTTTATTTAATTTTTTATATTATAAATATTTCCTAATTTTTAATCAGTCAGAAACAAAAACCAAAACAAACAAAAAAGCAAAAGTAAAAACAAACAAACAAACAAACAAAAAATAGATTCAGCTGGATTATTCTGGAACAGTACATGGACAAAAGGAAAATAAAAAAGATTTTTTGTATCTTGCAATTTTAAAAGGATGAAGCAACTCCTATGGTCCAAAATCTCAGGTTTTGACTAATTTTGTTTCTCCAGCTCTTTGATATGCAACCAGAGAATGCTGTTAATTAAAACAGGCCCCTAGGGGTAAGGGCTGTTGTTGTTGTGTTGAGAAAGAGAATAAAAAAAAACCTGCATAGTTTTACATTGCAAGGAACTTAAATAACACCATTTAAAATTCATTTCCACTGAGTACTCTAAGATATGAATATTTGTCCCCAGAAAACACAATCATTGGGCCAAAATGTCAGGTGTTGTTGATCAGTATGGCTCATACTGCAGACATGAAGGCTGTAGCAATGCATGAGCCTCAACAGCATTAGAAGTACATGAAAGTACATGTCATGAAAAATCATTAACAGGCATCCCAGAAGCAGCCACAAGAACATGTTTTCCACTCTTGTTGACCACAGACAACTCTGATTGATTTAATATGTTTAAAATGTTTTCCATTTCCTCTCCAAGCCTTCCTGAGCTGTTGTTTCATAACTCTTATTTCTTATGGAATTTATCCACTGGTTCATTCCTACTCTTCTCCGTGGTGATGTTTGCAATGAAATAGTAAGTGTGCATGAAATACAGGCATAGGCATAAAGTAAGTAGAGGAAGTTGTTTCAGATCCAATGACAAGATCATTGGAAGAGGTATTGATCTGAGGTCCTTGGTTAGGAGTTTTCTTATCAAACATTGCATTACTGTAAAGTGTCAGGTAAAAATATGTAGGTTCTGTTTGGATTTTGGTATGAAAAACATTATTATTGATTGAGTGCACTTGAATTGTGTTTTCATTTATTACTGAGAAGCTGTCACCCAAAATTTTTGATGAAGGTGACTAGAAAAGTTTCTCAATATTATTTTGCTTTGATTGAGAAATTATGCAAGATTGAAGGACATTGTTGTTTTTGTTTGTTCTGTTTTGTTTGTTTTGTTTGTTCTGTTTTGCCTGGGTACAATGATAAAATGCTTTGCACTGGCCACCCAATGTAAACTGAAGTAGAAAACCCAGGTATCTCATAAACAGTGCAGTGTCCTAAATGCAAAAGCACTTCTTTCCCCTGCTTTTCCCTCGAGAGTGGGGATGATCTATTTGGATTTTGTGAAGCTTGAAGCCTGGGGATGGTGGGTTAGGGCTCACTCTATGGTCAGAGCAATTCTTCCAGGTAAGCCTGAGCCTAAAGGTCTCATGGCTCATCATTACTACTAGTTTTGAAGGAGCTTAAGCAGAGACAATACAGTTCCTTTTTTTTCCCAGTATTTTTAGACACCTCCCTCTAGACCAAGTTGCTCTAAACCCCATCCAGCCTGACCTTGAATGCCTCCAGGGAAGGGGCATTCACAACCTCACTGGGCAACCCATTCCAATGTCTCACTACCCTCACAGTAAAACATTTCTTCCTGATATCTAGTCTAAATCTACCCTCTTCCAGTTTAAAACCATTTCCCCTCATTCTGTTGCTACCTGCTCTTATAGAAGAATGCTGAGAACTCCTATACTCAACTTGCTATTTTAATTTTGCAGTTTATCTTGGTTTTTTATCACCCTAGCAATGCTTTAACCACACTATTAACGTGGTTTCTGATCACCCATTATAACTGATTCCAGTTAATGTGCCTGTCCATAGTACTTTCCTGCTTTCTCTAAAAGAAAAACACAAATGCTGAAAAACAATCTAGGATTTTTTGTTTTGGCTGCCAAAATTTTCTTGCCATTCTTTTCTTTAGAAAAAAAAAAAACCACAACACAAAACAAAACAAAATGAAAAAACAGCAGAGTTTCCATCTGAGATGCCAGGATCTTATGTTTGTCTCATGTATAATTAGAATTTCAGGGAAAATAAAGGCTTGCAACTAATTTGGTGCTGAGAGCAGGTCTTTTTCTTCTGAAGGAGCAGAACATAATATCTTCATTAGGATTATAATCATTAACGTATCTCAAAATCCTTAATGTAAAGTGCTCTTGAAGCAACAGAGCTATTGCTCTAATCAGAGAACTTTTAAGTCCAAGTGTTTAGCTGAAGGTACAGAGAGAAGCTATGGAAAAAGCATAGTACATGTAAAATCATACTATGATTATTATTGATCAGGAAATGGGACTGACAGCACATGATTTTGGCCCCACTATTATGAAGATGAATATCTATAGAGTAATATCTGTAGTTCCAAGTTATGTTAGTGAGAGAGATAGAAGCAGTGAAGTGTATGGCTGGGGCACACCTAGTTTTATTGAACTACGAGCACCAAATCTGAGCTCTTTTGCTCCTTTGTCTTGGTAACTGCTTCTACTTGATAAATTACATTTTAAACCAGTGATTTTGCCAGCATTAATTCATCAGCACTACCATGTACTATCAATAGATGCCCTTTAGCAATTGTTTGATGCAAAACACAGACATTACCTGGTGTAGGGAACCTGCTTTGGCAGGGGGGTTGGACTTGATCTCTTGAGGTCCCTTCAAACCCCTATGATTCTATGATTATTTCTTTTGAATGAACCCCTCTCTTGAGCAAAAAAGGTCCTTAGCTGACCCAGAGTTTCTGGCAAAACTTTGGGGAAAATTGTGTTCTAGTGATGTAGTTGCTCCTATAAACTCTGGGCTCCTCTCCAGGGCATGCTATATCATCCTCATGGTGAAGACATACTGTACACCAAGTTACAGCAGCAGCAGCTGTTACGTTGGCTCTAAAATAAGCTGGATGTAAAGCTTTCTGCTACACACATGGCCAAAAGGACAAATAGATCATTTCCACTTTGTCATCAGAGCCAGAAACAGCTTTTTTATGTCAAAGAGACTAAAAAACTTGTCTCAGATGTCTCTTTGCTTTGAAGCATTTCATCTCGTTTACACATCATGAGACATATCTGAATGTCTGCAGACTTCATGATATTTTATCACAGATCTTCTGTTTGCATTTGCCTTTTTAACATGAAGATCATCTGAATAGAGGGAAGATATATTGCTTTTGCAACTTCCCATTCACAGTGATTTTTATAAGTTTTCCAAAGATCTCCAACAATATATAATCAACGGATATTTAATTACTTACTATGAATTTGTCAACAGTTTTGCCAAATATATTAAAAAATCCTGTTTGGTAAGTCCTAATATTACCTCCCATAGATAAAAATGATAAGAATGGGAAATGAATGAAGCCTAATAAAACCTCAAATAATACCTAACTCTGCTCCCGAATGAGAAACGTTGCAACAAAGCTATGGCCATTAGACGCAGGTATACAGTTACACCCACATAAAAAGAAAAAATATAGATTGACCTAAAATGTTCTCTGATATTCCAATCCTTTCTTCTCTACAAACTGTTTCTGATTAAGGAGAGCCCTCTAGGGTTAGTTCATGCACTCAGTGTTGCTCTAATTACATCCTAGAGAATCCCAAGAGGCATCATAGTTGTCTGGCTGGACATAGACACTTTTGCCTACAGATACAATTACTCAGAAGTCATCTTCTATAAACAGCACAATTTATGCTCAGTGCTCCTAAATCTGTAACGTAAAGAGATTTTGTCTTGGAATCACCTTTATCCCTTCCTAATAAAAAAATGATGAGTTCATAGTCTCTCCACAAATATATATTTTTGTATTTTCTAACTTTGCCACTAACATTTGTCTGAGTGATAGGAAAGAGTACTCCCACTCACATCAAACGAAGGGTCTCTCAGCTCTCTCCTGTGTCACACACTTCTCCAAAGCACATATTAAAGTGCATACATATGAATATACATATGCATATAATTACAGAACCATTAGTGCTGAAAAAGACCTCTAAGATCCCCACACCCAACCACAACCACAACCCACCATGCCCACTAACCATGACCCGCACCATCACACCTCCATTGTTCTTGAATGGATGGTCACTGTATCAGCTCCCTGGGCAGCCTATGCCAGTGCATTACCACTGTTTCAGATAAGAAATATTTCCTAATATTCAACCTGACCTTCTCCTTGTGCAAACTGAGGCCTATCCTCTCATTCTATTGCAGCTACCTGGGAAGCAGGGGCCAATCCCCACATTGCTCCAACCTCCTTTCAGGGAGTTGTAGTTTCAAGTTTCAAGCCTAATTTTAAAACACACACACACACAAAACAACCCTGAAGATATGAGCCATAGAAGCCTGATATTAAATCTTTTAAAACCAGATGTTAACATCTGTAGCCTTAGTAATGTTTCTAAAAGAAATGAAAGAATACCACTTAGAGTGTGGTTTGTGACAGAAACATTCAGAAATCTGAAGGTAAAGATCTGCATAGGCATCGTGTTGAAATCCCTTTAGAAGGTAGTCGGATTCCCATCTGATTTTGCTGACAGAATGACTCATAACACTATAAAAATGTGTCAGAACAGCTGCTGTGGGTATTTTAAATGATCAGTAACTTAGTAACTGAGTTTTAGAGTTTCTGAGCCACTGCGTGTGAAACGTGCAAGTTAGCCTGAGCTGAGCATTAACAGCTACATCCCAATAACTATGGTCACAACTTGTCTGTATTTGCCCACTCATCTTCCAGATCTGCTTAATCCCCTGTGAGTGCGTGTGTGCATATTAAAGAGATATCTAGTGATTTTCTCAGGGTTTCAAGCTGTTGTGCATAAAATGAGAGGAGGCATGGGAGAATGAGACTGAACATGCTTACAACTCCCTTCTCCATGCTGGAATACAGATTCTGGTTATGCTTGCTTTCCCAATGTCCCCTTCACCACCTTGCAGGAGTGATGATGAGCTACAGCACATCCTGCTTTCAATGTGCTCCTTCAGACTGAGCCAGAAGAGGGAGACCAAGGATGCATTAAGGCAGATGCTGTTTCTTTTCACTGCTGCCCTTCCACCAGCTAATAGGTTTTCAGGAAAATTTCAGGAACTAGATAAACACTAGTTTATGGGATTCAATAACTTTTCAAAATCTAGGGCTGAAGCTCTGCAGATTTTATGAGTTTGGCAAGATCTAACTTGTGTTTTCAAATGCTTGAAATTGCCAAAGTACAACATAACCTGTATAAAGTGATAAGAATGCATCAAAATGGCCTTAACAGTTTGATTGTAAAGCTAGAAAGGATATATTTTAACAAGGAAATCTGCTTGGTTTATGTCTTTAGGTGCAGATTAATGTGTTTGGGTACAAAATGACATTATATGCCTGTCTCCATCACTAGAAATTAACATAGAATTGAAGAATCATAGTGTCATTAAGGTTAGAAAAGAGCACTGTGCCTGGAGGTGTTGAAGAACAGTGGAAATGTGGCACTGAGGGGCGTAGTCAGTGGGCATGGTGGGGGTGGGTTGAGGCTGGACTTGGTGATCTCAGAGGTCTTTTCCAGACTTACCGATTCTGTGATTTTAGACGCCACGGTCTGCTCAGGTGCAGCCAAGATTACCATCTGCTGCCTTTTGTGCCACATGACCTCTCTGTTACTTACATTCCTGTAGCATCTAATTTGCTGGAAAAGTTTTTCAGGCAGTGTTGTCTGCAGGTGAGAATGAATGAACATCCAACTGCTCGTGCTGCTCTTAGAATTCAATTACACCCCAACAGGTCTGGAAAGAACTTATCTTTGGGAGATTCTCAAACATATCACTGAGAGACCATTTTACACAAAGGGAGTGGCTGAGATAAGTCATTTCAATAAGGACTTTACTTGATTTTTTCCCAGTGTTTAGTAGTAAGGAATTTGGAAAACCTGTCTTAATCTCCCCTTGATTTGGAGCAGAGACCTGCAGATAAAGGTGCTGTAATCATGAGACTACTGCATTAGTTTCGATAAATTTATACAACTGAAGCTGTTTGTTTTTTATTTTGTATGTAATTAGATATCTAAATAGATAGCTAAGTAGATATCTAATGCACCTAAGTGTAAACAAGCCAAAAAATGAGACTGTGTGATCATTATTGTCCTGGGATCAGTACTGAAAGTTAAGGTCAGGTGCATGTTCCAGTGAGTACTTTTTTTGTATAAAATAGAATAGTTCCAAACAAAGAGATTTTAAATGTCTTTACAGAAATATCCAAGACCTGTAGCTGTTTATCTGGGATTTAAGAAAGTATCTCCTGTGTTTAAAAGAGTGGGGATTTGAGAGGGTGTCTTCTGCAATCCTCCCTTCTGCATTGAGTGGCATGGTTAGTAGGCACTGTGGGAATGGGCTGGTGGTTGGACTTGTTGATCTTAGACATCTTTTCCAACATTAATAATTCCAGGCTTCTGTGATACTGATTCTGCCCCTACTAGGCGATCTTTTTACAGAGCTAAAAACAAGCCTGGCTTCAGCATTGAATGCCAGCTTGGAGCTCACAACTGAAAATATGAAGCAAAGATATGTACTAGGTACACATCATTTTGATATGAACAGACTTCAGTTTCCTAAATGCCTTTAAATCTGAACGTAAAATTGTAAAGACTGGAATATCAATAACTGAAACTTTATATTAGAGTTGAATGATCTTTTAAATGTCTTTAAGATATTTAGCACTCTGTGCTAAACAGCGCAGCATTATTTTCTTTTCAGACTCGCTTCTCATTTAACATTAAATATTTTCTATTAGTGAATGATGGAAAAAATAACCAAGTGGTTTCCTACTAAGGAAAGGAACCAGTTCACCAAACAGAGAAAAATATAACTGAGCACTAATGAAAGAAATTGTAGCAAAAATGGGCAGTTACAGACTGCATTAAGCACACATCAGGCAGCAGTTTAACAACTCAGTAATCATAGCATTTGGACTTGATCCCTGCAGAAATGAAATATTGTGCTGTGCTGACACCTGGTGCACAAACATGTTTGTTCATGAAATCACAGTCCCCTGCCATGCCTTCCCTGAAGAAGCTTTCCATTCTAGACTGGTTAGCCTTAAATTTAACAGAGTTATCTGATACTGTTTAACCCTTAAGAGATGAGCAGCACAGTGGGGAGTGGTGTCTTCCTGAAAAATTCACCGCAATTAATTTTCACTTGTTTACAAGATGAATCCTGATACATTAAAGATTTGATTAGAGGCTCTGGAGTTTTTATTCCAAGGACATAAATGGCAGCAGGAGTTCTTATGTTCAAAAGAAGCCTTTGAGCTGATTTCCTTTACTACCTTTTGTTTAATTTGGAGGCTTTGATAAGCAGGGGCTGGGTGGATGAATCCATAGGTCATGTTTGGCCCACGTCACTCTCCAGGGTTATAACCTGAAATATTTTTTGGTCATAGCTTGTTGCACTCCATCCTGCACTCAGTACTACCTCTCAGTGGGTTGGGAAACAGCCTTGCCCATAAACATGACCCAAATAATTATCTGTATTACCCAAAGCATTTTCTCTAACTTCATACTTCATTCAAGGGTCTTAAGCAGTACTGTAATAATTAATAACAAACACAACTTCATAGCGGGTAGTTCTTAGCCTATGTGATGTTTCTGCCCTCTTGCTATCACCCATATCACTATCTTTACCTTTAAAGAGACACCTCTATCACTATCTTTATCTTTATCTTTTAAACTCTGTTTTATTTACTTACCTGTACTTTTGAGGCTGATTCTTGTATTCAGGGGCCACAAGTAAAACTTCATAGCATCATAGAATTATTTGAGTTGGTTGGGGCATTTAAAAGCCATCTAGTCCAGCTCCCCTGCAATGAACAAGGGCACTCACAGCTCCATCAGTTGCCCAGAGACCCATCCAGCCTCAGTTTGAGTGTATTTTGGGATGGGGGCATCCATCACCCCCCCTGGCCGACCTATGCTAGTACCTCACCACCCTTACTGTAAAAAATGTCCTCCATACATCCAGTCTAAACCTCCCCTCTTTTATTTTGAAACTATTTCCCTTGTTCTTATCACAACAGACCTTGCTGAAGAGTCTGTCACCTTCTTTCTCATAGCCCTCATGTCTTCCTATTTGGCTGCAAAGTACCCAATCCTTTCAGATAATATATTGTAAATATTACCTAATCCAGACTTTTTTTAGATCATTACTATTTAGCTCAGTGTGAATGAATTCTTTGACACCTGAGAAGAACAGATTCACCGAGACATGGTAGAATCACAGAAGCATAGAATCTTTAAGATTGGAAAGTCCACTAAGATAACCCAACCATCGACCCTTCAACACCACACCACTAAACTGTGTTTCTCCTTGCAAGAATTACTCTTTTTTTGAACACTTTCAGGGATGGTGATTCCATCACTTCCCTGGGCAGCCTGTGCCAGTGCATGACCATTCTTTCTGAGAAGAAATGTTTCCTAATATACAACCTGAATCTTCCCTAGTGCGTCTTGAAGCCATTATCTCTTGTCCTATCATTATTCTATGTACTGTGAGAGAAGGTGTGTTGTAGTTAATCTCAAGAGTTAATGAGTTAAGAGAGAATCTCTAGTCAATCTCAAGAGATGAATTTTTACTGTTGTCCTTATTTTATGTTAATCTCTCTATAACTCTACAACTCAGCTTTTTGTTGTTCAGAGTTCCCAACATCAGAGCTATAATCCTTTCCTGAACAACAACACTAGTCCTTATGTTTGAGGGCATTCATAAAAGTGAAGAAGTGATGAGCATCTGTGGCATTATATATCAAATGCATCCTGCCAACAAGAGCCGTTCACTGCAATTACTAATGCAGACCTAAAAGACACATTACACCCAGACAATCTCAAACTGCAAACACTGTGCTTGTTTACTTCCACTGAAGCATGTTAGGCTTAATCCACACTTCTTTTCCCCTTGTTTGTCAAATTGATTTATAGCATCAGTTTCAAAATTGAGGCTTGTTTTCATTTTCTAATACTCCACACTGCACTTTGTTCTTCACTTGGTGTTTAATGTTAGGTTCAGTTTCTGAGTGTAGAAGAAAAATGGCTGCTTGTTAGGAGTATAATTTACCTCACTTGATATGGAATTAAGAAGCAGACAATGCATTGCAATAACCTTATTTAATTACCTCTTACCTCTGACTGTTTTTGAACGTGTACAACCATTAGTTCACGCTAAAAACACAATGACAAATCCTCCCCTTAAATTCCTTCAGGCTTCTTTTTTCTTAATCTCTTGGAAACTTTCACTTCTCATCTGAGAGCATCTCTGCACAAGTCACTGTCTATGGAACTTTTAGATGCATGCAAACTATCTACAGATGAGATAGCTCAACTACCTGCAGCAATTGTACTGGATGAAGGAAGGCAGAAGGACTGGGGGTTAGCATGTGCTGAGCCTTGTGCTGAGTTAATTCTTTTACAGCCATTTCTCACTACATGGGAATGCTGTGAACAGAGTATCAGGTAGTAAAGTTTGGGTTTTTATCTGGACTGTAGCATCAGCCCTGGTTATATTTGACTTTTGCTGGTCCTTTTGCCATAATATCTGTAAACCACTTCATCAAAACTGTAAAAGAGCAAAAGTTCTCATGATTTCATGTCTTGAACATTACAAGGAGAGAAGGATGTAGATGATCAGATCTGCACAAGTCCTTCTGAGCATGCCACTTCTTATTTCTGTCTGTTCCCCTTTACTGTAACAATAAATCAAGCCATTTGTCTTCTCTTATGTGCAGATCAGTACCCTCACATCTCCTGCTTAACCTGGCTATCATTCATTGTCCTGTACGCACACGATCATTTTATTCTGTACTTACATAGTTCAGCACTGTGGGGCTGTCCTCCACATCCAGAAGCTGCAAAACCTTAAATAAATCCAACTCAGGTGTGCAGATGTTGGTGTGCACAGTGGCATTATTTTACTTGTGTTGTCACGAAGAACTGTGCATGCTCAGTTCTGGGTACTGAACCATCCACACGGGCAAGCTGCAGCTACATTAGAGCCAGTGAAAGTCAGTGGGTGCATTTAACTGCACAATGCTCTCTCCCCACGGCAGTCCTGTTCTGCTCAGAGTGGAGTTATGCACTCTGCTCCATGTCTGAACATAGATTAGGTCAGGGAGACATTTGCCTACTCACTGACCATTTGTAAAGGAACCAGAGCAGAAGAGTAGTGAGACTTACAAGGTCTGTTATCTCTGCTGGATAATGGATCCCCATAGAATCATGAAATCACCAAGGCTGGAAAAGACTTCCAAGATCATCCAGTCCAACTGTTACCTACCACCAACAGCTCCCCACTAAACCATGTCCCTTAGCAAAATAACTCCTGCTGGCCTGGCTGCTGTGTGGCAACACAACTTATATGTATGTACATACACACATATATCAAAATGTACGTATACATATGCACAAGACATATACATACATATATGTACATATATACATATACACGCACAAGCACTGCTTCAAAAGTAATGCCTCCAATTTTATTGTGTTGGCCCACGAAATCAGAAGCAGGTGTTGGTGATATGAAAGTAGAGACTGAACCTTCCCACCAATATTCCATTACGTTTTCTTGCTGTGTGACAGATGGCAGCAGAAGGGCAATCTGACAAGATGGCATCCGACGTGGAAGTGCATCTGAATTGAAGATGTGTCACTGAATTCTTCCAAGCAGAAAAAATGGCACCCACTGATTTTCATCAACACTTTTTGAACATTAATAGACACCAAATAATAGATACGAGCACAGTGAGACAGTGGGTGATGTGTTTCAGCAGTGGTGACAACGACAACAGCGGGTCACCTCCACTCAAGCAGCTGTTAATGACTACAGCATGCAGGCTATAGTTCATTGCTGGCAAAAATGCATAGCTGATGGTGGTAGCTATGTTGAAAAATAAGATTTTCTAGCTGATAATTTGCTTTATCAAGCTGTGTTATTGTGCTCTTTCTATCTGTTGTAGATTCCACAAGAGTAAATGGGAGGCATTAATTTCTTAATGTATTTGAGTGTTTCTTCCCACAGCTTTTAGATATGGGAAGGACATGCTCAGTGCAACAGTTTTAAGCTGCATGTGGTACTGACTAGTTTTGTGAGCATTGATTAAAGGTAATGGAGGGAATGGTAGTTCTGCCTCACTTGTCAATGGATGGACCAGCAGAAGGCAACTCGCTGCCTGCTAATCCACCCACCAGGCAAGATTTGTCTCAGAAACATGAGCTGTTTCACAGAAACAAACAATCCTCCACAGCCCACCCGCTGTGTACATGTCTACATGCATGCAGATATTCCTTGTCCTGACTTCAGCACAATGTGTAGCAGTTAATAACAGAAGCAGAGCCCAAAGTTGCATAGAGGTTCGGTTGGCAAGCCATGTGTGAAACAAATTCAGCACACAAACTCACTCTGGGTCATGGATAGGGTCAGGTGGGTGCTAATTAACATCCCATAGTAACCTTGTCCCTGCCCAGCTCTGCTCTCACTGGTCTTACTGAAAAAACACAGATTTTAGAGGCTTAGTCGTGAGTTTAATTTATTAAATTTTGATTTTATTTATTTATTCATTTTGTTGCAATGCAAGGAATTAGTTCCCAGAGGTTTTCAAGAAAAGAGTAGATGTCCAGCTGACTGACATGGTTTAGTGGGCATAGTGGTGATGGGTTGATGGTTGGACTAGATGATCTTACTGGTCTTTCCAACCTTAATGATTTTAAAACTCTCTGGAAGAAAAGCAATAGATCTTAAAATGGGAAAAGAGACCTTAAGCTGTTTATTTTTTTTTTCCATGTGCTGCTGGTAACATAAGTGTTTTTTGTAGAAGGCAAAATCCTTTGTGGGCAATTCAGCATTAAAGGTTGCTTAGAGAAACAAATGCTTATTTAGAGCAGTTTGTATGCCCCTTTGTGCCCAGTGAGAAAGGATGTGCCCCTATTACAGCCATGAGATCCTGCCTTTCATCTCATGCAGGAATGTTCTGAGCTCGGCCATAATCACTGCTGAAGTTGCTACACAAACAGAGGTCAGGACATTTTCCATACAGTGTTTGTAGAAAATTTGACTGATTGTTTTCCCTTGATTTTTGTAGTCACAGATTTTTCTAGGTCAACAGTTCCCCCACACAGACACCATGCTCAAACGTCTGCAACGAGAGGAGCCAAGTCAGAATTCTTGAACGGGGTTTGTGTTTCTGCAATTAATAAATCATCCACAGGAGATGTGATAGTCGTGCTGGAACTTTCTTTTCAGATGCCTCAAGATCAGAGCTCAGCAGGGAAACTGTTGACTTATGCCCTTCATCCATTTTAGGATTACTAGGGAGCAGAGTCAGCACCCCATTAGGAGAGCATATAGTGAGAACTACCAGTGCTATCCTCATTGCCAGGAGCTTCAGAGTAGGCCTCTGTGAGAAAATGTAGTTAACCAGGTCACAAGGATGTGTTGCAGCCACTCTTTGGTACTCAGTGAGCATCCCAGCCTGCTATGGAAGGATCTGTGATGGTGTGAACAAGGAACTGCAGGACTTCAGTCACTACCTTTGAACAGCAAGAAAGACCAGATCCTCCCCACATACTAATTGCTGACTGTGAAGATAATAGCTTAAAACCAAACAAATGAAATCATATCAAAATGCAAAACAGTGATTTAATCCTACACTAACTACAGTCAGTGCATGTCTGACCTTCAGAAGGATTTGGGATAGCTCTGTCTGGAATAAGCTATGGCTTATTTGTAGTTTCTCTCAATTTATGAGCTTTGCTTTGGGCTATTTCACTCCAAGTTGGGTATTCACAGCTGTTGACTTATCTGCTAGGTTGCAAATTGCCAAGCATGTTTGCTTACAGAGCAGGAAGGGCATTGCCTGGTTTAAAATGACAGCCTGGATGTGTTAGAGTTCTGCAGAAAAGAACCTCATGATGCTCAACAAGAGCAAGTGTAAAGTCCTTCACCTATGGAGGAATAACTGCATGCATCAGTACAGCTAGGGGCTGAGCTGCTTTAAAGGAGTTCTGCAGAGATGGACCTGAGTGTTTTAGTGGTCAAGAAGGCCAGTGGTACCTTGGGGTGCATTATAAAGAATGTGGGATGAGGAAGGTACTTTGAGGGTGGCAGAGCCATGGACCATACTTCTCATAGAAGAGGTAGAGTCTCCTTCTCTGGAGGTATTCAGAATTAACCAGAATGCTTTTCTGTATAACCTACTGTAGGGAACCTGCTTTGAGAGGGGGTTGGACTGGGAGATCTCCAGAGGTCCCTTCCAACCCCTACGATTCTCTGATTCTGTGTTACCACATGCCTGTAATACTACCTCATCTTTTGTGGGTGAGTGGAAGGCTGTCCCACAGATAAATGTGCTCCACAGCCCAGATGCATTTCTATTTCCTTTGGGCAGCATCTGAGCAATCTAGAGGCATGAGATTTTTTTGGCTCACGGATTGAGAATGGACCTTCAAAGAGTTGCTGTCTGTACAACATGTACACCTGACATTTTGGTCAACATAAGGCTAGCTCACAAAAAGCAATATAAATGCATCCAGAGCTATCTGATGGCAAACCTTACAGTAAATACTGATATATCTTCATATATTTCAGTATAAATCAATCTATGTCAATATACCTCACTTTTAATATCCAGATAGAAAAAATATGTTCCAAATTTTTTTGTTTTTCAGGAGTTGCTGAGATTACTGTCTTTCAGCTGAGAAATTTCACAAAAGTTAGTGCTCTTAGATTGCACTTTTCTGTAGACCTTGCTTTGTATTCTGCTTTTCCCTTCCTAGTGTAAGACCATGGCACGACTTATATGGCAGTTCAAAAGTCTGTCACTTTTTCAGTTTCAATAACTAGTTAAAATGATGGCTAAAATGAATGGGGATAAATTGCATTAAAACAACCAGCTGCTCTATCTTCAGGCATTTCCATGAGGCATTCTACAAATGCACCAAATCCTATTAACAAAAAATAAAATGAAATGAAGGGACAAATTTCCAGGAGCATCAAAATTCATATGACTGAGCTTGGAGCCTCTAGTGCTGGCCTTTCAACCTAACACTTTGTCTACTGTTTGCTTTATAAAATGTGTTCAGTTGCATAAAAACTGTAAAAAGAGACTACATCTTTCTAACAATATGTGATATCAGTTAATAATAAAATGAGATCTGCAATTTAATGGAACAAAAATTGAAGAAGAATGATGGGAGCTACATTATGATGGGGTTGCCCTATATATCCACACACTAATCCCTCTGCAGAAAACAATTCAGTGAAGATAGTGTCTCAGCATTTCCCTACAGAAATAAGGCAGACTTGGGTCCCTAATGTGTCACTGCTTCCCTGATACAGTTTTACCTGCTTCTCTGTACATTTAATATCTTTTCATTTGCTGAATTCTACCTTTTAGACACATAAGATTTCTATTCTATTCCTGTGGCTCCAGACTCAGTCCGGTCACTTGCCTTCTTGTCTGAACTAACTGTTTAGAAAAACTAGGAAAGAGTATGATAACATTCATCTAATCACACCATTCTTGAAGACAAGATCAGCCCCATCATTTTCACTGACTTATTCTGATGAAGCAGTGTTATATCAAGTCTATTATCTTCGCCATGTCTTTCAAGCAGGAAATTATGAGTTATAATTAGGAAGACACAAGTAAGCCTTGAAAGAAAGAACAATTCTTCCCTGAGTGAAGATAATTTTTTCATTAAATCTGAAATTGTCAGTGATACCATCTCAGAGAAAGTACTCTTTTTGTTTCTTAAGAAATGCTATTTAATCTTTCTACTTTCTAAATATCCAATTTAAACCTCTCATTCTCCCTTTTCCATTCTCTCCCAGGAAGACTGTCTGAATACCAGCTGTATCACTGTAAAAAAATAAATCCTGTAACTAGATATTAATAAAAAGATCTAAAAAGTATTGCTATGTATTTTTGTTAATCTGTCAAGGTTCATCCTTAAAAAAAAACACATCAATAAAACAACAACAATAAAGTGAAATGTTACATTTCTGTTTGCAAATAGATTTTTAAAAACGCCCATGAATATAGCAAATCCCAATTGTCAGCTCTTAAATTTTAAGGTCTAAATTCCTTTCCCATTTCTGGTCTGTCATCACCTACCACTTGAAGGGTCAGACTTCACACTTGACTTTGTCTCACTTCACAGCAGCAGCTTCAGAACAGATAGAGAAAGATGCAATGCATGGATTTGGACTGACCTTTTCATTGAGACCTTATTCTGCTCATTGCTATCAAAAATTCTCACAGCCAGTTGCACACATTGGTTTTGTTTGCAAAAGGATTAAGAAGGTAATAACTGGAAAAAAGATGGACACTGACAGAATGAAGGCATGGCATGAAAGAAATGAGCAGTTTGGTGTTTTTAAATGTGACCCTGAATGTAAAATTACATTATACCAGAATTAATAGATTTTTCTTCATGAAGGGAGAAAATCAAATGATGTGAAGTGACTAGTTTTGTTACTTTCACATCATATGACCAGAATTCTTTTTTAAATGTGACCCTGAATGTAAAATTACATTATACCAGAATTAATAGATTTTTCTTCATGAAGGGAGAAAATCAAATGATGTGAAGTGACTAGTTTTGTTACTTTCACATCATATGACCAGAATTCTTTTTTCATCTGTCTTTCTCTCATGTTTTCATGTAACCCTTAGGGCAGAGGAGGAAAATCTACCTTCAGCTACTTATTTGCTGCTAGAAAGTTATGTTTGATGGCTTACATACTTTATCAGAACTTTCCAAAGTGTCCTCAAGGGTTATGACTGCAGGTTCAGAAAGACTGCAGCCCTGGCACGCATTAAATACAATAGTCCTGATGGCTGCTCTTCACAATGACTATTACTGGTTCTGACATGCATACTTAACAAATATAATTAATGAAGGCATGCCTCCTTTCCTAATGAGTACACCACCTACTAAAATTAATCTCTGAATGATGATCCTAATGTGCAACACCATTTTTGTGGGTAGCTATGGATGAAAAACAGAACTCTGTTACTCAGTCATTTCTCTGTGAAAGAAGCAAATTGCCTCCAGCCCAGGGAATATCCCATTACCAAGAGCCAAATCTATTTATTTATTTATTTTTTAATGCCAACATTACCCTGTTGTACAACACAGGGGTTTTTGAAGAAATTGTTGGATATCATAATGTTGGTCCTTAATTTTGATGTGTGTTTCTGTAGATTTTAAAGGTAATGTTCGCTGTTGAGCTGATACAAAGTATAAGCAAAGAGCTTTTTATATGATGGCCCATCCTTTCTCCTCTGAATGTTATACAGAAAAAGAAAGAAGCCTATTAGCAGACCTGGAAGACACATGACACTCAGCTCTCAGTTCAGTCCCTCTCAGTGGTGTATTTAAATGAGCACTTACTTATATTTTATGCAAGGAAAAGTAGATTTGACTAAATATGGATAGAAGGGAACTTGGCCGATCAATTTATCCATTCTTCATCTTCAGGCACAACTGGGTTTATGTAAACTCATCCTGTCAGACAATCTCTGCTTTATAGATGCCCCAGTTGTCTCAGCAATTCAGTTTCAGTGTTAAATTTTCTTTGGCCATCCTAAATCTCTTCTAAGCCATTCTTTTATTCAGGATACCCCAAGGATGATTTAACATACATTGTTAACCAAAGACACCGATTAGTCTTGTTGAGATAGTAAAGTACCCCTGATTCTAAACATCTCCCCCACCTCACATAATTGAAAATCCTCGAGTCTTTTCTGAGCAAAAATATCTCCTTTACCTCCTCAGGTTAAAGCATAATGCCTTTACAGAGATAAATCTCTATTTATTCTCCATTTTACATCGTCCTCCCATTTGTATTTTAATTACTGGTGTAGACATTATGAATCATTCTCCCATCAGATGAACACTGATAAAAGATTTACTCTCTTTGTACTGAAGTCCCTTCTTTAAGAGAAAGCTCTCACTTCAGCTCCATGTGTTCGGGCAAATAAAACATATTGTCTAGACAGAAACATTACTGAATTTTCACCTCATGATTCATGGGCATTTTTAAAGCAGTCTTTGAGTGAAGGACAATCCTTTATCATTATACTGATGTCACCCTTCTGCAAATAATTAGATTATAAATAGAAGACAGAAAATCCACCCAGGCCACAAACAAAATTTGTCGATTTTCATTTCTTTATGACCTGAAAACTGACAGGTGCAACTATGCCTTCTTAGAAGGTTTTATGAACTCAGTGAGTAGACACAGTAATACTTAGAGATAACTTAGACACATTTCTGTTTAGACAAAATCAAATAAAAAGGTGTGAGGAAACAAGAAGTTGGGTTAAGGGAGGATGAGAGAGTGGATGAAAAAGGTGGTGGATGTGCCCTGATGTCTTCCTTGGGTCAATTTCCCTGGGTCTCATCTGCTGAACCATGTTTTTATAGCGTTGGGTGACTTTAGGAGCCCAGGGCTGCTACTATTGTGGGGTGAATTTACAGTGGAAGCAGCAAGCTGCAAGGTTGTCTTCAACAACTCATTCTTAGCCAAAAACTGACTTCAGTAGAAGTCCTGCTTTGCAGTCCTTTTGAATCTGGCACATGGAGGTTTGCAGTAAAAACCAACATTCACCCAGGTAGCATGAAATTTGAATAAAGATATGCTTGTAGGACGCCTAACTACACTAAAAAATCTGTTGGCTTACATTAGGAGAGAATCAGACACGAAACTACATTCTGAATTCCCAAAAAATACTTTGACTAGAAGATGGTTTTGATCAGCGAGTGCATTGGTCTGAGCTCATTTATCAGCAAGTTTATTCTGAGATAATTCATGAAGATTCTTGTTCTTGGCCTCCATGTCCGTGTGATTTAAGCCATGCAGAATGATAGTTTCTTCTATGGAAGTGTTAAATGAACCTGTAAATAACAAGAAAGTCACATTTAATGGCATTTCTATGTTTTAAATTGCCTTTCTCTTTGGTTCCAAATTTCGAGTAAAACAATGTACAATAAAATATGATGGTCTCAACGAGACGGCTCTGGATAAACAACATATTTTTTTCACATAAGTGAACAACCTTTGAGTTTCAAAGATGAATAAGCTTCCAAAGGCAAAATTTTCTCCAGATTTGTAGAAAAATTCTGCTGAATAACCTTTTTCCACTATGCTTACTCAACAGGATTGAGAAATTGTGAGCTAGGCATGGAATTTTAACAGAATACAGCCTGCAAAAAGATACAAATGCAGGAAATTGTTGTGGGCAAGAGACTGATTCCCAAAGCCCTGGTTCAGTCCAATACAGACACATGATACCATGTCATGTGCATGAATGTGGCTTAGTGCAAACAATTCTTTGAGTCATGGGTGCTTTTGAGTGTTTACAGGATTAAAATGGTGGGAAAATAAAAGGACAAATAAGTTATAGACAGTTAAAAGTAGCAAATGTATAAAGCTCTGTAGATAAACTGCTTTGCACTGAGCATAATACGTTCCCCCCCAAATTAGCAGGTGTTTCCAATGACTTCAGCTTGCAAGGAATTTAGGTGTACACAGTGACTTTTGAAATTCTTGCCATAAAAAGTCTCATTAAAAATTCCTTCCTGAAACAACACCAATCACAATTTTCAGGAGGGAAAACGTGATATATTTCTCTTCATTTTTACCATAGAATAAGAATATTACAGAAAAAAAAATAGCAAAATGGAACTTTCAAATTCTATATAGATATCTTCTTTTACTGACAAAAAGTATTCACCTTCCTTTGTTGTAATGTGTATGTATCGTTAATACACCCTTCTTCTATGGTAAAACTGTAATACAAAAGTTTTCGGTGTTCTGCTTTTATGGGAAAAAAAAAGACATCAATGCCACTGTTTTATTTAGAACAGTATAATTTCACAGAGCTCTGCTTTACTTCATTACTTCTCATAAAAACATTTCCAGGAAATGGTGAAATAATTATATAGGTGTGTACCTCAAAAAAGACAGCTCATATAACAGTCTTCTGATTTTACTGTAAATAAAAAGTAAATGTTTATTTTTCATTTTCTTGATCAGAAAAATCTCAAATAACCTTTAAGAAGTTCTGTGTGCACTCCTGTGTTACCCTCCTGTTTTTATTCAGGAGATTATTCAATATTACTTCCAACATTAGAAATTAATGTCTTGAGGGAACATTGCTACCAGAAAAGATTCACTGAAGGGGCATTGGGTTGACCATGAGACAATTATAAGGAAACAAAATAAGCAAGAACAGACTTATTCTCTTGAATTAACGGCAATTCTGCCAAACGAAAGTAACTGCTATGGAAGGAAAAGTTGAAGAGGATAGGGCTTTTCTGACTTCAAAAGAGGAATCTAATTTAGATCAGTGAAAAGGTGAGTGGCATAAAGTGGCTGGATAGGGACTGCATATCTCCATAAAGCAATTTCAAAACAGAAAGAAAGGTTTCTGCCTGATTATTGTGCAGCTAAGATGTGGAATTACAACGGGTGTTGTAGATTCAGAATTTTACAGGGAGCCAAGCAAAGACTTGATAAGTTCATGGAGTTAAAATCCACTAAAATTTCTCAAATATTTATCCTTTTTTTGTGAACATGAAATTGATTCTGTAGACTAGACAGAAGTCATGTCTAGCTTAAGGATGGGAGAAATGCCATGGTGAGAGAACTATAACTTTTGAATTGGTCTTGTAGTCTGTAGCAGAAAGATATATTTAGGCATCACTGTAGACAGGCTGCTTTTAATCTCACCCAATGTGGTGAGTTGTTTATTCTTATGTTTGCAGTCAAATAAGAGATAACATTAATCTCACAATACCTGTCAACTAACTGTCTTCTGCCTTCTGCAACCTGTTTATCAAGATTCCTTAATAGATATCAAAACAGACTAACACTGAGAAATGATTTATTCTAGTTACTTTAGGAATAGATTAATCAACACGTAGATGCCTTTGTATCTCTGCTACCCATAGAGAGCCAGTAGAAAATCCGTTAGATCAACTGAACGTATAATTATGATATCACCATGAATCATGCATGAAGTGGCATTTTGAAGTTTCTTTCTGTCAGGTTGCAGCTTCCATTATGTTTCACAGAGACTCGATTGATTGTAATGCAACTGCAACATACATTTTGCATTATATCTACTATTAAACATCCTGAGTGCCTCATCTAAGTCATCTAAAATTAACCCCCCCAAAAAACCAGTGAATTTGGAATGTGGTAATGATATAGACTGGAACCCTTCTAAGAAAGCCTGTGATGAAATAACAGAATTCTGTCCCTCCTTCGATTTGGGGAAAATGCAGTGATGATTGGGTTCAACAGCTTGCTCGTTTCCACAAATTTCTACATTTCCTGCAATTAGAAATTGCACTTTATCACTGTATCCTTCACACTACTAAAATCTTGTTCATTCTTTTATTTCCTTCAGACAGTTACCAAGCCTGGGAATATTGCTCTTTCTCATCTTCCCCCACAGTCATCTGTTTGGCATGCATTCTCAGCGCTTAACAGAGAAATGTTCTCTACATTAAAGAGACAATGGGCTTTGATGAACCTTTTGAGAAAATTATGGAGGGGAAAGAATTGGATTCCAATTGCCTGATTTTCACAAAATACAGGCAGACTGGATGCATTTGTATAAAATCTTGCCCACAGTTTTTACCCAGACCATGACAAAGCAATAATGAGAAACAATGCTCTTAGGGTAATTGAGAACATTTATGGGAGATCAGAACAAGTCAAGAAGGTGGCTATGTGTGACATTGGATTCACTTATCGATCACATTCACATATAAGAAATATTTAAATGCTAGTGTGAGTTTTTGAATCCTAGTGCACTGTACACAAAAGATATCAAGATCCAGCACGTCATCAGTATGACTTGGAACTACAATGAGAACTATGAGTGCAGTGTCTGAAGTCACCTCTAAATACAGTACAGCTGTTAAACATCCTCAAATCTGTTAAACAGCCTCAAATCTGTGAGGGAGTTGTTGTGATCAGTAAACTCAAGTTGAACAGCTAAGGTGAAAGGCAGAGGTCTAACTCAAAACTGATATTAATTAGGATAATTACCTGGTACCGTGTCACAAATGCAATACAAATAACCTAATGCATACCATTACATCTCTAAATTGCTAGATGAAATAATGCAGTAATTTGTTTAATTTTATTCAGCTTAAGAAAGACAGACTTACAGTGTTTAGTCATATGAGGGCAGAAAGATAAAATAGCTTTAAATGTGTTTTATAACACCCGCTGTGCATCTTTTCTTGGAATAATGAAGAAATTATTTCAATATGATGCGTGATGTCATAAGGATGGAAATACTCCTTTGGCCAGTTTGGGTCAGCCATTCTGGTACTGGACCCCCCACCTTTTTCTGCACCCCCAGCTTCCTAGCTGGCCAGGCAGTATGAGAAGCCAAAAGTCCTTGACTCCTTGTACACACTGCTCAGTGACAACTAAAACATCAGCGTGTCATCAACATTGTTTTCATCCAAAACACATCGCTGTGCCAAATGCTCTGAAGAAAATTCAGTCTATCTCAGTTGAAACCAAGATAGAAATCTGAGAAAGGAAACTTGACTATCAGAACTGCTAAACTTGGTGGGGATAAAACCCCAAATATAGGAGAGTCCTTTAACTCAGAAAGCAAAAAAGATTGACCAGAATGAACAGCTAGGAAAAAAGAAAGTAGAATTAGAGGTATTCAAATTAGCAGTGGGATTTTTATCAGTGATGCAAACTCCCAAAGGATGCAGTGTGTTTTCCATCTTTGGCTATCTGCTGATCAAGACTAGATATGTTTCTGAAGTGTTACAGGACAAGTGGATGAAATCTCATGAGCTTTATTTTGCAAGAAGTCAGATGGATTGACCTGTTGGTCCCTTGTGGCCATTAACTTGGTGTTTGTTAGTCATACAGAAATGCCTGAACTCCCAGAGCTCTGACCCAGGCATGCAAAAAACTCTATTAAAAATCTTGCTGGATTATCTAGGATCTTAACCCTTCTGTGATAAGTCCAATTCTGTGGGACAAAAGCAATATATATTCACTGCTCATTCTTCTCTAAATACTGGAGCAGTGGTTCTATGTGAAATTTCATGTTGATCTTCTCATTAACCTCAGAGTTTTTTTCTATTTTTTTTTTTCATTTATTTTCATAAATGTTTATTCAAAGATATTCTTAATTGGATTGTAGCTGAACTTTGTCTATGTTAGCCAGAATTTATTTTTTCTTCTTTTCATTTGGGAATTAGTATCTTTTACAAGAAGTGTCTTGCTACATAAAAAAAAAAAGACTTGTGCAGTGAAATGTTTAATTGAAAGTTTAAGAATACTTTTAGACCTTATCCATTATAATCAGATATTTATTAGCAGTGGGCAGCGGGTGGATAAATCCTTTCTGTTTAGTCAAATACCATTTTCTCCACCAGTAACCACACATTCCTGTCAGATATTACTCCACAGTGCAAAAGGCTTCCTGTGTAACTTCACTCAGAAAATGAAGTTTGATAAAGAAATACGAATTGCCAGTGGACACTGTCCTCTCTATCAAGAGACAGACTCTTTCCTCTTATTACAGAATGGAGATCCCTCCAGGTCCCTGCAGCTTGGCCCTGCCCTATCAGGGGCACACAAAGCTGGTGGTTCTCAGGCCCACGTCCTGGTGGTCCCCAAGGAGGGGGCCCTACATTTCTCTGGTTCATGTTCTAGCTTTCTAGCACCTGCCCAGCACAGCAGCTCTGTCTGATGGGCCGAGACAGTTGTGCCTAGCTTGTGACCAGTGCCTCTTTTGAATTAGGTTGCTTTATGTCAACTTTCTGCCCAAACCAAGACCATCGCTGTATTTGTAAGACAATGTTGAGGAACAGACCCTTTCTTCAGGCCCAGATCCCTCTGCTGATGCCTATTTGCCTACTAGGAGATCAGTTCAAGGTTTTAGAATCATAGAATGATTAAGTTTGGACAAGGCCACTACCATCAACCCAACACCACCATGCCCACTAAGCCTTGTCCATCTTGCTGCCCTCAGTACTGTAAGTCCTGTGAACAAAAACATTAGAAATTTGGAATTATGAAAGCTGAAGTTGCTGCTTGTGTAGAAGGGTGTAAGGTCTGTGGTTACAGTAACACGTGCAGCTGTAGGAAAGGAATTCAAAGGGGGCAGTCAGCTAACTAATCTTTTCCTTGGGATCACAGCCTTTCCATTGAATGTCAGAATGAGCTGTGCTTACATTTTATTTACTTATTTGTTTTATTTTTTTTGTGATTGAAATGATTCAGTGACTCAGTGCAGTCAGTGGTGTTTTGGTTGTGAAATTCAGTGGTTACAGCGCGGGAAGCTGTTCAGCTTTCTGAGCACTTTTCTTTTTTTGCTATTTCTAAGTACCTCTCAGAGCTGATGTCTTCAAAGGTGTAGAAATATATACGTACATATATTCTTTTTAACATATAATAAAAGTGATTACAGGGAAAGGCAGAGGATGCTGTTTTCTAGCAAGACTGCCTCTTCTCATTTCTGAGAATGAAAGTAATTCAGGCTGACAGCTTCTCACTGCTTCCTGTACAGTGCATGAAGAACAGCAGAAGGTTCTTTAAATGCAAAGCAATGCAGAGCAATGAAAGCCATGACTGCTTCAGAGCCGCATACAGCAGAGAAACATGACTGGTACTTTGAGCAGAATGCATTTCTTGAAATAATCTCACTCCAGCAGGTGGATAAAAGTTTATTTCATTTCTTTTGCAGCATTTCATCGTATCATGTATAACACTCCTTAAAGTTTTATTCCTCGAAAGTTCAGCTGTGACCTAAAGACAAGGATTAAAATAATATCCCCAAACCTCTCAGCCAAAGATGTAGTACAGAATTTAAATAACATTTCAGAGAGGATCACATGCAGATGCATTTCACAGCAACTTTTTTATTTTTTGAATAATCGCATTACTCAAAGCAGTTTGGCAACAGGCAGGAGGGAAAAGGACTCAAGAAGAAACAGAAGGCATTTAAATGTGCTGTTATACCCCAGCAATGCATTTGGTAGCCTGTAGAAATAATACAGCTGAGCTGAATAAAGTATAAAGCAGGAGAGATATGAAATAAAACCTGGATATTTGAAGCTACACTCTGCAATCTCTACTTTGGAAAAAAGAGACTAAGTGTGGCTGATTTTGCTTGAGTGAAGAGCGTCAGTTTAATTGCCAGATTTCCTTTCTGTTCTTGTTTTCTTTTCTGAAAGTATCTTTAAGGCATTTCTTACTATAGTAGGGAAGGTACTCATATGCATTTCATTTATTCCACAGGTTAAGAAAAATCAGTATTTAATGGTGAGTCCTTATCTGTGAACTGCAGGTGGTAACCAAACTCCTAGTGGATGGGAATTTACATCTGATGTGCTAAAACCAGAAAGAGTCATAGGATCCTGCTATAGGGGACAGACCCTTTAGCAGGGTCTGTTTAGACAGAACAAAGGGAAATTGTTTCAAACTCGAAGAGGGGAGATTTAGACTGGAAGGCAGCAGGTTGTCCAGAGAGGTGGTGGAAGCTCCATATCTGGAGACACTGAAGGTCAGACTAGATGGGTATCTGATGGAGGTGTGGATGTCCCTATTCTTTGAAGGGGAGTTGGCCTTTAAAGGTTCCTTCCAACTCAAACAATTCTATGATTCTATAATAGGACCCTTCATGAGGTGGGATGTAACTGACTGACTCCCATGTAAGCAGCTTCAAGAGTGGTATTATGGAGTGGAAAGTAGTAAATGTTCAATGCTGGTTTCTTTATTTTACACCTCAGGAAAGCTTTTTTCCACTATGGCCACCATGGTTTCCACCACTAACCACATTCCAACTACATCTACAATGAGTGACTTACAACATTATCAGGATTTTGGATATTTTTGTTTGACATAAGTGTGTCCAGGCTACTTATTCTTCATCACATGCTCACCTCTATTGCTGTAACATCTTGGGAATATACTTACCCACGGCAAGAATTTCCTCATTCTGTTTTGGCAAAGCAATTACACAAGATGCAGAGATTCTTTGTAATGGTCAAAACAAAACATAAAATGCTTCTCAGTGAAGTTTTTCAGCTTTGTCTCTATTCTAAAGGAGTTAGAAAAAGATGGTCATCCAAACATCAATTTTTTTTTTTCAATTGTATATATATATATTTTATCCTAAAAGCACTTCTTGTTCTTGGTTTTTCTTTGCTGATGCCAGGAAGCTGGCTACTAAAAAAACAATTACATAAGTGACTTCTTTCATCTTGTGTGGATTGCTCTCTACTCTAGGCACTTAGAAGTATGGGAGAAAATCCCAAGTGTGATTTAACATTGAAGTTATAGGTAGGTTTGTGTAGACTGGATTTGCTATTATGGAAGATTTTTTTTATGCTCTTTTTTAGTTATTTACCATCTTTCCCAAAGATTAGATTACACTTCTCATTCAGCATCAGGGTCTGTAAATATCATTTACATATGGCAGGATCTTCCACTAGGATCTGCAAAATCTTGGAAAAATGTAATGTAGCTGAAAGTGTTCCCATAAGTGATGTTCTTTTCTTTATCTGAGTAATGTCTTACTCTTTAATTGATAAGCACTCTTGTCAGAACAGGTACAGGTCCCCAGGAAAAAATACATTAGTTATTTTCTCCATGAACAGTGTTTAACAGGATAGCTGAACACAGGCAGCAATTAGATTCCATTCCTTCTTCAAGAGATATTTATGTAAACCCCTTGAGGTTTTTGCATTTGCCTATTTTGTTACAAACCATTTTGTCACATATAAAATGGACATCAAGGCATTTTTACAAAGCTATTACTCAATGACAGGTTTGCGAAGAGAGTAAAGACCATGAGTATTCATCTCCCACAACAAATAGGGTCAGACTATTAGGAGATGCAAAGGATGAGCAATGGGAAAGCTGCCAAGCTTCTTAGGGGAGGAGAGGTAATTCTTTCATCATTGTCATTGCTCAGGTTGTGTTTACAATAAACAAGGGAGCTGATTTATAGGAAAGCCAGAGGATATTAAGCAGTACTGTTCTCTCTTATCTCAGAATGTTAACTTGTAAGATACAAATAATCAACAGGACTATGGCAATTATCATATTGCTTTTATTATAACTACACCCCTGCAGGACGACTCCATTTCAGTCCCACTTTTCAGCATGGTTTCTCTCTCTTTAATGGTTATCCTTGTCTTGGAATGTAAACAAAATTTTAAAATATCAGCAGTGTGAAGCACTGAATTACAAATGAAAATAGAGTGTAGTCAGAAAATAGCTGTGATGGAATGAAAAAGGGTAAATTCCATATCTGAGAGTCCCAGTACTTTCTCAATCTTGGACTCCATCATTAATAAAATTAGCAATAGAAATACATTCTGGTTTGGAACATTTTACAGAAAATCTCAGCAAATAACATTAAAAAACATAAAATACCAAATTTATCTCTAGCCAGTCAAGTATTTGCCCAAAATACAGTCATTCAGTTTTAAGATGACAGTGTCATCTACAATATCCTAACCTGTAGTGATATTTAGGCTCACAAATTCAATTTTAGCAGCACTTAAATACTTCTCAGGGTATATTTAGAATAGAATGGCTTGAGTTGGAAGGAATCCCAAGGATTATCAAGATCTAATCCCTCTGCCACAGGCATCGCCAACAACCTCTATATCCGGCACTAGACCAGGTTGCCCAAGGCCCTGATCTTGAACATCTTCAGGGACAGAGCATCCACAAGCTCTCTGGGAAGCCTGTTAAATTTCTGAGTACCTATTTCCATGCCTGTCAAATGAGAAAACATGAGACACTCTTATCATTTAGAATTTCTGTCCAGACAATAAGAAATTGGTATTTTGGCATTGTCTGTGGAAGGAAAAACAAAACAAAACAAGAAAACCCACACACAATAAAAGGCTGTTTAAAATAACAAAAAACTGAACCAGGACAGGACTCCAAACTCAAGCACTTATAGTTGTCTTGTCTCCAGTTCTGACAAAAGTTCAACAAAGAAAGATTGCCTGCAAGAAAGCAAAAGAGATGGGAAGGGCTTGGAGATGGGGCCTCCTGCCTTAGCCTAGGGGCAGTGCCGTTACAGACTCCCCTCCACAAACCAAGATCTATCTTCGAGCCATCAGCCCTGGAAAGCTGAGCGCCCAACTGGACCTCTCACAAGAGATGTCAGAAACTCAGGCCATTTTTAGATGAGACTTTCATTACAGATTTCTTGCATTTGTTTCACTACTCATTAAGTTTTGTTATCTTAAAAAATTCTGACCAGTGGTATGCATGATAATTCTTATAAACTAAATGTTTTAAATATTCCAGAGAAGGGGCAAATATCTAGGTTGTTGAAGTGAATGATGAGTGTTTCTGTTCAATCACATTAATGCACTGAAAAGCTTGAAAAAGTCTTAAAGATGATAAAAGCATTTTCTTTTCTGGAAGAGTCTTGTTGCTTTGCTTTACCTTTTAGGAATGGTTAAAACCAGCATCCAAGTAAGAGAATACTGGACTTGATATTTTTCCAGCCTTGGTGATTCTGTGATTGATGAAGTGTAATTTGTAGTAGAGTGCTAGCATAGTGTCTCCTGAAACAGCACACCAGCAGAAATGATGATATGCAAAAAATTAGGGGACATTTAGCTAAGCAGTAGGTTTTATTCATGTTTTTATTTTATTTTATTTTATTGTTATTTAGGAATGGATACTTTGATGAAGTCAAAGCCAAACTCACAGCAATTAGGAAGAACTCTTTATTCACTTCTGTCCAAATCTGGTGAAGTTCCTATTTATTTTTAATGCATTTCAATAATATTTTTGTAATATATTTCAATAGCCAGACTGCAGTATATATCCCACATTCACCTAAGCCCTGCAGTCACTGCAAAGCCCTTGTTGTTTGATGGAAAATAATAGTTTTTTTGCTTTTGCAAGACACTTTGGATTGAGGGCTGTGACAGTTTCCAAGTAGCTGCAGGATGCTCGTTTGCATAACAATGTAATTTGGCTACTCTGAGACATTGTCCCTGTGACTGTTAGTTTCCATCCTTTCTCTGTAGCACAGCTGCCATCACAGAGTCAAGGGAGACACAGCCGGATCCCATTTGTGATTCTGAATGCACATTTTCAAACAAGCTCTAATGCAATCCAATTAGGTGAGGTGGGAAACAAGAGCAAGAATCTTGATTAGCATTTACAAACAGTAACATTTACAGTAGGCCAGACAAAATAATAAGCTGTTCCCAAGATAATCATATGATGTGCGTGGAACTTGTAAAATGGGGTAGTTGGTGAAAGTCTTGTGACTTCATTGCTTGTGCTTACATGTTAGAAGTCAGCTCCCTAGTTCCTCCACTCCATTTTCATTCATGCCATGGTGTAGTATGTGGTTGGTTCCTGCTTGCTAAAAGAGCTGTGAATCGCATGCAAGTTTCTGCTTTTGTAATATTCCATTCATAGGTGCAGCTGAGGACCATGTTTCATGAACCAGCAGATGGCACCTTAAATTGAACATAACATTTCATGTTCTGATTTGTTTGTCAAAATTCCTGGAGCCAGATATGAAAAGTTCCCCTATTTCCCATTGTTTGGTGCAGATTTCTTGGTCCAGTTATTTATCAGTGCTTGCCCTTCCCTCAATTTTTGATTTCTAGTGCTTGGATATTTTTTGTATATTGAATATTCAATAGCTACACCATTAGTGGGACAGAGAATCGCAGAATAATGAGAGCACTGACGTTGGCAGGGACCCTGGAAGGTCATCTTGTCTAAGCCTGCTGTTAAAAGCAGCATCATAGGTTCATAGGTTCTTAAGGTTGGAAAGGACCTACAAGATCATCTAGTCCAACCGTCAATCACAGCAGGTTGCTCAATTTTGTGCTCATTTGGGTTTTGACTATCTCTATGAATGGAGCTGTGGAAGAAGCCCTTCAACAAGTTTCTCAACAAGCTTTTTCTGATGCAACATGCATCAGACAAGGAGTTTGACATTCGCGTGTTGTGGTGGTACCTTGCCAGTATTCCTCTCTGGAAATGAAACTTGCCTACCCACTCATGTCTTATCAAAAGGACACTGAACAGTGCCACAGTGCACTTTAAATTTGGAGCTATAGCTATATTTCTTTGCAAATCTTTCTGTAAAGAAAGGGGACAACGATAAAACGGAGAAGCAGAGCTTTGAGTCCTTGTACCTTAAAACCTCGCAGACTTCAAATGGCCTTCGATAGCTTCCTTTAGTGTCAGCAAAAATATTGACAAGTAAAAAATTACAGACTAATGAATTGTTCTTGGCTTCCATGGGTAAGCTTTGCCAGCTGAAAGGACTTAATGACATGGAATCAGATGCCATAGCTTAGTTTTATCACCTGATGACCAGTCTTTGTTCCATGCATTCACTTTTTCATTTCATGTCTATTGATCAAAGTGCAGAGAATTCTCTGAAAGATCCCTTTTCTGTGGCTGAAGGAAAAAGCAATAGAACTATTACAAACATGAAAACTGCGTTCAGGCTTCTTTGGTTTCAGCTGAATAAACATCTCCTCTTGATTCATTCTGATCTTGTAAGATATATATATTTTAATCTCCATTTCTCTTGAAATTTCATTCACTTACTTTCAAAGGATGAAATTTTTTTTGGATTCTTGTGTTTTTTTTGTTTCACAGAATCATGGAATTTTTTGAGTTGGGAGGGACCCTTAAAGGCCACGTGGTCCAACAGGAACATCCACAGTTTTTCATTTCTTTATCTTCATTTCTTACCATTCTTGTCATGGTGTGTATATTAAGCAATATTTTCCACACGTTTCAAGCTTCTACACAGTTATCATATTTTTTTTTCTCCTGAAATTGAGATTTTCTCAGTCTAGATATTTCTCTTGTATACCATTTCAGGAGCACTTACTATAAATGCAAGAATTATCAGTCATTCCAGTCCATATGCATTTTAGAATTTCTTTTGATATGTGTTATTATAAAGTGCCTGCTTTTAATTCTTTTATGTTTATCAAAGTACTAGTCTAATTATAAACTTCACTTCTGAGTTTGTTCTCTAATTTGAGCATTAGAAATGAACATCACCAGCCCTTTACAGATGAAACACAAAGAACAAATTGCATATTAACAGCAGAGCATAGAAGCAGATTGCAATATTAAATTGTATTGTGAATGAAAGGCAGGGATCATTCGGGTGAGCAATTGAAAAGAAAATGCTATCTGCAAGATAAGTCACAAAACATGATGTCAGATATTCTGAGAAGCCTGGTAGAAATATCAGACTAGCATGAAAGTGACAGATTTCTAAATGCTTTGGCCCATGGGAGAAAGGATTCAAAATTGCAAGTCAAGCATCTGCAATCTGGCTTACATATTTCTAAATATGAATCAGACATTATTTATGCCGTATGATGTCTGGAATGAAAGCTGCTGGTTGTATAACTGCCCTGGGTCTCATGCTGTTTTAATAGTACATCCCAGTGTCAAATGGTTATCATTTATGGATTTACTGCTAGCCCTAGAGAAATCCAGCACAACTTCAAAAGCAGACAAATGAAAAATATTCCAAAGCAATTCACTAATGTTTAGGTCTGTGGAGCTGTAGTCACTTCCTTCACTTATGAAAAAAGATGCATTGAATCCTAAAAGAAAAGTACATAATAATATAACAGAATCATAGGATAACTAAGGTTTGAAAAGATTATTAAGATCATCTAGTCCAACCATCCACCTACCACCAACATTGCCCACTAACTCTGACCCTCAGTGCCACACATCCATGGATCTTGAACCAGGATCTCCACCACCACTCTGGACAGCCTGAACCAAAGTATAGTGATGGTATAGTATAGTGCTCCTCTTCTGTTGTGTATTGACTGGTTTTCCACATATAAAGACCTCCAAAGAGAAGGAAAAAAAATATATATATATATCTTTAGTCCAACAAAAAGACTGTGCCCACTCCTAGGAAGTAGCAATAGAAAATACAGGAATAGATCTTAACATACACTAATGGATCTGTCTTGCTTTAAATTATCCTCACTAGTTCTTCTCTATTTATCTACTGAAAACAGTATATTGCTTTTGCCCTTTCTCACTCTGGTGTCCCCTATTATTCATTTCTCTATGTTCTGGTACTGCTATTCCCTCATTTTTCCTTTGGGCATTTTCAAAGCTCCTCATCTTCTCCTTGCTCTATCTCCTTGCAAGATAGCATAAAATGGTTTATTAAAGATACATCAACTACTTTTTTTTCCCTTATTTTTTCCCCATAAGGCCTGTTATTGTGTCTTGGATGGATTTGGGTGGATAAGTGTGGGTATCTCCAGAAAGTAATAACAATTCTTATGTAATTTCAACCAGTTGTCTACATGACTGCAACTAAACAATATAAGGTCAGATGGGAAATTAAAATGTTTTCTAACACTGCCTACCTTTCTGTTTTCTAGTTGTAGCAACCTCTTGCATTAACTGTATTGGCTTTTCTGATTCAAACTATTTTTATTAGAATATCAAGCAAAGACTGAATATTTAAGTGAAGGTTGGAGTAAAATACACATTAAGCATCACGAACTCTTGGCATTTTCTGTTGACAACCTCCAGTTCTTATTGAATCAGATGAGCACTGTCCTTTTTTTTTCCACTTACTACTGCCAAGATCACGTTTTCGGTGGCTCTGGTTTGCTGTCTCTTATACAGTAGATCAGATTTTCTTATCTTCTTTCCTGATTTATTCTTCTTCATCTAATTGCGAAAAACAAAGTATTTGCTCTAGCATCATGAATTAATTCCTTTTTTAACTTCAATACATTGAATTGTTTTTATTTAAGTTTTCTTTTTTCTTTTTTTAAGTAACATTTGAAACATTACAAAACAGATTTTGCTACTTCTTGGATAGTTCAGCATATGTTCCAAGTACAAGTGGACCTATAACTTTTGAATCAATTTGATTTAAGAGGGAGAGAGTACATTTTAATTTGTTGTTTTGAGTGGCTGAGATTCTGAGCATGCTTATAATCATTATTCTCTGCCTAAAGCGTTCAATAAACACTTCTCTAACTGAATAAATATGAAAGGCATCATCATGCAAATTTATCTCTTCTTCCTGTAATCCCAAATTACAATATGGTACTTTCAAATTCTGCATTTAGACTTCTTCACCTCCTGCTCTTCCTCTTCACAATCCATTCTTTAATTAGACTACATTAAAAAAAAAAACACAACAAAAACCAAACAAACAGAAAAGAAATTAAAAGTAAATGACATGAGAAAATGCATCTTTTCTTACACTGTTTTCACAGATGGTGGAGGCCTACTTCACTGAACATAAATATAAACAATCCTATTTCCTTCTGTCTGCTAAGTAAGACCTAGCCTGATGGAAAGAGAACCATATTGATATAAATATTCACAATGCACAGAAAGGCACCGTCAATCATTAGGACAAATAAAGTAGTTATTCTCTTTCCTCATTTTTTTTCTAAAGGATTAATTACTAGCTCTTGCATGGACTATGGTCTTCATGAAGTTTTATTCTCGGAAATCCTACTAAAATGCAAGTTCTTCTACCATAAGAGAAGAACTTGCATTTTAAATGTAAAGGTTCTGTTCTTCTCCTGCACCTTTACTCTTTGATTCATTCTTTAGGAAAATGGGAATGAAACTCAACATTCAGAGGAATGTTGTAAACTATTTGGGAAATCCTAACTAGCATGGTGCTAAAAATTTTATGCACTTCAGAGCAATTTTTTAGACCAGCTGCAGGATAATTTATTAAGCATCAACTTATTACTCTTGTAAATTTCATATGTTTTACCCAATCCTAAAGCACTGGAATAATTTCCAGTCTCTTCTATAGTCCCAAACCTTAAACCATTTACAAAGGAAACTTCCTTCATTTTCCTCACTACATTTTTGTATTCAGAAAATAAAACCTTAAAACTTTTTGTGCAAATCAGATGCCTGGCTTGGTCTCATTTGCACTAATCCTTATGTAAAATTTCCCCCCTTCCCCCTTCTCTGCAAGTAATATGCACACAGAGACAAATCTGCTCACCAAAAATTCTTGGCCAGCTCAACCAGCCACATGAAATAAGTCATCTGAAACAAATGTTCTGTAGTGACTTACACTAAACTTAGATAACTTGTGAATTTGTGAAGATGGAAAAAAATAAGAAGATAGAAAAAAACACAAAAGAAAGATGGTTGAAACAGAAAATAATCTATTAGCATGTTCATCCTAAGTGGGGCTTAGCTCCAACTGCATCCTTCTGGCACTCCAACCCCAAATCACTCGTCTTACAGGCAGCTCCTCAAATATTTACACTGGCTCCAAGAATCATCCTTTTGTAAATCTATGTGAGAAGGGACCCACTCTCAACCGCTTACAGATTCTGTGTTTGAATTAACAATTACTTACCAAAAGCTTGCTTAGGTCTTGACACAATTGTAGTCATGAGCACCTATATTTCAGGTATCAAGGAGGATGTTCTATACTTTGCCCTTTTATTATTTGTTATTTTTATTTTTAGCCTGTCCAAACTTACCAAGTCAGTTGTTCTGGTGCCCATTCTGGTTGCTTTTCCTCCTTCTACTGTAGGAACTGTACCTAACATGCTTTTTTTTCTGCAAGTCATTTTGAAGACAGTACTTCTGAAGTCTGGGTGCATTAGCAACAATATTACAACATGAAATACTTTTATTGAACAGTTTCTTGATTTCTCTGTTTCAGTCATCTGACTGGGAAAGACTTGAGCAATAAATCTTCCTATTTAAATATTATATGGGAGGTGCTACACTTTGAGTGCCCAGAGATCAACATAATTGGGTTCTGATAACAATGGTGAAAAAGTATGTCACAAAGACAACTGATTAAAATCAATAATCAATCAACTAACCATACCAGTATTAAAGCAGTGTCCAAAGCAATTTCAGTTATGCTAAAAAAATATACTTAAAAGTGAAAAAGAAATAACAGATTTTGGTTTTGATACTGACTAAAAAAAATCTGGAATAATCTCATTAAGACAAAATAAACATTTCAAAATAATTTTTAACTTTACTTAAATGTGAACTGTATTGATTTTCCAATTCAAAGTGACCTAGTGCTTACCTCTAAGCAACTTTCAAACAGTCTGAAATGCAAACTAGATATCTGAATCTTAGAATGAAGAATGTATACCGTTCCATTAGAACTGAATTCGTTTTTAACAAAGATAGCAAGCATAGGAGATCCCTGATTTACATCGTAGATCCAATTGTAATACAAAAAACTTCACACAGCTACTCACTACACTTGCAGAGTGGTAAAAACAGGTTAGTGGTGCACGGTCTATATTGAAGGCAGTGAAATCTCCTTGTCTCTAGCAGATACAGTCAAGCTAGACATGCTTAAGCATGGGTGGAATGCTGTGATAACTGCAGCTGGAAGCAGATCTTTGTAGCCAGGGCACACTGAGAAAGAATATGGGACATCAGGAATTGGCTTGGATAGAACCCAGCATCATTTCTTTTGGATGCAATGTGAGAAAATATATATCCTCCAATTTCACACTAACAGAAGTCTCATTTTGTGCAGCACGTACAGCCATGGACTAGAATGATATTAATGATGTGGAAAAAGACCAGCCTGTCATTTCTGCTGAAAATGATAAGAGAAAACAATTTCCTTTAACAGTTGCAAACACAGTGCTGAGATTAAAGACTGGTTTGTCAACCTGGTGTCCTCCACTGCCGGAATGGGTAATTTACGACAGTACTCTGTTGCAGTGTGAAGAGAAATAACACCACCTCAAAACCTATTCAACTCAGGGGAGGCTTATGCTCTTAAGAGATCAAAGTTAAGCTATGAGTTATTATTTTGCAGGGATGCTCCTCTCTGTGAGCAAAGCAAACAACTTTGTGCTGTTGGCTTTGGCTACTAAAACACCTTCAAAAACCTGTTTTGCTGTTGCTGCCATTTATGGGACTCAGGGTACATAGAAAGGTTTATGTGAGCAGGAGATACCCCACCAAAATCACACACCACATTTTTTTAGGATTCCCCTAGGAATTACAACTTAATTTACCCTTGTCTTTCTATTTAGTGTGAATAGTGCCATGAAAAACAATATTCAGCACTGTCATCAGCTCTAATAACCTTATAATTAAATGTTATTCTTCTTTTTTTCCCCTCAAACTTTCCTAATTGAAAGTAGAATTTTTTACATGAAAAACAAAACATGACTAATCATGAACTTAGACAAGAAAAGAGGTAGCACTGAAGAGGACTTGAGGTGGCTCTCAGATGATTTTTGCCCTGTCTCATAGACTGTTTTCTTACCATATACAGTATCATATACAGTATTATCATATACAGTATTAATGTTTCCAACATGATTCAGGGTAGCAAATATGAACACAGGAAATGACACAAGGAGAAATCTAGGCTTCTTTTATAAAAAAGTGAGAAGTTATATGGATCTTAATTATATACAAATATTATTAGTCTTCTTAATTGAGAATGTTTTGATGATAGAGTTTATCAAATGCGACAAGAATTCAACAGAGATCTCAGTGAGGTCAAGCAATGAAATTATTTGTTTGTAACATTTTCAAGTACACTAAGGAGTAGTAACAAAAACTCAGAGAAAGAAAGAATATTTCCAAAGTTCATCATTTAACTCCATTAAGAAATTAATTTTATTTCTCCTCTTTTTGTATTCTTCCTATTTCCTACTCTCCTATTCCCCAATATCTTTGCAGAAAGCTGCTCTCTTATTTAGGAACCATCCAGACCTGATCCAAGGTCTTTTGAAATCAATAGGAAAAAATAAAATAAATTAATTGACTTCAGGATCACAGTCATTGCCATTGGGATCAAAACAGCCAGCTGTTAAACCCTACCAGCAGAGACAATTGAAGTAAATTAATTACATGTGGTGCTGATGCAAAACTCAGCATAGACTCCTGGAAGGATTCTGTTGCTGAGAAATCACAGAGCAACTTTCTCACAACAGACTTCTAGTATTTCAAATTGCTGTTCTTGTCTTTAAGAGTGTTGTGTAATACCTGTGTCAAAATTCAACGGGAGAAATGAAAATGAGGGTTTTGTTTGAGGGATGATCTGTAGGGCTGAAAATTTGTTCTGCCCTCATTCTGGAATGCAAGATGGGATCCAGGTGAACCTGTGTATTGTCAGTCTTAAGGGTGAAGTTAAATGTAAAAAACTGTAAGAAAAAAAACAAAACAACCAAAACCCAAAACAAAACAACTGTGGAAATAACTCCATGACTAGAAAGAAACTCAAAAGATGCAGTATCAAACTTCTGTGGTTATTGAGTTTCAATGAAGAGAAAAAAATCATCTTCTGTTTTGTGGATGGCCATCCATATATTTAATCTCCATCCTCCCGTGAGATTTTCACAAACCAAAAGGATGATTTTTCATTACTTTCAATTTCTTCGTCTTTTTTTTTTTTCATACAAAAGTGGTTTGCACTTGCTTTATTGCTAGTGACATTTTAGGGGCTTTCTAGAAATGCAAATTATGCAGTTTGATAATCCAGTAGGTTGTTCTTCCCATGTCTTTCAATAGAAAATGAAAAATGAAAAATTCCTTGGGGAGGAATGGTGGATCATTATTTTGAAATCATACCAGAACTTCTGTTTGTGGGAAAGAGAAAATAAATGGGGGATAATTCCTTTCTTTTTTGTTGCAATTATACCTGAGGTCTATCTTCACAGAAAATATTTAAAAATACAGTGGTGGTTGTCATGAAGAAATGAGAGTTTTATTTCTGCCATCACGTGGTGGCTTTTTGTAAATGATCTATCTCTTTGTGGGATGAACTACCAATTCTATCTCCCACTTGCAGGTCTTTTCTCTGCAGACTTCTGAGGCCTACTGACATTAGAAGGGCTTCAAAGAGGCAGTTATTTCTTATCAGTTTATCTGCTCCTTTTAATATTTGCACATGAAGGAGGGAAGAACCTGCAAGAGGTTGCACTGCAGTTTCTTTTGTCTTAATGATGCTGCCTGAAGCCACAGCCCTGTTGTGCTTGTACCTCTGAGGTTGATGGTAAACATTGTGCAGAAGCCTATTGTTTGCTGAGTGCGTCCATAAAAAGATCATTCTGTTCATCCATGTTGCTTCAGTTTCTATTTGCTGATGCCTAAGTTGAGGAATCCTCTGCTCCTCTTGTTGTCTTTGGCTTCAGCAGAAAGATATTTTGTGTTAAGTATATATTCGTGCAAATGTATTATTACCTCTTGAGGGAGATATTGCTTAGATGGATGAGTGACACTTTGCTGAAGAAGTATTTGTTACTAGGTATGTTTTCTGTTGCTGATATTTCTTTACTTATCTATTTATTTACTGGTAGTAACAAAACAATCACTCACTTTTGTGCTTGTATTCCATACCCTGTTGGAAAAACACATGCTACCACAAGAGAGCTCTGAACTCTTGACTCCCTTCCCTCATACAACCCACCCCTCAGTCATACTCTGCTGACAAAAAAAATAAAAATAAAATTCAATGCCTTACCTGCTTGACCCACCACACAGAACAGTGCTCCAGTAGGTGGAAAAGTGTAGAATACTGTTGGACTGTTACACAATGACAAAACATTGAATTTCTGTTTGAAGATCTCCAAATACTTTAGAAATATGGATTTTCAAATGAGTCAGACACATTGTTATTCTCATTTGATAGCCAGAGATTCTAGAGTGCAAAGAAATTTTATGTCAGTCAAGGTTGAGGGACTAGTTGAAGACAGATGATAAATGCCTCCACATCATGATCAGGGGGTTTGTTCCAGAGTAATTTTAATTTTTGTATACTTCTATGTATAAAGTGATATCACGGTTACATTTTATCATAAAATCTGTTAAATGAAATATTTGCAGGTAGGTATTAAGTGTTTTTTATTGGCTTCTTCAGCAAGATTTTTAAAACTTTCTTTTACTTCGATATTACACAAATTGTTTCTCCTTATACATTAACTGCTGGAGAATAATTTAGAGTAAATTTTAATCTGAATTAGTTATTCTTGGGATTGGGTTTTCTAGAGTTCAGTTAAGGCTTTCAAAGTAAAGTGACTGAAATCTTCCAATGAAATCCATTTTCAAGCAGGTAATTTAGACTAAACTTTGAAAATATAGACCTTGGGGACAGTATAAAGCAGCTTTCCAGTTTTCAGTTGTAAACATCTTTCCAACTCAGATTCTCTTAGGTTATCAGGGAATAAGAATAAAAGCTCTTCTGGAAAATAACTTTTGACTTCTCAATATTATGTTTTTCCTTTTAAAATATGTGGAAATTCCAAAGACTTTGTAAGCATTAAAAGCCATCATAAAGATACACATGGGACAAAGCAGGTACTAGTTTTTGCTGAAAGAAAATCTAGGTATTAATAAATCATTTCTTTATGAACTCAATCACAACTCACATAATTGTCAGGATTGGAAGGGATTTATAGAGATTGAATCCAACCCCTAAAAGGATGTTATTTTCTCATTTCTGCTGTTTCTCATTCTTTTGTTTCCGTCTTTGACACTAGATACATAATGAATGTTATATAGTGATAGAATACAGGTTCCCTCTACAGCTGATGGAAAGGAGTAGGCACCTGTAAAAGTGAGCCATCCCAACTGCTTTGGAACGAGAAAATGATTTCCCTGTCAAGAGAAGTCCATCTGTCTCCAGTAGCCTTGAGAATGGTTAGCCAGATAATCACCTGAGTCCACAATACTTTGAGGATTAATTTTTATCAAAACAAACAAACAGAAAGTTGTGTACTAGAATATATTTCACATAGGTGCTTGTATCAAGAACTGATAGCAGCTGCTCTGTGTCAGCCTCTGGGAAATGCTTGGGAGAGCTCAAAGTGAATACTATGGTACCAAAATCTATAGTAACATCACCTGCTGATAAAACTTCCAACAATCTCTTGTTAGCCAGAGGTCTCTCAGTGCCAGATATTTCAACTTTTACTGCTGATAAGTGACAATACAGGATATCTAGACCTAGAGCATCAGTGCTCAACTCATTTCAGGGACATCACCACACTTAGCCTACTCCTGCTTTTCTATGACACATTTCCACAAAGCGTTGAATCAAGCTGAGAGCATCACTCCTCCTTTTCATGTTTTAAGTGCCTTCTTGACTCAAGTGACTGGAAATATTCTCTACACTCCCAGCTGAGTACAGTGATTAGAACCTTCTTTTTTTTTTTTTTCTTCTGTAAATTCACCTCCCTCCAAAAGTAAGCATAGGTACTTGTGCAGTAGACTGAATTCTGACAAGCGAAGAACAAATAAATAAATAAATAAAGCATAATAGTGTGAATCCACTGAAAGCAGTGAATTCAGTGTGAATTTGGATGTAGAATTTGGATGTACTGTTGCTTTCATTTTAAGGTGAATGTATCGAATGCCTATAATGTCTGTGTGCAGTCATAATATGCAGTTCAATAAAAAATAGCACTCAATTTTAGCATTTAAAGTACTTTCTTAATGCTACAGTGGTAGTAATTAAAATTACTACTGTTGCATACAGCCAGAAGTCAATGGTTTTCATTGTAAAATAAAAATCTCAGTTCCAGAGGATTCACACCAGTGCCAATAGCACATTGATTTCTCATTGAGTTTTACACATGCAAATTAGATGCAGTCATGGCAGTGCTGTTGGAAAATGGCAATGTCTTGCCACTTGGGTATATCCCTTGGGAAATCCCAGCCTGAGGCCAATGGAGAAGACATGGGTTCCTAGATTTGTTGTTTAAACTATTATTTAATCTCATACGTTTAAGCTCAAGTGGACACAGAGTAACTATAGAAGTAATTGGCACTTGCTTAGGATGATATTGGATAGATAAGAAAGGCTATCTGAAACAAAGTTCAAAGGATAAGCCCTAATGACCATGCTTGGCCTTGCTCCAATCAGAGTTTTTATTTGAGCAAATTACACTGCATTGCAGGTCATAGCACAAATTTAATTAAATCCTTATAAAATCAATTTGCGGCTCTTGTACTGCTTAAGTCAAGAATAGAAAACTAGTGATCTGGGCACCCAGCTGGAGAAAGTTGTCAAGTAGAAAATTACAATTGCACTTTTAAGCATTCATCTTATTTTATATGCAGAAAAGGCTAACAGACTAGAACTCTTGCTGCATAGGACAGGTGAGCTCAGCTGCTGGAGGGATTTTGTTCCCTTAAGCCAGCTGAGGACCATCCTTTAGTCAAACTGATGACTGAGGAATAAATGTTTTTAGGAAATCAGCCCTGGCTACGGACTTCAACCTTGGCACAAGATATCAGGCTTTTCTATCATAGAAAATGTGATGCAGTTTGTATTGAGTAGTTGTTTTTGTATCCAGAGGACTACTCAGAGGTGGCATATGTTATCCCTTAGGACATTCAAGTTGTAAATGACCCATCATTTGCATCACAATAAAGGTCTTGTGATCAGTAGAACTTCAAGAGAAATCAGACATTTCACAATCTTTCTGGGAGGCTCTCAGGACATCTAAAACACGGCTGAGGCAGACAGCAATAACAAACAAGTTATTTCTGCTTTCTATAAGCAAATTGGAAGATGTAGATCTAACACCACTAGCTTGGTGACCTGGGACTTTTGAACTCTCAGTGTTGAACCAACCTGATTTCAATAGATGAATGACCAAACATTATGGGGTAGAAAGAATCACAGAATCCTAGAATCATTCAGTTGGAACCAATCCATTCCCACCATGTCCACTACTCTATGTCCCTCAGTGCCACATCTACTCTTTTCTTGGAAAAAAAAAAACCCAAAAACATCCTCTTTATCAGCTTCCATGACAGAGAGCATCTGTGTTGTCATTTGATGTAAGAGGTCCAGAACATATCCTTGCTAACTAGTCTGTGGTGCTCCATGCCAGAAGGTGAACAGTGAGTTTCTGCACATGACATACCCAATCTACAATAATGCCTCAGTGATAATTTTTGCTCTTCTACATTAGTTTCTTGGTCCCCACTCAGGACACCAGCATTTCTTTACAGAACAACACTACTTTGTATGTACTTCATGAATCCAGATTCATGGTGCCTCATCTTCTACTCGGAACGCTGATGAATAATTCAGTGATGCTGCTGACGCAGCCGTGCTTTAAATAACAGATACAAATCAATGGCTGTGCATTAGAGATGCTGTTTCTGAGCCTGAGGTTTTTCCATGATGGATAGGGTTTCTGGATATACTTATTGCACCCTCTTGTGTTTGTTCACTAGAAATGCATGGTTTATTCTGCTTCGTGCTTGTGCCACCTTTACACAGAATGACACAATCTTTTAAATTAGAAGGGACCTTTAAAGGCTGCCCAGTCCAGCTCTTTTCCAATGAACACAGACACTTACAGCTCAATCAGGTGCTTAGAGCCCTGTCCAGCCTAACCTTGAATGTCTCCAGGGGTGGAAAATACACCATCTCTCTGTTCTTGTGCTTCACTACCCTTATTGTAAATAATTTTTTCCTTATATTCAGCCAAAGAATGAGGCTCTATTTGCTATCTAATGCTGGTCTCCTCCTGGGCCTCAATAGCAGAGCACAAAGGATTGAAGAAGAGGATAAGACATTTGTGTGGAAGGAGATTCCCAATAATTTTGTAGCAAATAGGGATTTAATCAATCAATTGAGACAGTGAGCAGTCTTTTTTTTTTTTTCTTTTTCATTTCACTAGCACTCATTAAGATTATAGTTGCTCATAAAATTGATTCAAGTCACAAAAATATATGTGACCCAGAAGCAACTTTCGTCTGACTGTGGCGTGCAATAAAAGTGTTAACACCACTCTGTGACTTCTGCACGAGGAATTGAATTCACAGACACTTTGCCTGGCACTTAACCAAATGATTTTCCAACCTTTGATGAATGGCATGTGGGATCTAAAGAGCTTTTCCAGTTCTCATCACATTTTCTGCTGTCCTGTTGTGGGCAGGTTGCCCAACCCCATTTCTTCCTTTATTTTGCACTTTTCCTGAGCCTGGAAGAGATCCTTCAAATAATTAGTGATTTGGTTACTGTCAGCACAATTTATTCTTATTGATTTCTTCTAACTTCAGGGCCTTTCTATGTCAAAGCTTTCTAGGGCCATCCAAGTTACTGACAACTCTGAAAGACCAAAGCCACATACATCCGTTCTTCTCTTTCATATTAAGTGAAATTTTCAACCTCACCTCTACAAGACTTTAAAAAAAGGTATTAAATGTTTTCTTTTTTCTCACTCTTTTGCTTTCTCTGAAAGAAATGTTCCTAAGTTCCTTATAAACTGTCCAGATACTTCTTTGTGGGAAGGTGACCAGTTTCCTTATTTGTCAGCAGACAGTGGAATTATAGCGGGAACAGGAAGTTTAAAAATGCCTTGCACATCTTTTTTAAGGCAGATTGTTAAAATCCAAAGATTAACAATTAATTGTTATAATTATATTTTACAATAACTTAAGCCTGTGGTATCCCATCATATTAGGATCCCTATTAGAAGTGGACTCATTTTTTTTTAAATTTTCCAATGGAGAGAGCAAGAAAAAGTTAGCAAAAATCTGTCCTTGTTTTCAGCATGTTCTGCTTGCACAGCTTTGATAATGCACAAATACTTTTCAGGCACATATCATTGCTCAAAGTGCTCTGGGGGTGGAAGGAGAGATTTAGCAGGGAAGAGCCTTACATATTTTGCTTATAATGAACTAGGGAAACTGCTGGCCTTGTCCCAATCAAGTCATATACTTTTGTATATCTCAGGTTAGAAATATGATTGTTTTGGGCAGTGCTACTAAAGTTGGTCAGCTGGATGAGAACTTGCTAAAAACTGTGAATTATGTACATATATATATGCACACACACATGCAGAAGTAAAAAGTAAGGTTGTTAAATTCAGATAGCACATAAATCATATGATACAGTTGTTGCTTCTGTTGCTTTGGTAACCAAGCATGACAATGTGTCAGACAAGGCAATTTTAAGCAAAATAAAGTGTTTCTTAAAAGTGTTGGAGAAACAGATGGATTTTGTCTTGAAATGAACTCATTTGCTCCTCAGAAATACACAGAGACAGATGAAATATATACAAATTTGCCTCATAATTCCTTGCTCAAACAAAAGAGCTTTCCAAATGCTTTGGGACCATCTTCATTAACTATGCCACACTTGTGAATGCATTTTTCTGTACCTTCCTGAAGTGATATGAGGGCCAGATCTGAATTCTTTTTGCTATATTTCTACAGGATTGCTTGGTCTCCATCCTCAGCATCTTCACAAAGAGCTCAATTTTTCCACAATTTTTCTCTTTGAAATGCTGCTTTAACTGTATATATTGAGTTCCTCCTTAGTGCCCTCACCTTTGCTGTTAGTTTAATATCCTCTGGGCTGCTTCCACCAGGCTGGCATTAATTTTCAATGATAAAGTAGCACACATAATGCAAGACAACTCCATTTGGAATCTGAGTATGATGAATGGAAATGAATTAATCAGTGGACTAAGGATGATAGTTGTTAAGGCACCAGTGGTCATGACCTGACTATAGGCAGAATAAATAGAAGACAGTCCTAACAGTAATAGTTTCACTTAGTGCTTCAGAAAGGCCATTTCCCAGTGCTGAGGAAAAACATATGACATAAAAAGATGGAATAAAAATAGGGATATCAGAAACAGGTTTTCTTTTAAAAAATTAATTCAAGTAAGTTCTTTCTTTGTTAGAGAGAGAGGCAAACCTCATGAATAACATTGCAGAATATCAAGAAATGCTCCTTACACACTTGCCATCTAAAAAATCAACAAGAGATTGTTTTCTACCTAGTAGAACATGTGCTGGTATGTGTTGATAAAAACTTGATGTTTTAGTTGTTGGTGAGGAAAAAGGGGAGCTGCAGGAAAGAATGGGCCAGAGTCTTACGTGGAGTCTGTGGTGATGGGACGAGGGGAAATGTTTTCAGGCATAAAGAGAGTAGATTGAATACAAGGAAAAAAATCTTTTACAGTGAGCGTGGTGAGGCACTGAACAGGTGTCTGGAAATGTGGTGTATGCTTCATCCCAGGAGACTTTCAAAAACAGGCTGGATGGGGCTTGTAGCAACTTATTTAGCTGTGTATGTCCCTGTTCATTGCAGGGGAATTGGACTAGATGACTTTTAAAGGTATCTTCCAACTCTAAGAATTCTGTGATGATTATTACACATTTTTGGTGATGACAACTCCATGTTTTATAGAATCATAGAAATATTAAGGTAGAGAAAGACCACAAAGACTGTCTAGACAACCATCACCCCATTTTAGTAAATCAAGAAGAGAATAGCCTAATGTACCAAAACTTCCTCTTTTACAGATCTGCTAGATTGCATGATATTCAGAAGACAGAGTTGATTGAGGAGATGTTTCATGTATTGCTGATACATATTGCTAATAGAATATTTTGTTCTGCTGAAATTCCAAAAGGCAGAAGGACAATCTGTGAGATATTATTGTACAAGACATAGAAGAAGCTGAAGACTTGACATCTATCAATCCAAAGCAAAATAATGGAAAAGCTTCTATGAGATTCACTGTGTTAAGTCTGTTAATATAATTAAAGCCAATCAAATCTGCCTCTGGAAAATGGACCTTGTCAAACAAATCTCATTTCATTCTTTAAGGAGATTACTATTTTGGTTGGAAAATGTAGACTTTGCCAAAGCACTCATCTTTATATTGCATTACTTCCTAACTGAAAATACAGTACTGCACAATATCAGTACAGCCTGCTATCTGACATGGGAGTCACATCTTTGGGAAATGAAATCATTGGTAGCAACCACAGACAACTCCACTGATTTTTAGACAACATGAAGGTGAACCCTAATGTCTGACATGCTGAACAATATTTCCAAGAAGATGTGGCTAAGAGTCCCTTTGAAATGTTATCTCGGGATGGTTGATAGTGCTCCAGTGATGCTGGCAGCTCCCAAGGGATGCTGAAATGAGACTGAGCATCTCATAAGCAATACTCAGTGTCTTGTAGGATCAAGGCTGTATTTCTCACCAGGAGCAAAGCCAGTCCTACTACTGAAGCCTACATTTTCTCTCGCTTAATTTCTTCCAATTACCCTTAATTGTGCCCCCAGGAGTAGAGCTCTGTGAATAATTGATTTTTTCTGTTTTGTTGCCAAACTGGGGGGAAGGGAATTATTCAGGGTTGACTGCAAGTGAAAAACATTTTGTTTTTCTCACCAGAACAAAAGCCCACTCCCCACCATTTTTTTTCCTTCAGATTGGATCAAATAGTCCATTTAATTTAAAACAAGATGTTTTTTTTCATTTTCTTTTTCTAATTATTATAAACAACTACATGTAACTATATCCAACCATAAAGCATCACTTGCAATGTGAAAAATTCAGAACATGGTATTTAAAAGAGCTGAAATAAAATGTTTCATATATATTTAGCTTTGTGGAGCAGAGCATCTGACATAGATTAAGTGCAACCTATATTTTCAGAGTCTGTTTTTCCAATTTCAACAGACTGAAAGTTATTGTTTTTCCCATTCTTTCTCCCCGTTCACTCAGTTTTGATCCTACTTAAATAATCCCATTTTCTTGAATAGCCTTGATGTTCAGCTTATAGGTACAGATAGTTTGATGTCTTTTTCCTGAGTTTTCCCTTAGCTGAAAGTTACCCATGAATTTCTTCTGATCTTTGAAAAGTCAGACACTTCTTCCTACTAATCATTCTTCTTCTTGCTATCTTTTATGATAAGGGTAGCAAAGCACTGGTACAGGCTGCCAGAGAGGTGGTGGGTGCCTCATCCCTGGAGACACTCAAGGTCAGGCAGAATGGGGCCCTGAGCACCTGATGAAGCTGTGGGTGACCCTGCTCATTGCAGGGGTGTTGAACTAGATGGCTTTTAAGGGTCCCTTTCAACTCAAATGATCCTATAATTCTATGATTTTGCTTCAGTTAATCAACAGGTGTCTGGCCAGGAGCCAGTCACAATGGCTACCTTTCATAGGTAGATAATTGGGTTTTGCATTTTTTCTTGCAATTACCATTTTGTTACTTTGCTTTACCAATCTCCTTGAAACACATTTCAAGCTGGTGAAGGTCTGTTTAGCAGTTCTTTTTTTTTTTTTTTAAAAAAAGAAGGTAGCTCATTTGTAGACATGGATTAGAGAACCATATATCATGGATACTCCAAAACCTTTTAATAGTTCACTGTTGGAATATTTTACACTACTGTGTTCACTAAAATACCTCTTCTTGCCCAACTCAAATATTCATCAAATTTCCCTAAGGCAAAAACTTAATACACACACTTCGTGCTTCCAAACATTGCTTATGAACATCTGTGTGTGTAGATGCCTGAGGCTGTAATAAAGCCAAACCTGTCTATATAAAATATTGCAAGTAAAGACACTGGAGGGTCACCAAATGAGAAGAAAAAGAAGGAAGAGAAAGGAAAAAGCTACGTTTTCCAGCACATTCAAATGTCAGCTCTGCTCTAATGCTCTTTCATGCAGCAAAGTGAGAGGAAATTGATTTGGTAAGCAGTGAAAGATAGCTGCAGATTGTATGCTGGGGAGAGATTCAAGCACAGGAGGAAGAGCTATGAGAAATCTGTGTGTGTTTTCATAATTCATCTGAGCAGAGCAATATTTGCTGTCCCTCAAGGTGATCCAACACACAATCCTGCTGCCAGTATTTAGCCCTTTCAAATGCATGTCAGGGTGGATAATGCCAGTATTTTCTGTTTCTAAACCTGCCAGTATTTTTCTGAGTTTTCCATTAAGGAGCGTGTTAACCATGTTCACATTTGTTCAACACACATGCCTCATTGATTTAGATCGTATGAACATACCTTAGCTGTGCCCTTAAAACCACTTTAGTGTTGAATATCCATTTAAGTCTGAATTTTATTCATAAATGCAAATTTACAAACATTTTTCATTGTGTGTTATGCATCAGTGACATTTCCTCTGTTTTGACATAATATGGATTTAATATTTCTCAAAACTTACAGTCTAGATAATGTATAACAACTTATTGCTTATCCAAAAGCCAGCATTTCCCATTGTCTGCAGATCTGGTTAGTACCCACTGAGAAATGCATTCTGCAGTTAACAAGAATGAAGTAATAACAGCCACTGCTGTGTCCCTGTGTAAAAACAGCACTTTCAGCAGGAATTCCTTCTTTAAAGAACAGAAACACAATTATCATAGAGACATAGTATTCCTAGGTTGCAAGGGACCTTGATGATCATTCATTTCCAACCCTTGCTGTGGGCTGGTTGCCCCCTACCAGCTGAGGCTGCCCAGGGCCCCATCCATTCTATGATCCATGGCCTTGAGCACCTCCAGGGATGGGGCATCCATATGTCTCTGGGCAGCAGTGACAGGGCCTCACCACCTTCTGTGTGAAAAATTTCCTCCTAACATCTAACCTAAATCTCCCCTTTTTGTTCAAAGCCTCAATCCTTGGATTATTATTATAATACAGTCATCTCCCCCTGCTAATCTTCACCTCTTTCCTCAGAGTCGGCATAGTTTTTGTTTGTCAGTGGGCATGAAAAGCCAAAATTGCAAACTTCCACTCAACACACACACTCCAGGTTCAAAATGAAGTACCTGAACTTGCTGGCTATGACAATGCCATAATAGCCACAAAATTCTGTCAAATCACTTATTTCAGAGTTGCGATGACCCTTTGAAATCAGTCTTGAGTTTCATCTATGAACTGTACCTTGAACTTGGCACAAGGGTGTGCAAATAAAACCTCAATGACTTTTTAACTTCTCATCAATGGAGTAGGTTGATCAGAAGGAGAAAAATCAATAACACTGGCTCATTTGTATTACATATACTGTGGATCTGCTGATTGAATTCTAAACTTAAGGAACCTTCACTTTGAGCAGACTTGAACAGTGTGGCACTGGAAAGGAAAAGGTTTACTTACTAAAAACATTTAGTGGATTTATTCCACCTGAAAACCAGTGAGTGTTAATGGTAGCTTTGTAGAGCAGGTCTGTGTCTCATCAAAATTAAAAGTGTTAATTTAGGACTGCAGGTATTGGGCAGGTATTCGTCTGTCTTCCTCTGAACAAAGCAATCAGCCTCAAAACACAACTGCACAACACCTTGCCAGTGACTGAATTGTTGCAGCCACTACAATCATGACCTTGCTCTTTTGTTAAATTCTCTGCCTTTAATTGCAAATTGGTCCTTGACCTGGATACATCCTTTTTCTCCTGAGTGCTTTTATGTTGCTTCTTTTTAGTCTGCGTAGACACAATGATAGACACCTCCTCTCTGATTCAAAAGACGCAGAGTAAGACCCAAGAAATAGCAAATCAGAGATTCCAAATTCACATGTAATCATCTTTCTTGCTCAGTGACAGTCAACACTTTGATCCCTTTGATTTTTTGCTTCAAAATATGTACTCATTCCCCTATTGAACTTTTTTTCCTTGGAAGCTGCTATTGTTGTGTGCAAATTTACCATTTTCTTTGGCGTTCTCTTTATGCTATCTCTGCAGCCAGAATAGGAAGGCTTGAATCCCACCCATTCCCCAGCTGTTAACGTGAACACGGAGCCCCTGGGACCATGATGAGCACCATAAAGGCAGCTATGTACCATGCCTCAAGGCTTTAAGATCCTCCTAAACTATAGAGGATGGGTGAATTTGGTTCTACGAAGCTCTCTACCTCTAGCAGAAGGGCTTCAAATTAAAGGGAACTCCATCCTGCTAGGAGTGTTCTAGGTATTATTTATTGTGTATTTAAAAATATGCAGCTTATTTCTGAATGTTCAGCTTCAGGATTCAAGGTATGGCTATGTTCCTGTCTCCAAACTAACTATCATCAATATTTGAGGATTATACTTGGCACTTTAACTCTGATGGTCTATATGAGTACTGAAAATGTATTTAATTTCCTTCAGTTATGCTTTTTTATCAGATTTTTCTCTTGTAACTCCTTTCTAAACCACTTTAGTTTTTCTTCATGTTTCACAAAGAGCAGACAGCTGAATTTCACATATTAATTCAAGACTGTGCTACAGAAAGCATAGAGATGCAGAAGAATTATGTGAAGTAACAAACTTTGGGGTGGGGGTAAGGGTTAACTTGGTCCTTAGAGAAGGCACTTGAGTCAGATTGTGTGGCATATAAAATAATTTGGAGTTGGAAGGGATCCTTAAAGGTCACTTAGTCCAACTCTCCTGCAATGAAAAGGGATATCTGACACATAACTCTGACTTCCGTAGGACAGTGGTAATTTTCCTCTTCCTTCTCTATTAAATACCTTATTTGCAGATTTTTAGTAGATAACTTGTCTCTTGCTGTTGTGAACCTTTGAAAGTAATTCATCATGCTGAATTGGCTTGCTGCTCAGGAAGGAGGAATCTGCATTTCTGCAGATTGTTAGTCAATAAAGAGAGACTTCTCAGGCATTCTTAATTAACTATCATTTTTCAACAATTTACGCATAGCAAACTTATGTTAAGGATATCCTTACAGGGCAGATTGCCAAATCAGAGTAAAATAGAAATTGCAACTCCCACCAAATAAGAATTCTGTAGAAAATCTTCCAGCCCACTTGCCATTATGTCAGTCAGTTTTTGATGTCTGAATTTATGAAGTAAATAAGGGAAATAAGTGATCTTGTTGTACATCGTGATAGAGATTTTTCAAGAATTCTTGACTTGATAGAGTCAAGAATTAAAAAAAAAACCAAAAACATTTAAGACGAAGTGTCAAATAACAGAGAGGTCTGTAGGAAAAAAAAAAAAGTAATCTAAAAAGCCATTGGCTTCATAACTACAGAATCCCCTGTTGCACAGATGACATTGTTCAGACTTGGTAAGGAGCAGAATGTTAATATTTATCCTGGGAACCATCATTCTCATGTTTTCTGCAGATTTTCATGAATGAAATGAAATGAATGATGAGTTCAGGAAAGAAGATACTTGAAGGGAGTGTACAAGCCCATCCAGTAATTGAAGGGAAGGTATAAACAGGAGGAGGAGTGACTGCTTACATGGTTGATAGGACAAGGGGGAATGGTTTTAAACTGAAACAGGGGAGATTTAGTTTAGATGTTAGGGGGAAGTTTTTCACTCAGAGGGTGGTGATGCACTGGAACAGGTTGCCCAGAGAGGCTGTGGATGCCCCATCCCTGGAGGCATTCAAAGCAAGGCTGGATGTGACTCTGGGCAGGCTGCTCTAGTGGTTGGCAACCCTGCCTATGGCAGGGAGGTTGAAACCATTTCAACTCAACACATTCTATGAGTCTATGAAATCAGGAAGAAAGATGTTCCATCACAGTGAGATATTTTAGACTGCAGAACAGCCTCATAAGAAAAGATAGAAATCCCATTGCTTAAGGTATTTGAAATCAGACCAAATACAAATGGTGTTATGCATCTATCGCCTACTCCAATTTAAAAAAAATAAAGAAAGAAAAATCACCCAAATACAGCTGGGGGTATAAATAAAAGCAATTTGCTCACAAACAGCCTTAAAGGTCCCTGCCATCTTCCTTCCCTCTACCACAGTATGGAGTGCTGGAAGTGTTGCAGGGCCAAAACTTGGAGGAGATGGACTTCACAGCTAGGTAAACAACTCTCTTCAGCAAGTTGTGATATTTTGCCACGCTAAAGAAGATGCATGTTTTGTTTCACACTTGAACTTGGTTTCAGGGAATCTTTATCCACGTTTGTATTCCCTGAAATTCCACCTTCTTTTCCTCTGTATAAAGTAGCAGTGCATACTGGCTTTCTACTGCAGTTTATTACTTATCTTCCTACCCTCTAAGCCTTTATAAATGATATTGATTTCACCAGTATTCCTTCCCTTGTTGCCTGTGAGCTTTCTAACTAAAATCTTTCTTCTTTTTCTCTCATTTTCCTTTATTGCTACATGCATTGGAACATTACAAAATGTCAAAACTACATATGTTTATTCCCTGAATTGTCAGGATATTCACCTGCAAGTGATCCAGGAAGGAAACTATGTATAACTAAAAATATACTATCCAATTTCCATGGTCATGATCTATAGACATTCAGGAAAATATCAGAACACAGGATTAGCTCAGTTGGTGATCATGCTTATTGCAAAAACGGTAGTATGGACCAGTACATCAGATCCTGAAATAGTGAAAGACTTTTGAGAGATAATTTCTGACTCAACAACCCGATTAGTCTTTCTCAGACAAGTTAACCACAGTGCAGTTACGATGCTTTTCTTTATCAAGGCTAAGCTCAGCTAGCTTCTGCTCTGCAATTGGCATAGGCACCATTATAATTGCTCTTTCTGTGAAAATAAGATAGAGGGAAGAAATTGAGAATTGGCTGGATGTGTGATAATGACATCTCTTGCAGTTGTTCAGCTGACAGTGAAGGCTTGCCAAATTTGTGCCAAACATTACATGTTATTTTTTTTCAATCCCTTTACTTGGTCCATGCCATGTTAAATGTTTAACGTTGATGCTATGTGGCTTAAATAGAGGAGGCAGAATGGAAATAAAGCTTTCAAACTGAACACTGATTTCTTCTGTTTCAACCTTCATAAATAATGAATTTATAGAAATATTGCATTGCAGAATTAGAAAAAAAATAATGAAAGGGGACTGCTTTGAGTCAAAAATCTCCACCATAGGATTGCTGTCAAGGAAGAAAAAGTTGTGTATGTAGTATTATCAGCCTTCCCTTAGCTTCACATAGGAAAGAAATCTTTAACATAACTATCTGAAAAGATTTTGGAGGCAATTAAAAATATGCCTGTTAGGAGAGAGCACCTATAGAAATCTTTGAGAAGAAAATTCTGACATAAATGTGAATATAGTGAAAATTATGCATGGGAATGCCAGCAGAGGTTAGGCTTCAGGTCCTGATTGTTCTTGAAAGGAAGGATGGGTCTCTAACCTGGGGCACTCTCATAGGAGCACCCAAATGGCTTCACCACACAGTTAAGCTCCCTTTTGTGGTTTTTCTGGGCAATATACTCTCAATTCATATCTACAGAATAGAAACTTTCAGAAAAATAGGTGGGTAATTCTTTTGCCTTGCAGTATCTAATGTTGTCTTTCAATGTAGGATGTTTGGATTTGAGTTTAGATGATGAAACTGTTATGTTTACCCTGGGTGCTCTGATAACAGAGGTATTATGTAAAGACTGAGCAGAAACAACCTGCTGCACAGTGAAATACTGGAGTAATGCAATACAGGATCTCTGGTCTCACTTTCAGAAGAATAGTTGTTAGGAATTCCTTACAAACAAAATAGCCTGAGAAATGGGGGAAATACATTTTAAAAATTGCCCCTTCACTGCAAGAAATCCACTGTGGCCCTTCATCGTGTCCAGAGAAGGGTAATGAAGTTGTGAAGGGTCTGGAGCACAAGTCTTGTGGGAAACAGCTGAGGTAACTGGGATGGCTCAGTCTGGAGAAGTGAAGGATCAGAGGAGACCTTATTGTGAACTACAACTCTCTGAAAGGAGGTTGAAGTGAGACGGGTTGGGCTCTGTTCTCAAGTAACAGCAATAGGATGAGAGGTGATGGCCCCTAGCTAGGTGATGGCCTGCGCTAGGTGAGGTTCAGGTTGAATACAAGAAGTGTTTCTTTTCTGAAAGAGTGATCAGACACTAGAATGGGCTGCCCAGGGAGGTTGGGGAGTGATCTAGATGTGTTGAAGAGCCATGGAGATGCAGCCCTCAGGGGCAAGCTTCAGTGGGCTTGATGAGATTGGGTTGGGGTTGCACTTGGTCATCTTAAGAGATCTTTTCCAACTTGTATGATTCTGTAAACACAAATTGCTATGTTCTGCCTTTACCTCTCTGCAGAGTGTCCTGAACTGGATGACTACTGGCTCTGTACACTGTAAGAATATCTTTCTGAAATATCTTGCTCTGTTGAGTATTAGCTGTAGGAAACCACATGGCTACCACAGGGCCTCAGATGCTGGTTTGCCAGCACAAGTGCTGATCTCCCTTAATGCATCTTGCTCTGAAATCTGTGTTGTTTTGCTAAAACAGATTTTTACAGCAACACTGGAGCAAATCTACTTTTTTTTTTTTCTTCTCTTTACTTCCCTGGTTTATTATCTGCTTTGATCAGAAAGAAAACAGGTAATGTGTGCAATTGCTTTTTGACTTGCACATGCATATATTCCCTTTGTGCTTTTTGTCTGAAAGTCTTCTAGACTGTTTAACAGATTTCTAAGTGTTGCTAACAAGGAAGAAAGATTTCTGGCCCTCATTTTCAATGATGCATTCAACTATGGCCTATTTTAGCTCACAATATGCATGAGAGCTATTTAAATAAACCTCTGAATGGCTCAAGAAGAACAAGTCATATCTACCTCAGATATGTGCCATGAGGACTGAGTTGAGGCCAACCAGTGTAGCATATGGCTGCACTACAAGGCATAGCAAATTGTCAAAACCCTTCTGCAAACCTACCACAGAGGAGGAGTGGAGTCTCAGAGTGTGTTAATGAGAATTGCATGCACTTGAAAAAACTGTTTATATTGGACACTGCTGTCTTCAGACTACTCATACTTTCTGTAAGACATTTATTTTCGCTTTTCTGTCTTCAGTTGCAGATCTGTGGTGAAGAGGCCTTTCCCCCTCTTGCTCTATATAATATGTTCCTGCTTCAGAGAAAAATTCTACTCGCATCTTTTTTATTTTTTTTTAAGTCAAAGGGAATTCCTTTTGGTGCAAACTAGTTTGTTGTCAAGGTAAGGACGAAGAATCACTTTTGTGATCCAGTCTTCAATATCAGTGAATCTGTGGGTCTTCCACAGAATTTTACCAAGTCTGTGCCACTTGTACGGGACAAAGCAGGGATGTAAATTTAATTAGGGACAGCATAATTTCAGGGACTATAATCAAAATCCCATTCGTCTACTGTCACAAACTGATACACCCCAAATACGCAAACATTAATTCAAAACTTTTCCAAATATCTAATTATCTTCTTGTTCTCCTAAGGGCCTTATTATTGCTGAGATTGAAGAGTGTGATTACCAGTATCTATTTCACATGTGCTGAGTCCAGAAATCATAGTTATTCTGCTTGAGAAGGAGACAGGGGAGCCATCTAACAAGCTCTCACTGTTGATGAGGGATCAAACTGCTGGAGCAAAAAAAGAGCTCTACAAATCATTCCATTGAACCCAAAATTGAATTGTTAAAGCACTTCTCCAGGTTCATTTTCTTTCTCTGCTTGAAGGGATTCATACTTTCATCTCCTATAAGAATACTTAAGCAAAACACCAGGCAATAAATGAAGAAGGACTACAGAGTAAGAAAGGACAAGATCATAATTCTTCCAATTCAACCTTGTCTTGCATAAGTAGCCCCAAATTATCCTGAGGGGTTCAACTTGTTTTTTTGATTCTGAATTGCCTTGCAGTCCATAAGAAGCTCTTATGAAACTGTATATGTGTATGGGAACTGCTGAATCACGGCCTGAACCACTGATTGGTCACCTGAGGTGAGCACCAAGTCAGCCATGGGGGCACAGGTGAAGGTGATATACCTGTGTGGGTGGAAGGGGTGGAGCCTAGTTCCTCCTCTCTCAAACCCCATTTAAGGGCTGACCGCCACCAGGGAAGGATCTCTTCTTGGAGATCCCTCCCATGTGGAGTCCTCTGCGAGCCTTGTCATCTTAAAGGTGAGCCATCTTCTCTTTTGTATTACCTGTATAACTGTTTATATAGAACTACTTAAAATATACCATCTTCTATACTATTCCCTGGTGGAGTATCGTCATTAGGAGTTATTTACCCTACATTTGGCGAGCCAGGCAGCTCTAACTAAATCCATAATGTCCTTTATTTGGAGTATGTTTAAATGGGCCAAGGGGGAGAACGTTACCCCCCTAGAACAGACAATCCCTGGTCTAATTCCAGGATTCATGGGGTCACCCTACTATGGATTGGCATCCGTTATTGAGAAATGGGGACCCATGCGGGTTCCAGGGACTGCCGCTCCTTCTCCATCTTATTTGACTGACTACTTCGTAGGATTAGATAAAGACATACTTGTTACCAAGGAGCGGCGGTTAGCTGCCTCTGCAGTAGCCTGGCCATTAGTAATGGCCATACTCAAGTTAGATGTTGCAAATGTTAATATGGAAACTGAAAATCAGTTATTACGAGACCGTATTGAGAAACTGGAACAACAGCTGGGTACGTTAACAACCAAAAAGCCTGGCCTAAATGTCCCCACAAGACAAATACGGAATATATTGGTAGAAGACACCCCAAAATCAGAGGAAGAAGACTCTGATATGACAGGGGAAAAGATCTCTAAGGCAGATCTCGAAACTCCATCTATGATGGACCCATTCGAGATTCGGCCTATTATAACTCAAAAAACAAAAAAGGTACAGGATAGACCAGCAGGGGTGCCTCCTGACCAATGGCCCCCTGCAGAAACCTGCCTCCATGTGACCGCTCGTCCGTATACAGCTAATGAGTTGATGGACCTAGTACAACGGTTCCATCAGAAACCAAGGGAAAGCATACCATCATGGCTCCTAAGGTTATGGGATGCAGGAGCTGAAAGTGTTTTAGTAAATGGAACAGAAATGTCAAAATTAGCATCTATAACGATAAACCCGGCATTAAGACAAAGATTATATGCAGCTGTCCATTATAATGAGGAAAACCATTCTATTATAGATTGGTTGATGGCTGCATGCCGCTTAACATGGCCCAACAAAACCGATATCCCTCTTAATACTGGTTTGTGGTCCTCTATGGAGGACCTCCAGACCTATATCAGAGAACTGGGTATGAGGGAGGCTCTGTATGCGGACACTTTTGAAAGCCCCGATACGGAAAAATTTACAGCGGGCATGAGAGATCTAATACTACAGCAGGCCCCCTCCCACCTATATGGGATGTTGGTTTCCATATTAAATCCGTTGGTGGCATCAGAAGCCATCGTACAGCAGGCAGCCCAGTTAGTAGCAGACTTAGGGGAGACGGAGCGCGTAAGAACCAGGCGTAATGTTCGTATAGTGGAAGATGCTGAGGCCTTCCCTATTAGAACTAAAAAGCCTGCTCCACGGATGCCCCGATCAGGCCCCGTACGGGTATCCCGGAGGACTATGTTTAATGATCTCATACGGGCTGGGGTTGCATTTACCAAAATTGATGGGCAACCCAACCATGTTTTGTTACAGCTGTGGAAACAGCTTAGAAATGATCAGAAATTTCAGAGTGCTCCCAGAAAATCGGGAGTACGAATTATAGAAAAAACACCAACAACAACCTGGAATTTGGCTGACTTTATAATACCGAACAGAAGGAAAAAATATCCGCAGGTGTCACAGGCTACAGTGCCTGAGCCACCTGTGGCAAAAGATTTAGATCTGGCAAAATTCATGGATTAACGGAAAATTCTGGTCCCCATAGGGCCTCTAGCTGTGACCGGAGGCCCTATGTAGAACTAACAATATTCTGGTCCAGGACAAATGTGCAGAAGGTGATGGCACTAGTGGATACTGGCGCAGAAACATCGATTATATATGGAGACCCAACGAAATTTAAGGGTAATAGAGTGATGATTGGTGGGTTTGGGGGACAGACTATTCCAGTCACCCAGACGTGGTTGAAATTGGGGGTTGGGCGTCTCCCGCCCCGGGAGTATAAGGTGTCGATTGCCCCAATTCCAGAATATATCTTGGGCATAGACATTCTATGGGGTCTGGCTCTCCAGACAACTGTGGGAGAGTTCAGACTACGGCAGAGGTACATTAGTATCCGGGCAATACGGACAATATTGAGGGGCCATGCGAAACATGAGCCCATTTGTTTGCCAAAACCACGCCGGATTACTAATGTAAGACAGTACAGACTCCCGGGTGGACAAGAAGAAATATCAAAAACAGTGCAGGAATTAGAGAAAGTAGGTATTATAAGGCCTGCACACAGCCCATATAATTCCCCCATATGGCCAGTACGGAAGTCGGATGGAACATGGAGAATGACGGTGGATTATAGGGAACTGAATAAGGTCACGCCGCCCATCCATGCGGCCGTACCCAATATTGCCTCCTTAATGGACACTCTTAGTAGGGAAATTAAAACCTACCATTGTGTCCTGGATTTAGCGAATGCGTTTTTTAGCATACCTATTGCTAAAGAATCACAAGATCAATTTGCATTTACGTGGGGAGGCAGGCAGTGGACCTTTCAGGTCTTGCCACAGGGGTACGTGCACTCACCAACATACTGTCATAATTTGGTGGCACGTGACCTGGCTGATTGGAGGAAACCAAACAGTGTGAACCTATACCACTATATTGATGACCTCCTGTTAACATCCGACTCACTGGAAGCAGTAGGGGAGGCAGCAGATTCATTAACTGCCTACCTAAGTGAAAGAGGATGGGCTATCAATCCTCAAAAAGTGCAAGGTCCAGGACTGTCCGTAAAATTTCTAGGGGTAGTCTGGTCAGGAAAGACCAAAGTATTACCTGATGCCGTCATAGATAAGGTTCAGGCATTTCCAGTCCCTACAACACCAAAGCAGCTGCAGGAATTCCTGGGTATATTGGGATATTGGCGTTCCTTTATACCTCATTTGGCGCAGCTGCTGAGACCTTTATATAGACTTACCAAAAAGGGCCAATTATGGGACTGGGGGAGAACAGAACAGGATGCTTTTCAACAGGCGAAACAGGCAGTTAAACAAGCCCAGGCACTGGGTATATTTGATCCTACCCTTCCAGCTGAGCTAGATGTTCACGTAACTCAAGATGGCTTTGGCTGGGGCCTGTGGCAATGTCAGAGTTCTGTTCGGACCCCCATTGGATTTTGGTCTCAGGTGTGGCATGGAGCAGAGGAAAGATATAGTATGATTGAAAAACAGTTATTGGCTGCCTATTCTGCATTACAAGCGGTAGAGCCAATAACCCAAACGGCCGAAGTTATAGTCAAGACTACATTGCCAATCCAGGGGTGGGTAAGAGATCTGACCCACCTTCCTAAGACGGGGGTGGCCCAGGCGCAGACGGTGGCACGATGGGTTGCCTATCTCAGTCAGAGGAGTAGTCTATCTTCCTCACCGTTGAAAGAAGAGCTTCAGAAGATTCTTGGCCCAGTAACGTATCATAGTGATGCACCAAAACAAACTTCGGTTGCTCCACCACAGAAGAGTCCCGTCCAGGAAGGAAAATATCCTATTCCTGAAGATGCCTGGTACACGGATGGGTCCAGCAAGGGCAACCCAAGTAAGTGGAGAGCAGTAGCGTACCATCCTGCCACAGACACAATCTGGTTCGAAGAGGGGGATGGTCAAAGCAGCCAGTGGGCAGAGCTGCGGGCGGTGTGGATGGTTATAACCAAAGAACCTGGTGATGGTATCCTGAATATTTGCACAGATAGTTGGGCTGTGTATCGGGGGCTCACTCTTTGGATCGCACAGTGGGCCACCCAGGATTGGACTATCCACTCCCGACCGATCTGGGGCAAAGATATGTGGTTAGACATATGGAATACAGTCAAACACAGAACTGTGTGTGTCTACCATGTTTCTGGTCATCAACCCCTACAGTCACCAGGAAATGATGAAGCCGACACACTGGCCCGAGTTAGATGGGTTGAGAACTCTCCATCTGAGAATATCGCTTACTGGCTACATCAAAAGCTGCGGCATGCTGGGCAGAAGACCATGTGGGCAGCCGCTAAAGCGTGGGGACTGCCCATACAACTATCGGACATCGCTCAAGCATGCCGAGACTGTGACGCCTGCTCTAAGATAAGACCGAGGTCGTTGCCTGAAACTACAGCCCATCTTGCTAGAGGACACAATCCTCTACAGAGGTGGCAGGTTGATTATATTGGGCCTCTCCCTCGGTCTGAGGGGGCGAGATATGCCCTAACCTGTGTCGACACCGCGAGTGGGCTAATGCAGGCCTATCCAGTACCAAAAGCCAACCAGGCATACACTATAAAGGCACTCACAAGGTTGATGGCTGCCTACGGGACACCGCAAGTCATCGAGAGTGACCAAGGAAGTCATTTCACGGGTGCAGTGATACAACGCTGGGCAGAAGAAAATAATATTGAGTGGCGATTCCACCTGCCATATAATCCAACGGGGGCAGGCCTTATCGAACGTTACAATGGTATTCTCAAGGCTGCCCTGAAGACAGACTCTCAGTCCCTGCAGGGGTGGACAAAGAGACTCCATGAGACCCTGCGGGACCTGAATGAAAGACCTAGAGATGGCAGACCCAGTGCCTTGAAAATGTTACAAACAATATGGGCCTCCCCACTTAGGATCCAAATTACGGGCACTGATAATGAAGTGAAACCTCAGATTGGCAATGAGAACAACCTTCTGCTCCCTGCCCCTGAGGACCTAGAACCAGGTACCAATAGAATAAAATGGCCCTGGAAGGTGCAGGTAGGACCACGATGGTGCGGCCTACTTGCACCTTGGGGGAGATTATTGGAGGTGGGGGGTTCGGTAGCTCCTCCGGTTATAGGTACATGGCCTACTGAAATAATGGTTAACACTCCAGTCTTCATTGCTAAGGGGACCCCTATCATGTCTCTGTGGCAGATCAGGACACCCCCTTTGGTGCCTGATATAGTCGTACAGCCACAGACATCGGGTCAAAGGGTTTGGTACAGGCGACCAGGGCGTGCCCCTGTACAAGCTGAAGTGTTAACCCAAGACAGGAATACGGCCTGTATCTTGCCCTGGAAAGCGGATCTTCCCCTCTTGGTACCTCTAAAACACTTGTATTACTCCCCATAAGTCTATGAATCACCAGAAGGAATCAAAACAATACTGCAGTGTTCCAGAGTTGTTATAAGACCATGTGAAGCATCTGGTGATGGTCTAACCGGGACTGATGACACGTAAGATGGACCTGCACTGTATGATTACATGCTTCCAGTAGATACCACCGAGCACTGGCCCAAAGAAGAGTTCGACGGATGCGCCGATCATCACTCATATCAGATTACATCAGCATGCGTTGCGACGGGCAATTATGTAAGCGTCGCGATGTATTGGGTCTCTGTATCAAGGGGAACTCACCTTATGGTTACTTGATCAGTGGTTCATGTCGTGAAGGGGTGGAGTGTATGGGAACTGCTGAATCACGGCCTGAACCACTGATTGGTCACCTGAGGTGAGCACCAAGTCAGCCATGGGGGCACAGGTGAAGGTGATATACCTGTGTGGGTGGAAGGGGTGGAGCCTAGTTCCTCCTCTCTCAAACCCCATTTAAGGGCTGACCGCCACCAGGGAAGGATCTCTTCTTGGAGATCCCTCCCATGTGGAGTCCTCTGCGAGCCTTGTCATCTTAAAGGTGAGCCATCTTCTCTTTTGTATTACCTGTATAACTGTTATATATAGAACTACTTAAAATATACCATCTTCTATACTATTCCCTGGTGGAGTATCGTCATTAGGAGTTATTTACCCTACAATATGATATTGAAGGAAGATTAAGGTATCACAAGGATTCAGTGAAAATTTCCATGGCCTTATCCAGTGATCATATCTAACAGCTATCTCAGCATGATCCTAGAGGGGTTCCTCAAGACTCCTAAACTTTAGCAAGAGTAGAATGAGAAAAAATTGAAGCAAAGTTAATTGAGTTATATAGAAGTACACTGAAAAAGACTGAATAATCTGATTGTAATAACTGTGCACTGTACTTGTAATAATTGTGCATAGTAAATCTAACTTTTTAACGTTCTTACCAGCAAGCACTAAAATGAGATTTGAGTAAAAAGAGAGTAGGGAATGGGGGGAACAGGAAAGGATATTCTGTAGTAAATATGTCCTTAAAGTGAGGTTGTGAGCAAATGCATCTGCTTGAAGGAAGGATGGAGCCATTGGGATGAACTGTAGTGGGAAAGGATGTGGAGGGAAGGCAGATGTAAAATCAGAAAGGTATTTTGTCATGGAAGCAGGTGCAAAAACTAAATAGAGCTACTTGTCAACCTATGACCTTCTAATCACCCTCCACATTCTAATGGTTGATATATTAAGAGCATTACAAGTCAACTTGACAGCCAGATCATTGTCCAAGATGTGAGCAGAGACTGAGTGATGAAAAGGAATAATAATTTTCATCACCTTTATAAAGTCAAAACCAAGTTAATATGAAGAAGACTCATGGAAGACCTTCACCCTGAAACACACCTCTCTATAAAAGTCTTGGAAAAAAAAACCAGAACCACCAATTGGAGAACATTTTTAAACATGCCTCTTAATCATACTTTTGAGAAATATTTGTCCTGTTGCTTATGGGGGGTGGGTTTGACATGAAGAGCATTATTTTTACCTACAGTACATTTAAGACCCTTTAGCACAGCCGAACTGTAAATACAGACTTACCACACATGAGAGTTGGGCCGTATGTGAAGGATGAGCATTTCCCAGAGAAGGTCCCTAAAACTGAGGCACCCATCTGTCTTGGACTGTACCCAAAGCAGCTGCTGTGCACCTGGCTTTCAAGAACCATTTAGGACAAAGGGTGAGCCAAGAGGCTGTCCACAGGTCTGAAGTATATTATGGTCAGAATGTTGCCACACTCATGGTAGAATGCTGTGCTTAATTCCACACAGGGAGATGGATTATTCAGGTTATTCAGATATAGTTTCTTCAGACTTATAGAGAAAATATATTTAAAGGTGAAAAAATCAGCTGATGATGTCCACAAAATGAATTTCTTCAGATTGGCACATAAAATTAAATTTAACTGACGGTCTGACATGACTAATGAAACTGTAGAAGAATGCAGTTCTCCAAGTCCTAAAACACTCTCCTGCATGTGATGATATCCGAGTAAAATTAGTTAAATTCCTGATAGTACACAAAGATACGCATGTTAAAAAAGCACATATTCTTCCTACTGTGATAAAAAAGATTTGTATATTTCACACATTACACACTTGTGTTTGACAATAAATGGAAATTTTGTTTATGATGTTAGTCATCTCAAGGGGAAGAAGAATCAGAAAAATAAATTACAGAGGAATTTAATGTGGTGGCTAAATTGATCAGGTAGCTAATTTCACTCTTGTAAAGCAATGCAGTATGTATAAGGCCATCACTGTGGGATTATTAGATGAAGAAGTAAAGATATACTATCTTATCTCACACAGCTAGATTATTCCACACAAAACCTATTAAGTCTATGTAAATGTTCCTGTTATATTCAGTGACCTTGCTGATGCACAAGCAAATCTGATTGCAAATTTTCAAATAATAATTATTCACTCTTGCAAGGTTAGAATATTTATAAGCAGAGCTGGACTGTGAAGTGAAAGACGTGCCCCATCACCTTTAAATGTACACCTGTGTATTACATGGAAAAATCACATGTAGAGCACTGCAATGGTAAGTCTGTCAGTTTGAAACTAGGAAATACAATTCCTCTGATTATTCACACCACCTGAATTTGTCTTTCGAACATATACATTGGGAAAATTGAATACCAAGTCTGGAGTAGCCCAGAAGTTGAATGGATCTGCCTGTGATATGCTAGCAAATGAACTCTACATGACAATTTAGATTTAGTCTGTGTTGGTGAAGGTAAAAAAATCATTTGCTGTTGACAAACACCTATTAGGTCTACGTGAAACTGAGCTCAGTGGTCTCAGTGCAACTCCTACATGATAATCTGTTAATAATGCTTATACCTTTTGAGGAATAAGTATTATTGGTTTCAGTCTCCAAACTTAATATTTATCTGCATAACACTCATTATACAGCAATGGACTATTTCAACTTACTCTACAGACAGAGAGGATAAGGCATCCTAAGAGGTCCCCAGAGATCTAGCCACAACTCTGTTGAGTGATCATGCATTCAACAGAGCAGAATCTAACTCCTCTGTACTTTGTTTCCCTGTACATGGCATAGAAATGCTAATGTACAAAGTGTACAAAGTAGCTTATAGTACAACATAGAAAATATGTAGGTGGTATAGAATTATAGAATCATTGCATGGTTTGGGTTTGGGTTAAAGCCTTAAAGATCATCCAGTTCCAACACCCATATGCCCATCTTAGGTGACCCTTAGATACCATAACAATCTTTTGCCAGGCTTTACTCATCTATCAAGGTGTGGATCTTACCAGCACTCAACAAGGATACAACCAAGCTTACAGGAAGCTGTCAAGGACTGAACAATTTTTCAGTCAGAGACACAATAGCTACAATATGTGGAGAATATGTCCTTTTGTCTGCCTGACTTTGCTTCTGGCTTCCTTGGCTGTCAATATGACATTTCTCATAATTCTAAAATTCATTTAAAACTGAGAACAAGGAATAAAGGAAAATTCATCTGCTGTGTACCCAGTATCCCTCCACTGGCAGATGTGCCTTCTGAATACTCATTGTGTATGTGTCATCCTTGTGCAATGAGACAGCAAAGTCAGACATAACAAATCAGCAAGTTGTCATATCAGGCAAAGGAAGATTTAAAGACAGGCTTAAATTTTTTGCAGCCTTTCAATTTCATTTTTTATTTTTACTGTATTTTTTCTACCATATGAGGCAGTACAAATAACCTTGGGAGGAAGTAGTGATCTCTTCCCCTTGGGAGGTGCTTTAAGAATTCATATAGACAAATGTTTTTAAGTTGCACCAGAGCAGGCTCAGGTTGGATACTAGGAAAAAATTATTCTCCAACAGGCTGGTAATGCACTGGAACAGGCTGGCCAGGAAGGTGGTAGAATCACTATCCCTGGAGATGCTCATGAACCTTGGAGATACAGCACTGAGGAACGTAGTCAGTGGGCATGATGGGGATTGGATGGGATTGGACTTGATGATCTCAGTGATCTTTTCCAACTTGAATGATACTGCAATTTTATAGAGCTATTTTTCTGTCTCTTATTGAAGATCAAAGAAGACTTTAGACTGTTGTAAACAGGAACAGGAGACATTAAACTTTTATCTAGATAACTGTGTTCAACGCGCGCTCCCCCAAAGAGATCCTTTCAGTGAAAGTTACATCTAGAAGGAAATAACATGCTGATTTAATTTACTGTAATATTCTAAACAAAGTTCAGAATGTATGGAAGACAAAGCCATGTCTAGTGTTTTAATCGTGTCTGAAATCTCATGAATTTTGGCTATAGTAGATTGAATCATTGTATTAACTATGGGCAATCCAATTCAAGCTTAATTAGAAAGCATTAGAACATCTTTCTCTGTTTCTCTGGTGAAACTGAGGCTTAGTTTAACTCTATGGTCTTTATCTAACAAAGGAACTTTTTTGGACTTTTTGGAAATTAGCCTCTCACAGCATTATTTTACTCAGATTTTGTGCCTGACATTTGGTCTGGTAAAAGGTGGTCATTTTTGTGTCTTCTGAAACCTCATGATACAATACAGTCAAATTCTAAATTGCTTGTAAGAAAATGAGAAGTGAAAGGATTATTCTTTATTATTTATTTTATCTTTTCACTCCTTCAGCTTTAGTCCCTTTCCTGTTTTTTTTCTTTATCCTGATATTTGTCTCTCTTCTGCTTTGTGCTATGCCTGTTATTTTGGGTTATGTCCATCTTCAATGTAATTGCTTCTGAAAGGCTTAAGGTAAACACAGAAGACCAGCCTGATAAACAACTTCTGCAAGAAAACCAAGTATAATAAAAGATAGAGGCATGGAGCAATGTTTGGGAGTAGAATATAATTTTAAAGGTCAATAATGCACCAAGAAAATTTTGCCTGAAGCACTGTTCACATTGGTACTGGAGAGCTGGTGTCTTCATAAACTTTAGCTACTAAATGAGCTTAACAGTCTGCTTTTTTCTATCTCACACCTTCAGGCTTCCCTTCCCCTTCCCTTTTCCCCTACCCTTCCCCTTTTCCCCTTCCCTTCCCTTCCCTTCCCTTCCCTTCCCTTCCCTTCCCTTCCCTTCCCTTCCCTTCCCTTCCCTTCCCTTCCCTTCCCTTCCCTTCCCTTCCCTTCCCTTCCCTTCCCTTCCCTTCCCTTCCCTTCCCTTCCCTTCCCTTCCCTTCCCTTCCCTTCCCTTCCCTTCCCTTCCCTTCCCTTCCCTTCCCTTCCCTTCCCTTTCTCCTCCCTGTCTTTCACATCCTTCCTACATTTTCCTTCATTCCTTCCCTCCTTGGTACTCTTCTGTTGTTTGTCTATCTAGTTGCATGGAAATACTCACTCATATACACAAGTAGAAGACTGATAAGAACAATAGTTCTGCCTATTGCTCTTATGATAAAGTGCACCCAGCTTTTTGTAAGATACAGTTTCATCTCATAAGAAACCCATTCAGGCTTTAATATATGTGTCTATAAATGCCAGCACAAGTTCCTAGGCAGGGAGGAACCTGAGTAATGACATATTCCATTTTCTTCATGCATTTATCCAATGCTTCTCCCAAGTCCTACCAGGCTAAGATAGAGTGGCTGCAATTAGGACCACTGAGGCAGCTTATTGTCAGGCTCTGTGTTTATGAGATCCATGGTAAATCATTATTTTTTTCTGGCCCAAGCTGTAAAAACAATAACAGAAAATGATTCCACTAGGCTCCTCTGGCTTTTGCTTTTATAGACTCCCAAGCTATAACAACATCTATTCCAGAGACAGAGACCACAGGTCTACAACAGACTTCATGCTATGGGCTAAGCATGAGCACTGAACTGTAAATGCTGGAGCACACACCATCAAATACAGACCCATTTGGGGCTGCAAGTGGGAACTCTCTTCATAACTGCCATCTGGGACAGACAGTATCAATCAGACATGCTTTTATTTTGAGACATGTGAAATGAGTGCTGTCCATGAGAGCATCTGATGTTTTATTATCCCTAAGACAGAATCAGCAGCATCTATAGCTCCATGGGGAGAGTTAGAAACGGGGTGGGAGATGCCTTTTTAATGCAGACTTAAGGCAGAATACTGATCCAATTAAGAAAATCCATCCATAACATATTAAACTAAACTACATTATTATCACAGAGTTTGAAAGTGAATACTGCAAGTCTCCTTGGGCAAAACTGTGAGACTTTTCCACATACAGAGCTGACTCCGAACCTCTTCTCCTGTCTCCCCCCAATCTGATTTCTGAAAACAAAGATCAGAAAGAGATTGTGTTTGCAATAGAACTCCTACCATGTCTGACATAGAAATGCAAAAGGAAATTACTCCTATCACCTACCATTAAATCTAAAAGAACAGTGACCCAGAGGCAGTCACATAGGGATTTTAATACAATCCATGATTTTAACAAAGGACTATTTTGTGAAATTAACATTATATATTGCTCAAGGTATTATTTCTTTTTTTCTTTCAATGTTACATATACCGCAAGAAGGGAGTTACTTAAATTTGCTGACTCTAGAACTCTAATATTAGCATGCATCTAATACAGATAGGATAATATTAAACATTGGCAGTTTACAATTATCCACATATTGAAGTAAAAAATGTCCTGTTTTATTTCCTGTTCAACCTCATTTCATACTTCCATTTTCAGTTCAACAAAATTCAGCAAAATGCTCCCACTGGTTGTGTTTGCACTGTTTTCCTCTTTGTTGATTCCCCAAATTATGTGAATATGGATGTGTGATGGAATTATCACCCACTGGCTGATCCCTGAAAGCCATCAGTTGAGTTTTCAGTCCATCTCATCTGCAAAATAAGACCTGCTGGTGCAAAGTTCTTTCGTGGTGTATTTACTACATAATTCAGTTTGTCTAATGATATTCCAGCTATTATTGTGTGGCTGTGGATTAAACCTACATAATATGCTACTCAGGATGATTGTATGATATAACCTTCTGTACCCTTCTCTAGGATAGGCACAAAATCCTAACTGAGCTACCTAGACAAAAAAGGTCAATACTCCATCCTTCTTCCTCAGGGATACATTTTACATCCAAATTCTGCATGCAGTGTATGCATGTATACAATATTGAGGACCCCAAACACTACCCTTACATATAAGTGATTAGATAAGGGGTCTGAGTCTGGAAACAAACTACAACCCCAATTACAGACATGACTCCCCTGGCAGGACCCCAGCAACATATCTCCAGTGCATATGGAACTCTAAAGCACTGTGCATTACATCACTCTAGGTTCACCTCTTCTTCATTTTTAAATCTGTCCCTTTACCTCAATAATTTCTTCTGCTTGTTTCTGTGCATCACTTGCCCTGCCTCGTTTTTGGCATTCAGAGCCAAGAACTAAAACAGGCCTATTCATCTTCCTGTGTTCTGGTTCTGCATAAGTGAACTGAGCAGCTTTAATATTTATTGCCAGTTTACATTCACCTCAACACAGTTTTGTCCCCAGAAATGTTTCTTATCTCTTGTGTTTAGGTCCAGGCTGAAATAAGCAGGTGATTTTCTATTGATTCCAAGAGGATTCTGCTTTGGCTGTGTCTCCCTTGATAAAAGCAATATCACATTTTGAAAATATAATGACATAAACATGCTTTTATCACACAGCTTATCACTCTTCTCTCCACTCTGTGTACCTTTTGTGTAATAGGTTCTGCACGAGTACCCAAACCTAAAGAAAGATAAACAGAGCAGGAGTTAAATGAGCAAGAAGAGCTCATTTAACAGTGAAACTTCAAAGGTGGTGAAAAATTTGCAGCTCTGTAGAGGTGACTTCTATCCTTCCACTGGCACAAACCTTCTCATGTCTTTTCACTGCATTAGTCTGTCTTCTACCACCCGAGTTTGCTACCATTTTTGCCAGGAATCTGCCTAGAATCTATTTGTCACCCTCTCCAAGGACCTTTTTACACCTCAACGTCTCTCTTTTACATTTCTGACTTGACCTTCGCTTCTCCCTGTCCAACAAAAATGAAAATTTCTACATTTACTGGCTATATTTGCAGTGTCATAAATGATTTCTTGCTGAGAGGGCATACATTCACTGGTATGATTCTTCTTAGGGTAGTGAGAAATCATTGTGCAAGAGTAAAACCCTCTGATCTATACCTTGTGACCTTGTCTTCCCTTTGTGTCCCACATTGTTTTAATTAAGCTGTAATTTGGAAGCTAAGATAGGGATATATCTGCCTTTGCTCACATAAAGTACTTTATAGTGTGTTATAAAGACAGGCAGAAATTTTGCAAATGAATCTACTGGCGTGTCACCAATGCACTCAAGGTTAGTTAATAGTGAGCTTGGGAAATGGACAGCCCTGTGAAATCTAGTTTGGTTTATTGTGATTTGCTAATATCTTTAAGTCAAGGGTCCAACAAATCTCACTAATAGCAGCTCCAATAGACTCATCATGCTGGAGAAAGGAATTTGTTACCTCACCTTCTTGTATTTGAATTGACTGATTTCCATGGAGGCCCACTTCGTGCAAGTTCTGTGACATTTTGCTTTGGAAAAGGAAAACGGAAAATAAACACAAGAGGTATTTGCATAAGCATTACTACACTGGTCATTTATCACCTAGAGCATTGTTGTATGAAAGCCAACATGCTTCAGCTTGAACCTGCATACTTTGAGTGCAGACTGAAAACTTGTTACAGAAGATTTTGTTGGGTACAGAGGTAAAAGGTAAACAGAGACTCCTTGTAGCAAGGACAACAGAGAACCTAGTTCATTAGTTAGTTGAAGGCTACTGAAGTCTTGATATGTTAAAGGAAAGAGAAGGCAAAGATTGATTTTCTGATCTTATTTAGCTCCATTGTATTAATACGCTTCCCTTGCCATATTGACCATTGGGATTCTTTTGTACTGGTCTGCTTATATCTGTATGTTCTGTGATCTTACTGCTGACTCACACTTTATCAGTGAAATAAAATTTCTAAGTCTTCCTTGAATGGCTTTTAGCACAGTGAGCACATTTGGCCCTCATATATTTTATAGTGAAGAAACAGCTCATGTTTTGGATATGACATCCTCTTTTGTGCCTTTCTGAGTATTTTGAATTCTTTTCTCTAGAGTCTTCTCTTACCAATCACAATCTGCCTCATTTGGTGCTACTATATCACCATTGATGACAATCACATAAAGTTCCAACAAGTGTGCTTGAAAGAGTACTAATTCTCTGTCACTAATCAAGTGCCTGATTCAGAGGCAATGGGAGCACAGACAAGAGGGATGAGAAGAACACGTTGGAGGAGTGAGATTGCAGCAATTGAAGGAGGGAAGAAAGAATTGAGAACTGAAGTCTATCTTTAAAGAAAGAAAGGGAGGGACACCTCTTAGATATACTAGCAGTTAACAGGTGTCTCCAAACTCTCTGGTAGAATTAAACATGGCTACTGATTTCCTAGGCATGTACGTCTGTTCTGGGGAGAAAAAAATTAATACTAAATATTTAACCTATGGCTGGCTTGAGGTTTCTAGGCAGATTATAAATACTGGCAAGAAAGATGATTAAAAAAAGACAGATCAAATGCTAGAAGCAAAGGTGCTGTGAAGATAGATATGTTAAAAAAGAAATGATATTTCAAATATATTTTCATATTAAAATAAATAACTCCTTCCTATCTCTTCAATGTAGCTAGAAATATCTACATAGATAGCAAAAAACTTGAACCAGGAAGCCCCAGATGACACAGTACTTCTGGGTTCATGACTTAGTGAATGTCCATTTTTCTTGAATATTCCATGACCTGATCATCTTCCATCAAGGGTACATCTTCCTTACTACAGACTGTTCTCCTGCTTAAATTCCTAAATTTCTGAAGATCAAAAGTATTGTTAAATTCAGAGACAAAGTAGGCATTCATCATCTCAGGATATCAAGAAAAGCCTTCTCTAGTATTAAATCAACTTCCCATTCCTAGTTACACTTCCTCAAGTTGATACTCTTGCAGAACTTCCAGATCTACTGAAGTAACACATAAGGATTGAAGTGCATATCTACAAGTTAGGATTTTTTGCTGATATAGGCTTTTAAATTTGTTTAATGTAATAATAGATTTTTCTACCAAAATTCTTTACTGCCTTCATAGCAAGCAAAATTTATCCCAAACCAAGATTTGTTATGAAATTATGTAAGTTCATGTAATCCAATGGAACTTGGGGGTCAGAGTTTCACGGAAACAAACAGATACAACTGAAACTGTATGAAATTGCATTTCTATATTTTTGCTTTTACCAAGAATTCCCCTGACAGATTTCCTAACATCTTGTAAGTATGACTTTGTCAAAGAATTTTAAGGATATGTAGATTCCTCATTTGAAAACTAAATATGTAAATATATCATTTTTTAATATTTATGTATTATTCTTTGCATTCTCTCTCCATCTCCCTACTCTCTCTCTCTTTATGCTGTAATACATAAAGTCTGGGTTTTAGCACCATTTGGATAATATTTCCCTTCTCCTCCTATTATGAGACAGATATTTTCCCAAGACAATATAAAATAACATGAATCTTCAGATGGCAATCTGGCAATAAATCCATATCTAGAAAGGGAAGGCAGAAAATTCTTTGGGGAAACAGGTAAAAATTTCAAGGATACAGGAGGAAACTGATAACTTTTCTGTTGCCAAAACATGCGTGCCAGCAGGCAGGTTACACTTTACTGTAGACAGATATGATTGCATAGATGCTGCACATCATACAGAAAATGCATGTGCCTACACTGCAGTCTTTCTCTCCCTGCTTATAAAATTCCACAGAAGCCTTGTCACACACCCATTCATGACTTTGACACCAGTACTAAATATACTGCTTCAGCCCCTGAAGTCAATAGGCTGGAAGGCAAACCAATCTTTCAAACCAACCCTGGCTGCCACAGTCACTACCATGTGACCACATCCTTGAAGCTACATCTGTCAATGATCCATGCAGAAAACTTCCCCGTTGGAAAAAGTGAGAAGTTCTACATGATTTCAGAGGCAATACAGTCAATTGTTTGTCTTGCAATGACATATTTTAGGCTTTGAGATGTGGAGAACCAAAACTAGTGACGAGAGATACCCTGAAATCAAACTTCATAGAGCATTTGAAGATTTTTAATTACAATACTGTGTAAAAGTTTAATGGAAATGCACCTACTTATTTTGGAAGCATTATACTGCTAATGCTATTTTTATTTTCCAGAAAGGTTGCAGAACCAAGGCTTTCATCATCTGTAACCACTTAAGATTCCAAGATACTTTTGCTAAAGAGGGAATGATAGCTTTGGTGTCTGGGCTAAGATCCAAACGAGTAATTACATTCTGTGAGCACACATTTCTCCTCAAGTTTTATATTAGATAAAGTTCTTTTCACTTAGCAATGTTGCTTTTTAAAGACTGACATCTTCCAAGCCAGAAGCAGCTGTATTTCACTGATGGGTGAAATAATTCCTATGTAAACATAATCTGAATAAATCGAGTGCTTTGTGGTTTTCCAAATGCAACATCCACTCCAATTCATGTCTTTCATTTGTTACATGCGTGGGGTAAAATCCTGTAAAGCAAACAAAAATATCCAAGAACTCTCTGATTTCAGGGAATTGCCTAAGCACAGGCAATGGGGAAAAATGCTTTGGGCAATTAACATTTACTTTCAAGTGTTTTGTTCATAAACAAATTTTAATGAAATTGATTTAAACTGAATATGATGCGTATAAAAATAAAGCAGATATTCACCTGCAGAAAATCCCATTAACAAAACTCCGAATAAGATGAACCAAAATTAATAATTCTTTGAACTTCCATGAGATATATTTTAGAAGTCTTCAGCTTGGTAAATAATGAATTAGTATGAGATTTTTCTGCTCTTCAGAAATATAAATTCCTGCAGCATAAATTAATGTGATTTACTTCCTAATGATTCTGAGTGTGTCAAAGCTGAAAGGTGGCAAGGCAGAAGTGCTGAAATGAATAAGTAAAAGTCAACACTGAGTTTGCCAAGCTACACTGAGGTGTTTGCAAATCAGATCTTAAAATATAGTTCACAGAGTATAATTCTGAGAATTGTTATTTGAAGGTTGTGGAACAAAACTCAGTACTGTGCTGCCCTAAGTTTTATCCTAGATGAGTAGTTATAGCCGAAGATACAGTGGGTAATTTCTTTCAGTTGTTTTTTTCATGATGATCCTTTTACAAAGAAGAAAAGGCAAGAGCCTGATACAGCTTTGCTAAGGACATGAAATTCCATTCCTTTGGATGAGGCTTGTATACAAGCCCATAAAGAAAAGAAAGAAAAAAAAAAGAGAGCAAGATGAACAAGACTAAGAAAAAAAAAAAGAAGAAAAAGAGTAGCTAAAAGGAAAAAGACAAAATGAGAAAAAAAAGAAGAAAGTTGGGAAATCTGTGGGAAACCTGTGGCAAGAGAACAGGTCTCTTCTCAAGGCATGTTGTTTGCACTAGATATTTCTTTGTGTTAAAGGTTGGTCTTTATTCCTGTTTTTTTGTGCCTTGGATGTTCTGGCACCCCACTCATCCCCATTCAACTTCCTCCCAGGCCAGGAGCAAATTAGATTTTTCTGGTAATATCCTAGTGCCAATTCCCACTAGCACTGCTTTATAATTCAGTTTTGCTGAAATACATAAAGTTTTTGGACTGAAAACTTGGAGTGTAAGTAAAATAAATCATAAGTAATATTATTGCTGCATAACACACTAAATTTTGTTGTTGCAAGGTATTGATCAAACCAGTCAAATCTCTTACAGTTTAAAGGATTTTACATAATCTACAGCTATTACTGTGTCTTCCAGCAATTACTGTGTCTTCCTAACTGGTAGAGATACTTCTCTGCTCCCTGAAGGACATCCTGGATGGGCTGCAATGTGTGACAGTGTGTTACATTTGACAAACCAGGATTTTTTTTCCATGTTAAGATGTGGAATGTATTTTTAGTTTAAAGACAGATTTCTGTGGGTCCCACAGTCTCAGACCAGCTCAGTGCCATTGGCGGCCACAGCTGGTGACAAAGGATCACCTACTCCAGTTCTCACACTGAAAAAGCTTGCACATAAGTCTTCTCAGCTGCAGAGAAATCCCACACATGAAATTTCATGTTCATGTTTTATTCGTGCAGAGTCTGAAGATGGGTATGTGGAGGCATTTTATGTTCTCTCAGTAAGAACTGAACTAAAGGTGCTGTAGGCTGCTTCTGCAGGGCTTTTTGACTGGGAGACATTCAAGGTCAGGCTGGATGGAGCTCTGAGCACTTGATTTAGCTGTAGGTGTCCCTGTTCATTGCAGGGAAGTTGGACTGTGTGGCCTTCACAGGTCCCTTCCAACTGAAATGATTCTATGAATTTCCTTCCAGAAGTTTACCTTCTCAAAGGCTAGCCATGCCTTGCTTTGGCTGTGTGCCTGCATCTCAGCTTGGTTAAGGTACATTAGCATTGCAGTCACCTTCCCACTCAGCGAATGTGACTATTTTCCCTGAATGAACAGGGGTTTTGCATATTCCTTTTAGATACAAGCTTTTCTGTATAATCACTGTATAATAATTACTTATTTTTCTTTTTTTTTTTTTTTAACAAAGCAATCAAGGTTTAGCATTCTCATAGTAAATAAGTTTGTCAAAGAAACAATCAGAGAAAGTCAGTTTCATTCATCTAAGTGACAGGCAGTTATATTAGAATATACCTTGAGACACATTTTAAGTATTAGCAAGGCAATTGAGAGAAGAGTACCTTTCATGGCATACTTTGTTCACAGCTCATTGGCTACTCATGATGGTTTTGTTTTGGCACCTGCAAGACTGGTCTGATCCCTAGTGAAATTTCTACTGGTAGCTCTATGTATAGCAGCAGCTTTTCTGAGTATAGCACCTCAAATGCATTTCAGTGAGTACCTTCTGATGTGTGGATGATATTGCAAGGGAGTGCTGAGGGACATAGTGACTCCTCAGATAAGTAAAAATTTGTAATGTCCCAAATAATAGGAAACATCCGAAGAATTGTATCACCTATTTCAACTTTGCATGTTTTACTTCTGGTTGTATAATGTGAATCACATAAAAAAAGCACAAGTCAAGGGCAAGGACCCTTGAATTTGACTCCTAGCCCTGGACAGTATTTGAAATATGACCTTGGTCAATGTCAAGTTCAGGTTTTCTGTACCTCGGCTTCCCCATTTACAGAATGATGGTAATAATTCCTTCTCCACAAGACTGTGGGGCTTAATTAACATCCATAAAGCACCTTGAAATCCTTAGATAAAAGGTTCTGTAAAAGGGCAAAAGTAATTACTGTTATTATAGTGATGCCACTATAAAATATTCATGGTATAATAGCAAGTCCAGTGAACATTCAGAAGCTTGTAAGATCAATTGCTGTGCATGAATGCACAAGCACATTAGCAGGTTGTACATGATGCAAAGCAATTTCCTTCCAACAATCAAGGTCCCATCCTGCCAAGAACCGAGACCATGTTCCCCGCTGAACTCAATGAGCATCTTTCACAAATAGAAAGAAATGTGGGTTCAAACACCTTCATGGATCAAACTCTTAAAAACATAGGCTGAGATTCTTATTGTGGAAATAAAATTGTGGAATTTTTTCAACTTGATTAGAAACCTTGTAATAAACTTCACTGAGCTTTCGTGCTAGAACCCATCACCAAAGTTTAAAGGGTCAGACCTATGACTGATACAAAGCACGACAACCTTTCTGAAGTCAATGCAGTGAAGCTCTTAGGAAAACAAAGTGATTTGGAAAGCAATTTTTTTGAGGCACAAATGAGGAATTCTGGTAAATTAAACTACCCTTGCACAGATTAAATAAAAATATAAACGAAATAAATGGACATATTTTCAAGACTCAGTTACTGTATATCTAAATAGAAAATGTCAAAATTTGTTTATCATTAAAATATATGTAAAACATTAATTCCTTTGCATTTAAAGAGTAACTGGATATGCAGTAGATTTAAATTATTACTATTCCTCCTAGCTTTATATTATAGGCATTATTAACTAGAATTATTACCTAGAGTTTCACTGTATCAGCTGTTTTGTTTTGAAGCAATTTATCATTATTGACTTTCTAACTAATTGCAAGGCATACTTAATAACTGACTGCTGTTATACAATTCTGGTATTTACAGGTTTCTAACTTAAGGACTGTACTCAAATTCATGTGATGTCTAATCATGCTTTGCACTTTGACCAGCTGCACCTTCTCAGATCATGAGTCTTGACATGATTTGTAGCGTTTCACAACTTCCCACCTATTCTTTACAGTTCTGAGCTTGCCTGCAATGCTTTTAGCCAGCTTAAAAATAGTATCACCTTTAATGTCCTTCTGAGTGTACAACATCTCATTAGCTGACATAATATTTTACCTCTCTCCTTTTCATTTCATTCCTTCCAATATTTGTTTGTTTTTTCCTCTGATTTTAATTGATGGCAAAGGAAGATCTTAAAATATGAATCCTAAAGAAAATATCTAATTATGCAATTACTCTAGTAGGGTTTCTGAGACTTTAGCTGAATGCTTTTTTGGAAAGAAAATCTTCTTCAACTCTATTTGATGGTAACATTCATCTATAAAGAAGAGGAAAATTCCTAGAGTGCAAGAACATAGCTGAAGCAAACAAAATTTACCTTATTCATTTCTAAATTCAATGAAAATTTGTGGTCTGGAATAGATCCTTGAAACTCTGGAGAGGCTCAGTGTAAGTGCAATTAGGAATTTTCAGAGTTGCTATTATCCACTAGAAATTACAGAGTTGAAGCTGTAAATATTAGTCAGAGGATCTATATCTATTTTCAGTGAACATAATTGAAAACCATGAAAAAATACCTACAAATAAGAGTTAACATAGGCTCCTTGACTACCTGATGGACTTCCAAGAAACACTTAGGCTGGATGATTTATGATCAGACATTCTAAGCTTCCCAGGGCCTTGGGGCTTCATCCTCTTTCTTTTTGTATACAAAAAAAAATGCAACAGAACTCCAAGTCTTTTGAATGAAAAGCAGATTTCCCAGCCTGTCAGGCATTTGGCAGGAAACTTGGCCAATTTCCAAGCTCCCAGTTCCACGGTAGTATGTCGAAATGTTGTCCAGAAAGGAAAGGATGCCAGTTCTCTTTCACCACCCCATCCCAACAAACAGGTAGGGACAGTAAGAATCTTGTTTCATTTTTGTTGAAATAGGAATGGTCTTAGTATGATCTATCGAAACTGCATAAGTGTTTTTCATCGAACAGTTAAGTTCTGCAGGAAGAAATGTATACAGTGCAGTGAAATAAAACAATGTATTTTCCTTTTGTCATCATTAGATATTTACAACCTTCCAAGATTCCAGAGGCATGGAACTCAAATTTTTTATTTCAAAATAGCTCTTGCCTTTGGCATGATACGTAGATGACCTTAAGAATGTTCTCTTGGAGTACAGCAGCCTGAAGCAATGCTGTAATTTATGGCAGATGTCTTTAATTTCCATTCATATCTTGTCCAGCACCCATAGTGCTTCTTGCATCCTGATACTTCATCAATTCATATTATTACATAAATATGCAAATATAACATTTCGGCCCAGTGGATGACTGAGAGAGAAAAGATGCACGAAGAGAGGAAAAAATGTATTTAAATATTTACTGAGAAAATATTAATGATATGGGGATATTCAAAAGAAGAATACAGTGAAATTGTAAATGCTATGTACATTAGTAACTACTAAAAACAGTGACTTGGAAGAAAGATCCTATACTCTTTGAAATATTCAACACCCACAGCTTTTGAAATTAGCTTTATGACATTAAAAACTGATTATTTCCCTGGGAAGTATTTGTGATTTTCACACAATATTTCATTGATAATTTTCTCTTTTATAACGACTTTCAGGGAGTACATTTGTACCTTTTTCAGCATTGGGCTGTTCATCTGTGTATGCATACAGTGGAAAGTCAGAATCAGCAAATTGGTAAACTGTTAAAACAGCCAGAAAAAAATGTTGATTGTTTCGTGAAAGCTAAGATTAAGTAATAATAATAATATTTTTAGACATATGCAGTGAGATTTCTCCTTAGCTGGTCAGTAGAATTATTTGCAATTGCTGCCCAAAGAAATTTCAACCTATAAAAGGATTTAGACTAATAATTTAGTACTGCAAGTATCAGTTGTAATTACTGGGATGGATGGCATTATTCAGATTAGACATGGGTAAATCTTTGCAGAATGTCAGAGCTGACCAAATGAATAAGCTCTGTAAATGGCAAGAGGTAAGTAACGGGAGGGAGAAGGGATGTTGTGATTTCTGAATAGAAGCAGAAGAAATGACCCATCTAGTGCACCACTGCTCAGAAACACACTGTAAAAAGCAGCTGGGAAACAGTCACATGCTACCTTATAGCAACATAATCTTTGCCTCCAAATTTTATACCCATGTGCCTGACAATCTTTGATATTGCATTTCCCTTTGTTCCTATTCTACATGTATGTCTCTTGGTCCATTCCTTGCATACTGAAGAAATTTCATGTTGCAATGAATTCACAGAAAAAGTGAACAATCAGACCTTGAGAACAATCAGTTTATGCATATGCATTAGCTGTTCTCAGATTTCTGTTTAATGAATAGTCATACAGATAATATAACCAAGTCCCCATTTCAGGAAGAGTGTCATTTTGCATTTCAAAATGGATATGAAAAATTAGGATGTCCCAAACATGAGAATCACAAAGTGATGACAGAAGAAATATCAAGGCTAGAATGAGTAATGAGACAGATGGAATTACGGAAGAAATTTAAGAGCAGCAAGATAGAATAAGGAAGTTGGAACTTGTGATGGATTTGAACCCAATGATAAAACATAGTACTAGACTGGATGCAAATCAACATAGCTCAGAAAGGCGTAAAGATGGTCAGTTTAAAACATCATTTCCACAGCCAGGCTCTGAAAGAGTCATTTCTAGAAGATGGAAATAGTTTGGGAGCTGCAGTTAATTATGAGCTGAGACAAGGATGGATGGTGCTATGCAGAACTGGTTGTGTAGGTCAACATCAGGAGTTCAATTGTCTGCTAAAGCCCAGCTCCTCGAGGTGTGATGGATGCAGAATCAAGCAGGCTCGTAGCTAGCCTGGATGTCAGTGGATGATAAGAGGAGATGACTGCCCAAGTGACAGAGTGGGTCTTGTCAGAATGAGGATGGTGATGGAGAGAGAAAATGAAGAAACCATCAAGCTTACAATGAGAAAATGAGTTCAGAATAGGCCCTTTTCAAGCCAACTCGTTAGAGCTGTCAGAGAGACAGTTCTGATGTATGGGAGTAGGGCTGGGGGAGATATATCACAGGTTGAGTGTGGTGAGGTTTCAGAAAGATGTTAATAGCTCTCCATCTTTCATGAAGGCTGGACATGGACTGGAGTTCCCTGCACAAAAATATGGAGTGTACAGGGGGAATTTCATACCCCATTAAAATGCAGACACCTCTCTGAAGGGCTGACCCATTTCATCTCTGCTCCTTACTCTATAAAATATCTTTGGAAGAGTAAGCAAAAAAATCAATTTCCTTCCTTCAAGTTGTTACAGTAATTCATGTGAGCACAGTGTAATTACCTAAACTGAAATTTAGCCAGCAAGCTGGTTTTACATTTCTTCTGAAGCAAAGCCACTTGGAATGGATATGATTCCTGCTAGCATGAAGCCAGAGCATGGATTCAATTCCTACTCAAGTGGAATATAGTATGCTCCAGAACACTTTTCCTAAAAGGCACCAAACTGACTCCAGCCTTCACTCTTTTCAAAGAGCAAGGGTTCTCATCACCTGCTAGCATGTCTTGAGCAGTTCATGTACAGGGGTAAGTTGAAAAGCTGCTATTTATAAAGACAAAGGGTCATGGTTTGGTGTGTGAGCTGGTGATGGGTTGGTGGTTGGACTTGATCCTAGCGGTGTTTTCCACCCTTAATGTCTCTATAATTCTATGAATGGGAAGTTTAGTCTCATCTTCTTTGAGTATATGATTCAAAGTACATGTTCATTTGTGCTGCCAAAAAGAATCCCATGTTATTCAATACTGACCCTGCAAGGGAATTGGGTTTAACAAACTGATAGTCTCAAATATAGAGCTGGAATAAGGCCAGGGGATAATTCAGGGTGGAGAACCTATCAGGCCAGAATCAAAGACTGGATACATACAACTTAGAACAGGTGGAGATGAGGAATGTCATAAACCAGTCAAAAATTACCCAGACAAGGATTCCCTGGTGGGACTTGTCTGCAGGCTGCATTCAGAACCCTGAGGCATCACACCTTTCCTGCAGCTTGGCCAGATGGGTAGGTGGGTGGAAACAGCAACACTGTAGGCTAGGAGACTTTGTCTGGTTATTTTCTTCAATGGCAATCCTCCTCTGGCACATTGTCTCACAGCATAAGTGGCCATCTTGCCTTTGTAGTTAAGGCAGAAGTCTCAGAAGAAGGTCTCCTGAGCGTGTGCGTCACTCTGTATTTTCCTGTATCGTTTGTTCTCTGCAGTGTCCCGCTGAAATAAGTGACTTTTGCTTGTGACATTCTGTCGTTTTTTGACACCATCATGTTTTGATACTATGCCCTACTTATCGCATCACAGTTGTTCCCTCTTTATCAATGAGTCTATCCTTTTGTGAAAAAAAATTGAGAAAAAAAAATAATTAAAAAAGAGTATTTATTGACATACCTGCGCAATTATCCTTCCCTGCTCTCCACTCCTGGATGCCACGAGGGTTAATTTCTTAATGTTCAAGGAATGATCTGAAAATAAAATGCACTGCATGACTGAATCACATTTATATACGTCTTGCTGTTCAGTAGAAACCTTGTCTCACTTAGCCACACGTTAGTAACCTCTAAACCAGTTTATCACAGAGTTCTTCTGCATATCTATTCTATAAAACTATTGAAGGTATTGCTTACATAGATGCTGCCTTGCTTACTGGATGTGGATGAAAAGAGCCCTTCAGAACTCGTCTAGAAACCTTATATATTCTGGTTGTTGATCTTGATCAACAAGGTTGCCTTTAGTTTGCGAGACAACTTTCAATACACTTTAATGTAATAACGCAGAGCTTACCACTAGACAACAACTTTTGCCTGTCTTTGGTGAAACTCTTCCTATAGGTCTTCTGTGCCATGTATGAGGGACTTCCTGTCTTTCAGACAAACTCAGGTCCATTCAATTTTACACTGCAAGTATGATGAAGGATGACGCTTTCTTTCAGTTTTCCCAGATTGGCTCCTGATTTCATATCAGACATGCTGCTTGGTGTTCCAACTTGCTAAATAAGATTATTTTAAAACAATCTCAATTTCTCTTGAAAGTTTACAGTGGATGCACCACAGATGGTGATGGGAGGCCTATTTTTTTTCAGCATCAGGAATATAGAGCTCCTGATGTCTCACTAATAGACAGAACAAACCTACACAAGCTCCAGAAGGCAGAAAAACCCGTCTGTTCCCAGAGCTAAAGGAAAGTATCTATGGTCAGGAAAGGTGGCTGTACTCTTAAGAAATACAGAAGGATTCTTTTTAAGTAGGACACAGAAATGTTGTCTAAATGCACAGTATATATTGGCTGTCCTCCTGCTTTGCAGAATGGCCTGAAATGTTTCTACTGCAGTTAGTGCTTTGAGCCATAGCAGACATTAACCTCTAAGTGAAATATTTAGTCCTGGTTACAAGTCTGATCCTCAGAAATATACTCTTTCTAACAGGACTCTATAACACATTATTTCAATACATTTTAGCAGCTGATTTCAAGGAAGCTATCTAAAGATAAAAAGAACAGCATTAAAGCTTCCTAAAGTCTTCCAGGGAGTCTGTGTCCTTAGGGATCTTTCTATGTGTCTTATAGTATTTTAAGTTCTCTTCTGAGGGTATTTACTGCTCTAATTTTGCAGTTAGGGATTGGTGTATTCCCAAGATAACACAGCCTGTGGAGACTGTGATGGTTTCCCTGACAGGACCAGTCTGTCTAAATTCTTCACTTGCCCCTACTTGACACTAACTGAAACATAACAGATATAACAAGGTAATGCCTTTCATCAGTATCTTTTTTCAACCACACCATGACTATATTTATTTCCTTATTTAATTGCACCAAAATGAGTTTTCCATTTCTTCAAATCCTCTAGACAGCCACTGTATCCTCCCTGGGACAGATCCTAATACCATATCTTTTTAGGAACATTTCTCCTGCCTGCATACAATGTGTTTAATTTCATGGAGCAGTGATCCCTGTCGCACTAAGTTTGCAATCTAAAACACAAATTGCCCTCGAGTTTCTTTTTATCTATGCATCTACTGGGAAAGAGAATTAAAGGTAGGTTTTTTGTTGTTGTTGTTGTTGTTCTGAATGCTGTAACACTTGGCAAGTTTCAAAAAATACATAAAAAGAACTTACTGGAAACAACTGAAATACTTCTTGCTGTGACTCTTGCAATTCTGATATTGGTTGCATTCTGATTTGGTTTCTTCAGATAAAAGAGATATCTAAAATACTATTTAAATATTTTAATCTATGATTACCAAACTGTTTTCTCTTTAGTTAATAATTACACTGAATTATTTACACAACTTCTTTTATGTACAACATTTACTGAATTTCATTATGAAATCAGAAAACCACAAACTTAAAAAAAAAAAGATAAAAAATAAGGTTTTTTTGTCAGCTTTTAATGAAAAACAGTATTTATTCAACTTTATATCTAAAGAAAAATCATTTTCTGAGGACAAGTTCAACTAGCTGTACAGGAAAACCCAACAAAGCAGCATAGACTTTGGAAATCCATCATTTAAATGCAAGATTCACTAGGGTGAAATGTGGGAACTGTTTAATAATGCACAGCAGTACCATACAGCAATTTAAGAGAAGATGGGAAGAATGACATATGGAATTGAAAATGCAGGCTGAGTGTAAGTAGGCAAAATGTAATCATCTGAATGTGAATTTTGCCACGGCAACAGAGTAGGCATCCGTGCACTTACAGATATTGCCATGAAATCATTAATGACAACTTGTCAAGGTGCCTTCTGTATCTTCTTTTTAAGAAATGACATCCAGAAACACACTGACCCCAACTTCCCACTTAAATATTAGTTCATAACATTTGAGAGGAAAGAGCTCCCCATGGTGAATCATTAGTACCATTTCTTTTTTAACAGTGGTTGTGTTTATGGAATTGCATCTGACTGGATGAAATAAATACCAGTTAGACTTTGGGTTAGCTGAGCAGGTCAAAAAGTCACCACAATAAATCACATTTAGATGTGGGAGAGAAGGGATGGAAACTCCTATTTTCAATTTTAAAAAATGTGGGTCTATTTATTTATTTGTTTGTTTGTTTATTACATTTGAATACTTTTCTTGCCCCACCACTCTTTTAATGGAGTCTTGTTTGCTGTCAAGCTTCATTGGTTTCTTCTGACATGGATGAGCTTATTTCACTGCTGGAGTGACAATTTAAAGCCACAAAGGATGAATGACCTGGTGCATTGTTTTATCTTTCCTTTTAACTTCTTGTCTGCAGAAAAAAATAAAAAAGGCCCTTTCTATAATAAGGAATATGTGATCTGAAGATAAAACACAACTTAAATTCATCATGTTTTAATCAAAAATGGAACATTTTCTAGGCCAAAATATGTCAAAATGAAACACCAAAGGCCAAAAGTTACAGTAATGTCATAATAATGCCTAATGGAAATATTCTGGAAGGGTTAATGAATTATCCTTATGTTTTTATAAAAATATTTTAAATCATAGAAGTATTCAGCTAGCCAAACTGTGATGTCTGTTACCTGTTGCATGTCATTAATGAGGATTAAAATCACACTTCTTCCATAGGATTCGATCTTGGAATCATCACAGAATTGTAGAATCATTTGAATTGGAAGGGACTCGCCTAGTTGATGGAGATCCTCAAGAAATAGTGGAGGTTCTTTGGCACAGAAGCAGCGTATGAGGTCTTTTGGTAACTGAAATGCAGAAAAATATTACAGGGATTTTTAGAATCACCCACAATTACATGGCTGCCAACCATGGCAAAAGGAGGAAGCCATTAGATCCTTGGAAAAATCTCAGGAAGTGTCTGTATGTTATTGGCTGGATTTTAGACAGTGACAGGTCTGGAAAAAAAGCAATTCAGAATTAATTGGATTTGGAATAGAAACGTGATGCAGCTGTTTGGAGGGTGCTGGACTTCAAAAACCACTTCATTAGAAGGATAAATTGGAGTCCAATCTGGATATAGAGCTTGCTATTAAAAAATCATAATGCTGTACCTGAGGTGATGGATGCTGTACATACGTATGTATGTATGTAGGTATTTATTTCCAAACAGTGCCCATGTCCAGCGTCAGGTCCAGAGATCCCTTTACTTTAAGGTCCATTTTAAGTAAACATTGCATATGCACGCATACATTTTTGTAGAAATCCCCTTCTGCAAGGTTTAGTTTTGCCTTCCTTGATGTCAATTTCTGTCAGAATTCACAATTTTTACTATGATCTGCAAACAAATATGAAAAAAAAAATAGTAAATTCTTTTCCTTGAGAATCCCACAAACTAATTCACTGTTAAACCACACTGAGATGGTGTTTAGTAATGATCACTGGAATCAACTGCAACCCCCACTGTGGCTGTACCTGTGGGTAGAGGGCTGAACAATGCCTTCATCTTGAATGTAACTTTTGGCTCTGTACTCCCAAGAAAGAATTGGATCCTGGATAGGGAAAAAAATAGACAAACCGAAGAACATTCCCCCTGAGAGATTCACTTTCTGTACTGCAGAGGAGAAAGAATGGGTATATTATGGACCTATTTTTGTACAGTTAACTCATTTTTCTGTATGATGTTGCCCAGAGTTCCATGATGAAAGGAAAAAAGCTCTGTCCATCTTCATTAGGCAAGAGCTGAGAGACAGTGAAGTCATTCATTAGACAGAGATATCAAGCCAGAATCACATGAAAAATAACAGAGAGTAGAGAGCTGGAGTGGAAAAACACAGTGATTAGCAAAAGGAGCAGAGAGGGCAGACTGAAGAGTGAGCTGAAGGAAACAGCTAGTAAAGCCAAAAATCTGATTTAGGTTAGATATTAGGAAGAAATATTTTACTCTGTGAGTGGTGAGGCACTGGAACTGGTTGCTCAGAGAAGCTGTGGGTGCCCAGTCCCTGAGGCATTCAAGGCTGGGTTGTATGGGGCTCTGAGCAGCCTGATCTGGTGAGTGTCAACCAGCCCACAACAAGAGATCAGAACTGGATGATCTTCAAGGTCCCTTCCAAGCCATCCTATGATTCTGTGTAAAGCACAGGTAAAACTTGAAAAAGACACAGTAATGGTGAGAGGCAGGTCACTGAATTGGTGGGACAGTGTGGTCAGAGTAGTGGCCAAAAAAATATACAAATGTTGGCAAAATTTTTGACAACATGGTGGAAGTAAGAAGACTAAATGCATCCCCAAAGAATGATTTCTCACCTATTTGCCTTCATGTACATTTTATTTCTCCTTTCATCTTGGAAAGAGTTATAGCTTTAATTGTTCCCCTGTCAGTGCTGCACACCTTGCTGCTTTTGCTGAACCAGGATACTGTGGTGATAATGAAGGAAACAGAGTGAAAACTTGTTTCTCCTGAGATCCACAGGAATTTTTCACTGATATCAGCAGTCAGGACTTGGATCGTGATGCTTTGTGAACTTTGCAGATGGGTCTGTAATCCCAATAGTAAGAACATGCCTACACTTCACACATAATGGAGAGGAATAGGCTGTCACTCACTTCAATACAAAGGGAAATGTGTAGAAGAGGTACCACAGAATCATAGAATGGCTTAGGTTAGAAGAGACCTCAGAGATTATCTAGTGCTAGCCCTGTGTAAAAAAGTTGATTTACCTACTGTTTATACTTTCCCTTTAAGTACTGAAAGGCAGCAAGGAGATCTCCCTGGAGTCTTCACTTCTCCAGACTGCGCACCCCCATCTCCCTCAGCCTTTTTTTGTAGGAGAAGGCCTCTAGGCCTCTGATCATGCAGTTAAGATAAAATCCTGAAAGAGCTCATTACCATCTTAAAAAGAAACACTAAGCCTAGGAGGGCCTGGTTCAGATGTAGATATCCAAAATACACTGAGACGAATCCTGCTGTGTCTGAAAAAATGCAATGTGCAAAAAAGCTGTGAAATAAGACTTGTGAAGGAAAGTAATGTGTCGGGCCAAGGGTCATTCTTTTCACATTTCTTCATGAGGCTTCATTGCTTCCCTCTTTGCTTTCAGAAAAGTCATTCTCAAGAGTAATAATGTGAATCCTCCAGTTTGTGGATTATTTGAGTGCATAATATTTCTTGCAGTGAGCGTTGGTTGGGAGGCCTGAGGCAAGTAGTTTCATCAGCTCCTCTGGGACTGGGGAGTGATGAAGGTGGTGGATGGAGGAACTGCACTGGGCTGGTGAAAGGAGGCAGCCACTGAATTAGTCATCTGTTGTGAGAGGAGTAGAAACGAAGCAGGTAAACTATGGAAAAAAATAAATAAATATGCATCATTCCTCAGTCTCCCAACCTGTCATTTCCATTTCCCTATGAAAAAAAAGTTTGAAAAACTTTAGAATTGCACTCAAAACCTGCCAGGGAAAATTCCGCAGTGCTTCAGAAAGTACTGGATATTTAAGCAGATGGTCTGTTTGCTTTACCAAAGAACCAAAGAATAAAAAATTAATTTGATGCTTCTAAAACAACATTCAGTCCTTTAAAGATAATAGACACGATGTCATTTAGACTGATGCACAGAAAACTCTGGAAATGGACTACGAGAGCAGATTGTGTCCAGTTCACTTCCTATGAATCAGAAGATATATGGTGTTATAGATACAGATGGTACACACGTACTGGGCTGCTCCTATATGTCTTTTGTTTAGTAAATACTATATTTAATGGCTTGCCATCAACTGATGAACATGGTAAGTTAATTTTGCATTTAAATAGTAAAACTTCAAGGAAGTTCATAATTGCATATCTTTTTACCAAATGACATGCCATATGCTTGGGAATTTCAAGCCACTAATTAAACAAAACATGCCCAAGCATGTTTTTTAACAAATACTGTACATCGTTATTTAAATTCAGGGCAAATACTGTTCTGAGCACTACAAATATCTAAAATGGTATTTAATAAGATACTCCATCTGCATTTCAAATTGATGCCACCCACATTTAAATCCCCTTCTTAAATAATCCCATTTAACAGTGGATGGGAAAAAGAAACACATTCATGGCTCTTTCCATAAATTTGATACCGCTGTTCTCGTTGGTTATTAAACTCACCAGGGTAAAATTGCCAAAGTGCTGACTGCCAGCTTCCAGATCACACTAATTGAGGAGTGTACAAGCCAAACTGAACTGTCCTCCAAGAGCTCCAAAAGGGGAATAAATAGAAAATAAATCAAAATAGAGGTGGGCTTGTCCCTCCTCTTTCTCCCAACACACACGCACTATATTTAGCTACTCAGAGCTGCTCACAAAGCCCTGTAACATATGGGGCCCTACAGATTGTATAACCTCCAGATAACTACTAGGGCCATCCCTTCATCAGCTGAGATGCAGCATACTGGAAGGGAATGCACAGAATAAACCTCAAAAATGGGAAATTATGTCATTAGGACACTTATTTTTTCCTACTCCTCCCCATTCTTCCCAAGAGAATGAACTCGAAACACAACAGCTGTTTGCTTTAGCATCCAAGCATCCACCATGCATTGGGTTTGCAGGTGTTTGGAGTCCAAAGCACAATGCCTCCTCTACGCCAAGACAGCTGGTGCACAGTCATGGGCTAATTGTTACCACTCTCCTACCAAGGAACTATAGCAGATAACAATTACCATGGCAGAAATGAAGCAGGAGAAGGGAAGGTCTTCAGCAAAAATATCAGCTGGGAAAATAATGAAAATAATGACAGTAAATCTGCTTCATATTTTTTGTGTGTATTTTTTTTTTTCTGCAGCTGATGTTTTCTTGTGGACAACTGAGCTCCCCCCTGAGATTATCAGTATGCTGCAAAAATGATTTCCAACAAAAGCTCTGGGATTGTCTTAAAGCACCTGTGAGCTTAGAAACACATCCAAGGCTTCTGTTCTACCTAGTTGGGCCAGAAATATATGGAACTACACCTGCAAGACCGCGGCCTTGATGTGATAAATAGCAAAGTGAAGCAGCAGCTCAGGGCTTCTGCCTTCCAGCATTAACAGAAGTTACTTCCTTGTGATTTAAAAGTCTGGCATAAAGATGAAATGTATCGTCTGTATCTGTTGTGTGAAAGGCTCTAAAATCTTTGCACAGAGCACCATTAAGCTGCCTCTCCTACGGTCTCTGTGCTGACAAAGGGACCATATGTTTTCATAGTCATGCAGCCTGCAGCAGATAGAAAAGCTGCAGGTCAGTTGTTTTGCTTTGTACCTTCTTCTCAGCCTTTTTCCTCTGGGAAAGAGCCCTACTTATGCTATTTTCCCCACTGCAAAGCATAAACCAAATGTTTGGCTTAAAATTTTGACCAGCAGGCCTGGTGATGGAATTCACAGTGAACTCTTTGAGTTTTTAAGATCTTACTGGACCATCAGCTCTGATGCTGTGGTATAGTTCCTCTTTCCAGACTCTGCACCAGGACTCATCGATTCTGCTTTGGTTCATCTGTACTTTCTGGCATTCACTTCGGATTTTGAGAGGACGGAGGTGAGAAAGCTACTAATGCCCATAGTAGCTTGTATCAGTAACAAATCAGGTTCGATATTACCTGAAGGTTCTTCACCAGAGGGTGGTAGGAATGGAGCCCATGGTTCTGTGAGCTTAAGAAGCATCTGGACAGATATTTAGTCTGATTGTTGAGTGTTCCTGTGTGGAAACAGGAGTTGGACTCAATGATCTTTATAGATCCCTTCCAACTTGGAATATTTTGTGATTCTAAATCCATTAACACTAAGTCCATTCTAGTAGTACATGTTTTGATTCAGCTTCCAAACACCACTACCAGTTGTTTCTCCCACTCTCTTTACATATGCTCTTAATACCTTTTTCTTCCCACCAATCTGAATTATTAAAGCAAACCACAACAGCTTAAGAGAACACTTTTAAGTCCACAAGACCTCTATGGAATGTATATTTCAAAAAAACTAAGCCATTTTTAGTCAGAAAAGAATAAACTTAATAGAAACCACAATGTTAAATATCTTGTAATACTTTGAAACCAATCCCTTCCCACACTCCGTTTGGGTACAATTTTCAGAAATACTCGACTTTGCTCTACTCTGCCCTTTATGAATTCAGGGGGAATTTCACCACTGACTTCAGTCTGAGCAGTTAGGCCAACATTGAGCACTCTGAAAATCTCATCCTTTATGTATTAATCTATCCATTTTTAATTAAGTACAAAGAGGACTTTATTCTATACTATGGATTGATGGGCTGAAAAAATAATTCATTTAAATTTACATAAGCCAAAGATATTTTAGTAAAAAAGATAAATCTAATGGTACTAGTACACTTTGCTTTCTTTCTTTATTCCCTCTTTTTCTTTTTGTTGCATGATTCTCCTTGAAAAGCAGCCAGATAGATATTCTTAATTTTACTTTTTTTTTTTTTAAAGGATTGCAGAGTTCAGCATGGAGCCCATTTAAACTTCTATATTATGAACCTGGGGTAATTTCTAACAAGATTTTAAATGGAAACACCAAAAACCTTTAATCTTTATGGTGTTACTTGCCAATATCCATAGCTAAGAATAAAAAATAATTAATTCTTTGCAACACATAGATATCATTTTGAAAGCAAGAGTGCAGAAGTTTAGTACTGAAAAATAAATATTTAACTTAATCAACTCATAGAGTAGTACTTAATTTCATCATCTATTTGGAAACCTTGGTCAAGATGACCCACACACAGAAAGACCCCTGACTGCTAACTTCTGAACAAAATAATCCTTAAAAATATTCCTTTCTGTTGGACTTATTTGAAATCAAATAAGATTAACCTTGTTCTACCTCTTTTCCAGACAGTATTCTTGTTCTTTCCTTCACCTTTCCTACTTCCTTATAGCTGTTCTGCAGCCAACTCTAGCAGCAGCTCTGTGCAGGTAACTCTCTTCTGCTCCATATCTGTTCCCAGAGGAGTTATGGCAATGAAAAAATTAATTATATGACCTATGTAAATAGCTATAATAACACAGATAGCTTAGGTGAGAAGGGACTATTCAAAACTAATGAACCTAATGATTTGCTGATACTGACATGGGAAGGCACCCACCCAAGACCTTATCCTGAAAGGTGTTAAGGATTTCCCAATCTTTGCATTTTGCATGGCCTATGCCAGTGAAAACTATTCAAAGAAAACGTACTTATTTACTCAGTAGGTGCAGTCAGGGAGACCGAGCAGTTTGCAATACAGAACACCAAAGAGCAAAAAAAATTGTGTCCACCATACAGAATGCTCCCCCTTGGAATCCAACATCATTTGTTGCACCATGCTTGCCAGGAAGACAGAGCTATCTGCAGCACTGTCTCAAGGACAGAAGCTTGCTTGAAACTTATATGTAATTTTAGTACATTCACCACTATTGTCCAGAAGTATGCAGGGTTCCCTCTGCATACAAAAGCCTAGTTCAAGTTGGCTTTTCCTACATAATATTTGCCAGAACACACTCACATTTAGGCACTCGTCCATGACATGAATTATTGTTCAGTAATTACTTTTTATGCTGTGTTCCAGCCACATTCTGAATGTCACACTTTTTAATTAGCTACAAGCCCATTAAAATTATACCCTTTTAATTCACGAGTCCTAGGAAGGTTGGCTATTTTAAAGGAGTGGTGGAGGCTTATGAACACCAGCAAGCGATATGGCAATATTAATAGTACTTATTGTGTTTAAGAAAACAAAGCTAGCAATCTGTGAATAATTAATTTCTTCCACTAAATAGTGTGCTGAGATGTTGTTCTGACAAGGAATTCTCCAGAAATTGTGTGTTTAATTATTTTAGGATTATGCCTACTTAAGGCAGTATGACATTCTTTTTATAAGTCATAATATCATAGAAGAACAGTTAGAGTTGTAAAGAGCTCTTAAAGGCCATCCAGTTTAACTCACCTGCAATGAACAGGAACACCTATAGCTCCATCAGGTGCTCAAAGCTCCATCCAGTCTTTGAGTAACAACAAGGATGGGGTATCCACCACATCTCTGGGCAACCTGTTCCTTTGCCTCACCACATTTAAAGTAAAAAAAAATTTTCCAATCTAAATCTTCTGTGTTTTATTTTGAAGCCATTTCACCTTGTCCCATCATGACAGGTCCTGCTAAGGAGTATGCCCCCTTCTTTCTCAGATATTCCTGCAGCCTTCTCTTCTCCAAGCTGAGCAGTCCCAGCTCAGTCAGCCTGGTCATCCTGCTTTTGATGTAGCCCAGGATACAGATGGGCTGCAAGCACACACTGCTGCTCATGTTCAGCTACCATCCTCCAGTACCCCCACATCTTTTATGGGGGGGTTGTATTCAATCCTTTCTTCCCCCCAGCTTGTACTGATAGCAGAGGTTGCCATGACCCAGGTTCATGTGGTCCCACTGCTTGAGCCTGTCTTGATCTCTCTGAATTACATCCTGTGCTTCAAGTGTTTCAGCCACACCACAGAGCTTGGTTTCATTCCTGCAAACTTGCTGTGTGTGCATTTGATCCAAATATTGTTGTCTCTGATGAAGATATTAAAGAGCACTGGTTCCAGTACTGATCCCTGAAGGACACCACTCATCACAAATTTCCATCCGGACATTGAGCCATTGATCACTATTCTCTGGGTGCAACCTAGTAACCAGGTCTTTGTCCATTGAACAGTTCACCCATTAAATCCACACCTTACCAATTTGAGAGGATATTTTGGGGACCATGTCAAAGGCCTTACTGAAGTTCTTATAGGTAATGTCTGTGGTTCTTCCCTTGTCATGCAGGACTTTCCTTTGGTGAAGCCATGCTGATTGTCCATTATCATCATCTTTCCATGTGCCTTAGCATAGCTTCCAGGAGGAATTGTTCCATAATCTTCCACGGCACTGAGGTGGGTCTTGCAGGTTGGTAGTCCCCAGGCTCATCCTTTCTACCCTTCTTAAAAATGAGTGTTATATTGTCTTTACTCCAGTCACTAGGGCATTCACTTGACTGCACTGACTTTTCAAATATCATTGAGAGTGGCTTGATAACTACATCAGCCAAATCCCTCAGGACTCTGGGATGCATCCCATTAGGACCCATAGACTTAAGAAGTTCACCTGAGGTTCCTCAGGTGATCACAAACCTGATCTTCACTTACAACAGGAGAGACATTACTCCTCCACTCCTCACCTTCTGACCCATATGCTTCAGGAGTGTGTGAAGAGCAGTCATCAAGTCAGAACTTGTGGCTTTCCTATTTAAGGATGAATCAGACCCCTGATAAATCCAATAATCATATATATTTCAGGCACACACAGACAGAATCATTAGGCATCATGATTATAATCTGATTTCTGCTAAGGTGATGGTAATATGGAATGCTAGACTTGTTCACATTGTTCACTTGTTCCTGCTCTGAGAGAGCAGGATTTTCTACTCTGAACTTGAAACAGAGGGAGAATAAGAGGAAGGAGGGAAGGAAAAGAAACAGAAGAATAGAAAGAAGTGAATGCAGGAAAACCAATGGACTGACTGCAGGGAAAAAAAAGAGACCTAATAAGGACTCTTAGGAGGGAAGGTTTGTACTGAATAAATAAGTTAAATTGGTTATCAACCCTCTTCTACATGTGGACTGATTGAGTAAGGCAATGGACTTTTAATAAATAAATGAACACATTCAAACATGGATAGACCTATAGATTTTCAGACATAAGAAAATGGAAGGTAGGAGGTGGAAGCAATTTAGTTTTGTGGGGATTAATTTATTTATTTGTTTACCACATGTCATTAATTCTCCACAGAAAGGAAATACTATTCAGTAAAGGGTTTAGCTGACAATCCAGTTTTCCATCTTACGAATATATGTGGAAGCTCTTAATACTTTCCCAAGGGACAGGATTGCTGCCACTGCAGTGACTCACAAAACAAAGCTAAGGTGGGTGTAGGGCAAGGGAAAAGACAAGAATTGCAGGCGGGCGTTGAGTGGTTGTCTTTGTGCCACTGATCCAAGCAGATACCACTGACTGATAAAAGCCCTGGTAATGTCAGAAATGATGGTAAAACAGACCTTTAACCTGAGGGATCAACACTTGTTTTCCACTGCACTGAGATGGTAGAAATAAATCTTAACTGAAACAACTACATGTGGAACTGAAGGGAAGGGAGAGTGATCTAATTCTTTTCTTCATTATTACTATTTTGAATTAAGTGTTTTTTAGCTGCAGTTATTATTACTTAACCCCAGAGTATATCTGCTTTTGTCTTCCTCCCTTTTCAGATTCTCTGCTCCTGATCATCAGCACTAAACGTATAATCTTATCTAACTGCTTAGCCTCAGCAAAGTACATTATTAGTATTTTAAATATTAAGGGAAAATTGATTTTCCCCTTTAAACAACTGTATTTCTATGCCATGGTGATTAGGTGTGAATATTCCATTACCCTCTCCCAGATAAAGAGTGCCTCATGGGAGTGCTTCGAGGGGAACTATTGTACCGTAATGACTATTAGATGAGTTCCACTTCCTCAGTGTGGAAGTGAGCAATCTGCTGTGATGCAATTTATTTACTAAAGAGTTGCTTGAAAAAAAAAAAGTATCACTTAAACTAAATCATGGATGTTTCCTTCATGGAGGAAAGTTGAGAACTGAGTAAGAAACAGAAAGGCAAGAAGTTAATCTACCAACAGGAAGTGTCATATATGCTTTCCCTAATACTACTTAGGATTTCAGACTGCTCATTAAGTAGCTGCAGCAGTAACACAAAACAAGAGGAAGACAGAGGAGAATTATAGTTTCAAAACTGCCACAGCAGCTGTTAACAAACAATCCAGGGCTCATGGCATCCAGATCGTTCTTCTGCTTGAGGAGGCTTCAGCCCAGCTCTCCCGGAGGATATGGCACATTCCCATGAGGAAAAGTGTGCTCAGTGCCTCCTGTTGATGCAGTTCCATCTGACATTGCTAATTAAACTTTAACCTACCATAAGGTTCAATTATTAATTGTCCTGTCTGCTAAACTCACTCTTCTTTCCTGCCTCAGTGAAAGTGAAATACTGATGTAGTGGGCCTTACCAATGCATCCCAAGACACATCAGTATTCCCTGGAGTCCGGAGTTTTAATTTTGCATTCATATGCTACTGATTTCAGAGTCTGTAGCTCACACAAATTATCCTATTGAAGGAGTCCCAGTTTGTGTTGAGAACTCCCTGATACCAAGCATGATGCTCACATGAGAGACAGGATACCTGTCTCCTAATATTTACTCCCAGAATGGACTATCAAGTTGGAAAAGTAGTAACAGAGATAGTTATGTCTCATGTAACTAATAGCAGACAGATAAAAGGATGTGTCCTCCCTGTGCACCAAAGCAAAAGCTGGGGTGAGGTCTGCAATTACTGCACGCAGAGGCAGTGCTATCCTAGCTGAGACTAGGAAACTGCTTCTCCAGTTTAGGCAACATGGTCCCTCATTTCTTTATTGATTTTCATTCTGGTGCTGCAGATTAGCAATATATAATTTTTGTATGCAGCAGGAGGCATGAAGTGAACATCTTCCATTGTCTCATTCATTTCTTTTCTCTAAATGTATTGCTTTCATTCCTGTATAGATATATTTCATTTCTCTCTTCACTGGTAACTGAATTCCTGCTCCCTTTACATTCAGTCATTCAGACTTGAGTTAGAAATTAACTCTTGTCAAAATTCAAGCATCAGATTACAGAAAAGCAATAAAACCTGCTTTGGATACAGTATCACAATGGCAGAGGAACAGTGTGGAAACCTTGCTTGGAACACAACTCATCCAACAGAGTGAAAGAAGTCTCAGCCTCCTGGGGACAGTCAGCATGGCACTTCATCTTGCTTATGCTGGTGGTCTAGCAAGATAAGAGATGTATTGCCACCAAATCCTTCAGGAGATGAGAGGTCTGTGTGGTCCCAGAGACATTTTGAGTTTCTTCCATACTGACTCATTTTTCCCATTTTGCTGACGGGATTGTCCTAAATAGTTGGCATTCCACAAAAATGTCCCTGAGGATGTTCATCTGCCAGACCTTGTTATATATGCAGACAGATAGTCTCACTCACCATATGAATATACAAAGAGACAGAGCTTCAGCTGGCTGAAGCAGTACAAAGAATTACATGTCAGGATCTGTACTCCCACATTCTGGACAAGGAGACCAGCCCCTAATTAAATATCATTCTATATTCTAATATTTTGTGTACTACATGAATTACCATTTTCTGTGCTGTGTTTCTTCCTCCCTTCTTTAGCAACACAGACATTCTCTGCTCATGACTGATCTGTTTCTTCTACCAACTTGATGATCTCCCCCATTATCCAGTACTCTTTTAGCAGTGTATGGGATTTTCTCCTTTGAGATCTCATGAGAGTGGCAGAGAAGAATCATAGAATCACAGAATGGCTTAGGTCAGAAGAGACCTTAAAAATCACATAATTTCAATTCCCCTGCTGTGGTCTGGTTGACACCCACCAAATCAGGCTGCCTAGGACCCCATTCAACCTGGCCTTGAGCACTTCCAGGGATGGGGCATCCATGAGGAGGTCAAGTATCATTTTATTGATGACAACTCTGTGCATTTTGTGTCACTAGAATCAAGGCATGCTCAAGTCCTCTTAACTAAGGTAGAAGCAGATTGTTATGGGAAGTAGATGTCCTGACTGCATGTCCCAGAAGACTTACCCCTTATGTACAGCCAAAGGGAATTTGATTTGAGCTCTTCACACCAGCTTGGTTACGTCTCTTCCTATTTACCAAGATGAGTGTAAGTTCTTTACAGTGAAATACAAATCAAGAGAGGAAATTTTTCTTCCATAGAAAGCAGGAAGAATTTTACCAACTCCAGTGTAGAGAGGAATGGTGAGGTGGAGGCAGTTGATTTGCGTTGAAGGACTTGACCGTACTGCATTTGAGTATAAAATTATCCAGATACAGGGAATGGAGAATATTGATCATCAGTGAAAATCAGCTCATTTTCATGCCACATGATCTTGACAGAGATTTTGCAGCTGATTTAGTATGGTAAAAGGTATATAGTTTGTTGAAGCTGTAACATGTGCCAAATTCTTTTTAAAAGTCAGCGGGTCAGATGAAAATTTGTTGAGAGAGAAGAAACTGTTCTTCTAAGTCTGTATTGACCATCTCAAGAAGGTTTCAGCAGTACAGGATATGGAAAGTGGAAGAAAGAACAGAGCCAGAGAGCTTAGCAAGAAGGCTGCATATCAAGACTGGAAGACTGCTAAAGAGAACAAAGAAATTGCACAGAATTTGTTGCAACCTAGAAAACTACTGAGTTGTCTGAAAACAAAAGGGGAAGCAAGGACATGGCATCTTGTTCAAAAACTTATCACTCTTTCTTTGCTTTGTCTAATTGCTTTGAGATGTTCTGATTAAAAAGATTCCAGTCTGATTTTTGAATTTACAAAGGGTCTTCATGAAGAAATTAGTAAATAATCTAGTCACATCTTTCCATAAGCTGTGCTGGATTTGTGATCCCATAACTGTAGTGAGGAAAAAACACCAATGCTTTCTAAAGTGAGTCAGTGTGCTAGGACCACTAGAAGGAACCAGCCTCATTAATACTACCTATGGTCAACTCATCTTTTTCTCCAAGTGTCACTCACAAGTAGTTGTGAGATTTAAGAAGAACTGTCTGCACTGATAGATTATTGTTACTCCTTCCATGAACTGAAGAGGATGGTGGATGGTTCATCCTGTTGGCTGTTACTGGAACGCTAATTGGTTCCTATTCTCTAATTCTTCTGCTCAGCCTCTTCATCCACAATAAAGGACCCCAGCTGCAATCTATTTCACTAATTACTCCAAATGCCTCCAAAAAGGGAGATAAGGGTATAACCTTCTTCATAATTAAAATTACTTCGTAATGGAAGTAACCATGACACTAAACCATGAAGTCTTAACCTCACTTTTCACTGATAAAGGTATTATGGAGCTAGAGACCATACTTTTCTGCCTGATTTCCCACCCTCCCTCTTCCCTTCTACTTATAGGAAGATGATGAATCTTTCCATCTTTGAATTACCCAATATAAATTATTCATGGAGCAATTTTATAAACCCTATTAGCAGAAGAAGAATCTAGATAAATGCCAAGTCATCTTCGTTATTCTTCATTCAGGCCATTGGAAGTGATACTGCACTGACTGGTAATGTATTTGACCTCCTAGAGTATTCACTTTGCCAGAAAGTTGCATTTTGATGAGAATGTTTAACTGTTTATTTGTGAGAAAGCTTGGGCTATGTTCTTTTTTTTTTGTTAATAATTTAGTGGTAGAAGGTGACCCTGATGTTTCCATATTTTCTTCTATATCATATATTTAAATATGGAAAAATAAAGGGCATGTTAGCAAATTTTTTGTACATTTGTGTAATGCCTTCTCTAATGGCACCCTGCTCTCTGACATCATTTAAAAGTTGAACTGCTTTGTGCTTCTCTGCCCTAGAAGATGCTTAACTACCTCATAGCTGAAAGACATCTCCTAGAAAGACCATATCCAATACAATTACTTTTCTTCTCCAAACCTCAGAGGAGCTCCCTGACTTTAACAATACCAGTGTAGTGGGTTTAAAGAGTGACACATGTCATTGGCACAAAAGCTTTCCTTCCACAAAGCCCTTTAGAAAGAGACATCATTCCAAACATTGTTGATCTCACATGTAAGGCATAGAGTAAAGAGTGACTAATGCCAGATGGACTACTGCCTTGTTGCAGATGTGAAAAGATGCATTTCCTCAGTATCCTTCTTCTCCATAATCTTTTTATAATCTGCTGGCAAGGAAAGAAAAGAATGACCACCTAAAAGCTACTACTGCCCCTCTTGTATGGGTGTGGAGTCACAAATTCACCCATACATTCCTCTGCTTCTGCCCACTCCACAACTATAATGAATTTTACTTCAAAAAAAAAAAAAAAAGAGAGTGGTGTAAGGGCAGCCCCTGGGGAAGGAAAGTACATGACAGTGCAAGAATTTTGTAGATAAAAAATGGGCAGACAAATTGTCAGGAATAGTCTTGAACTCATTCTACCGAATAGGTTATAAAGAATGCAAATAATTTGAGGATTATAAATCAAACCTGTTCATTTCACACACTTGTCAGAAGGCATTTAAAGCTCAGCATCGCCTCCCTCCTGACCACAAGAAGCTGGATTATATAATCTGTAAATGAGTATGGATTTCTCAGCATAAAAAGGGTCATTTTGCTTCATCTATCTTCTGTAGACAGCAGAAAGCTTCTTCCATTTGTTAGACCAAGTATTTAAAGAGCTGCTGCGAAACACTCAGCCTGAAAGAGTAGGGGAAAAATGAAGCAAAGTGTAAATAGTCCAATATCTTTGCTTTAAGACTTTCTAAATTTATATAAATGCATAAAAAACTCCAACAGATTATTAGGGAAAAAAGATACATTCCATTGATGTAAGTTAAACAGGAAAACAGCAGCCCTTATTTAGTACAGCTCTAAGCCACAATTTGATAGAGATTGATTCTGTCCTCTGAGGAAGTAGGATGACATTCATGCCTGTTCCTATGTTCTTCCCAGGCATTCAGAGCTGACTGCAGTCTGAATGCAAGGAGGACTCTCAGTCTGACCAACACAGCCATTCTAACAGCCTCTTGTTAATTGCAAACTGTGCAGCCATAAAGCTGAATAACTCAGTGCTGAGTTGGAGTTCTAGAAGCTGTGAGAAAAAGCAGTGAAGTTTCAGCATCATGGCCTTGTGACTGATGCTTTCCCAAGCAATTCTCACCATCTGGTGTGAAGGGAGCTCTGACACAGCACTGCATTGCATGGTGGAAACAGAAACACTCCTAAAGTTCTGGTTTGGTGAAAGCTAGCTTCTCCTGGGAAACAGAATCTTCCACAGAAGGTGTGTTTCTTATAAGATGTGGGAACTGAGAACCCCAGATGAAAAACCCAACACTAGAGCTACTTTCATTTCTGAATCTAGAAGAGAGCAGTACATTTCAGAGAATCATAGTGTTGTTTGATTTGGAAGGGACCTATAAAAGTCATCTGGTCCAAATCCCCTGCAATGACCAGGTACATCTACAGACAGATTAAGTTGCTACGGGCCTGATACAGCATGGCTATATTCTTATTTTCAACACGTGTCCTCCTTTTGCTATTTAAAACATTTGCTTTGATTCTATGGAGAATTTTATGACTTAAAATTCTTAAAATATGTAGGCCAAGAAGAAAGTACCAGAAATACTCTCTTCCTTTAACTGACCCAGAAGGAATGTGAATGTTACAGAGGTTTGCAGCTAGATATTGTAATTAAGGGATTTAAATTTTACACTGTGCATAGTCGTATCTTATTGTCCACACATTATGGACAGGGAAATGGACGTGTTGATAACCGAGATACCCAGAAGTCATGCATAGAAGGGAGAAAGCAAGTATCTAAGTTCTCTTTCTAAGAAGAATAACCACCTTCAGAAACAAGCATTTGAACATGGCTGATAGGATATGCAGACCACAATCTGAATGATCCACATATGCAATTTTTTAGCTCTGTAAGTACCTAGATAAGCCTATCTGGAAGAAGCAGCAGCTGATCCAGAGACATATACAAATCCCAAATCTCCAAAATATAGTATTACACTTTACATTTAAAAAGTATCCTTCCAGAGGACAGCATGCCATTTTACAACTATTAAATATCAACTTTCAAAAAAACACCTCCAGGGATGGTGACTCCACCATCTCCTCGAGCAGCCTGTTCCAATGCTTTACCACACTTGAAACATGTATATCTGTTATTCTGCACAATTTGCTGTCTCTCCACTCCTGATTTACACCCCATTCAACAGGGATAGAAGTCTTAATTTTCTTTGCCTGGCTCACATATTTACACTACAGTTCCCCAGAATGGGAAGTGGTTATTATTTTGAGTTTACAAAGAGCTTAGCACTGAAGGGCCCTAGGCTCCAAACACTACACTTGTGCAAGCAATAATAAAAGTCAAACAATTCTCTGCTTCTCATTACACAGAGCTAGCTACAACAGAGGAAATAGTACCTTAGTATCTGGTTTTCTACCTCTGGCAAGTGGGAAAAACTCACTTCTTTCCCAAATGACTTTATCAGTAATTGGGAACGAAAGCTTTCCTGCAGGAAGGCTCTTACAAGTAGAAGCAGAAGTGATTATATCCAGTCTTTTATATCCAGTCTTATTATATCCAAGCTAAGACACCAATTCATGGTATATGAGTCCATGTCTCACAGGCATGAGAGGCTCCAGAAGCTCACACATAGGTGAGCCCAATGAGCAGTCAGGTGATAATCCCAGTACAGCCAACCTCAGGAAAAGGAGAGGCTAGCTGTAGGCTGGTGCTGCACAGAGATAACAAATGCTTGGTGCTTCCAGACTGGGAGGGTTGCAACCTGCTCCACAGAAAGTGAAAAAAAGAGCCAACGCACCATCTTTTAGCCTGTCAGCAGCAGGGAGACAGATGTTCTTTTATGCACTAATCTTCCTCTATACCCCTAGAAAATCAAGGGATTTTGTCAGTGAGAGACTACATGGCCAAACTCACTTAACGTATTGCAAAACGATTTGGGTCATTATGGATTAGGCAAGCTTCCCACTTCTCTGGGAAACTAAGCAACTCTTTAAAAGAGCTGTGTCAGATACAATCCTCTTTGATACACTCTGTCCCTTGTTGGAGTCTCACAAGGGACTGTGCAGAGACTGTGTACAGAGAGCAGCTGATATTCCTTTCTAACACCACTGACAATTGAGAGTAACTGTTACTGGGAACATATAAGGGACATCAGGCTTGGAGTCTCTGATGGTATTGATCTTTGGGTACAAGAGAGGGCACTGAATAAATACTGTTTAGGGGATGCATAGTATACAATGACTAAAACAGCAGCTTCCAACTTTCCTCTTTTTCTTTTCTCACCTGTTATGATCAAAATGATACTGGGAATCAAATCTCCAGAGGTGAAAAGCTAAAGCACAAGTGTGTAATAACTACCTTGTCTTATATGCCTTTCCCAGGTGCTGCCTGTTGTAATAGTCTCATTCACTGCATTTCCCCCTCTCACTGTCAATCATATGTATAATGGAAATAGAAATCATTAGAGCTAAGCAAATGATTTCATGATTACTGACTTATTCAATTAACTTGCTACACTTCTAACTACATCTTCTGAAATTTAATGCCATTCACTGATCAGAAATGTTTAAAACATTGCCTATATGTTATTATACATTGCTGAAGCTGCATGGCCTCAGTGCATCCCCAAAATGACCACAGATCAATTTCTATTGTCTACTGCCATAGGTCACTTTGGAGTTCACTTTATATATCACTTTTGATTGCTGTATTTGTTCATAATTTCACAACATTTAAGGCTAGAAGGCTTTCTTGAGTCACCTAAGTTTCTCCAGTTTCACATGGTTTCTCCTTAGAGTTCAGTAACTTCTTTTTGATGAAAATGAAGCAGCACAAAAAGAAGATGAAAGAATTCGTTCTGTGAACAGAGAAACTAATGAAAGCTGCCTTCACAGATCTAACTCTGTGCCTCTCTGTGTGATTTTCGTTGTCTTGCTGGGTGAGAAGCAACGTGTGTTATGCCTGTTTCAGAGTTGTGTGTACCAGTTCATAGGCTGCTACCTGCATGTCTGGCCAGCTGCCACTAAGTGGATTGCCTAATGTTACTTCTTGCTCTCTTTTAATTTAGAAGGTGCTAATTCTCTTCACTTTCCTCCACCCAACGACAGATTTCACCACTTCTGCTGATACTGAATTCTCTCTGAATTTCCTGCCTCCTCCCCTTCAAATTTGGTTGGGTTCAGCCAAGTCTGAAAGTTATGAGCCGCCTCTTGTATGTCAACCATCACATAGCAATATCTTTGTAGGGAGTCAATAATAAATGCAAATATGACTGAAGGAAGACTGAATTAAGTTAATGGTAGAATATTTATCTCCGTTCTTCAAGCTTTGGGGAAAAAAAACAGTCACAAAAATGAAAAATAGTTCATCTCTTTTAAATTAATTCATATTCTCAAGTAATAACACTTTGGTCTTGATTCTCAGCTAGGGTTGGTAGCCTTCCCTACCTGTAATAGATTTATGTAGAGATATATATTATATATACATATATAATAGTAATTATAAAATCTATAATAGATTTATATGTATATGTATGTGTATGTGTATGTGTATGTGTAGATGGCGTTGACTCATTTCTGAACAACAGATGAAAGACCAGTAGGTAGATTTGATTTTTTTTCTTTCTAGACGTTCATGGATTGTGATAGCTTTAATTTTAAACTACCAGTGCAGTCATGCAGCTTTATGTATTTTGGAGAGCTTTACATTGAATGCATCAGCCAAAGCAAAGCTCCAGCACTCCTTATGCACCACCTTTAAGAGCCTGACATTTGTTGTGAATTCATTTCCCCCTATAATATATTCTTTACATATTTTAGTTTCAGAAACCCTGAAATAACACTGTCAGAAGCCCTCATACTTCACTTCGATGGAGAAAAGACCACACAACCATATTTACCCAAGAAATAACAGGCAGAAAACTGAGCCTCTGGGCATTTCCATTTTGCTAGTATGCCAAACACATTGTAGCAACCCTTTAAAAAATTGGTAGGAAGGAGGTTGGAAGAGGATGTGATAATGAATCCATATGTAAGGGTAGAAAAACAGCTCTGTAAGTGGTTTTCTTTGGAAAAGATCTCTTCATTTCTAAACTAGTGTTCTCTGATTTTACAGTCCAGTGCCTAGAACCTGAACTAAGGGGAGGGTAGTCTTTTATTTGAGGTGATGGCACCTAACTTGGTGATGGCTCCGTGATCCAACATGTTGCCTGCATGGCTAAGCTACCTGTTGGCTTAAGAGAAGGAAACCAGAAGTTTTATCATCTGTATTAATGGTATCTCCTTTTCTGGAACGTCTCAAGAAGAGCAGAAGTATAATTAACACTACCTATGACATAGGAAACTGAGTGACCTATATGTGATACTACAACATTATTTTCTCCAAGGAACAATGATTTCTGAGGTGAAGAGCTTTTCCTCTGCACTAGGTCTATACACTGATGTAACTCCACTGCTGGAATCTGAATTGCATTAGCATGAACTTATATATGATACGGATGTGCTGCAGTGGCTAGAGAGTGGTTCTCCTTGACTTATCCTCAAGTCACACAGGTGTAGCTAAATTTCTACTTAGAAGCCAAATTTACAGTGATCCATAATTTTGATTCTTGAAGAACCACAGGAAACCAAGACTCGAAAATAAAGCTGAACTTCATTTCCTGCAGACGAAGTAGAAACGACCTTACGATTATTTAAAGAAAAAGGCAAGAAATTCCTGAGCTATAAGATGGTCTGCAACTGCAATAGCACATTTATGCATAGATCAATTTATAGGTACTTTCCAAGGAGAAAAAGTCATCGCATATTTTATTAATATTTGTTTAAAGCAAGCCAACTATGCAATTTATGACTTAATAAGTCAACAGTCCTGGGAAATATTGATTTCTTTTTTTAATGAGTGAGAATATATACCTGATGCCACAGCTAAGAACACATTTTACTAAAACTACTTATTGCTTTCATTTTGCAAATGGTGTGGCACTTTTCAAGCTGACATGCTACAAAACCAGAATGACAGCAAATGCCCCATTGGATGATGCGCATCCAGAGCAATATTCCAAAGTTATTTGATTCATGAATTATTCATGAAGGAGACAAAACATACACTCTTATTATTTTTAACATTTAGATCATAGAATCACAAAATATCCCAATTGGAAAGGTATGTGTGGAGATCGTTGAGTCTACCTCCTAAAAATAGTAGAGAAATGTAGTGGTGATCCTTAAACAATGTACGATGAGTGTCCCTTTGCATCATATCTGAAATACTACTGTTTATCAATGAAATAACTGTGGAAAAGTTTTCCTTGGCTTCATAGAGGGCAAATTAACACAGAATATAGCCCATGATCTGCCTGCCTAGCCATCTGATTGTCACCTAGACTGATCATTTAAGCCCTTTTTTCTGCCTTAATGCAGCAAAGATTTGTCTTTTACCTTCAATTTGCCCTAGAAACTTTAATTATTTAACAGATTAAAACAACCATTTCAAATTAATCCTCCAATTCAGTGCATAAAAGTTTTCAGAAAACATTATCACCCCTAGTGAAAAGAAAACAGCACAGCCTTCAGTGCAGTGCTGCTGTCATTTTGTTGTAATTAACTGCTGAAGATCTGACTTAAATTTTCAGGGACATAGGTCAAGTTAATTGCTTTGTTGCTTAGCAAAAGAGAAGGAGAACTCAGCAGGGCTACTGGAACAGCAGCTACCTGCAGTTAATAAAGATTTTGAAATACTGGTTTCTTGAGACTAATACAGCTTAAAGAATGTGATTTTGCACAGCCTGCAGAGTTCTAAGAACAATGAGTTATTTCCGAAATGTCTGCAGATGAACAACGAAGTTACTGCAATTGCATCCAAAAGCATGCAAAGGAGCTAAACAAAGAAAACTCTGTAGGGAGATTTACAGGCTGGACTTCCTTTCTTTAGTTGGAACAAGGTGCATAAATACTAGATGAATGTTTCTATCAAAACAAACAAATAAATCCCTGTTTTGTGAAACAAACTTCTTTTTAAAAGTAATAATCAGAGCCAATCCATAAATAGTGTATACCAGTTGGATGCCTGTTTTTAAGGATTTGGCTGTTGATTAGTCTTGCTGATGCAGATATTTTCCTTCCTATACTGCTATAGCAGTATATCAGCAAAGGAATACAAGTTTATCACTTTTATTTTGGTTAAAAAACATCTTTTCCACTCAAACAAGAACAGTGTCACTGTCCTAGTCTGAACTGACACTATCCTTAGTAGGTAAATCATGGAAATTTGGAGTTTATGTCCTGTTGTCTGTAGCATATGAGTTGCTTGAAGACAAATTTTTAAAAGCAAGATCCTTTCTACTTCTGTGGACAGATGTCTGAGTTTAGTTATCAATGTGAGCAAAGATGGCTGTATAAATGCAACCTGGAATTTTTTAGTCATGCAGAAGTGTTGTATTGAGGAAAAAGATAAGAGATGAGTTAATTAATGCCCAAGTGGTGCACTGGTCATCTAATGCTCCTCAAAAGATCAAAGATAATAAGGATCAACTGTAGTTGGAAAACTCACAGTCCTACACATCAAGCTATTTCTCCAACAGAGAGTAAAAGAGAAATAAAAAAACATGTTCCTGCTATTTCAGCCTTGAAAGCATCACAGGTACCTGAGGAGTCAGAGGGAAGACAAAAGACTGAGGACAGATGGGGGCTGGAGTCCTCTGATTCCAATTTAGATGGTGCATTAGCTGAGCCAGAACTGTTGTTATGTATATATATATTTATACAATCATAGAATGGTTTGAGTTGGAAGGGACTCATAAAGGCCACCTGGTCCCGCTCTCTGCAGTGAACAGGGACACCCACAGCTCCATCATGTGCTCAGAGCACCATGCAGTCTGACCTTGGGTATCTTCAGGGGTGAGGCATCTACCATATCTCTGGGTAACCTGTTCCTGTGTTTTACCACTCTTACTGTAAAAAACTTCTTCCTTATATCCAATCTAAATCTCCACTCTTTTAGTTTGAAATCACTTCCCCTTGCCCTATCACAATAGACCCTGTCCCCCTCTGTCTTATGGACTAGATACTGAAGGGCCACTTCAGGTCTCCCTGGAGCCTTCTCCAAACTGAACAGGCCCAGCTCTCTCAGCCTGTCTTCATAGCACTTTTGTCTGAGTGCTAGCTTCCTTGTGCACAAGAATGTTTAAATGATGTATAAACTAAGATTCAATCATAAACAAGCTAGAAAGGAGGAGAAAGTTGTTAGCTGGATCAACTTTCTGAAGAAAAAGTTTACCTGTCGCAGACCTCCACTTTAGGCTTGGAAGCAAATCCTCCAGAGGGGATTATTTCTCTATATAAGCCATTGAAAAAGTTCAGATACCTACCATGAAGGTGCCAAATTTTCAGAGACCAGCAACTGCTCCTGAATAACTCCTTCTTCCTGAACACCTCTAACCTTGTCTTCATCCTTTGTAGCCCTCAACACAGCCACAAAGAGTGAATGATCTTACTCTCATATTCAAGAGGAGCATTCTGTTATAATTTCCTCTTCCTGCTTCTAGTTTTCATAATGTTTTTGGCTTACGTTTTCTTTAGTCCTACCAGCAGACAGCTGCATAAAGATTTATCTCACTGTAACGCAACCAAATAAATTAGCATCCCAAAGAACTTTCTAGCAAAGCCTGCAAACCTAGAGGCACAGGAAAACTGATATTACTGCAGAAGACAATTATTTGGTTTAAGAAGGATAAAGATTCTGCAAGGATTTCATTCTAGCTTAGAATTTGCAGGGGCATTACAGCTATAAATCAGGAGGAAACTGAAAATCCTCAGATGGTCCAATTTACTGACAATTTTTCCTCCACATTTACGTTAAATAAACAAATAAATAAATAAATCTAATAGCAGAATGGGTTTTTTACTGTTGGATTTGTTTATACTGGATTATACTTAGTGTTGGAAGCTTTCCAAACTCTGCACAAGTTTCACTACCACTTGGAAAAGTGTACAGTACCTACATGTGTTTCAGAAAACTGTCACAGTAGGAAGAAACCTTAATAAAGGACTAGACATTGCTGTCCTTACTTTGAGCAAATACAGGAACCTGGTTCGTAATCCAGGTTTTGGAAAAGCAATTAATGATTGTGGGTGCATCAGGTATTAGGTGCTCAGCTAGAAAGACCTTGAAGAAAGCTGAATTTTGGAATGTGCTCTGCTCTGAATGCAATTGTTGGCATCCAAAAAATATTGGTTTTGCTGGTGTTCTCCGATGAGAGCTGAATTTTAAATTTCCATAGATGGATTTATATCATCAGCCTTTTAGGTTTTTCTTATTTGTTGGAATGCTATTGCTTGGTTTGCATTCTTATGGGAACCAGAGCTGAAAGGGCATTCCCAAAAAGTTATATGTTTTGTTTGAGGCATTTATTAAACCGAACAATAATACAATATCCAAACATGAATCATTTTGGTTAAAATTGAAACTGAAATACAAATGCCATTCTGACCCCTTGATAGAGGTTTGAGTGTGTTCACATTCCCTTTATATCATCAATTTTCCAGCAAACAAAGACCATCTCTGACAGATCTACAGTCTGTTCCAGCAGGACAGATCTGTCTAATTCCCATGTTGGCATTAGAATTGTATCTCTCCTTTAGAAGTAACCACTCAATCATCAAATAATGGACTGCTACACAATACATTTGACTACTGACATTTTTAGGCATATGCCTTTTATTCCCAAGTATGCCTAATTATACTCTGCTGTACCTTTTCAGGATTCACTGTATGATTTTGTTCTCCTTGGAACAGGGCTCTAAAAAATTCTGACCCAAACGTTATGAAAATCCCACCATAATTTTCAAAGACTTCTAGCTGCCTATATTTTGTTCTGACAGTAAAGCATACATTTTTGCATTCATTTGCCATCACTTCCTGACAGTAAGATAAAGAAATCCACTCAGGAGTTTACATAAAATGAACTTGGATTTTCAAGTCTAAAATTAACTTCTCAGATTGATTTCTACCTCCCTCACACTCACCCTTTGAACAGAATGCACAAAAAGCTGTAATATCTGTACATAAAATTGTCAATTTATAGAACTGCTATGTGTACAACGACAAAAAAATACAATGAAAAATCCTATAAGCCTAACCTTTCCCTAGGATTTTTCTAAATATCTTTCTAGCACAGAATGTTGTTCCAGTTGGCTTCAGTGGGGCTTCTAGATATCATTTTTGTATCTTGCTCTATATAGCACGTTGTGGTTTAACCCCTCAGGCTGCTCACTCTCTGCTATCAGTGAGATGGAGAGACAACTGGGAAAGAAAACAATAAAGTAGAGCTCATAGGCTGAGATAAAAGCTATTTTCTAAGACACAAATGAAAGGGGAAAAAAAAATAATAGTAATGATAACAGATATACGTGGCTGTTCCGAAAGTAATACCTCCTAATTTATTCTGTTGGCCAGTGACATCAGAGGGAGATGCTGATGGGGTGGCAGTAGAGTCTGAAACTTCCCACCAACATTCTGTTACATTTCGTTGCCGTGTGAGAGATGGCAGCAGAGAGGCAGTCTGATAGAATGATGTCTGACATGGAAGTGAGTGAGAAGTAAATGTTTATCACTGAATTACTCCATGCAGAAAAGAAGAAGGCACCCATTGGCATTCCTGGATGTGCACTAATGATTAGAAAACAGAGGTTTTAAGCACAGTGACTACATTGAAAAATAGTGATGGAGATGTGGGATTTCTTGGGGTCTCAGGTACCACAGCACAGTCCCTTTGTGTCGTACTTTTCTGGATTTTCTCTTTTGTTTCTCCTGGTTTGTACTTTGTTTCTATGTTAGCACCAATGCTATCACAGAATCACAGAATTGTAGGGGTTGGAAGGGACCTCCAGAGATCTCTAGTTCAACCCCCTGCCAAAGCAGCTCCCTAGACCAGGTTGCACAGGTAGGCATCCAGGCAAATCTTGAATATCTCCAGAGAATGAGACTCCACCACCTCTCTGGGCAGCCTGTTCCAGTGACCCTCACTGTAAGGAAGTTCTTACACACATTTGTGCAGAACTTTCTATGCTTCAATTTGTGGCCATTTCTCTTTGTTCTATGACCACTCACTGCTGAGAAGAGTCTGATTTCATCCTTTTGCCTCCCACATCTGTACAGCTTTTGAATGATTCCATAAGGATCTCAAGTAATTTGGGATAGAAAGGCCAATTAATTTATGTTAATGACTTTTTTGTTTGTTTCTAAAACAGTGTTGGTTGAAGCTCAGCTAGGGTTGTGACCACCTTGGATCTCAAGTGGCAGAAGACAAGCTCATTTGAAGGGTTCAGCTTCATTTCTAGCTGTAGATTTTTGTGAAACCATGAAGTCTGCCTGTCTCTGACCAGCTGTGTAAATTCACCTTGTGTGGATGCAGGCATATCCCTCGGGTAGCAGTGTAGCCATGACAACATGAAGATCAGTGTCTGCTGCCCACTGAGCATCTGTCTGTCTTCTCTTCTAAGCTCCCTTGGGATGAGTTCAGCTAAACAGGATAAATCTCTTTCTTCTGTATTCTCTATTTTGAGTATTTGACTTTACAGTAAGCATTGTCTCACACATGGCTTCGCTGGATTCTTCTGCTTTTATAGCAATGAAGATCTAACTGACCGTTACAGAGTGCTTACAGGACTGTTCCTGTCCAACTCTATGGGTCCTCTTCTGCTAAAGCACAAAATGGGCATCTCCAGCACACAAGAACCTCTTCAGTTCTGAATCACCACTTCAAAATGCCTCTCCCTCCGAGATGAATAGATATTAAGCTCTGTGGTCGATTGTTATTGTCTTATATTTGCTAGTTGGGATTAGTCTGCCAGTCCTTGCAGGATGAGGGATCCTTCTTCCCCTTGCCACGCACATGGTTGTCTTCTTCCAGGAGCTATTTGTGGCACTTCAACCTTCAGTACAGAAAGTGTGAATGTGTAAAGAGACTTCAGCCCTGCACTGAATGCGTCTGAGTCCTTTCAGGTTTTTTTTCAGTGTAAAAAATACCTTTCAGGTTTTTTCAGCTACTTGCATTCAAAAAGTCATGACCCGTGCCTCAAAAATGAGAAGAGCCTCTTCTCAGTGATGAACTCTGCCACATGCCTATACCTCTTCTCAACACTAGTAGAGAGAAGTATCACTTCTACAGGTATTTGCAGATTATTCATGCTGTAAGATTGTCTCCTTCAGGATCTCTCCCTCAACCTGGTAGCTGCTTAGTCCATCTCCTACCCTGCAGTGTTGCAGCTCCATGAACGTGGAAAAGGTCACTCCTCACTTCAGTCTTTCTCTTTTATCTTCTTCACACCCTATGCTCTGTCTTTCCTGCTCTTTGACTAGTTTTCTTTTTATTCCATTTCTACTGCAGGCTCAGCCCCTCTGCTGGCTGCAACCAGAGGAAAACCCTTACAGTGACTGTCAAAGACATTTGACACACTGCAGTATAAAGGGCAATGTCTGGGAAGGGCATAGCAATGTGATACAGACTTAGGATATCAGATAACATTATCAAAAGGTAAAGTTTAACGTAATTCTTAGGTCATGCTTTATATTTCAAAGCAAGCTTTGCCCTGCATCTCATTCTCTGATCAACCAGATGTATTACTGCCTGTAATAATTTTAGTTGAACAGTCCCTGTTTTTTCCTCTTTTCATTTTGCACTAGCCCTCAGTTTTATCACAATCATGTAGACTCAAAAATCAGATAAAGTGGTTCAACTCTTGAGAAATATTGCCCTTTATTCCCCTTACTGCTGCATACTGACTCCTGTATTCATTAGTGCCAGGACCTTACAAGATCAAACTTAATTGCAACTTCTTTCATAGTCAGAAGTTCAGGGCATTTGAGAGATCTAGAGCCTCTGTGAGTTTAGACCATGAGTTAGTTAACTAACTTTGTCATTAAAACCTGTTGGTTTTGATGTTTTTCACCTTGGATTTTATTTTGTATAAACAAGTACAGTAAGAGGAGACATTTTTAATAGTGATGCACAAAGTTTGGCACCCACTCCTATATTTAGCATTCAATTAAAATTATCTCATTTTTTGGAGGTGTTAAACAACTTAAGATTCTCTTGTTGCTTCTGAGATCTCTCATATGATCATTATAACAAAACTCCATGTGATGTTTGGATAGATGGACCAGGGTACCTTCTATCTCCCGGCTAAATGTGTGCTTATACACTCAATTTGACTAACATCTCTTTATTCTTTTTTTAATACCTTGCCAGTAAATTGATGAAAATTGAGAGGTTTATTTCCAGTGATGATCATACAGTACAGTCAGTTTTATCATTTCAAGCCTCAGTAAAATTGCCAGCACTATATTTGTCCATTACAGCTGTGTTCCTGTACGAATTTCATGGAAAGCTGAATCCATGCATTTCCACAACATCCTCTAAGGATATCCAATCTTACTTAATGAATCAAATATTTCAATTGAGTCATGGTTATTTTTGCCAAGAAGGCACATATTCATCAAAGTATTCTGTTTTCTTAACGTTTTGGAGGAGTTTGGTACAATCATAGATTTGTTTGAGTTGGAAGAGACCCCTTAAGGCCATCTGGTCCAACTCCCCAGTAGTGAACAGGGACACCCACAGCTTCATCAGGTGCTCAGAGCCCCGTCCTGCCTGACCTTGAGTATATCCAGGGATGAAACATTCACCACCACCCTGGGCAACCTGAGCCAATGAGTCTCTGAATGATTAAGTACAAAGCCCTTTCCACCTATTTTTGAAATCCTGACAACAGCTAAAACATAGAAGAAGGAAATTACAGTTGTCTCTATATCTGCCCAGTTTTTAGGTCTTGTTAATGCTGTTGAGTATAGTCCTTATGCAAAAAGAATACACACAGGAACCCCTTTTCTCTCTCTCTCTCTCTCTTTTTTTTTTTTCACTCTAGTCCAAGTCTCACTGCTCTCAGGAGTTTCAAGACAGGCAATATGGAATATGGAATATTTACTTGCCCTGCTGAGACATTTTTTTTTTCCTCAGGAAAACAACAACAACAACAAAAAACCAACGCCAACAAGCAAGAAAAAAAATCAGTTGTGCCTTTCAGTTTTAATCTTGTTTGATTTTCTTTGCCATGAATTGCAAACAGATAAAAGGTACTTCCACTTTTCTGAAGTCTTTATATGCCTAGGGACTTCTGTGACCCAGAATCTGTACCTTTGCTATTAGCTGTGGTTAGAATATCATTAGCAGATTTTGCATTAATAGATAGAAGCCACCACAAAGACATTTTGATATTTCATTTGAGGGAAGGTCAGGAAACTCCTGGAAAGCATGCAGACATCTAGCACCTCTGCTCTGCCTGACCAGCCCAGTAAATTAAGAGCCCAGATTCTGGTGATGGAATGTAAACACTTTCATACCGAAGCTTTTGTGTGTGATGTTTTGTTCTTAAGGTACTTATGTTTGTGGCTTTTGTAAATGCTCTTTAATTCCTCAGAGTGTTGACTCATACTGGCCAGCAAAGGTCCTCAAGAAGCCATTCATTTATTCAAAGTGCTCTGACTGCAGCCTTCTTATCTCATGTCTTCACATATCTTTCTGTCACATCCAGCACTCGAAGGCAATATATCATCCAATTATAGTAGCTAGCCACTAGCAGAAGATCATATCAGATAGAGACACATAACTAATACTCAGTATATTTGCAATACAACCCAGGTAAAAAGTGATCCTATCAGGGCAAGAAACAGACCACTGCTATTGTTTGAAATGATCTGTAAATATTAGGTCATCTTGTTCACAGACAGTATTGAGCTGTTGATTTCACTGTGAGTGTTTGATCTGCTATCTTTAGAATGTAGCTGGATTTTTGCTAAATTAACTTCATTATACTTTTCAAGCTCACTGCAAAAGATAAACATGAATTCAGATTGTAATGCAATACTCTTTGCAATGTTACACTCACATTTATTTTATTATTAGCTTTAAGGAAAGGCAGCTTCATTTGATTCCAATGGAAAGCTGACTAAGACTGGGCACAGAGGATCACAGAAAAGAGTAGACAGAAATATACTGGCTGGACAGAAGGTCCACTCATGATAGATGCAGATTTGAGCTCAGTTTGAGCATATAGCAAAAAAAAAAACAAACCCAAAACATTAAGAATATTTCATACAGTTCTCCAAGTTACACCACACTAACCAATCTGAGGTAATATTTCCTTCTTCATTTAGGAACCTAGAAGGGTCTGAGTACTTCCAAAATTAAGTACTCCTGAGCACAGTCATTAATGCAGTGGATGAAAGTCTCATTCACTTCAGAGAGACCCCAAATAATTTTTTTCTGTAATGACCTTGCATGGCAGATAAACATGGGGTATTTCATATCACAATATCTTGACCACTAATGCAGAGGAAAAAAATAAAAGCAAAGTTCTTTCTCTATGTGAGAATATCCAGGAGTGACTCAATTCACATTATATACCCCAAATATTTGAATAGCCAGTGTGATTTAAGAATGACTTAAAGCAACACATTATTTGAAAATGATGCCCATGGTACCTGAGATATACGTCCATGCTGCAACTTTACATGTTTTTGTCTCCACTACAGGAGAGAGCTTAGTTTTGTATCACTCCCATGTGACATGATTGGACAAACACATTCCACCAAGCATCCTTCACTGTCATTTCTTTCCTCAAGGCACAGGCTATACTGCAGAAGATATCAGAGTAAAGGAAGCTGAGTCCAAAGGACAGCTCTCTTCACTATTGAAAGCAACAGAAAACCTTAGGATTGAACAGAAAAGGCTCTCCCTTTATCCGGATGCATCTAAAATCTCACTGTTCCAAGTCTGAGTTCTTTCTGTAATCAATGGAAAAGGGCTGGCACTTCCTGTAATAGGGATCTCAGAAAAGCAGGATAATGTCTGTCATTGACTGCTAATTAATGTTGTTTCAGAGTAAGAGCACCTTCATAGACAACAGGGCATCTGGCAAGGATAACAGCTCTATACAGTCTGTGAAGGTAGATTTAAAGAATCTAGCTTTTCTTTTTTCTAACACTTGAGTGACTCCTGTTGGCTTTGAGTCAACCCTGCAATTATATAAACTCAAATGCTGCCACGAGCAAAAAAATATCCCCCACCAAACAGCCACAAACCAAAACAATAACAAAAGCCATAACATAGAAGGAATGGCAACAACAAGCCTTCAGCAATTACATTTACAATTCCTAGACAGAAGGATAGAAGGGACTATGAAAAAGAAGACACAATATTTCTCCTGCTTGTTTGGATCTTGAGTTGAGGATGGTCAAACTCTGTGGGAGGCACTTTGTTTCTGTTTAGTTTTGATCTCATTTTTCAGTTTATGATCTCATTTTTCAGATCACAAATAAACAGTTTGTTTCCATTGATTGAAGTGCTTAGGCAGCAATTTACTGGGTATGAAACACCCAAATTGATGGCACAGAGCCCTGCACCTGACGAGGTGATGAAACCTAAGAGGTAGGTTTGTAATACCTGAATTTCTCTTTGGGTGCTCGTATCTACACTCCTGATAAAAAATTATCATCTTAGGAAAAGATTTAAGACACGCTTATTACTCCTATGTCATCTCATATTTCCCCATCTTGGTAAGTATGGCACATGGCTCATATCTGTTATTTCTCCTAGTCCCCAGATTAGATCATAGCATTGCTTTGTTCAGTAACTGTTTTCCTACTTTGCCACATCTCTTCATACCTTTTTGCCCTGCCCTTCAATTATCTTTGAAATGAGGTGACAAATGTGTGCTTCTTTCCCTACTTCATCATGCCATTAGATATCTCAGAGGGTTGAAATCTGATACTTCTATCTAAAGACTTTTTTATCTCAACAGACTCCACAATGCTATGAAGTGTAACGTTTATATCAGGAGGTACCATCCATCCCAAGTCCCAGATAAAGAGATCACTTTTGACTCTGTGGGAGTTGCTAGAGGACAGCTGGTATTTTCTGGAGCCCTGGATGCCTGTGAAGATTGCCTAATAGATGACAACAGCTTCTGATAAAGACCTGGGTGCTTAAATTAGCCGAGAGGAACAAGTGTCAAGAAGAGTGGCTCATCTTCCTTTACAAACATGGAGATGTTTTGGTATGTACAAGGCAGCAGATGGAGCTTATAGCGTGGGGTAGAACAACCAACAGGATCTGCTGATTATGGTTTGGTCACCTTTGTCCTGTTTTGATAGCTTTAGCTCTGATGTGTGTTTGCAAGCCCATAGGATCATAACATCTCTTAACACAGACCTTTCCATGGAGATGTCAGAAGACAAAGCCTCACCCAGGCCTTCCAGGTTGCACCTCATGGCTCACCCCTTTCTATGGAACCTAAGGACTCATTATTATTTACCAGAGAAGAGGAAGACAGCTGGTAAAGGATGAAAAATAGAGAAAAAGGAAGATAAATGGTTTCAATTTTCATCAGAAACATTAATTTCTATTGTGAAAGCTGGTTGGCACAGATGGTTTCATTAAGAGACTTCTCCAAAGATGACTGAAGACAACAGAAGGATTTCCATTGATACTGGCGAATGTTTCACTGATTCTGGAAGGCCAGATCTTGATTAAAAGATCCAACATCTGCATCTCCAGTATGAGAAAGCTTTGAGGAGGGGAGATCTTATGGAGCCATATGAGTCCATATCTCTCATAGCCCCAGAGTTCCCAATTAAAGTTTTGGTGCTCTTAAAGTTTTGTAATTAACTCCTCTGGAAGCGTGATTGTGGCCATAGCATGCATGATATCTCTGAGCAGGCAAGCAACACTTCTCATTCATTGATGCTTAAATAATTGGAAAAATCACTCATCCATTACTATTTTACAACCACAGCCACAATCCTCTCCTGAGCTGGCACCACAGCTGGGGATGCCCTATTTCCATTTAATAGGATGAAAACCATGTGGCTGTGAACCAGCTGGTTCTGTCTCTGCCTCCTTAACAGGAACACATTTGCTGTATTCAATCAGCTGTGCTACAGTTCAAACTGATGGCAGGGCTCACACCTCATTTCCACATACAGAGGCTGTGAACTTTCTAAGGCTGCAAACATTTCCCTTGCTGACCTCCTGTGTACTAGGAGCCAGTTTATTTTTAATTTTTTTGAATGCCATTGTGTGGTAGATACTATGCTGACAGACCAGGCACCTTCATCCCCTAAAGCTTTTATTAATGGTACTTCTTCTTTCTGTCCAAGCTTTTTCTGCTACATTTATTATCACACACGCTTGGGTGTATAAATATGCATTAGGATGTCCATAAATCACTGTGCAGCTCCAACTACACAATGAGAGTGCAATTCCACAGTGCTTTAACTAATCTAAACCAGAGCTATAGCAGTTCCTCTCTCCTTTACTCCCTGATACATGTTCCTACCTTCATCTTTGAGCTGGCACTAGCAGATTTGTTATAAAGATTGATAGTTTGTGTAGTGATCATGGAGTGAGCAGGTTCAGGGAGCCAATGCAGATAAAGTCATATCATACAAGATTTTGGCCCATTCATTTTATCAAATTATGTCATCCTGTACTGACAATGTAAGGCAGTGAATCAGACCATGTAGGATTGAGGACAGTATGACAGCATTCCTGATTTAGAGCAGGTTCAAGTGCCCTGGTGGTTTTCTCTGTGTGTGTGTGGGGGTGAATGTGTCTGTAGATTTTTATTTCTAGGTACACACGAGCAAAAAACTATAGACCAGGAGTTTCAGGGCTCTTACATATTGAATTGGAGAATAAAAGTGCTCTGAAAGATCCCAGATATGCCATAGTAAGCATTTACAGGAGCAGCAAGATGACATTTCCCAGGCAGGCACTGATTTGGTTCTAATCCTGACCTCTCTGGAAGTGCAGCTGGGTGAACACCTGAACACCACCAATCAGTGATTAATGCTACTTGGTTCATCAGGAGTAAGGAGCTGTAATTGCCTCAGCTTTCAAGTCTACTCTGCTGCTGATGAGATGGTCACAAGTGTTGCTCATTGTACAGGGACCAGGGCTGAGTGAAGCTTATAAAGAGGGTAGTGATGAAGTTAGTGTAGGTTTATTGTTTTTTTTTTCTTTGTATTTATTTATTTTTATTAGGTACAGAGCAAGAGTGATATAAATGGTTATTGGAGTGATAAGTAGATGGGAAGATGGATGAGATGAAGTAGAGATGCTAGTGTGAAATGATGGAGAGGTGTGCTAGGCAGCTATGGTGTGCATGTTACTATCTAGACTGGGAGGACAAGGGATAGGATAAGAGCATGGTGAATGAACAGAGGCTTTCCCTTTTTAATATTTCTGTTATTGCAAATCCAATGTAGGAATTGCCACCAGTATATTTAGGTACTGCTGTTATCTGCAGTTCTGCTACAGTAGCTCTCCGATGAGTTATGCAGACAAGAAGCATTCAAGGCCATTTAATTAATGCAGTGGAAACTTCTCTACCAAGTGGGTCCAGCAGTTATGGTGATGCAGAAGAAATGAGGCTTGATACAGCTTTTAATGACATGGGGATAAGATGCCTTCACTTCTGGGTGATGAAAGGTAAATCATTTATTTCCACCTGCTTATAGCAGTAGTGGCCACTTCAAGAGAAAAGCAGCAGTTTAGTCACCTTACCAGGTAATTATTTTCATTTCCTATTATGGCATTCCTGTTTTTTCATTGAATTGCATGTGTATTTTTTCTTTTTTACATATTCCATGACAGTAAAATTGTATTCCTCTGCAAATATTGATTCAGCTGTCATTACAAATGCATTAGTTGTGCTATTATTGACATTGTTTAACCTTCTACTACTGCCTTGTAACCACAGCTAAATGAGCATCTTTTCCTCTTTCTGTAAAGATGTTTACTCACTTTTCCAGTATTTCTCCTGCAGTTTTCTCATACATTCCCATGTAACAAAAATTCTTTTCCCTTTTTCTAAGTTAACAATGTGAATGCTGAAAGTAACTTATATTTTCTACATCTAAATACTATTGAATTTTTCTTTCTGAAGGGTGGTTTTTATCTCAACTTCTGAATCATTCTGAATCCTTTGATAATCAATATCATCTTACAGATGCTGATTAATAACTGGAAAATAGTAATCACTGATTAAAGAAGTAAAAATCTCACAGTTTTTTCACATGGTATGTTGCACTACAATTTGAATAGACACATGGCAAATATGCTAACCCATTTGGTTGGGTAAAAAAGCTTTTCTGGAATAATGAGCTTAAATATCTTAAGCAACTCCTCCTTCCCTGGAGTAAGTTTTGGACCATTTGAGCCTTATTGTAGTCTTCTTGGTTACTTGAAGTGCAAGGAGCATGGTGTTGAACTTGTGCAGTTCTCCAAAGCCACTCCAGCAGGCTCTGCCTCACCAGGGAAAGGGACTGTATGTGCCAGGACCAAAAAATAGTGAACAGTGCCTTGGTAGTGCAAAGCCAGAGGAAACAACGATGGAGGTCCACAGAAATGCTGATCTGCAAATCAGTCATTCAAATCAAATATAAGGACAGAAGGCTAATCAAGCCACCCAGTAGCTGGTTTCCTCTGATGTTTTCCTCAGGATAGCTGGCACTCTTGTTGCCAGCTTTAACCACTAGAGCAAAAGTATGATAGGCTTACATCATAGAATTGTTTGAGTGGGAAGGGATCTGTAAAGGCTGTTTAGTCCAGCTCCCCTGGTATGAACATGGACACCCACAGCTCCATTAGATGCTCAGAGCCCTGTCCAGCCTGAACTTGAATGTCTCCATAAGCTTCAAAGCCACTTCAAATTTACAGCAAGTTTCATTTTCCCATGTAATTTAGTCACAGATATACAATATCCAAGAACTCTGAATGAAAGTAAATGCTTTCTGAAGAGGTTGATTTGGTTTCTAACTGTGGTATCTTCTACATTCACATAAAATATTTCCCTCCTACTCTGGGAAACCTGTAATTGCAGGAAGGCTTCTCAGGTTCTGTGGGGAGAGGCATTACAGTAACTCTGAGCTCTGCTACAAAGCTAATTGTAACTGGCTGTTTAAAGAGTATATTTAGCTCTAGTGGTGGCATCACCATGCAATCTCAGAACTGAACAGCAAGTTTTGACTCTAGTTCCCACTTTGCCTCTCCTTCCTGCCTGCTAAATATTTCCTGGATTGCATAAGGCTGTTTGCCTTGGTTCTTTTCATGTGTGATGTGCTATTCTCTTGTAGGTAAATCTCTCACAAATATTCATTGCTTCTAAGCAGAAAACTTACAGGCTGATCCCTCTCTATTCCAGAATCCTCCTCCAGGTAAGCTAACATCATTTGGATGAGTATTCACCAGCTCATCCTCAGCAAGGTTGGAGCAAGGCTTGTAATTCCTTTCTGTGATCCCTCTGGGCTATCTTCATTCCCTGTAGCCGTTCTTGTGTTCATTCATAAGTTCAAATATCCTATTCTGCCCATGTAATCCTTTAGGCAAGGAGTAGTGGTTGGGAGCTAGTGAAGTTATCTTGACATATCTTTAAGGAGCCCAGCCTTTCCTACCTAACCTGAAGGCAGCATTCTTGTTCAAATTCTCATCACCAGGGTTTTATCATCTCTAGATTTACTGAAGTTAGGTATGTTTAGACCTGCCTAGAATCTAGTTTAAGCTTGTGACCAAAGGTCCATGAGCAGTTGATAAAGAGATGTAGGAACCTGGGTTGACTTTTCCTGTCCTTTAAGAGAAAGAACAGTAGAACTGTTAAAGGGTTCCTCTCCTCTGATATGTCATGATTCCCGTGACTCCTGAAGTTCAATTTTCTTTTAGTTCTTATTTGTCTGTTAGAGGTTGTGTTGCTTTTTTTCCGCTATATGGGCTGTGGTATCTTTTTATCTGTAAACTATTTCAATTAACAGAAACTTTGCTAAGTTATAAAAGAACTTGTAATCCAATATTACTACACTGAATATTAGTCCATATATTAATATTCAGCTTCTACTGTTGCTTGCTCTGTCATTTTCTTTACAGGTAACAGTCCACAATGGATTCAGACATTGCATTTGACTAAACAAACGTTTAACAAATGATTGCAAGCTGTTAAGAAGACCTTAAAATATGTTTAATATCTTTCAGTACAAGTTCATGCAGATTACTTTTTCCAACCATTTTGTAACTGAGAAAGACAAATCTTGCTGCATCCATCAAATACATTTGCACCCATATTTGAATGCTTCTGGAAACTATTAAGGACTACTCTTAATAATAACTGCATACCAAAGCATGAAGTAATGTCTTCACAGCTCGTAGCAGGGCCCTCTGTATGGCCAAGACTGCAGTTAGACACTCAGTATTAGTATGTAATTATCATCTCTCTATGGAGAGGGAAAAAAACCAACCCCTAAAAATTAAGAGATACAGAAAAGTATTGCTGGACTGGGACTGCAGTATTTTTATTTAAGCAGAAGCCTGCTGGTGTCACATTCAAGTCTTGAGGGAACAAGGCTGAAGCCACTGTGATTTCTGTGCTGTGAGAGTAGTAACAACAATTCCTACTGAAAGCATAGGATCATGAATAGTTAGTATTGCAAGTGGCAAAGACCATCTACTGCCAAATGAATCCCATTGGCAGGGACACCTCCCAACCAGATCAGGCTGTCCAAAGTTTCATCCCAGCCAGCCTTGAACGCCTGCAGGGATGGGGCAACCAAAACTTCTCCAAGCAGTCTGTGCCAGTGCCTCACCACTCTCATTGTGAAAAAATTCTTTGTTAAATCTAATCTAAATCTTTCTTTTAATTTTAAACCACTAGCATTTGTCCTATTGCAACAATCCCTGACAGAGTCCCTCCCTATCTCTCCTGTAGACCACTTTAGGCACTGGAAGGCTGCAGTGAGATCTCTCCAGAGCCTTTTCTTCTGCAAGCTGAATACCCATAACTCACTCCCTCAACCTTCCTTCATAAGAGAGGTGCTCCAGCCCTCTGAGCATCCTTGTGGCTTCTTGTGGACCCACTCCAATAACTCTATGTCCTTCTCATTTTGGGAGCTGAATGTGCTAGTATTTGTTCAACAGTTTTAGGAGAGAACAACTCAGATTACACAGAAGAAAGGAATAAGGAGGGTTAATATGCTACCTTAAAATGACACAGACAAACATTTTAAAGAAGGAAATGGAGCTGCTAATTCAATAAACTTTCACCTACCTTTATAGCATGGGTCATCATTATCCATCAGTTAATTTTCTTATGAGGATTGATATATTAACATGCCACAAACCTCTTCTCACTCTGCAAAAAGCCAAAAAGACATTAAACAACAACATAGGTTTCTTTTCTGAAGGTCATGAGTTTCCATCCAGTACCCAAGCACACACTTAAATGCAATCGGCTTTGATAGGACTCCAAGTTAAGCATGTGATTAAATACTTTGTGGCAGAAGCAGAAATTAAGCATTTTCTTATATACCCAGAGGAGCATGAGACCAGCTATTAGATTATTGGGTTCACCAGATATATTTCTGTCGCTTCTGGAACTCCTCATTTTTATGCCAGCACTAGGAATACCTAAGAGAAAATCTGCCAAGCTTTGAAATGTGATCAGTGCTTACAGATCCCGACATTTTTGCAGAGCCCTGAAGCAGACCTGGTAGTGCTAGAGCTGAAAGGGTCAAGCTGCTTTCCAAGAAGGAGTAAGGTTTGTCTTTTTTTTTTTTATTGAAGTTTTTTTTCATTAGTAGGTTCCTACCCTCAAGAATCAGTCTGTGGGATAGCACAAGGTCAAAGCATGGTTACAACACAGAGTAAACAGATAGCTGCCTTGTCTGAGATAGCTTGTTGTTCTTTGTTCAGTCTTCATATATTTTGCAACCTCTTGTTTAAATATTCATCATATTCATAATCTGATGTGGAAGTCAGAAATACGTTGTGCACTTGGCAACCACTGTGAACACTTAAGGTGACATGTGACAGCTGTAAAACGTGAAGGGAGAGGAAACATGCAGAGTTTTATTGCCCGTATATGAAAGTAAACAATGAATTTGTAAACATAGAAATAGGAAAAGCTTCTGCAAGCTCTTTAATGAGATGATAAGTAAGGCCTTGTTTATTTACTTATGCGTACCTGCAGACACAGAAGAGTGCAGTTAATTGCTGTATGATATTCAAACGCTTCTCATATTTGTGTCTGTGCTCATCTGGCAGTAAATGTTAAGGTCATTCCTAATTCTAGAGTTTATGCAAGCCTAATCTTCCACTGAACTCAGAGAAAGTTCTACAAGCATGAGTTTTGCTGATGTTAAAAGGAATTCAGGCAGGAAATAGATGGACTTGGATATATGTCCTCATCAAAGCTTGGAGTGGAGGGACATGCAATGATTTCTTCTCTCTGGTGACAGTAACAGGACCCAAGTGAACGGTATCAGGGGAGGGTTGGGCTGGGTGTTAGGAAAAATGTTTATAGATGTAAAATTCCATGCAACTGCTAACTAATATTATAAATATGTGTTTGGTTGGTTGGTTTGTTTGTTTGTTTGTTTTTGGTGTGGAACAAAACATTACAACAAAGCAGAGCTCATCATTCAGATAGAATATATTAGATACTTTCTATACCCACCCAACTGTGTTAAAGGTGTTTCACCCAATCTTACACACAGACTGTAAGGCTGACCTACCCCTACTGTGACTTACACATATGGGAACTCTGCTTTGATGCTTGATTCCATGAATCACAGTTAAAATAAATGTCTAGAATAGCCCAAAGTAAGGGAGAGCACTTCTACAATTGAACGTTCCAATTGAGGCCATTTAACTGTGACTGTTCACCTTAGGAGTTTCATAACCTAGAGTCAAGAGAGAGGAAGAAGGACTTTGCCTAACTTTCTTCTTGCCAAAAACCGAGTCATCTTCAGGAGCAGCTTATATCCTTAACTGCCCTCACTCTTGATAGACTACAGAGTCTGATATATTTTCTCGGAAGATAAAAGCCTTATTTTGTAGTTGTTTTTATTTATTTTCACTGTATGATGCACTGGAAACAGGAATAGTGAGGAAACTTGCGTAGTTCATCTTGTACATAGCATAGCACCAAACTGAAATAACGTTTCAGGTCTTCACAGCGGTGCAAAATAAATAAATGAATAAATAAAAATTGTGCATTGTTGCAATAACAACAACCTACTTTTCAACAGATTTAGCATTATTGGTTTCTGTTCACCAGATAGAACAGCTTCTGTTGGATCAGGAAGACATGTATTCTACTTCAGTGTGCAATGACCATCTAGCCTAAGAAGGTAAAGAGCTGTAAGAAACCAAGAATTAAGAACTTCTTGTCTGTGACAGGAGATAAATGCAATGCCAAATGAAAAAGAAGTGTCTAATGAATATTGTATTTACAAGGGACCAAGATTAACCAGGTCCCCCAAAGAAGACACCTGCTTAGATATTCTTGTTGCAGTGATATTTAGAAAGATGGCTATTATGACTGGGATTATAATGAGCAAAATCCTACATATTGCTGCAAAGTGTTCCCCGACTAGCCTGGATAACAAGTGAGCTGAAATGTAACTTGTCACTACAGGAATCAGAAACCCCCTGATCACAAGAAATGAAAACTGTGAACAGTAGGTATTTTGATGCTTTCATCATCTGTAAGTGGAAAAAGGTTTAGGCACTCCAAGCAAGATCTGTGTGATTTATGATACATCACAGGTGATTGCTTGTGAGTGCTGAATCTGAATAATCTGAGTTTGTTAAGAGAGATTCTTGCTTGTTCAAAAGACAAAATCCTTCACAAATGAGAGCATAGTATGGTTCGTGTGGGATCCTCAATCAGAACACCGGATGCTTTCCTAGAAAGTACAATCAGTGCCAGGGGCTGAGACTGTCTTCCTTCAAGTGAAAAGCCCTAACTATCACTGACAAAATTTAAGTTTGAAATGAGATCTTGTCAGATGGAACGTGACAACCACATTTAATAGACCATTTGAGAAATACTGTAAATTCTCAGTGGCTGATCTTGGCCTATATTCATCAGAGAAAAATTCTTTCTTCAAGATTGCCTTTTTCAAGTTAACGCTTTCATGAGCAATGCTTCAAAGAGAAGATTTCATGCAAAACACTTTGTAGTCCTCAGACAGAAGATGCAAACAAAAATATTCTTGTGATTTATTATTACGTATACTCTGTCTCTGTAGTGAAGCTAGAGTCTAGCTAGTTTTAAAGTAGTTGCATGCTGCTGTCAGAGAGGTAGAAATTCATTCATTGACTCTGGTGGTTGAGAAGAGCTGATATAAAGGCAGAGTTAACCATGAGCAAAGGATCAACTAAGTACTCCCAGTTCTGTAGTGGTGACCATCTTGTAAAACCTGGAATGTTCCCTGTGATACCTTGTGAAGGATAAGGTAGTCCTGTGTTAAAAGCTCATCTGAGGTGATGAAAGGGAAGTGACCTACTGAAAAAACCTGTGATCCAAGATTTGCACTGACAGGTGTGCATGAACATTTGACTACAGTAATTATGATTTTACATTGACAAAGCATTTCTCTTCCTGAGTCCCATAGTGCCCTATGTACTATCACACTGGCGAGGTGTTGACATTTTTTTGGCAGGAGCAGACCAGGCAGCTAAATTGAGGCTTGTTAAGTTGGGCACTGAAGAAAGTTAGGCAAAGAAAAGACAGTGATGAGATTAAAAAAAACACACCACTAACAACATGAAAAGTTTTTAGCCCCGCAATTGCATTTGGGTTAAGAAAACAAAACATCTAGTTTTAGTAGATTATTTATAAGCCAGGTTTGCTGCACTCTGGGGATGGCTCATGACTTTTAAACGCTCATTGTTGATGCTGACAGTGCAAGCTTTAAGTGTTCAAGTTCCATTTTTTTCCCCAAACATTCTTATTATAGGTAGCCCAAACTGCGTGGATATTCTGAACATTCATTTGCTTGGGATGGAAAAAAATACCAAAGGTCCTGTGTAACTTTATAGTTGTAATTGAGAGGAAAAAAATATCTTTTTGCCTGTACGCATCTGTTTAGACAAAGGAGAGAAATAAGCAAGGTAAAAGCTCAGATTTTGTTCATTATCTCATCTCTCTTGTTAGATACCAGCAGGTGAGTGTGACTGGGCCAGGACATAATGAGTATTTTCTTTAAAAATTTCATAATGAGTAGATGAATAAAAATTTCATAATGAGTAGTTTCTTTAGTTGATGACAGTAAAAGCTGTAGGAGCAATATTTAAAGGCTGTCTGTGGTTATCCACTGGTTGTATCTTATCTTTCCATCAAGAGGTACTTCACTGATGTAGATTAATTCAACCAGGGAACTTTAAGCCTCTCCTCTAAGGCAAAGTGTCCAATGATCTGAAGTCATTATGATCATTTACATATGCTGATAAATAAGCATTAGAGAAGGACTTGTCTGAGTCAAGTGAAACTGGTGATGGCTTTGAACCCATAAAACTATTAGTCCAGATTCCAACCCCTTTTCTGCCATTTGACGCATACCACAGAGGTCTTGGTGTGGATTTACTAGTAACCTATATGCTGGCATTTCCAGTGGTTCTACTTTCAGTAAATAGAATGTTTAGAAAGAGACTAATTCTGAAAGAACTCTATTTTTGTTATGCATTTCAGGACTTGTTTTACATTATGTGATACAGGGGAAAAAAAAAAAGGAACACTCAGAGGAATGTATTTGTATTCCCAGGATGGCTGGCCTTCAACGTTCACTCCTAGATGTCACTTAATGACAAGAGAAAAATAATATTTTTCAAGGGGGGAAAAATAAAGATGTGGAATTAACATGGCCATCGTATTGGTGGAGAAAAGAGAATTTGGGAATACACAAAAGAAACATTTGTATTATAACTTAGCTAGGGGACAATATGCTCTAATTAGATGGCAGCAGGCTGATAATATCCACACGACTTGCTTGAATTATTAATATTTTATGCTAACAAGGACCCATCATGCATTCTTCAACATTCATTCTTTGAGCTTCAGAGGTTACAGACAGGCCTTCACTTTCTATGTCTATATAAGAATAAAACAAGGTCTTAAGCAAACATTTTACAAAAGAAAATGGGAAATTTCTTTGGCATAAGGAGATAAGAATCAAGAGATGATTTACCCACCACTGGGATATTTATGAATAGCAATTGATTGCTTGATAGATCTCCATGTAGATTATTTTGTATTATTTGTATACAAAAACTATATTTATTTGCACAGGGGAGGGTAGCTGCAATACATTTATTTAGCAAGTTGGTTTATGTGCATTCTTTCACACATGGGCTTGCTGTGGAAGGTCAGTTCCTCATTGGAAATTCCAAGAAGTAGAAGTTACCTGGGTATCTCCAGTCTATATTTTCAGCATTGTATGCCATTTCCTTCATTTGTTGACTCAATAATGCATTTTCAAGTGACTTTGAGCACATTCCCAATCACCTGCTCCAATGCAGGGTTACCACTGAAATGAATTCTGACATGAAAATGTGTGTTTGTTTGTTTTTCCTTTACAGATTTTAGTGCCTGATTTCCTTTGGTAAGAAATTGACCAAGAGTTTGTTTTCATGGGTTCAGTAATGACTGTTAGCATGCATGAGTTTTTTCTTGGCTTTATAATGAGTTTTTTCTTTGGAGTTGAACATTTAGAGTTTGACAATGGAATGGAAAGTGGGGTTGGAACGGGCACTTTTCAGCTAGGGAAAGCCTTAATGTCAAAAGTAGTAGCAAGCCACTGGATAGCAATTTTCAAGTGCAGTTATTAAGAGGATTTTAGGCACTCATCCACAAAAGTTGCACAGCAGTATTCTTGCTTTACTTCTGATACCAAATCCAAATCAGTTGTTTAATAAAGTTTTATCAGTTTGTAGTTTCTTGTTTCCATGTCATTATTTCACTGTAGGAAGTAAGTGGGTATCACCAGTCCCTTGATGGACATAAGAGAATGGTGGTGGACACTTGCCCACCTCAAATTGCTCTGTAAATAAGAGAAGATCACAAATACTGAGATAAGAACAAAAATTTGCTGGAAAGGAAGGCTTTCATTTAAAATCACAGAGTATATATATAAGAGAACAAGTAAGACCTTCATACCACGATTTTCCATCAAATCTCAAGGAAATAGAGATCTGTCTCTTTAAAATAATTTCCTGATCTTTAGGTTTTATTTATTTATTCTTTTAGCCTAAAAAGGTTCTTCCCTTTCTGTTAATTCCTGCTTGTCCTGATTTTTTCTATCATTGTTTCCAGTTGATTTACAATTCCCTCTCCCTTTCTCTTTCTCTGTTGTCTTAAGCTAATTAAGTTGTTTCTGCCCTTTACTACTTTAAAAGTGTGTTGGACATCTGATTGAGGAGTTCTTTATCATCTTAAGGATCATTTGCATTTCATCTTCCACCTTCTTGATGGGGGAATTCTCTTTCTAATGTTGTCTTTCTTCAGCTTCTTTTTTATCTTTTGAATATTTTAACTTTGCAGATTGTTATTTTGTGCAGATTTCTTTTTACTTTTGCATAGTAAAATTATTCTTTCTCTATTAGGCCTCTGGCCTTGTAAACCTATATCGTTTTTATCCATCAAAAAAATATATAGAAAAATGAAAAGAAAATAGAGAAAAGAAAATGGACACGAAAGGGGAAAAAATCAGCACATTATATGCATAATTGTCATTTGAGGAAACTGCAGTTATCCTGGGATATCAGTGTAATCATAGCATCTGTGAACTTTTCTGGCATCAAGGTTTCACTGTCCTACATAAAAGATCATCCTTAGTTTATAATCTAAATAAAGAGAGCATATGAACTGCAGAAGCAAGGTGGGGCTGCTGTTTGCCTCGTGCAGGCAGATAACTGTGATTAAAGACAAGGTTTTACAAAGACCTCTGCTGCTATTTAGGAAGCAAAATAAGCCTTGATTCCTGTACTGTAGCTTTTGTCTTCATCCTCAGCTTAATATGTCTTTTAGGTTGGCTTTGGGCCTTCAGAGAACACTAACATATGGGCTTGAGTGAAAGTCATGCAAGAAGAATGACTTTAAAGGCTAGATTTTCCTCGGGACATTGGACACAAGGCAGTGAACTAAGCTGGAAAATCTGTCCATAAATGTCTTGGGAAGAATTGAGCACTACTCAATTTGTGGCTTGCTGCTTGCAGAGTGAAGCAGAACAGCAGACACGGTGACTCCCTGGGTACTTCCAGTGGAGTTCATCTTTCCTTTTGATCCTTCTGTCAATCACAAAGGCTATGCTTAAATGGGAAAGTGCTTCCAGCAGAGTTTGTTTTTTTGCTGTTACTGTGAGAAAAGTTTGAGTTTTATGTATTCATAAGATTGAAAGTGACTGGAGGAAAAAGAAGGAGAGGAGGAATGGGTAGCAGGAAGGGAGGAAGATGAGAAGGCTCCAAATGCAACAGCTCTTCAATGTCTTCTGTGTCTTTAATGCAACAGTGAAAAGAAAGAAATCTTCAAAGTCTTATATCAAGGCTTCTTCCCTTCATTTTTCTCGATGAGAAACTTTTCTCATTCTGTCTTCTGTGAGTGAGATTAAAGAAAGTTATAAGGATGACAGTTTGAAGATTAAAAAAAAAAGAACAAGAAAACAATCCAGAATTTCAGTGCAAGTCATCTTTAAATTGTTCTCTATACAAATAATGTGATAGAGGTTTCAGGCTCATTGGGTAGCCTTCAATAAATCCAGAATTTGACTGACAAGGTTTTTTGAAGAGATTGTTTTCTCTTATTTCTGTTCAAGTAATAAAAGTGTTTAATTTGGGAGGGAGGAGGAGAAGCCAATTTAACACTGAGGATTTTGCAGTGAAACACAGTGTGCCTCTGATTCAGTGTATTTGTCATCACGTTTCACTTGAGTAAACATGCTGTTGCTTAGAATCCAAGAGAAATTATCAGGCAGCATGTTTGATGTCTGTTTTTACATTCAATTCACACCATATTTTATTTAAAGACAAAAGCAATATTACAGGATTTACCAGCATCCTTTAGTTGTTGCATAAGCATTATAGGTTTTAGCACCCCTGCAACACATGCATGCTGAGTAGCATACTACAAGCTGTTGTAGCCAGTAATTTGTTTGGCAAAGTTGGTCTTTAACAAACCAGATTTGTACATATATTACTGGAGTTAGCAAAACTCTCTTGTTGAGTGAGTCAAGTCAAACAGCAGCTTGCAAATGTTGCTGTGAAGCTTCTACGTGCATCTGGAGAAAAACACTCACCTTTTCTACCACATTACATTTCATTAGTGAAAGGGATGAACATGACAGCGAAAAAATTCACATAACAAAGACAAAAACACAGGGCAGCCTTTTTAAATCCCTTTTGGATGAGATTTTCAAAGATCTCCAGGCTCCTACAGAGGCAAACAGATGCTCATTGCGAGTTTGTAAACATGCCTGCACACATTAAGTAGCTGAAGTACTGTGGTATAAAGTAACCAGTAATTGGGCCATTAATTATTTTTACAACACACATAGAAGATGATTTGTGAGTGATGATGTCTGTGAAGGAGGAGAAATGATCTGATTTATGTGTGTCTTCCTGTCTATATCTAATATTCTTTGTGAAACGGTTGTAATATGACTTTTCCAAATGTTCACTTTGGTGGGATTAATCCAACAGCTGGACATCAAATGCAGACTAATTAAGTCATATCTCATTAAGTAAATCCCTCAAGGAAGCAGGTAAACTCTCCTGATGGTACTCACGCTGCTCACTTTGCTATCTATCTCTGGACAAGATGAGAAGAATGAAAGCATCCATCAACACACTACTCCCAGAGATAACTTGGATCAAACTCTTAACTCTGTAATGGCTAGAATTCACTGAGAAATCCTCAATCTGTTTGAACTGAGAGCAAAAACAATTCCTTTTTTTCCCTTTCAGAAAACACAATTACTCTCACAGTTATCACTCCAAACATAATTTATACTCACGATATGTCAGAAACACCTTACAACATTTCATTTCTCACTCTCAGTCAACCAGAGGACCCAGACAGATTATCAGATTCTGCTTCTGCAACATTAAAAAAACCAACAACTAAACAAAGCCATTCATTGGAATGTACGTCCCTGTTTTCATTTTTGTCTTTTTAAAATGATGATGGGTGCAAATACTTCAACATAAAGTTATCTGAAAATAAATATTTTATCAGTACAACACAATTACTCTTTCTTTGAATGTAATTTTTGGAGAAAATATGCTTTATCTCATCATTATCAAATACAGCATTACAGAATTTCCCAAAAGCTCAAGCAGAGATTAGAACTTCACTTTGCAAATTACACTAGAGCTCAGAGGCCCTGGTTCCTATAAGTCTTAGACAAAGATAAGAAATCTAAGCAATTTATCTCCTTTTAAAACTGAACAATGAAGTCTAGATGTCACTTGGTTGCTAGATATTAAAAAGATTAGGCAGTGTTCTTAAGGAAGTGAATGTTGTGACTTCCTAAATTTCACATCAAAATCATCCAGTCCAGCCAGAAACTGCTTCACCTATAACAGGAAATCCATATTACTTCCCTGGTCCCAACTAAGACAGAAGTATCCTGTAGTTCAGAATGAAATCTTATCCACGGGCTATTGAGATTTTTTAAAGTCTTATTTGTTTGTTTGTTTGTTTATTGGCCTTGATGGCCACAAAATGTCTCAAGGGCTTCATGAATATTTAAAAAGAGATCTCTGATCTTTAATGTCTCCTAGTGTTGAGATAACTGCCCTTGATTTCTTATCTTAGCCTAAGATTTAAGGAGCTGTTCACTCAAATTACATAATCACTCAATGCTTTGCATTTTTCCATGCAGCTGGCACTAAATGCAGTTTGAGAACAAGTTTTTTATAAATGGAAAGTCACTAAATCCAATTTTTTTCCTAATTGTATTTTCTGCCATCAGCTATGAAAATGTGACCCAGAGAAACTTAAAGCTTCTGCTTGCATTACCTCACCTCCCATGTGGATACACACTCCCTGCTAACTGACTCGTTGTCAAATTCAGTGATAAACTACTGCTTGTGATAGCAATATGCAGTCATTCCTCTGTTTTCTCAGTCACATCTACCATGATCTTGACTGTAACCTTCCAGGCTGTTGTAAGAGGCAACACATATTCCCAGAAGAGAAATATGACAACATTTCTGTGGCAGCAGGGACCTGAGCATCCTTTTAATCTTTGACATGAGGATCTTGAGGTTCAGGCTGGATCGTGGGGTTAAGGCAATGGGTTAGGATAAGCAGGATTCAGTCCTTGCTAGAAACTTCTGTGACTTTAGGTAAATCTCTCAAGTTGGCAGTCAACTGTCTAAAGGGTGTCTCGGCTGTCTAGAGGTGTCTAGTCCTGATACTCTGCAGAGAGGCATTTGGCTTCCAGCTGTCTGTGGGACACTGTGCTGTATCTGCAGTCTTATTGATTATCTCATATACTCAGGATCATCTGGGTAACGTTGACGGCACTTTTAACTCTTTTCTTTCTTTATAGAATTATTTGAGTTGAGAAGAATCTTTAAAGGCCATCTGGTCCAACCCTCCTGCAATGGACAGGGGCATCCCAGCTTGATCAGGTGATGAGAGCCCTACCCAGCCTGACCTTGAGTGTCTTCAGGGACAGGACACCCACCACCTTTCCGGGCAAGCTGTGCTTCACTGCTTTTATTGTTAAGCTCTTTTTCATCATATCCATTCTAAATCTCTTCTCTTTTAGTATAAAACCATTTCCTCTTGCCCTATCACAGCAGAACCTGCTGAAGAGTTTGTCCCCTTCTTTCTCATAGCTCCCCTTTAGATGCTGAAAGGCTGCTAAAATTATAAAACAAGCTCATAAGTGTTATTCTTTCTACTGCCTTCATAAGACAAGAAAGTCTTCATGTACAACTTAGCATATTATTCTCCAGTATATGTGGGTATACCCAGGTAATGCTGTGAGAATCATTCTTTACTTCATATCCAGATATTAGTGTAGTTGTCCGTGCTGGTAGTACATTTGTAACCATGGTAGAAAGGAACAGAGCACAAAATCAATTGTCAGATGCTTGTCAATTGTCAACTGCTTGTCAAGCAATAAAATTTGCTGTTTTTCAGCACCGAAGTGAGAAAGCAGCAAATAAATATGAAGCATGAAGGAATGAAGCTTTATATTTATAGGACAGATGTGCATGATGAGGTGGGAGACTTGCAGAAAATATGTGAGAGCTGGACACATCTTCCCCCCCCCACCCCCCCCCACAAGACTACATGAACCGGAAGTAGAGCTGGCTTGGCAGATGCAGCGTTGATGTTCTGCAGTGCACCCAGGCAGTGGCTGATAACTGAAAAAGCTTGCAAAAATCAGATCATGAGAAACAAAAGAGTCTTGCTGCAATCATCAGATACTGGCACAGGCTGCCCAGGAAGCTGGTGGAGTCATTGCTCCTAGGTGTATTCAAGAACTGTGGAGATGTGACACTGAAGGATATGGTCCATGGACATGGTGGGAATAGGATGGGGTTGGACTTGGGAATCTTTGAGGTTTTTTTCCATCTGAGTGATTCTGTGATTCTATGATCCTATAATTCCGTGTACCAGAAAGGAGACTGAATTAATCAGCTCTGAAGAAAAATCCCCATTTGTTTTAACAAAACACAAGTGCACGGTCTGTCCACAGTACTTAAATCTCCTGGCAGGAAAGAAAATCTTTACATTGTGTGAGGTTGACAAAGCAATACTGATACTGACTCTTTTTCTTTTTTTTCTAAATAAAAATAATAAATCTCCTTGGAGGGCCCAATCCAACTGTTATTTGCTGCTTTCACTGCAGCTAGTTATCCTCAAGTACTGCTGAAAACGTGATATTTGTAGACATACAGGAGAGGCCTAAAGCATTATCAAAGAGCCTTGACAGAGGCAATTGCTCATCCAATTGGGAAAGGGCTCATTGAGAGCAGACTTACATCAGGTTTACAGTAATGCTGAACATTTACTCTAGACAGCTCGTTCGGTCCATGAATTGCTTACCCTTGATGGAGAAATTTTGCCTCTGTCCCTTTCAAGGTTTTACTTAGCCAAAATTTTGACTCTGTTGCTATGGAAGGGATGATATGCAGACAAAAAGGCTGCACTCAAGATAAACTAGGCCTGTTAGGGATATTTTGATACTAGCTTTTCTGCCCTGCCATTTATATTTATCTGCTAGCTGAAAGTACACTTGCTAAATCCACCAGCACTGGATGTCACTGGTTTGTGGGGAAGGTGCTGGAGAAGTCACACTTTTTTTCTCTGTAGAAACAGAATCTCCTGTGCTCTGGTAGCCCTGAGACCCTCAGATGCCTGAAATTAAGCATGCTCACCCAGCCCCTGGGTGGCTGCTCCCAGCTCACACCAGCCTGGGGCTGCCTCTTTGGGAAGGCTTTAATTTAAATGGGCAACCTGTGCAAAAGTGCCAAGCTACTTTGTCTTTGCTAGGATTTTATCTCAAAGTAATTACACCGAGTTAATTCAATTCCAGTTAAGAACAAGGTTTTATTTTTTTCTTTCCTAAGCGAGAAGGGAAGTCAGATCACAAAGATGACTTCTGAGGGAGCTTTGTTTTCAAAGCAAGCTTCAAGCAAACTGCAGCAATCTATCAGCCAGACTTTACTGTGCAGTACACTAATTTCCCATTCCCGCTCCATTTTGTGTGTTTAGCACTGTAATTTGTACATCTCAGAACTGCTACTGTAAAACCTCAGACAACCTCAAAAAAAAAATAATTAAATAAATAAAAAAATTTACAACCCTAAGGCAAACCAGCAATAAAAAGCCACAACAAAACCCGAGAAGTGTCTGGATTTATCTGGAATATAAATGCACCTACAACAAAGCCTCTCTGTGAGTGAACCTAATCTGTGTTGCCAGCACTTTTAATTTTGCAAACTTTTCACATCTCCTTAATTATTTTCTGTGTTAAGTAACGCTTTTATATGTAAGTATATAGATATGCAACGAAAAAATTATCTTTCTAATCCCTTCAAGAGGGATTCATCAGGGTGCAAAGAGGTGGTTCTCCTATAGATGTGAAGAATTTCCATATGGAAGCTGTAGGAGCCACTCCACTGACACGTTAATTAAAATTATTAAATAAGATTAAATATTGCATTAATCAGGGTATGGACTACTCTCAACCAGTAAGGGAATATTCACCCAGCTGAGACAGATGCTTAGAAAAAATCTCATTCCTGAGACAACACTACATTACTGGCGGGTGCATAAGAGTCTTAACTGTACAGACCAAAGATGCAAAATCAAATGCAGATTCTTTTACACATTTTTATCTCAGAGATGAAAAATCATTGCTCCTAAAAGGAAAACAAGCCTTTTTTGTGGTTGTTGTCTGTTCTAATTGTTTCAAGGTGTGTCTAAGCACCAGTTGGGAAACCAATTACACGTGATGCAGTAAGTGGGAACTGTTGGGGTGTCTTATATCCAGCTGGGGGTGAGAGGGGGACTCAGAAGTGCATATATGGGAGGAATAATTTTCCTTGCTGTCATTGTTTTTAAAAGGTGGCTGTAAGTCTTCAGCATGCATTGGCACTCCCACTCCTGCAATACATTTTTATAAGCTCCTTTTGCAGCCACACGATTAATCAGGGTGATACCCACACAAGAAAACTTTGGACATGAAGAAATAGAAATAAATCAGGCTTGAGAAACATCAGAAACTTCCAGAGATGTAAGTAATGTCAGGCAAAACAGCATTTTCTAACAGGAGAGAGGATCTGACCAGCTCTACACAGCAACTGCATAAATTAGTAGCAGTGCTTTTGCCAAGGGGCAAGGAAGGGGAGAAGGCTGTTACTGAAGTTCAGTTGCTTTCAATTTTTTTCTAATTCCCTCCAGAATATCAAAGCCTTTTTTTTTTTTTCAAGACATGAGGAGAGAAAAATTCACACTTGCGTTTCCTCTGATGGCAAGAGCTCTGAGTTGCAGGGAGTCAACTTCAATGTCTGTTTTCAGAGGGTCCCTTTGCTTCACAGCTGCAGTGTTTGTGTTCAGGGAGGTTGGGTAGATTTGGTTTTTGTTTTCTTTTGTCGTCCCCCCCTCCTTTTTTTTTCTTTTTTTTCCCTTTCACACTGTGTTTTGCATTTTGAGAATTTCTAAGGCTTAGTTACAAACGCCTGCTGCAGCTTTCAGTGCCTCTCAGTGTCTCCAGCAACAATTATCACAGACCACATTCAATCCAAGATCTCAAAAAAATATGCTTTGAGATACAGAGGCTGTCTCTCTCTCTCACAAGGTTTGCAACTGTCATTCCCTGTCAATTGTTTTCTGTGGGAAATTAACTTGCTGCAGGAGATGGGGCAAGTCTTATTGAAATCGTCTGTGTTGAGGATATTCTTTTCAGTAATAAGTTCAGTGGATCAGTGGGCAAGACTGTATTGTTTTAATTTGGCATGCCACTGATGAACTTAAAATTGTGCACTGATACTTAGAGATACGTGTCACGTTATAAACATGGACTAAGGATGTGGATGCAGATGTCTTTACCATCTGAACAGCTCCAAATGCTTTTCATGCTCTCATTTAAATGCAATACACTGTCACCACTGTTCTGGCACAGTTTTACTCAGAGTTGGGTGATGTTCACACAAATGTAAATCATTACACTGACCAACCCCATGAGTCTGTCTTGCAACATGTTGCCAGTAAAAAATAGCCTCAAGCTCATTGTGATCATGGGAGGACCATGGATGCAATCCTAAAAGTCTGTATGGCTGCAGTCATAGCTATGACCTGACCAGGATGAGGCAGTGGTTGATGATAAAGGGCTGTTGCTGGAAATGTGTGTGTCTAGATTTGGCTTGCCGGTACCCAGCTGCTAGGACAGATTTTGGGGCAGCTGGCTTAAACTAAAATCAGGAACAAAACAAAACAAACAAACAAAAAAAGGCTGTTCCTTATTCCATCTGTTAAACTGGGGTATTGCCCAGACTCTTTCAGGTTGGATATTAGGAAAAACTTCTTCAAAAAAGTGGTTGGGCACTGGAACAGTCAGTCCAGGGAAGTGGTAGAGTCACTGTCCCTGGAGGTGTTCAAATGCCATGGAGATGTAGCACTGAGGGACATGGTTTAGTGGGCAATATTGGTGGTAGGTGGAGGTTTGAACTAGATGATCTTAGAGGTACATTCCAACTTTAATGATTCTATAATTCTTCAAACTTTCTTGGTGTAATTTTCAATACTGTACATCTGAAAACTCCTCTCAGAAGATCATTTGCTTGTAGTGGAGGAAAAGAAGGCTCTCATTCAGCCATGAGAGGTGAGAATTTGGTCTTGTAAGATGAAATCTTTCAAATTGTTGCTTTTATGGAAGGACACATGTGAGTACCTTTCTTTTTTAAGCAAACAAGTTGCACAGAGAAGTTGTGGGTGTTCGAGGCAAGTCTGGACTGGGCCCTGGGCATCATGATCTGGTGACTGGCAACCCTGCCCACATCAGGGGGGTTGAAACTAAATGATCTTTGAGGTCCCTCCCAGCCAAGCCGTTCTGTGATTTTATGATTTAATGATTCTGTGATGCAGACATATCAGTACTAAACAAGAAGTTCTGCTGTGTAAGAGTCACAATATGCCAACTTCCACCTGCTTTGTTTTACTAAAAAGTAAAATTTCACACTTTGTGGTGGATCAACACTGAACTCTGGGGGGACTTGGACCATGGTGATAGATTTCAGTGCTTCAAGGGACAAGTGATAATTATCAGCTCTCTGAGCTGAGCACATGCGTGGGCCTCGCATCTTGTTCTCTGCAAGCGTGTGCCCATCAGCACAGCCAGGGCTTTAGAGACCATTTTGGTATAGTCAGTAAGTGATAACATTGGAGTGTTGTCAGAATGCTGCAGCAGGATGCTCTCAGTTGGGCAAAAGCACTGAATCTGTGTTTCTTTTATCCCTGTTCAGCTCGGTTTTGTGCGTGTTGTCTCCAATCCTTTGAATCTGTTATCCAAAAGAATGCTTCAAGTAGTTCAAAAGCGCATGACGGAAATTCCTTTTTTTTTTTCACCCTTTCATGTTGGTACAGAAATGCCCTAAGCACTCAGTTGTGTGGCTTGGGAAGTCTTCTAACTGTGTGCTCAGGAAGTGTCAGCAGAGTCCTGCAAAAAATTGCTGGCTTGCTCTTTGAAAAATGCCACTGACCTTATGAAAAACAATCTTCTGACACAGGCTAAAGGAGTAAATGATAGTATAAAGTTCATCTGTAATAGCATTAGAAAGCAAATGGTAGAGTTGCAAGGCCAGCCCTTGTATCAGCCCACCACCTCTGCTGATTTGCCATGCAAAATGGATAATCTCAGCTGCATACAGCAGTTTGAGTTTTAGCATTGTATCACAGAGGATGGTGATGGGAGCCATATGGGTACCTAAGTCAATAGATCACCAAGCAAATACCCTTGGTTCCAAAAGTGCCTGGTTCCCTTGCCAAGTCACAGCCTTCTTGCATAGCACTGGCAGCTGAGCATGATCTGGCTGGAACAAATGCCACCAAGAGGTTTACATTCTTCTAATCTCTGAGTAAATCCTTGCATTTGTTTTGCCTTCTGCCAACTCTGTTCCTAGCTGTTTCTTTGCTGAGTGTCTCTGCCTTACCTTCTTCCATGTACTACTGCCATAACCACTAAGTTCTCTCTCAAATTCCTTGGTATTAACCACTGTTGTCACCAACTATATCTTACCACCATTGCTTGATCTCCCCTGTGTTTCACCTTGTCTTGATTCATTCTACCTGACATTTATCAGTATATACAGGGGCAAAGATATAAGGAGACAATTCTGACTTTCAGACCTTCTTTATTTAGCAGAAGATTCTCTCCCTACATGAACAACAACAACAAAAAAGGAATTGTTTTATGTTGCTGCAAATCTACTTTCTACCTAAATTTTCTATAATTTCCACTGGTGTAAGGGAGATTAAAATCCATCTCGCAGTATAGTAGCTCACTGCTGTAGAATTGCTTTTGACTAGGTAAGAAATAGGAAGCAGATTTCCTGTCTGAAATGCTTTTTCATCATTATATCATGGATGGGACTCCATGAACGACTGTTACTGGAGTTCTCTGCAAATCACCTGAATTACTGATAATCCTTTAGCAGCCCAAGAGCAGTAGAATGTAGAAATAATAAATGTCATTGCTGCATGTCCTCATAAGAGTGGAAGTCCAAAGCCTAGCTGACAGTTACTTAACCAGTGCAAGAGAGCAGAGGAGTTGCCCAAGCTTGCACAAGGGCTGAATTTGGACCCCAGTATTTCTAATGGGAAACCCTCTCATATGATTATCTCAGTGATTTACAGCCCATAGTCTGGCTCTGGAATACTTTCTTAAAATGGTTCTTTTAGTAGCAAATGTTTTATTTAAGGCTAGGAATACATTTGTGAATTATAATGTAATGTCCCAATTTGACTTGCCAGGTATAGATGAATGGGAATATGTTCTCTTTGCTCTACTACATTCAGTCAATAAAACATACACATACACTGGTATTATCAGAACAAAGTAGGGGTGACTGAGTTTTCTAAACTACTTCATTCAAAGGAGGGGAAGACTACAGTAGATCTTATCCTTGTTATCCCCATCTGATCACTGCTCCATTACTTTCCAGCTTGGACCAGCTAAAAATGCAGCCCAACACTTACTGGTTTCCTAAAAAATTCATTTATACTTCTTTTTATCACAGATTCTCCAGCATTTCTCTCTCAGAGTGGAAAAAGCTCTCATTTGGGCAAAGTTACCCATCTGCTTCAATGCTTTGCCAGGAGTCTCTGCTCTTCTTTCTTCTAACCAATCAGTCTCTAAACAGAGCATACTATCATGAGCCTTTACCTTACCCAGAGACAACATTATTTTTTACTCTGTTATTTCACACCTTTTCTCACCATCAGCCCACCAGAGGTGAAGCAGCCATGTTTAATGGTTTCATGTAGTTTGTTTTTTTCTTGTTTTGTTTCTGGTTTTTTTTGTTTGTTTCCAAATCGGGAGAAAAACATATTTAGTCATATTCACATTGCAAACTAAATGTGTGATTCCTGTATAAGTGTGAAGATTGGTTTGCAATAAAGTCAGCAGGATGCCTCGAGCAATACGACTATGTAGAAATAACCATACATTCTTGTTAGCTGAATTCATTTTGTTTGTGGTTTCAATCATGCTGAAGATATGCAGTCACCATTAGACAGTGTGCTGTCCCAGCCTAAGAAGAACTGAACTTCTGAGAGTGTGATTTCTTGCTGGGAGAGAAATGAGACAGTGAGGACTCTGGTTATTGTATAACTAATCTAATCATTTAGGTTTTTATTAGAGAGGGAAGGAAGGTGATTTCTGCCCATTGGTATCATGCTATCCTCAGACCAAAGCTGAAGCTCTTCCCTAACAGACATGGCGATGGGAGACATTAGAGTTGGGAAAACCACTAAGATCACCAAGTCCGACCATCAGCCCATGACTGTGACTGCCCTAGACCATGTCACTCAGTACCACATCTACCCATTTCTTGAACAATGAGTCCATCACCTCTTTGGGAAGACCACGACAGCAACTGACCACTCTTTCTGAGAATAAATTGTTCCTAATATCCAACCTCTGGCGCAACTAGACGCCATTCCCTCTTGCGTGATTGCTGTTACCTGGGAGCAGAGGCTGAGTCCCACCTCACTCCAACCTCCTTCCAGGGGGTGATGAGGTCTCCCCTGAGCCTCCTCTTCTCCAGACTGAACCATCCCAGCTCCCACAACTAAGACTTGTGCTCCAAACCCCTCACAGCTGCACTGCCCTTCTCCAGATACACTCCAGGACCTCAGTGTTTCACTTGTACCAAGGGGCCCAAAACTAAACACAGTACTTGAGGTGCAGCCTCATTAGTGCTGAGTACAAGGAGTTAAGTTCCTGAATCTGTAGTTATTCTGTATCGTTTCTGTTTCTTAAAGCAATGGGCACAGGTTCCTTGATTGTGTTAGTGACTCATTATATAATGCAAAATCAGTGATTTCATTGAGAACTTCTTACTGCTGGGATCTTTTATCTTTGTTAATAATTGGTGTGAATCATGTCCACTTGGAACTATTATTTTCCTAAAGATAAAAAAAAGGCATCCCTACCTAGCAAAATAGGGGAGCAAGAGCTTCATCGTGCTGCGTGCTAGTATTTACCAGACTGAGAGGGAGTCACTGTCACAGAGAGTTCAGGCATGAGACTTTGTTGAAGGCAGGAAGCACAGAGCGAATCATCAAACGATCTGAACAGTCTGAAAAGCAGCAGCCTCATTAAACTATCTGTTTAATCGATGCCAAGGCTTGCTTCTTTTTCATCGACAGCACAACAAAGAGTTTGCAGGCAGAATGGGAAGGTGAACAGTGAATTGGCTGTATGAATCAACAGAGGGTTTTATGAGCAGAATCATAGAAAATAGGACTGGAAAGGAGCTGGGGTGGTCAGAGAGATGACTCCTACTCCACTGAAGGGACTGAGGAGAAGTTAACAAGACAGCAAATGACAGATGTGTTGTATAGACAGTTATAACATCTGAAGACTGCATCTGTGTGGCAACACCTTAGCAAGTACAGGAGGCCATCAGTAGGGCTGGATAGGCTGGGAAGGACTGAGAATGTTCATGAGTGTTTCAGATTTCCAGTGACAGAGAGCAAAAAAGGAACAAAGTGACTTTATCCTCTAAATGACCAAGTATGAGAACAATCTCTCCTCTAGAATTTTAAAAGGATATATGAAGCTGTTTGAAGAACCAGAGTAAGAGGAGATGATGCTGTGAGATTAGAATGAATTGAACTAGACAAGACAAACTGTGCCCCCCAAAATCGTAGAGCTTAGATACGAATGTCCTGGGAGGGCTCAGAGATGAGTCAGAATCAACACAACCATATCTGATAGAGAAACAGAGAGGAACACAGAAATCTCCTGCAGCCGAAGAAACAAAGAGTAGATCTTTGTAGGAGAGAAAAATAAAAAGTAAATTTGGCTCTATTGACTTTGAGTACATTAGGAACTTTGAGGTAGACAAGAGTATAGATCAAGCTGGGAAATGCTGAAGAGAAGCTGCTGCTGGATGGGCTGACCTTACAAAAACAGAAAGAGTCAAAATGCTGAGGGTCAAAACTATGCAGTAATTCAAGCAGTCTGGCAGCTTCCTGCAGCTTTTCAGAAGCTTAAGCAAAACTTCGACAAAATTACAAATATGCAATTAAGTAAAAGGCTGAGGTTTCAATAAGGGTAAATCTGATTCATTGCCTATTGCTCTACTATTTAAAAGGGCAGACTGCCAATACTGAAACACTGACCCTAATGTTTTTCAGCAAGTGGGCCTCTCATTCCTCTGGAAACCTTTCCTGATCTTGTTGGTTTGAAAATGGTGCATGAGTTCATGAAGCACAGCAACTTCGTAAGCCCATAGCTTAGTGTTTACAAACTCATCTACATCTCTTCCAATCTGATAACCTGGGTGAACGAGCAAACAAATTCAGCATGCACTTACCTGATTTTGCTAGCATATTTAAGGCATTTAGTTTATGCCAAAAGCTATAAAGGATGAGGGGGGAAGGAGAAGCTCTTCCTGGTTCTGGTTTCTGAATATATTAAGTCCAAGCATTTCACTTTTATGAGAAAGTTTAACTTTTAAATCTATGAATATGAATCTCCGGTAGCAGTCCAGATGAAAATTATCATCCTTAAATCTCATCAGTACCGTTACATCTGTTAGAAAAGGTCCTTCTCTGTAATTCTACCATCTAGCTCAGGGTCCAAGATGACAAAATTAGCACAGGGCTATAAATTGTCCCTTCTGTCTGATTCTCTCTTCTGCAAATGAATTTGCTTTGCTCACTTTCATTTCTTATTTTGTTGATGCATTATATTTCAGAAATAGCTTTCCTTTTCTTTCTCTCTTTTTTCTTTTCTCCCAAATAATTGCCATGGTGTAACTAAAAAACCCAGCAGTCATTACCTGCTTCATAAGTGCCAATATTTAATACTGTGATGTGCCATATATCCTTCATTTCTGCTTAGGTTTAGAGTGTGCCTTTTAGTTTTTAGTGAATAAATTATTCTAGGGAGTACATTTATTCCAGGGAATAAATTATACTTGATGTCATTTCCAAGCAAGTGGAAGAGAAGGCTATCAGTAGCAGTCAACATGGATTCACCAAAGGGAAAACATATTTGACCAACCTGGTAGCCTTCTATGATGTCATGCTGAGTAGATGGAGGGAGAGCAGTGGATGTTGTGTACTTTGACTTTAGCAAGGTGATTGACACATTCTCCACAACATCCTCATAGGTATGAAGGATGTTATGTAAGGACTAAGAAATTTCTGAGAACTGAAATTCACCTTTAATAAAACAGAAAACGTGAATAAATTGGAGTAATTACTTTAAATAAAGTCTCTATTATCTCACAGCCTCTTTCTCTGGAATTTTGCATGCAGTATTTCTCACATCTTTCTCTACTCCATTAGCTGATATCATTTCTTCTGGTATTTAACCTCTCACTGCCATCCAGACAACAAATAGATTTAGTATTCTACTGATGCTGATTTCCTGTCACCAATGACCATTTAGCTCCTTCAGTAATAAGACACCTGAAATACCCACACTGCAGAAATTTAATGGTTTGAGAACCAGGATTTTTTATACCTTTTAAGTGCACTTTAACATTCTTTATTGCACCAAGTATGAAGCTAAATTTACCAAGTTGCATAAATCTCTTCCACCTGTGAACACCATGAAAAAGAAGTCATTAAAGTAGAATCATCATGTCATACATTAAAACTACTTGAAAGCAAGAATAAAAATTGAAGTAAAAAGCTCAGTTGGGTGCTTGGATTTTAGTACCCAGGACAAGATGTATCTCTTCAAATTTCAGACATCTGTGGTGCCGACACTCATCCTACCTAAATTCCTTTTAGAGGCAGTAGAGAGATACATGGTCTTGCAAAGGAATAGTCAGGTGACCAATTTTTAGTACATATTTAAGAATTTGATTATTTATTCCCTATCAGTGCTTCCCTTCTCCATTGACTGAAGGCAGAAGGGACTGAGGGCAAAATTTGAAGTAAGGCAAGATGAATTCTGTAACTACATTTATATTTAGAAATATGACATAGTACCTAACAAATAAGCAATAATGTACATGTGTCCCATCTTGCCACTCTTGGTTTATCAGCTCAAAAACTATTTAACATCTATTTTTTTGAGTAATTCCTGTGCAAATGAAAATCAACATGGTGATATGAAGTCTTCTTGAAAAAACCGTGTCCTGACTCTTGACATTAATCTAATTCTCCATCCTCTCAGGACAGTTTTTGAACTTTGTTTTAGTAGAAAAATTTTCCTGGCTGCAAGCTTTAATTAGGCACTTTCATATGCTTTCCTAAATCCATATTCTTAGGCAGTATTCTTAAAAAAAAAAACAACAAAAAAAACCCCAACACTTCAATTTTGAAATCTCTGTTGGCTTTACTCAGAAATCTTTGTAACAACTGCCTTTGGTTATGGCGATTATGCTTTGCTTTCTAACTTTCTAGTTGCTTTTCTCATCTTTCTTTGTTCGGTGAAATTAAACAGATCTGGCTCAAATATAAGCCTTCCTAAATTACCAGTCTTGTGGGCTGTTCTGGGTTTCTGCTGAGAATATTTAAAGTAACAAGAAAACCATGAAAACAGATGTAAGCATAATACATTGGCGGAATGTATTTCTTCTTTGAATCTTTCAGCCTCCATTTGGGTGACCTACCTACTTGGCAAAATCCATCCAATAGTTCAAGCATTTTATCCTCAGAAGATTCTTTTTTTTCTTTTTGTAAATACAATTCCTTATATTTTGGAGAAAACGAGCCTGTGAAATTAACACTATTCTGGATAGCAGAAAAAAGGAAAGAAAGAAAAAAAAAAAAGGAATAATCATCTAAAGACATTTGTGAATGTTCCAGGAACATCATTACATATGTATTTTTAGTCTTCCTACTGGCAGCAAGAGCAGTGTAAGACAGATTTGCATTTCAAGGCTGGAACCAACTGAATTTTGCATGGATCTGATAAAAACATCAGGAGAACAACGAGATACTCTGGCATGCACTCACATTTCCTAAAATGACAGAAAAAGGAAAATTTCAAGGATGCACTTCTACTCCTCCCTCTTCAAAGTCTTTCTACATGATATCCCTTGAATATGTTGCAAATATGCCTAACTTATTAGTAAAATTCATGCATTTCTACTTCTTTTTCCACATAATTCCTGTAAGAGGACTGCACTGGTAGGAGTAGAGTTACTGCACAGATACTCAATAAGAGCACTCAAAAAGAGTACAGATGCTCAAAAAAGATACCTTTACATTCAGCAAATAGAGGTTTTTGCAATAGTGGCAAATGTGATTTCTCCATAGAAATCTTTTCTTGATACAAAGAGTCCTATTTTTCAAAATTTGTTGTAGCTCTTAGTCTACTACAGGATCCCTACAGTAAAGATGGATCAAGAGGATACAACATGGCAGCTCCTAAGGTCATTTCCCTGTGGGCTTACTGTACAAATTAAATTCTGCTTTAAACATCCAGCAGTGCTCTCTGGAAGAAACACTCAGGTGAGAGAGAAAAAAAGGGTTATCTGCACAGGATGCCTCACAGCTCAGATAACTTCTGGTTTCTTTCCAATTTATTGCACTGTCAAATTTTGAAGATTCTCATACTCTGCATGATGGCAGAAGCGTTATTCTTTTTCAAATTGCTTTATGTTTGTATGAAAAAGACAGACACAATGAAATGTCCCTTAGAGACATTTTATTCTTGCATGTAGTTTTGTTTGATCCCAAGTAAATTATGTTAGATTGAAAATACGTATCATTCTCTGGAAAAAGCATATGCTCTTGAAGTGCTTGAAGATAAAAAATATTCTTATTTCTCAAAGAAAAGGTCAAAGGAAATAAAAAGCTTATCTGAATATAAAGTAAATACTCCCAGCTGCAGGGAAATACATTTCTTCAGTCATTACAGTGGTAGCATGCTTTGTCTGGCAAATCATCATTCCAAAAAACAGGAAAATACTGGCAAAATATCCTAACCTAGGTGTTCTGCAACTTTTTCATGTTCTCATATGTCAAATTTGGGCTTCAGTCCTGGCTTTCCCTCAGCAAACAAACCAATCCACTGCTTCTGCATTCATCCAGGCACTGCTCTCCATCTTTCCATCTTTCTCCATGCTCCTTCAGCTGGCTGGAAAGCCAGTCCCAGGGGAAAGGAAGAGCAGTCCTCATCTGTGGCTTATTCTTGGCCTCCCTGCTCAGCCAGTGCTGGAGAGCTGCCTGGCTTCAATGCTTGAGTGATACTGAAAATGCTCATAAATCTTTTTGCAATATCCCAGAACTGGGTATTTTTGAGATCAACCTCCTCAGATGCTACTCCAAGACATAAGTGAACTGCAAAATGGAGCTAATCCTATTTCTCTAGAAACAGGCAAGACTCTCTTATCCTTATTTCTTTAGACTTGATAACCTCACTATCAGATTCTCTTTTTAATGTCTTGCTTGGTTCCAACCAGGGAGTCTCCAAATAGGCTACAAACTCCATCAGCCTTTCAGAAAGAAAGGCAAAAGAGGAAAAGTTAATCTTAACACATTTTATCCCTTGAGGAAATACCTATCACCCACCCTGCCCAGGCCAGATGTGAATCAGGATTAATCCAGCGAGAGGGCTATGTTGCATCTGAGGCAAGGGAAGTAGAAGGGTTTAGGATACAAATCTGTAGGAATCTCATCTTCATTACCTCTACTAAACAACTTTAAGATTATTAACTTTATGGTCACCATGATATCCTGTAGTAATAAATTCCAGGGGCCTTAACTGTGGTTTTACTGCAAAAATTATTTTGCTTTCTGGTTTAAAACATGTTGCCTCTCAATTTCAGGAGTTCTTTTCTGATCTATTTTTAAAAACTGCTAACAGGAGTTCTCCAGCTCCTTCATCTGTATAGCTTCTTTGTACACCTTCCTCATGTTCTGGTTCATTTTTTTTTTTCCTATGCAAGGGGAATAACCTCACTTTTTAATAATTGCTGCCACAAATCACAGAATCACACATATTTCTGTTTGGCATTCAAAGCGAAGGAGAATTTTTGATCTGCACATTTTTTTATCATTTTCTATTATTCTTCACTGCTCTCTTTCTGCATCTTAGTAATCTTATTCAATGCACCTTGCTTCTAAAATTAGCAGACTTCTCACTGCATTATTTATGATGACTTATATGTTTTCTACCAGTATTGAAACAGTTAATGTAGAATTTGCACAGCCACTAGTATAAAACGAGCATGCATATTTCAAGACACTGTACATTATTTTTGTATCTCAATGCTGAATTTCCTCTGCTATTTATTCAACTTAGGAGGCTTTTTCTGCCAAGATATCTCCTATGTTGAAAACCACAGTGGTTGTTACCTGCATATTTCTCTCTCCTTCGCTTACCATCTTTTGTAGATTTTTAAAATGTCTTTTAACCAGCACCATTTTTAAAGATGTGTATTTCTGCTTCTCCACTGATAGCTTCTTGCCATGATAAAAAATGAGTATGTTTCCCTGCTCTTTAATGAAATACAGAAGAGTATCAGCAAATTGCCCTCTTCTGCTTGCAGCAGTATACCAGGATGCAACAATAAGTTTGCAGACCAGGATAAATATACTAATATTCTGTGTCTACTTTGCACTATGGTGCAAAGCAGATGTAAGCCCAGCTCAGCTGACTGGTTCAGGCTATGTCTGGGGACTTCTATAGAGACCATGGTCTGGAAAATCCTGAATAGTCTGGCAAGATATTTTCAAAGCTTATGGTATACAATTTAGATATTACTCCTCCAATATAAGCTATGGATTTAAGCCAAGTAGTCATCCTGTTGTGATGACCTCTTCATCATTTGAGAGACATGGTTAGTGGGCATGGTAGAGATAGTTGGACTACATGATCTTAGTGTTTTTTTCCAACCCTTATGATTCTATGATTCCTATATCTGTGGTATTCTGAGCTGAACTTCTGTATCATCAAGGTTTTTGCAGTGTAGTCTGAATAGCCTTGCAACACCTTTTAAAAAAATTCTCCTTGCTTTTTGACCAGACCCACCACAGTACAATCCAGAGACCATCACCTATAATAATGTAATGTTCATCATAATTCACAGGCAGAAATCCTTCTCATCCTTTTTTCAGTGATTAGAATGGAGAGGGGTGTGCAGAGCTTGTGCTGATTCAGAAGTGATATGAGGGCAGAATAGAACTGTGTTCACCGTTCATATACTACCTGCATCAGATGAGCAACCCTTACCAAGAAGTTCATCTTTCCAATCTCTGACAACTCCAGACCAAAACCGTAACAGTAGCAGGAGGTGATCTGGCCATAATTTGACTTGCTTTCAGTATCAAAGCTTGTAGCTTTTTTCCATTAGAGCTACTACCCATGGTAACCAAACTCTTGAAGAACATATTAGCTGTTAGTCTACGCAAAATAATGTTAAATTTAGCTACAACCATGTTTATATTTTGGGGATATTTACTTAACTTAATGAGGAATGTGATCAGCTCTAATGGGAAAGTGCTCTGTTTTCATATGTATATGCAAATGTAAGTAATTAACATGTGCAAATGAAGAGTAGGTGTCCAGGGGAAGGTTGCTGTTTGCTTTCTATGACTTGTGCACGTTAGCTATCTAAATAAGATTGAAAAATGGTCCTATGTTTTTAGGTTTTTTTTTACTCCAAGGTTAATGATACAATTCAACGAGCCTTAAAAAGGCCAGGCTTGCATTATAGCTTTGGCAAGCTTCCAGAAATGTTGTACATACTCATAAGCTTTGCTGATCTCAGACCTTTAAATTCTGCACTTGACAAGGAACTGGCCTTTTTCAAGAAATGGGCAGCAGATCTGAACTTGTGTATATCTGATCTGGACAGTGTTATCACCACCAGGATTAAATTCAAAGTTCAAGTAAAATTAGGCAAAGTTTCCAAATAGTTTAATCGTAGGCAGTCAATTCATGCTTGAGTACCTGAGAGTAATTGCCCACATAAGACCAATTTGAGTAAGGGATTTGAAGAGCAGTTCTAGAAAAACAGCCCCCATTTGAATCATCGTTCCTGAAACCAAGGACATTCCTTTAAATGCTTATATATAACTGTCTAACTTGAAACTCTCAGATTAGAAAATCTTGCCATGTTGTGAAGTTTTATCTGTGAGCAAATATCTACCTCCTATGATCTAGCTAATGTCTTTGATTACATCAGTCATGACCACATATATCCTATAAAGGAATTTAAACTATTAGATATGATTCAGTATGAAGCCTGCAGCCTACTATACACGCTAGAGATACAAGAGACGTGCTTGTCAGAAAGATACTGTATTTCAAACAGTGCAGAAAAAATCAAGGGAAACCAGGGAGGAATTTTTTATATACATTTTAATATTTGTTTTTCTCTACTTAGACATGAATTCTTAAAATACTAGCTATAACATTTTTTATAGTAATTAAGACTGAATTCTGGTCCAAGCTTCAATAAAACTTTTCTACCCTGAGTGGCAAATAATCAACAAATAAAACAAAAAGCTGAGGATAGAGAAAAGTTCATAAACCTGTCTCAGGCTGCGGTCAACCAGCTGTGAGGAACTGGTTCAAACCAAACTCTTTCTCAGCTCTTAAAGTTATTCATCCAAATTGAGCTTTATCCTCTGACGTGACAAGCTCATTGCCCAGTGACAGCTCAGTATTTTGCCCCTTGCCATGACAGAGCTCCAATGGAGACAGATGCTCAATGGCTGAGTGGATAGAGCTATCTATTCTGATTGCTGCTGATCTGAGAGACTGTACAGCTGTCTCAGACACCACTATTCACTGAAAACTTCAAAACTTTAAGATATACATTTCCCTTTGTCCAAAGCAAGCATTTTCCACACATTTTTCTTCCTGCTATTTCCTGAGCCAATACATTGCTTATTGGCCAGAACCCCAGAATTAATGAAAGCCTTGTAAGTAAGAAAGTCACTAGTAGATACAAATACACTTTGGGGAGGCATTAATAAGCCTTTCTGCTTCACTGAGTACTGTGCCCATTTACAAGCAACAGAGATGAAGAAAACTGAGGTCCAAGTGGAGGGAATCCAGAAAGGAGATCTGAGAATGATCAGGTTGGCTGAATTGTTAAGCCAAACAAGGAGGAGACTGAAATCTAGAGTGACTGTGGGACTCCGGCTTTAAGAGATAGTGAAATTTCCATTGGAAGATACAGAATCAATAAAAACTATCAGATATTGTGTGGAAGTAGTTGTCCTGTCCTGCCTGCCTAGGGAGGTGGTTGAGGCACCATCCCTAGTGCCGTTCAAGAAGCGTTTAGATGAGGTGCTAAGGGATTTGATTTAGTAGTTGGGTAGAGATAGTGATAGGAGGATGGTTGGACTAGATGATCTTGTAGGTCCTTTCCAACCTTATGAACCTATGAACCTATGAACCTATGTTAGAGCCCTTCCAGAGTGATTCCACTCTGTATATATTTATGCAGCATCCTATAGTCAGAATAGCATCTGTTACATCTGAATGTCAAGGAGAGAAAGTGGCAAATGGATGTGCTCATTTTCAGAAGTCTCAGAGTAGATCTTAAGGTCATCAGCTTTGTAGGGGGAGGGTTTAGAGAAGACAGATAGATGCTTCTCAAGTGCTCCACATTGCAGGGACTAAAGGTAACAGACACAAGTTCTTATTCAGTCAGAGAGAAGGAAATTTTGCCACCATGATGGTGGACAAGCATTGTCTCAGAAATCAAGATGCCTCAACTGGGCAAGACCCTGAGAAAATTGATGTAACTTTGTCAGTTTCTCTCAAGATTCCATTGTGAGCATGAAATGATATTTCCCTTGTTAGAGAGGGGAAAATAACACACAAGAGGAATTTGGCACTGCAACCATCAGCACTAGCTATCATTAAAAGTTAGATGGCCACATCAGGTAGAAATTATCACAAAGGATAGCAAAGAACCTATGCATCCAACAGCCTGGTTGAACATTTAGCTTATTAAAATGACAAGCCAAGAAACTATGTCAACAGGAAGGACTTTTTCTTCATTTAAACTGGTTTTTTTTTTTTTTTTTTTTTTTTGTATGGACGAGGACATCTCACTGAGGGCTGCAGCTACAGAGCTCTGTATCATGGTAATTTAGAGCTAAATAGCAGGAAAACATCACTGTTTTCTCCCACAGCTGATTTCATACTTTACCTTAGATAGAATCAGAATCACTGAGCTTGGAAAAGATCTCTAAGATAGTCTAGTCGAACCAAGATAATTACAGGGTTAAAGAAAGAGAAAGAAAAAGAGAATGGAGATCAAAGTTAGGTTCCTTACCCCTACCTAAATGTCCCAGCCATCAGGCTACAAAGTCACAGCTCCCATCCCTGGGAGTGAAGCCTTGCTAACTGGAAGGGGCTGTGGTTGAGTACACTTATCACTAAGGTCATCTAAGCAAAAGGTGCACATCGGCAGCCTTCAAGCAGTAGCAATGTTTAAATCAGTCTCCCAGGAGATGAGTAACATAACTAATTTCTACCTCAGTACAAGCAGATAAAAAGCTATTTCCATGTCCTTCCACATTCAACCTTTAAGCAACATTTTATTGGATATTTTGCAAGAAGTAAGATTCTTCCTCTTAGTGTGAATGCCATGAGGATGAAGGGACACCCCTTAATCTGAAGAAATACCTTTTTGTTTAGGACAGGTGGAAGAAAGGATTGTTCTGTTTTCAAGATTTATGTCTGGACTGTATATAGTCACAGGTGATAGAATAGACAAAGTCAACTCTGGCTCTAGTGAAGCAGAAATATATAAAGGCCAAACATGAACATATAATATTTAATAAGCATGGGTCACACTTTCTAGCTCAGTTATATAGTGAGTCAATGCACTGCATTGCATCAATCTGCCTGGAAGGTAACCGTTTTTTTCAGGACTTATATAATATTTCCATGTTCCTCAAATCCAGCTTAATCAGGAAATTATAAGCCACCTCTGTAAGACAGAAGCTTAGCTTAACTTAGCCAGATATCTTTTAGTATAAGATTTGAAGATAGACCCCAGAGAAGAAAACCAAGCCACCCACAAAACAGTGATCACATCCCATGCAAGCCATTTTAAGGCAGAAACATTTTCACTACTGCCACATTTTTTCCCCCAGGACTGAATAGAATTCTACCATTGCCTTCAATAGAATAAAGGTCCAAGTAAAAAGCCTCATTCCAGGCTGCTTGGATTTAAAAACGCAGCAGGGCTCCAGTCAGCAGCATTGTACATGTTAAAAAATGTGCTTGTCAAACTAAATCATCCTATAAATCAATTAAAATGTTGAAAACATATTGCAAATCCACATGAAAAAAAAAGATTTCTTAATGGATATAAAGGAAGTTACAGCTGGTGACATTCAGGGAGGCTGCTCCATACTCACATCACTTCAATTGTCCCTGCAATGTGTTAGGTAAACCACGCTCAAGAATACTTAAGAGAAACTGCTTTTGCCTCAAAATAATAGTGATACTAAAATCACATTACATTCACATACTGTATCTCATGGAGTAGGTGGGAATATCTCTATATACATCAGTTTGTTTGTGTTTTATCTTCAAGCATATCTGGATTTTTTTCGAGTCAGTTGTTTATGATGTAAGCCACAGCCACACCTTCTGTATTCATATATCTTAGTAAAAAGCATCTAGAAACTGAAACAATAGTATTGGAAGTAGTAAAGATCTCTATGGAAAGCTCATGAGCGATAGGTCTATCCAAGCACGTGGAGTCTGCAGTGTCAGATGCTTTCCAAAATCACTGCATGTGATTTTATGTTCAGCACTGGGCTACAGGAGCTCCAGCTAGCTGCCATATATACAAATCTTAACTATGAACTCTTTCTAAATGTGTGATCATACACATTTTCTGTGGCTTTATCTTATATTTTTCCCTTAGGACAATTCTCAATAGAACTGTAGAGGAAAACATAAGATAGTCCTAAAAATAAATTCTTAGGTCTTTTCTCGTCTCATCTGTACATCAATCAAATTTGATTTCCTTTTAGGAGTGATGGAGCCTCTTGGAAGGCTCTGAAACACAACCACAGACTTTGCAATTGGAAACTTCAATCTGATAACTGTTGTAATTTATTAATGATTCTGTAATTAAAAGTGATTTGCATCCTGTGATCTGTTAGTATTGAGTAGTCTATGTAGAACTTCTGGAGGCCTCTTGGTCAGCCGGGCTCACAGCTCCAATGGGAAACCTTTAGGTGTCTACAAACAAAAGAATATCAGGTATTAACTAGAGTCATCTCAAATTGCTCTTTCTCTACCCTATAGTGTAACTATAATGTAGCAGGGTGCTGTACCAATATCTCAGGGACATGGAGCTATTTGTGTTTTCAATCATGCGTTATGTTATATACGAAATATAATTGATCTGTATTTGTGATATAGATGCTATATATGTTATGTTACATGTGTGATATATGTTACATGTCTTGTGTTTTATACATCCAGTCAGACTCCTGGTCATTCTCTACAATTGCAGAATAATTTTTAGTTGCAGCACTTTGCACTATGTTGAGAGAGAGGTTTGCCTTGACTAGCTGTATAGTGCTTCTGTTTCATCTACATCACTTACTGCAAGTCTGAGTTTCCCTTGGGGAACACTGTCACACAGATATTATTTGGGCTTAGTGCATAAATCCTTGTGAATGTCATTTCTAAGTTAGAAGCTGCAGGTAGTGTAGCATAATACAATGAGGCATTTCAAGTCATATTGATATTTGACCACTTCTTTTAATAATTGTTGGTTGAGTGTACAGAAACTATTAAACACAATACAGCCAGATTTTCTTTTCTGCAATAACAAAAGGCCATAAAATGCTTATGTTTAGCAATTCTTTATCTTGACTTTGGTATGGTTTAGGGCAAAGAAGCCCAGCAATATTTGGAACAAAAGCAGAAGGACTTAACCTGGTGTTGTCACTACCATGTGAAATACTTTCACTGTGCCCTGATTAAATGCAAGCAGCAAGGTACCTGAAAACACCTATCTAAAACTCTCACAGAGAGGTTCAGAAATGCTGCTGTGTTGAAGTGCACTTTTTTATTTTCAAAATCAACAGGTATTTGTACTCTTATATAAGAAAACAAGTCCATGGCAACAGCTTATACAAGTGTACATTTTTAGGAGCACATTTCATAGAACTGGTCTAAACCAATTTTCAGCTAATAAGAACTTCTGTTGTGAAACAGGTTTCTTGAGTTTTATATATACTCTGGATTTTTCTCAGAAAAAACAAACAAACCAACAACAACAACAAAAAACACCTCTCCTAAAATTGAGATACAATTACTCAGAACAGCAAAACATTTCAGATGAGTTAAGAGCCTCCTTCTCAGTTCTAAGTTTGTTTTTCACTGCTGATTTGGATTAACGTCACTAATTTCAAAATATGATGCATCTTAGAGGATTTTGTTGGCTATTTTTTCCTCAAAGGAAAAGAAGACTATAAAAACCTTCAAACTTGAATGAGAAACTGATAATTTTCAAGAGATTTTTTTCTCTCTTTTTTTTCAGTACAGTCTACACAGTGAAGATTCAGTATCTCTGAAGATTTGCTTCATGAACTCAACTGCTTTTAGTGTTAAGAGTAAGTTAAGCAGGTGCTAAGTCCTCAGATAAAGAAATGTATTGTTTAGTACAACTATTTCGGTCCTCTCAAGCATGATTGATTGTGAAGAGGGCATTTTAGGGAAGTCTGTTCCTGAGTCAGAGATTTGGATGTCCCCTTTATTTGACTCTAGCTTAACCCAGACCTTCAGAATTGTTGCAGTAGACCAACATTATTTAAAAATAAATAAATAACAGAGAAAATGTGTTTTAAAATGGTGTTTAAAAAGCTAAACCATTTTGAAAGATATTATGAACCTGAAGCTTGGCTGCTGCAGCATGAAGTTTCTAGAACTGGCAAGTTCTATATACTTCTTATTTAGTTCCTGAGATGTTATTGCAAGGTTGCCTCTTCAGGCTTTTCCTCAGTTACTATGAGAACAGCAGCTTCTTTCTAGGCAAAAACAGATCTTCAAACACATCATTACATTCCACACAGTTTAATGCTCAAAGAAAAAAAATAACCTGATATTGTAAGTTATTTGATAAGAGTCAACAAGTGATTCAGCCTGATCTCTACATGGATTTTTCTTCACGAAGGTCTTGAAGAACTTACGTTGCGGGACAAGAATCTCCCATTAACACATGTTGAAAATCAGACAGTATACCACAAAATTAATGCTCTTTTCCAGTCTTTTCAACTCCAGAATAGCCTCAGAAGGTAGCCTATAAGAACACACTGATTTCATGGTATCATTGGCTGTTGAGGAAAGCTAGATGGCCATTTCTATCTGTTCAGCAATGAGCAGAGTGAATTTCATCCAGACTGGAACATCTGTTTCTCATTCATTACCCTGGTCATCCAAGGGCAAGGATGAGTGCAGACTTCAGTGTGGATGTAGAAATCGACTTCATAGATGCAGGATAAAGGACAGAGTGCATCAAATTGCATTTGTTGCTCAAAAATGACTCTCCCCATCTCTGTAATCTGTCTGAACATTCCTTGGTCGATTTACATGCTTTTTTAAAGATTTGTGAACAGACCTCCCTTCCCACAGGCTATAAACCTTTATTAATCAAACACATTTCTGCAGTGCAAGAATTCATAAACCCAAAAGTACACTAAGAAAAGAACTTGAAAACATCTGTATAAAGACAGATTTAAATTTCATCTAGACTAATACCTCATCTATAATACTGGTCAGTGGCAGATCCTTAGGGAAAGTGTATAGCTAAAACATTTATAGTTAAATCTTTCCCCTGGCAAATCCCTCAGGCTGTCAGTGGTTTAAGGACTTGACATGGCAGTTAATAGCTCCTAACTGATATATAGTCACTGAAAAGATCTAGTCGGTTTTTGAGCTCATTCATTTAACTTTCCACAACTTTCTGGGGCAGTTTAATTATGCTACCAGTGAAGAAGTAATTCACTCTGTTTGGAATCTGTTGTCTGATAATTGAAGTGTGCATCCCTAGACTATATATTTCAACAAAAAAAAAAAAGAATAATGATTCTCTGTCCACTTTTTCAGTATCATTAATTGTTTTCTACATCTCTGGTCATACTCATCCAAGTCACTGCCAAGATAAAGAGACTATTTTATAGGGTTCTTACTGCAGACATTGTTTCACACCTTTGTCTATCTTTGTGTGAGTGGGTTACTTGTTTCTTTTTTCCCTCCTTCTCCAATATCTGTTTTGTGGTTACATAATTCTCAGGAAGTCACTACACATGTAGATTTAGAAAGAGCTGGTGGTTTGGATCTCCATTCGCCTCCTAACCTTTTCTAAAAACCTTTCTGCCTTTTACTGTCTTCTAAGTACTTCACCAGCCTACAGTGTCCCCAGGATCCTTGCTCTGAGTGGCAAAAATTAATGTAGAGCCCATCACCCAATAAATAAATAAATAAATGACGTTTATATATTTTTTCTTTTCATCTTTTTTTCTTTTCAGGTTTCTTTCTTCTTAGCAATGCCTAATTTCATTTCTCATTCCTTATTTCTATCAGCCGTGCTGTGGTTTAAATAAAAAGTAATCTAAAGTAATGACATTTGTTTCTTACTCTGCTTCTTCCAGTGTCCACTGAGGTTAGCAGAAACAATTACATGGGCTTTCAGCTGGACACAGATGGTATTAGGTTGCCATATATTTTATAATATTTTCAAAGAAGAAAACCACTTCTGAAACAGAAATGTTTTCCAGCCATGTTCAGCAGCTGAGCTGCACATTCTGGAGATTAGAAAAGGGCTGTCTCACCCACAGAAAGTCTGAATGGCAACACCACAAAAAAGAAAGCGGTACCACAACACAGTTATTGAGATGCATTTTAATTCAAATTAGATGGGACTGCAGAGAGGAAATGCTGAAAGCCACAAAAATAGAATTTTTCCTCTCTTGCTTCAGCATAATTTAAAACATCAAATCATTTTTAATGAGTTTTAGTGAAACCAAATCTTGGCTGTGACATTCTGTGCCAAAATTCAGCCTGATGAAAAATTTAAAATTTGATTTATAAATCTTATAATCAGAGAAATTGTTGGTGTTAGTAGCGAGCTGCAGCCTTCAAATAGGATGTGCTGTTTAGGCCTCATTTTTAACTTTCAACCTGAGGAAAGTCTTTGTGAAGTGTATTCATATTGCTTCCCAATGTGGAAAGTCTATATGAAGCATTGCCTTTATAAAACTATGACTTAACCATTTTCACAGACAAACATTTTTCAGTTTATTAGAATCAAGGACAAATCTTTGATAGAAAAATGCATATAAGAAACCACATACCACCAAAAACTTGTATTGATTAGAGAGGTATAATTTACATTAATAAACATCAAAAAGAGAACTGTACTCCTTGTTTGTAAGGAGAGCTTCTGGTCTTCTGTTGGAGAGGTTGTTTGTACATTAATTTATCTTTCTTCTATAAAATTGAATAAGATCTTGAGGTTTTCACATTATCAGTCTGGACAGTTTTCTCCTATAAACACTGTGAGATTAATAACTGTTATGGAAAAAAATGAGTAATGAATAAGTTATATTGGCCATTCTTTTCCTATCATCCTATGAAGACAAAATAACTTTGGACAAACAGAAGCAAAAATCCTTTTCACAGCCGTTCATTCCAGGCCTCTTTTTTTCAGGCATCCATACGTGTTGGTAATAATAAAAGTTTGCAGACATTAGATGTACTTTGTAATGCTGACTTATTGATTCCTATGTCAGGAGTTCACCCAGCACTTGGGACCTTTTGCTTCAAAATGTAATTTGAGGTGTAAGTGAGGTCCATTGTCTCACTGCCTCTGGTATTTTGCCTTGTAGAGGTCAAGGGCACAGGTACGTCATGTCACAAACCCATGGATTACTCATCTGATCTGTACACTGCTCTGCACCATTTCCCACCACACATCTCTAGCATCCTTACGTCTTTTAATTATTTGGTTTTCTGTGCAATACCTGCCTAAATATTCTTACTTTCTCAACCAAGAAAGTTTTCATACTTACCAGAGTTCTCTTACTTCCTGAATGTACCCGCTCTTACAGATTCTACTTACCTCCAGGGTTTGTCAGTCCTTGGGAAACTTTTACCCACTGACTTCCCAGCACATTCAACTCCTCTCCTCAGCCTGTTGTTTTATATTTCTCCACGCCAACCTAGAGATGCATGTACAATTTACATAAAAATAAGAATTATTCACAACAAACTGTTATGGTTCTATGAGAACTATTCTGGTCATTTAAAAGACTCACGGAGAATCACAACAGATATTACCACAGTATGTATTTTAAGCATCTACTCGCAGTGAGATAAAATGTGCTGTAGGAGCATCTTTTTGTCTCCATTGAGTGTTGAGGGATGATCAACAGCTGTCAGAGATAATTAAAGTGGTAATTGACTGCTTGGTAAATGCCTCAGGTCAGATGAGCTGCCTCTGTCCTTCATTTTCTCTCCCCACGCACAGCATATGGGCAAAAGGACATCATGGTATGACTCTCTCCTGCACTGTTTGAAGAAGGCAAATTTATTGACTAATAAGTTGAGTCTTAATTTATTAGGTAATAACAATCTTCAGTTGTTGTCTTTCTTTGTAAGAATTTCACAGTTTTCAAGTATATACCGTATGCTCAAACTTCCTGGGGCAGTATACCCTTTAACTCTTAAAATCCAGATCCAAGTAACCACTACTATGATTATACCAAGAAAAAAAGAAAAAGGAAAGAAAATTTAGTAATGTTCACAATAAACGTATCAGCAGGGAATTAATTGGAAAAGTCTTTATTCTCTACAGAGCAGGACAAGTGAAAGGTGCACCAGATCTTGAAGAAAACATCGACTTTGCTTAACACATGGGTGTCGGCAGTGGCAGGGCTAATTTATGATTCTGTGGTTTTCTTTGTGTACTTCCTACTCTTGTACCTAATTTCCAATGAAATCTGGAGTTCCGTTGAGTATTTGTACCTCTATTACTGACTTACAGGAATAACTGAAGAGGTTTCTTAACCACTCTGTATTCAAATACCCCATCTGTGAAATAAAACATATCCTTTTACCTCTATAACTGATTTGGAAATTAGAGGATTATCATCACTACTTTCAGCCCAAATCCAGAAGCTCAAAGCAATCAACCCTGATATTTGTTGTCACAACAGAAGCCACAAAGACTGTCCCTTACCATGAGCTCATTTAGAGACTACAAATGAAATCTAGGATTTTTTAATATCTTCTCTAGTTTCTCTCTCCAATCAAGACAGAAAGGGAAAAAAATAAAATAAAATAAAATAAAAAGATACTTCAAAGGTTCCCCTTGCCCAGAGCACAGAGATCTGAAAGTGTGCTGTTCAACATGCCTAAAGTTTCCAAGCTAGAAAGAGATCAAAACTGCAGTTTCAGTAGCACTTCCCTACAATAAAGCTAATCACATTAGCCACTTCACAAGAGTAAAACTTTCATTTCTGTTTCACTTTGATTATCTTCTTTCATTTTTATCTTCAATAAGCAGTGACTTCAGTAACATCTCTAGTTACAAGGAGAACAAGTTGGTGGCACAAGGCATGTCTAGGATGAGACTTCAAGGTGGGTACCTTGAAAGGTCACCATCCTACAGGATGGGCTCAAAATTTGGTGTTTCATTTCTCTGCTTAAGGATGTCTTTCAATATCTAAAGTGTCTTGGCTTGCAGGAAGCTTCATCACTAAGAGAGAAATATATGAAGGAAAAGAAAAAATAGGCAGGAAAATATTCCATTATTCACTGCTCTGAGTTTTGTGATTTCAGGGAAATAAGAAGTTGGACGTGATATTGCCTCAATCCTTACCAATAAATGCCAATAACAATGTGACATTGAAGACAGGAGACAGCAACACCTATAAGAAAAGGAAACTGAAAGCGTTATTAACATTTGAATTCAGCTGTATGAGCCTGATTCTGTACATTGAGTCATACAGATTTCTCCAAATAGGATCACTCATCGACAGAGAGGCTCATGTTGGTCCTTGCCAACTTATTTGTAATGCTTTGCATAAGTGTTCATTATTTTCTGTTTTGTATGTTGTTAAGAATCATTCTTCTGATCTTTGGTAGGCTAAGTGCAAAGAAGCAGATTCAGATAAATGTAAATATGCAGAGATACGCCCTGAATTTGAGAGAAGGTTTGTTTTTTATTCCACATCAACGATTTTACATAGATTAATTCATGAATTATTTTGGCAGGTAGCATCTCACTTTCCCTGTCTGCTTTCTTGACCAGGTGTGGGGGAGAGAAAGGAAATAAAAATTACTTTAAAGAGGCAGTGAATGAATTCTCATGCTCTGAAAGTACTTCCAGCTTCTGATATGCATGGCACATCAACCTGGTTTGTTGTCCCCAGAAGGGAGCTATTTATTCATGGCAATATTAATCAGTTTTTTCCATTGTTTTCTCACCCAATATCTTTCTTTCTCTACCTCCTTCATTTTAAAGGCATTAAGCATATTTTAACCTAAACAGTCAAATTATGCCAACAGTTTCCTACTGCATTCTCATACAAATGAATACCTGAGGAAAATTGTACAGGATTTAAGAGAACACACTCATGCTATGATTGTTTAGCCTGATTAGCACTCTACAAGCCTGAATGAAAAGAACAATGGTCTTTTTTCTTTCTCTTTTTCCTTTTCCCATTTTTTTCTTTTCCTTTTCCTTTTTCTTTTTCTCACGTTCCCTCTTCACTTCCCTCTTCCTTACTTTTTCCTTTCCTTACTTTTTTTCCTTTTTCCTTTTTCCTTTTTCCTTTTTCCTTTTTCCTTTTTCCTTTTTCCTTTTTCCTTTTTCCTTTTTCCTTTTTCCTTTCCTTTCCTTTCCTTTCCTTTCCTTTCCTTTCCTTTCCTTTCCTTTCCTTTCCTTTCCTTTCCTTTCCTTTCCTTTCTTCTTTCATGCTTTATGTATTCAAAAATTACTAGTAGTTATGAGTATTATCAGTTGGATTAAGTCTAGATGACATATTCAAGAAAATAAAGCATGGCAGCATCTCTAGCATTACACAAAGCATAGCACAGGCAGCACAAATTCCTAAATATATTACAGCTACTACGTGCTCTATAATTATGCCACGTGTTAGAAAGTGCAGGAATAATAACAAGTCTCTCTGCATGGAGAAATGCAGTGTGACTCAGGCATCTGGCAAGGGTTCACTGCTGTGATACGATAGACCTGTCACCTTTAGATATGTGATGCCATAGAAGAAGAAAGATTCATAGCTACATAGCTCTCTTCTCAATCAATTTTAATTAGATTTAGAGGGAGAAGGTTGGATGTGGAGGGGGAGCCACCATATGCTGGTGACATCTGAAAATACACAGACAAATGCAATAAAACATTGCTATTTCTGTGCTCAGATCTATCTGCTGCCCTTTTTCCACTACGTGTTCTACCAAGAGGTCAGTGTGAAAAAGAAACAGAAATTGATATTTCTATGACTAGCCTTAGATCCTTAGCTGGAAATCTTGCACATTTACACAATACATGCATTATTTTTAACTAATAGACCCTGATCCTGAAAGTGCATGTAGGTTTGTGTAGCCTCCCATGTGCAGATAGTTAAATTGATTTCAGGGGAGCTGTTTTCATCATTAGCATTAAACATCTGCTTAATGCTTGAAGAAGCAGCACCCTGATTTTCCTTTCCAAATAAACTTCGTGACACATATAGTAATAACTGACAGACAGTAACTGTGTAAAATTAATCCACTCCATATGTGTTTGCAAGGCTAAAGAAGAAAATTAATGTAAGAATGTAGTTTTCAAAAATCTGTCAGACAGAAGCAATTTAACAGGAGATTCATAAACCTTCTTATGAGCAATGTAAAATGCTTTGTCAGGGTGTTTATACCATGCACATCCCTAGGGTAATCCTCCTGTTTGATGTAGGAATTAAGAAGAAGAAAAGGAGGAAAGGAAAACAGCATGGGAAAATTGGCAGAACAAGCCCACAATTAAGGTGCTGAGCTGTGATTCAGTGTCCTGTTCACTTTCTCTTTGCAATGGCAAACACTCCGTGTAACCTTGGGAGTTATTTTTCTACAGACTATAGAGATAGCACTCATTATTGGAGCAGTGAATACCTAAATAGCAGCACGAGCTCCCAACAGTCCAATGGAAAGCACTGATCATTTGAAGAGGATCCGTGGAAGGATGTGAAGATTTCTACTGCCACCTTCCAATTAGTTTTAAACTGAGCTTTCTCACACTAAGGCCAACATAGTGGTGAAGTAAGCAATACTTCCAGTTTTCCTATGTTTCACAGTAAGAAATTTTGCAAAGCATATCTAGATCTTCCCTTTGTTGGTTGGTTTCTTCATTTATTTTAATTTTATTTTTAATGAAGAGCAGAAGTGGGAGACAGGAAGGATGGAAGGCTTGAAGACTCAATGGGAAATTAAACAGTCCATGGAATATGAACATTTTGGAAATGTGATGCTTTCTAGTGGGGGCACAAAGGAGAAGATTGAAGTAGCATAATTGCATTGTATGCCTTTGGAAAAAAAAATGCAGTGACTGTAGCTCAGGACAGAACATCAAGAGAGGGAAGGTGAAGTTGTATAAACAAATCTTAACCATGGCATTTCTCAAATTTTACATATTTTGACTTTACAGATGTGCCATTTGTGATTCTGATTATTTTCTGTTATCTATGTGAAACATATGCAACCTACACATCATAAACTAATAGATGGTGTTTAAAGGCAAAACGGAATGAAACCATACTGGCAATACACTTTTGTGTGGAGAAAAGATTGCAGGGGATGTCTTCAGAATACTTCTTTGGCATTTAGTTTTGACCAACTGAAGAAGAAAATATAGCCCTCAGGACAGCAAAAAGTCTTCTCAGTGTTCCACAAAGAGATTTTAGCCTTTGGCTCCAGGCATGGCATCATAATCTCAGTAACTCTCCATCCCTAGGCAACGTTTTACCAACATTTTCCTCCATAGTTGCTATTTATAACATGGGAAAAAGTGCAGACTGTGTGGTATGTTACATGCACGTGGTGGTTTGTTTTGGGTATATGTGAGGAACTTGAGGCTTATTCTGAACAATTCAGACAGCTTTATTTTTATGTTTGAATCCTTTCTTTTTTTTTTTCTCAGTTTCAGGAGTAAAAAACAAAGATATCTATCCAAAAAGCCAGGCAAGTGACTGTAGTGAAAGTGTATGTGGATTTAACTGTAATAAGAATTTATTCTATTAAGTTGTTTTTAACTTAGCAATTTGTGAAATGTAAAGTAATATAGACAGTGGTGATAGGACAAGGGGAAATAGTTTCAAACTTAAAGAGGGTAGATTTAGGTTGGATTTAAGGAAGAAGTCTTTTGCAGAGAGGGTGATGAGGAACAGAAACAGGTTGCTTAGAGATGTGGAGGATGCCCCATCCCTGGAAACACTCGAGGTAAGGCTGGATAGGACTCTGAGCACCAGATGGAGCTGTAGATATCTCTATTCATTGTAGGGGAGTAGGACTAGATGGCCTTTAAAGGTCCCTTCCAACCCGTAGGATTCTTTGATTTGATACAGGATTCATTTGATCAACTTTAGCCATATAAATTCACAATTAATCCAAGCTGAACACAAGCTGATTCAATCCAACTGGAAATGTATATATAGGAAGCTTTATCTTTGGAGATCTTTTTTTAAAATATATTATTTTTGTTGATAATACAGGTAATCTGGAGCATAATTCATCTTCTTTCTGGACAGATGGACTACAGTAAGATATGAGGTCACAGAATCATAAGATAATTCAGGTTCTAAGCACTATCAGCTGTGACATCAATGCAGTCTACATGGGACTTTGCCCAGCCTAGAAAAAGACTGGAGACTCTGAAGCTTATCTAGCCAAGTAAAGTGACTGTCTTCCTTTCCTCATCACTCAAATCCAAGTTTTTTAATCACAGAAAATGTTATTATGGAAGGGAGCATCAGGGGACTGTGAAGTCTAACCTTCTGCTCAAAACATGCTATATTTCCAAGGTGATAGAGTACTTCATGGAATATATCTCTAGATATGAGCCTTGATATTATGAAAGGGAAAAACATTTTCTTCTTTGTCACTGGTATGGAAAACAGTTGTTTGTAACACTCATTTGTCCTCTGGAAACTACTGATTTAGATGTCAACTTGACCCCTTTAAATAGAAATGAAATTATTAAGAAGACGCTGCAAAAGAAGTGTCTATTTCAGTGGAAGAACAAAGGAGGAACTGTAGCTATAAAGTAAGAGGATGAGAAGCAATGAGAGGATGTCAGTAAGCCAGAGGAGGAAAGAGTTTTTCTGATGAGATTTTCAAAGAGTAGGAGATAAGAATGATTTACTGTTTTCATTAATTAACTTAGAAAAAAGTCAGAGGATGCTAATTATAAACTGATGACAAAAACTGGAAGGCATCATGATACAGAGGACTGCAATCTACTGGAATAGTTGGACAGGAACTAAAATACGAGAAATTGAATGATATTTATTATTTTTAATTCATAAGGTGACACACACAGAGGCAAGGCACAATTAATCTAGTAAAGTTACAAGGACATTATACTATGGTATACTGGTCCAGCAGAGTATAGACGTGAACCACTTTGGCATTGTCATGGAAAAGAAAATTGTGGTTCTGGGGAGCATCAGGTGAAATACATCAAATAGATATCACATACTGCCCAAAACTGTATTGTTTTCTTATCCAGAGCTGTGCATACAGTTTTGGCTACTCCTGTTCAATAAAAATATTTAAGTAAATAAAATATTAAAGTTAAATAAAAATATTACATTCTTATCTGGTAAAGAAGGAAACTAAAATGAGCAGTAAAATAGAAACAGATTCCGCTGTTAATCTACTTTGAGAATAGAGGTTGGGTCTTTCACAAGGGTAATTTCACAGATTTCAGCATCCTGTCTGCAAATCCAAATGAAAGCAATCTTGGCAAGCAGCAACTGAGCAATGCTGTAGTGCTGATAGGCATTTCAGAGCAAAGGGTAGGAAAAAATAAAAATCAAAATTAAGCCACGCTGAAGGTCATATTTAAGAGGGAAAAGTACAGCTACTCACTGCTGTGGTGTATAATCCATACTATATGTTCTAATTTTTCTTACTGTTAAATTTTGAATGTGTTGCACAAAGAGATTATGCAATTGCAGTGTCTGAGGATTAAAACATTCTTTCTCTCTTGAGAAGCAAAGACTGCATATAGTCTACACAGCAGTATGCGAGGAAATTCACGTACCTCAGAAAGAGGACAGAGAACAAAATCCCTACTCTGGCTTCTTTTTTTTCTGCATGTCAAAAAGTATTTCAGTGAACTGAAAACTAAGTGGAACTGAAGGCTCTCAACAGCCATCCAGCCAAAGAGAAGAACTGTGGGGGAAAATTAGAGAGATAGCAACAACCAGAAAAGCAGACAACTGGATAACAGCACCCAATGCAATAATCGTAATGAGAACAATTGAATTGCACCTTGAAAGGTCACGCTGAGGTGGATGATATCCAACTCCTGGAAGTGTGTGCTTTTACAAAAGCTGCAAAGAAGGATGCATCACCTCCATGCACAGCTGCTGTTTCTATCTGTCCTTGGTGTTCCCAAGGGCAAAGTCACCAGAGCTGTCCCAGATCTTCTGGAGGCATCTTGCTGTCAACCTTCTCTTTGTGCTGTGACTCCACATGCTGCTCTGCCTCCCTGGGTGGTGGCTTAAGCACTTCAGCCCCAAACCCAGATGTGTTTCTGCTTCATTAAGCAGCCACTAGGCTAGGATTTATTGGCAAGCACTTTATGAGCAGCTGATGGAATGAGTTTTATTTGAATTGCTGGTGGACATGCTAAACAGAAATATAGCATTAATTGAACTATGCTGTGGTCTGGGATAAATCATTGCAAACATAAATGCACACACTTGCTGGAGGTCTGACTTATTCTAGTGCATAAAAGCAGCTACAGGTTTTGTGCAGCCATTAACGTAGTGACCAAAGTTCATGGCAAAATCTCAGCACAAATAACATCATGAAGCAAAGTCACAAAGCAAAGAAATAACATGGGAAGACCATTGGTTGCTCTGTATTTTCTTCCTGATCTTGTCATTAATTATCTTTAGAAGCAATAGTCCTTAAATTAATGTTAATAGTAAAAAATCTGAATTCATGTTGCACATCCAATAACCGTGTTCAGATCACATCTGTGCTCAGGGGCTGGCATGGCTGGACTCTGAAGGTCAGTGTCACTCCATAGTCAGTTAAGTGATAAGCCAATTAAATGTGCTTCCTCTACAGCCAATGGAGAGTATTAGATTGTTCTAACAGTGCATTCATATTATCCTTAAAAACAGATGCCTTCTTAAGACTCCTGATTTTGCAGAGGCTGAGGGTAGGCAACTTGATTCCCATCTCAGATGACCAGTCATCCACGGACAAGTAGTTCAGGTGAAAATAGGTTTTGGCATAAGTTCAGAGCACAGGATGATTTTTCACTTCTGGATTTATCCTGAGACACTTTAACTGATTTTTTATTGAGCTCCTCATGATAACATTAAAACTACACCATTCCATGCAGCCTTATTATCAGGAATGAAGAGAGTTCTGACAATAACAAGATGCTCTTTCCACTTGTGTTTGGCCTCCCACCAAATGTATCTTTGATTGTATGCAATACACCCTTAAGGAAACTGCATATGCAGAGGGCATTGTGTCTGGGAGTGGGGATAAAATATATGGTTGCAAATTTCCTCGGTAGCTTTTTGGAAAGCACAAACCATCAGTAAGTTGTCATTTGAAGGAAAAAGCATTGCTACATCTATGTGTACCAAGACCTTTCTTTTCCAGTGCTCCAGTCCAGAAGTTGCATAATTGCATTAGAGCATTAGTAGTTCTGGAGAAGGTTAACTATGTTAGACTTATGGGGCTTTATGATTTCCTGACAGGAGGTGGCACGTATCCAGGCAGCTAAGAGCTTGCACAGAGGAGAAAGGGACTGTCTGCACCACTCTTGTAGGCAAGGCCGTGGTTCCCTTAAATCTGCAATGAAATATCTGACACCTTTTATGGAGGGACAGACACTGACATCACTGACACAAACCTGATTTAGCTTATGAGAAGAGTGACTGTTGTTGGCCAAGTTCTAGTTTTCCTGCAAACAACAAAATCCTGTATGTGTTTTAAGCACCAGTTGCAGAGAGTCGATCAGATTGCAGGTTGTGCTTCTAGGCTCAGAGGAAGGCAGGTGCAAAGAGATGGAAATAGTGTCAATAAAAGCAATATGTGTTCAAGTTAACAGGAGACAAAGAGAAAATGCCACGAGTAGCAGAGCTATTTCAAGCTAACCAACTACTGTAATTAACCTCCATCAAGTCATGGGCATGAAGGGAATGAGAGAACACCTTGGGACAGTGACTGAGGACATCAGTTGGAATGTTTTCAGATTAATAGAAATTAGAAGGGATTTTCACCAGTGCCTGTAATATGTTGATCCTCAGCCCTGTCACCTTCGAATCCTCCCCTTGAAGTCCCTTGGAAACTTTGGCCCTTCATAGAGCAGTTAATAGCTGTGAAGTTGAATGCATTTTACAAAGGCATTCCCTCTGCTCACCCAGGGGAATCGAGGCACATGGGCAAGGCAAATCCTCTGTGGCAGAGAAGTGTGCCCTAGAAATCTAATAGATATCTTACATTTGTTTCGTCCACTTGTCCTTACCTTTTTTCCAATACAGGTACCAAACCCAGACTGTCATACCCACTCTGGCATACGCAGAAGCCTTCTCTGTGGTCTATAGCTAACTTTCAATCCAAGAGCTTTGCATATTTCTGTGACATTGATAGCACCTTAAAAGTTTCCTCTTTCTCTTACTGCTTCTCTTGGTTTTCCCTTACAAGTTATAACATATTTTTCAAAGGTCAGACTATGTTACTCCCTTCTGACTTAAGCTTTTCAAGCTAGTATTCTCTTCTGGCTTGAAAAACTATAAGCTCATAGGACGTTTCAGTGGAAAAAATGCTGTAACTGAGTATAAATTAATGCCTCTTTTCTTCTTCCTATCTTTTTTGTTGCTGTTCTACTAGTTACAGTAAAAACTTGGTCTCTCAAGCTATAGCAACCAGTCCCAGCAATGAAGCTGCATTTCAACTCTGGGGATGATTATAGTTTTTATTTCCAACTATGAGCACTTGCTGTCACATTCCATGTCATTTTTATTTAATATGATTCTCTATCAAATTGATTCTCTGTCTCCCAAGCCTTCCTGTCTTCCAGCTGGGCATTTTTTAAGCAGTGATTTGCAAAACATTAAAGCAGGCATATAAATAAATTACTGTCTGGAGAGTGAGTCATCGTTATTTAATCGGAGATTGTACTATAAGTAGTGGCTGGATGTTGGTAGAGCAGGCCCATGATGCCCTCCACTTTATCTCACTGTTTTCTGCTGTTCTCTCCCTTCCTGGAAGCTTGCCCTACTCAATCACATCCCATGATGCTAGTAACTGAGGCTCTTGCTCTGCATTCCTGCTGTTACAAGGAGGACAGAGAAACACACTAACACCTGGGGAAGAAATGATACCCTGTGTTACCCTGAGTTCAGAAGAGTTGCTTAGTGCTCAGGCCTCCATTAATCACTAGCTGCTGGAGAGCTGAAGGGCACCCAGAGACGAAACACAAGATGCCCACAGAAGTTGTGGATGCTCCATCCATGGAGTTGTTCGTGGTCAGATTGGATGGAGTACAGGGAAACCTGGTCCAGTGTCTGATTTGATGGTTGGCAACCCTACCCATAGTGTGGGGGATTGGAGCTCGATTATCTTTGAGATCCCTTCCAACCCATGCCATGCTATTATTCACTGTTTCTATATGGATCTATATGCCTTAATGTAGTTCCAAATCATGGTGACACGTTTCAGTTTCTATGCCTTTGATGCCTACATTCAAAAGATTTAAAGGATGTTCAGGTAGGATACCAGGAAAATGTTCTTCACTGAGAGGGTGTTGAGCACAGATCAGGGCAATTGTCATAGCCCAAATTTGATGGAGTTAAAGAAGGATTTCTAAACACTCTCAGAAAAAGGTTTTGGATTTGGGGTGGTCCTGTGTGGAACGAGGAGCTGGAGTCATTATGGGTCCATTCCCATTTGAGACATCCTACGATTCTATGAATTCATCCTGAGGACGATCTGACTTTGATTTTAATATGTGCAAAGGAAAAGTTACAACATGCAGGAAATTGAATTAATTTTATTTAGGAAATGAATCTTATTCTCAGTAATTAAAGCCAACTGACAACAATGGTTTTCTGTAGGTTGCTCCAAAAGTAATGCCTCCTATTTATTTCCTTGGAAACTACAGCAGATAAAATGAGCACAATAATGCTGCTTGATAAGGCAAATTCTCAGCACAAAACACTCTTTTTCAACACAGTCACCACCACTAGCTATACATTTTCACCGGTGGTGACAGAAAGACTGCATGCCATGCTTGTAAAAATGTGCACCTGCGGAGGTGTCCCACTGTTTCACAGTATTTCACCACCCACTGCCTCACTGAGCTGACATCTACTGTTTGATCTCTGTAAACATTCAGCAAGAGCCAGCGGATGTCAGTGGGAGACACGTTTTCTGCATGGAGGAATACAATAACGAAACTATTCTTCATGCACACTTCTGTGTCAGACACCATTCTATCAGACTGCCCCTCTGCTGCCATCTGTCACACAGCAACAAAATGTAATGGGATATTGGTAAGGAGATCCAACCTCTACTGCCTCTACACCAGCATCCACATCTAACATTGTGGGCCAACATAATGAAACAGAAGACATCACTTTCAAAGCAGCCCTTGTACTTCATACCTATCACCAGCCGTGGAAATCCTTGTTCTTAGTAATGGCTGTTTCTCCTTCTTGGGAGTTGTAAAGTGATAGATAACTATTATACTTTGTACCTATTGAGCTATTATACCTCTTGAAGGGTACAGAACAATGACAGATTCCCTTTCCTTTAACCTCCAGCTTCTCCCTTTTTTTATATGAGGTAGCACTGAAAATATCTTTTCTCTCAGAAAAGAATGCAATGAAGTCCTGTTAACAGTAAGCAGAAAGGAATAAATAATTAGCAGACCTTTTAGAAATGATTTGAGCTAAATTGTTTTCGACTAGTAAAGATAATCATCTTAATAGGCTGCTTGCATTTGGATACAGTTTATCTGGAAATGGGAATCTCTAAAATACCTTGACAACAGGACAACAAAAGCTATTAATGAGGTGTAATTATAACGTAAGATCTATATAATTAAATGTTATCAATTGACAAGACTTTGACAACCTTCAGTGAGCTAATCTCATGGCATTGCCCACAAGAGCTAGTTCTCAGTGTCTTTCCTGAGCTAAATGCACATTTGGATAATAGGTTTTTCTTTCCCAAGTTCTCCCTGCAACTAGATAGCACATTTGTAATTTTCTGGCAGTATTTAAAATAGAACTTCAAAAGACCAATTGAAACCTATTTGCCCTATAGCCCATGGTAATGACCATTACTGCAGAATGTGAGTATATATATTTTATGTACTGATAAGTGCCTGTATCTTTCTAACACATTTGCATCCAGTGCTAAACTACTGTGCAGGCTGATGATATTTTGCAGGAAACGTTGAGGAGTGCATGCACATCTCATTTAAAAACCCACCTGGTGTTGAAATTTAAGTAATAAACTTCATAAGCAGGTGATAAATTGCATTTTTGTGCCTTCCCCACCTGCACTGTATCCTTTAGTCTATTCCCTTCTCTGAGTTCCTTCCAACTTACAAAATCCCTGAATGGCTTCAAGCAATTAATGTTTTATTTTAAACATAAACATATAAATCTTCTGGGGACTTTTCTCCTCTTTGTCTAAACGTGGTATTTTTCTTCCCTGAGCTCAGGGTGCTCTCAGTTGGATGCAGAATGAACAATAGTGTTTCTGTTCAAGTTGAAAATCTGATTTCTTATGATTCACTGAGTCCATAAGCAAGTATGGGTATTCAAGTAGGGAGATTTTACCATTGCAAAATGAAGATTTCCACTCCATAACAGGTGCAGCATTTACACATACACCCCAATCCACAACTGTACTCCAATTATGAAAAGCATTGTTTTATTACATTTTTCATTAAAAGCTCTTCAAACATCTGCTCATATTTCCACTAAATACTGTTTCTTCTATGGCTAAAGTAAAAGTAACCAAAACACAGTGCTACAAATGTGAGTAGTCCTGCTTCACTCTGCCCCAAGTTATAAAGCTGTTAAAAGCCTCAACTGGTTCTGTGCACATGATTATTTAGTACACCTTTTGTTCTGGACATGGGAGGGAGGTCAGATGGGCGTTAGGAGATGGCTTGGCCCCATGGTGGGCATGGAACAAGCTACTCAAGCAGTTGGCACAGCCCTGAGCTGCTAGAGGTCAGAGAGCATTTGGACAATGCTCCGACACAGGGTTTAGATTTGGGTAGCAGTGAGAGAAACTCAGTGATCCTCGTGGGTCCCTTGCAAATTTTTATATTCTATGAACGCGTGATTTGTATTATTTTAGAGCTCTCTAGCTTTCAAAATCTCCTACTGCTTCATTTTGTATTCACAGGCTGGAAAATATCTGTGGTCAGAATCTCAGGTGGTGCAAATTGACATATAATTAAGTCTGGCTTATTTTTGCCAGTTGATGATTTCAATAAAGGTATTTCAGCACAGAAACAGTTCCACTTCTGAGTGGAAGATGAAAACCAAAAATCTAGAAATAATTACATTGAAGTTAGTATGGGAAAAATGTTAATGTTTCTTGAACTTTTAGGACTTGACCAAGACCACTTTTCTTCTCTTTTGGAGTGTTTTATGTAGGCGCTGTCATTGAGATCATTTCATAATATCTGAACACTTTTCAGTAACTGATCAACATAACATTTGTCTCGTTTGCTTTTAGTATCATAGAATTATACAATTGTCAGGGTTGGAAAGACCTTCAAGATCATCCAGTTCAGCCATCCACCTACCACCTGTATTGCCTACTAAACCAGGTCTCTTAGTTGTATGGGAATAGCTAAGTCACAGCCTGAACCAATGATTGAACACCTCGTGAAGGGACACAGCCATCCCTGGGAGCACAGGTGAAAACAATCCACCTGTGTGACCGGAAGGGGTGGATTCCTGGTTCCACCCCTCTCTAAGCCTCATTTAAGGACTGGCTGATATAAGGGAAGGTTTTCTACCCAGGTGGCCTTTCTGCTGCAGTATTTGGTGAACCCTGATCCTGTGATAGGTAAGTAAATCTTTAGCTGGTTTGTGACTATCACCCTTTTTTGGTAATTTAGGACTGCTTATATGCCACTGCATTTCCCTACCATTAGTATAGTGTCCAAATATTCCTTGAATATGTTCCTGCATCTCTTGCAAAACAGGGTCTAGAGGGTCTATTTTTGGTTTTTATCTTTAATAGCATTAATTTGGGTATGTGGAGGCTATGTTTCTTCCAGTAAATCTATATGCAGTCAAGAAAATATAAGTATGTAAATGGAAAAAATTATACTACAAGTATCTGCTACTTTAACTGGAAGATTGTTAGATTTAAAAGAATATTGTTCTAGCCTCAGTGAATTTACTGCACACCTGAGCTTTTATTGTATTGAATAAAGTCATAGTGTGGAAAAGAAATGAACCTTTTGGCTGTGATATTTGCTCTAGAGATTTGTGTATCCTTACAGTTATTCTGAGCCTATACCCAAAGCCTTGGAGATGACAAGGGAGTTCATAAATGTAAAGCATCTTATCCTTTCTTGAAACAAGTAGAAAATTTCTGATTAATTCATCTTAATCAAAAAGCTGAATTCATTAAAAGAGAAGACCACTCTGATGGTGTGGAGGTGGGGTGGAAACACGTAGGACTATTAGCTATGTTCCATTTGCAACTGGGATGAGAGAGCCAGAATGAAGGTAAAAAGTATTTTTACCCTTATGCATTTCCTTCATTGAATGTGGAAGAAAAAAGCAGCCTCTGGTAGCCCAGGTGGTCAGTGTCAGCAGAAGGGCAATACTGACATTTCCTATGGTCAGAATTGTCATCCAACACAGAGATAATCTCTTCTTGAGTAGGGCTATACATTATTGCCTTTTCCTGAATAATGACTTCCAGAGAAGATGGATGAGTTATAGGAGTGAGAACTAAAAATAAAAAAAATGTATTTGAAAGACTCCATTATGAACACTTCATATTTGGTTTTTGTTACTGCTTCTAGCTTTCGTGGAAGTTAGTAACCACATTACCACAATTTAGGTGTTCGTGACTATGCAGATGAATCACAAATCAGTCTTCTTGTAAAACTGACTCTGTTCGCATTAACATCTTGGCCTCTCAGTTCTTTTGTGGTCAAGTCAAACTCAAAATAATTAAGACAAGTTTCTCTGTCTTTCCTCCAGGCCTCTCCTGCTACTTATTTTACATCTCTGTGGACACAATTGCTCCTCTGCCTTTTATTCAGATCCATTTTCATTCCTTTCTTATACTTCCCCTTGACTCAGTTGTCTCCTTTATTTTTCAGAGCTAATCTCTCAATGCCAAAGCATCAGTTTCCATCCACTCACCCTTTCCATAAATTGCTTTGCTCAATGGACTCTTGATCAGTGATGCTGAGATGGAGATGTGACAGCTGTAAAAAGTGTAAATACTAAAGCTACCCTTATTAGAAGTTCAATTCTGGACTGAAAGTTTTTAACATTTTCCTCTTGAGCAAGGGGATGGATCAATCCAGACCAACTTATTTTCAATGTGAACTGATGTAACTGACATTGACATCTGTGGGAGCAAAAGAACACGTGCCATTTTGAGCTCAGCCAGAAGAAAACCATGCATTGGTTCATGCTACTTTTTTGTTTTTATTTAGTTGTTTGCATTTTAGAAAAATATGTATAAGCTCTAGTGTAACAAAAGTTTGTTTTGTTTGCACAGAAGTGGAAAATTCTAATGCCAGTAGATCCTAATGGCTGAACATATCCAGTTTGTGAAATTGTTTATATAGCCACTGCAAACTGCAGCTCAAGAGTGAAAAATATGCCAAACAATTTCTAATTTACAAAAACTGTGATTAAACTCAGTTAGGATTCAATACACTCTGCAGAGGTTAATTAAATTTTTATAGATTTATTCTTCTTTCAGTGCTTTAAAAGGTTGTTCTGTTTAGTTATCATTGCCAAGACGACGATGGGGGAAATTGGAAGCCCTGATCTACATCAATCTTCTGTGTAGCCTGATAGTGAAATAATTTGCAGGATATCAGTATGGCATGAAATGGGGAAAGAGAGGGCTGAATGATGCTCAACTGTTGAGCTACCAGGAATTTTAGACAAGCGCAACAATGATACTAAGACTTTCTCTCGATGGGATTAAGCTACAGAAGAATGAATGTAGCCACTTCACCAAGGATGTGACTAGGTCAATTTCATGAAGATAATACAGTTAAAAAGAGTAATAAAGAACAGAGTTGATTTCCGGGAAGGTTATGATCTCCTTAGATAATTGCAGGAGCAGTATAGAGTTCTCTGACATATAATCCATATAATTGGATGGTTGGACTAGATGATCTTGTAGGTCCTTTCCAACCTAATGAACCTATGAATCCAGAATACCCAAGTGGGGGTGGGTGTTTTCTCAAAGTAGAGTCAGATAGACAGGTAGCAAAGCAGTCAACATCCCAAGGGAATTAAATTGATGTATATAGCAGGTGGTTGTGATAACTACAAAAGAATGCTGAGAGATTAAGGCAATAATATAAAGAGTACTTTTAATGGGAAAGCTTCAGATTCTACTTAATCTACTCCCTAAGCTTGCCACGCAGCAAAGCTGAAAACATGCTTATGTCCATCCCTCCTAAGCAAAGTGCTATGGTGTGTTTTATTTCTAGTTTGTGGTGGAATATCCTGCTAAATGTGACTCAACTGTTAAACGTGTGCCTGAGGATCTTGTTAAAATAGTGGCTAAAGGAGATCCAGTTAACATTACTTATTAAAAAGCTTTTAACTATGCTCCTTACAAGAAAAAAACTCCTTAGGAAACTGATCTATCATGGGGCAAAGTTCTGCCTGAGGGTAAAACTGGTAGAACGATTAAAAAAAAAAGTCAGGTATGACAGTGGCACTTAATTATGGAAGGACAATTGTCACAGGAATCTACAACAGGAATGTTATGTTGCTTGTAGCGATGCAAATTGTACACTGAGCAGTCTGAGAACTATTTGGGAACAGTTTATTTTCCAAAAGTTATTGTAAATTATGGTATACTTTATCAAGGCCTTAAAAAAAAAAAAAAAGAAAATGATCATCCCAAATATTTAAGTCAGGCTTTTCTTGTTGCAAACCAGAATAGCTATGTTTTAATAGCTGAGCTCCTTGGAGGATAGTTCTTGCTTTCTTTCAAACTTGGAAAATATCTTGCATAGTCCTGGCAGTAGCTGAGACAAATAGATGTAAGCAATGTTAATAATCTGGAATATGGCCTTTAGCAGCAAAATATTTATTTTTTTGCCAGGAAAAGTGTTTTATCTGACAAAACTTAGATCAACAGGATTAAATAAGACTTTGGAGATGCCCTGACTAAACTGACTGCTCAACACTGATGACAGATGAAATTCACTGTGGATAAATTCAAGGTGATACACATGAGAAAGAATGATTCACTTGCTCATACACAGAGCTGAGTTTTAAATTAGCTGTAACCACTCAAGAGAAAGAACTTACTATTACTGGGGACAGCTCCATGAAAACATCTGCTTGGTGCGTAAGAGTGATCAAGATGGAAAAAAAATGTCAAGATGTATTGAGAGGGTTGTGATATAAGGCTCAAAGCATTATAATTCCATGGACATGGATGGTGTGCACTCACCATGAACACTGTGCCCAATTGTTGTCATCCTACTTCACATGTAACTTACTAGAATTAGAAAGGATTCGGGGAAACAAAAAGCACAATTATTAAATCAGAGACTAGGAGGTTTTCTAGATAAGGGTAAAATTTAAATGAATAATACAAACAGATGTATTTAAAAATCACTTCCCTCTTGTGAAGTGCATGTTATGGAGTTGACCACTGTCTAAAAGACAAACTGACAGAAGTCAAGAGTTTTTCTACAATTAACATACGCAATCTATTCCTGAACAAAATGTGGTTTTAGATCTTATTTGCTTTCAAAAAAAAAAAGTCAGTAACTTTCTACCTTAGATGTGGGCAACTGAAAGAGAGAACATAACCAACCAGAGAGATGCCAGCCAAGTGGCAACTGAGGATATTAGTAGGGAAAAGGTAGGTTGATTAATGTATTTTATATTCATTAAAAACCTTTTTTCACACAGTATGTTCTCCAATTTGCCTAATATATTTTAGTGCATTTTGTGCCATCTTCTGTGGATTTATCTTGTGTAGAGATGTATCATAGCTAGTATATATAGGAGTACATCAGTAGAAGATGATACTAGCAAGTTTTCACTACAAGCTATTACTTGCTTAGTAATAAACTAAGCTTACTATACTGCATTACTCTCAGGTTTGTGCTCATCGATTGGATTATGTCAATGTTCTATGTTATGTTTCTCTGCTGGATTGCTTTAGAAAAAGATACCTGAATGGATGATAACTGAATTGGCATCACCCTATTAAAATATTATTGTGAGAGAAAGCATCAAGCCAAAATAAAATCAGAAGGCAGAGTGGTAAAAATTAGACTGAAATTTTGCTAATGAGGGCAAACCTCATATCCTTCAGCAAGCAAAAAGCATAAGAAATTCATTGTTGGAAAATACAAACCAAATACAGCTTTGCAAATTATTTCAGCTAGAACATTTCAAGGATCTGAAGCACAAAAATCTATTTTATGCTCCTCTGTGTCGTTGATCACGCATTCCTTCAGGCAGCAAAAATCCTATTGACTAAATAAGATTTCTGGGCAGAGAGCAACAATGGGATCAAAATCAAGGTACCAACCTGTTAAAATCCAAGCAAGGCATGAAGCAGTTTTTGTCTTTGCAAAACTGTGTGCAGTCTGAAGAATGATTCCTCTCTGTGTGGAGATAAAACAATACTAACTATGAAAAATTAGAAAGAAGAAATGAAAACATAGATGAGAGACCATGCTGTTCTGCATGTTGCTGCTTTAGCGCAACTGTATCACAAAGATTAAGCCCTTGTCTTAGGAGCACGAGATGTAAAGCATGGAGTTTCCTTTCCACTGAACTAATGGCACTTTGGAGTAGCTGACAGTGCCTCAGTGTCCTTTATTCCCATTTTTCTTCAGTTTGACAAGAATCTCTGCCTGCACTCAAATCCTTTTTCTAAGAAAACTGATATCTTATTTGTTGCAAGGAAAAAGTAATGTTTTGATGAAAAGCCTTATATTTCATAAAATGAAAATTTCTTTGAAATATACCAGGCAGCCCACAGTAGTCCTATGCTTTCTTTAGATCTACCTTGCCTTAAAAATGTACAGTCTAGAAATACACTGCTAGTCATCATCATCAGATGTGCTCTTTATCTCCCTATATAGCTATTCTTATATATATTAATAAAGTTGTATTTTGATTTTTGCACAGTCACTATTGTCACAAATGTTTTTTTATATTTTAGTATCTGATGTTAAAGGGTAAAGCTACTCTGCAACTGTAGCTTAAGACAGAATTAAATTTATATAGGTAAATGGTTCTTGCCTATATTATGCTTGATTACTTCATTTGTTATATATCATTACATATTATATGAGCTCTGAACTGGGTCAACAATCTCCCTCATATAATTTTTTTGTTCACTAATATTAAAAGTAGTCAAGCTATTGTGAGTAATGCAGTTCCACTTATCAGTTAAACTGCAAGCACTTGTCTTTTGCCTACGCTTATTTCACTGCAGAAACAAGACAAAACATTAACCTAAACCAACTTAACTCTGATGAGCATCTTTCTCTTTCTATGCAAGAGAGAGCCTGAATGACAGCTATATGCTGTCCATGTAGGCTTTCAAAAGCTGAATAAGGAAAACTTTGAGCAATCTAATCTGATCTCAGAGCTTTCCTTCCTTCCTCAGGAGGTCTCTTGAGATCTCCTCCAAACATGGTGATTTTGAAGATGTTTTCTTGTTGAGAAAATGGCCTGTAACTTGAGGTAAAATGCTACCTGCTGGTGTCTACTATCTTGAGTTAGCGTTTCTAGTGATTTTATTATGACCTAAATAACTGAAAACTGATAAAAACTGACTGTCCCAAAGCTTCACATTTGCTGGAGCCATTCAAGGAACTTTTTCAAATAGTCACATGCATCAAAGTCCTGTACAGTAGTTTCCCATAGGCTTGATAAGAAATAATTTCTACCCTAAATAATCTGTTCAGGATGGAGGGGTTCTGGAAGAGTTTTGCTGAATTTATGTACTTCAATACATTTTCCTGTGCTTCATGGAAATGTCTGATTTTTTTTTTTTTCCAACTCCACCACTCAACTTAGTGTCCTAAATGAACTTGTGGAGGATGCACTTAATCCCACTGTCTAGGTTGTTGATGAGGATGCTGAAAATATGTTGATATCTAAAAATGGAAAGAAGTTTTTTGCTGTTTTTTTTCCTCTGAAATGTTATTTGTTTCTCTTGTTGAATTCTGTTTTCAATTTACATCCATCTTGGGCTTTGTCTTTCAGCTAAAGGTCAGCACAAAAATTGAGCTGTCACCATGAGAGCACTACGCCCACAGCTAGCAGCAGCTATTGACAGCAGTGGTTACCTCATGACTACATACAATGAGATATTAAAGGGGACATAAATTATTGAAGACCATAATTAAATAGGAAGGAAGGGTTTTGCTTGATAAAGACACATTCAAAGTTATAGATTGCCTTTATGACAGATTGCTGGGAAACTGCTGTCATATAAGTAACATATGAGCCAAATAATATACAAACTATAGTTTATTAACCTTTGCTCTGCTTCTTTCTCATATAGATCTCTAGCATCCCAGAGATGTTTCTCTGACCTCTGGGTTATTAATGTGACAAAACAGACACATGCCATTATTTATACATATAACATCCTGCAGCACTGGCTTAGTGGGATTCATTGGCCGCTGCCTTTTCTCATACAAAAGGAAGAGAGAGGGAAGATGAAGGGGAGGGAAGATGATACTAGTCAGTTTATAACTTTAGGGTTTTTTTTTTAATTGCAATTATTTTTAAATCATTATGAATACTGTTGTAAGTACTTAAAGAAATTGCAGCTATTGAGGGCAATATGTATTACACTATCTGGGCATGATTTGATGGATGTAGGTAATAACTTTTATTCACTAATCTCTAAGTAATAACTAGCCTGTTAAACAGCAAACAAATCTGCTATAATCGGTGTAGGCAGCTTCCTGAAATTCTTAATTACATTGCTTTTTATCAGTGGGTTTATCTTCCTTCCTGATCAAGTGATCAAAATCCCACTTTTTTTTTGAACATTCATATCTTCGTCTTAATTTTCTTATGAACGAACCTATTCTGACAGTCAGCAATTTGTAAATGCCTCAGTTCTTGCTGTGAAGTAAAATAGATTTCCATGCAATATGTGCTCTATGAGGGACTCAGTCAGTGGCAGTGCTGTGTATTTAAAAAGTGATAGGGTACAGTGTAAGTCTTATTTTGATTTGAAAGCTGTGCTCACACTTCTGAATTCTCTTAGCTTAATGCTGGAACAGGTCCAGAGAAGTAGGGGGTGTCTCATCTCTAGAGAAATTCAAGGTCGGGTGGGATGGGGCTCTGAGCACTGATGGAGTTGTGGGTGTCCCTGTTCATTGCAGGAGATTTGGACCACATAGCCTTTAAGCATCCCTTCCAACTTGCATGATTCATATTTATTAAAATCCTATGTGGAAAATGTTACATGGGTTTTGCTATGGAGTCTACTTACAGAGGTAAACTAATGCTCCAGAGATACTTTGAATGTGTTTTGTCAATCATTGGCAAGGACCAGTCTTACCACTTATCTAAAATGTATTGTGAGGCCTGACACCAAATTATCTTTTCTATGAAGTTTCTTTTTTTATATCTAGACTTATGTTCCCTGAGGAAAGCATAGTGGGCTCTGATCTACCTATTTAGGATTATGACCATCCTTGTGTGTCATGTATTAATAAAGATCACAGAATTGTAGGGGTTGGAAGGGACCTCTAGTGATCATCTAGTCCAAACCTCCTGACAAAACAGGCTCCCTAGAACAGGTTGCACAGGTAGGTGTTCAGGTGGGTCTTGAACATCTCCAGAGAAGGAGGAGATGATCCTGGATAACTGCAGCTTAATTTCTCTCACACAGCTGAGTGCCCATCCTGTACAACTGAGAGCTGCTCCCATAAACAGCTTTGCCACCACTTTTGCAGAGATCCCACCTGCTCTAAGCCATTCTATGCTTTTGTGTAGTAATTCTCAGTTTACCATTACACATCTTTCTGTTCTCCCTTTGACCATCTCATGGTGCAGGAAGGACCCAGCTTCTGCATGTCCCAAAATTTAGATCCTCTAAATCTAATCACGTGCAGGAAAGAAGTACGGCCACAACAGGATGCAATCCACTAGCATAGTGATTTTTGTTGTTTTTTTTTTCTTCTGAAAAGAGATTTCCAAAACATTTGTGAGAGCAGATCCGTCGAAACTATCCTGGAGTGCTTGCAGTAACTGGGAACTGTTTCTTTTCTGCCGTCATTGTGAAAATATCAGTGCATTAATCTGAATGTTCTTAAACAAAGCCCCAGCAACAAACTGGTTGATCTTTTATTTGCATAAATATTTGAAATAATATTCTCCTCTGTATTTGTCCTGTGCTTAAACAATATTACAATTAATTATACTCATATCTAAGTGTGGCAATGAAGTGATTTAGGAATAAATATAGTTGTCTTCATTTACTCCATGTATTTCTTGTAGATGCTTTCCTGGGGCAAAAATCTATTTTCCCTTTTAGTTCTGTTACGAGGCATTACACTTATGTATTTTCAGAGCACTGCTGACATTTCTCAAGCTTATTATATTTGGAAAAAAAAAAGGATAAAATGAGAGCATTTACCCTTCTGAATGTAAAACACGATTAGGCAAAAGTAGTATAGCATTGTATTACAATCTGATATAATAATGTCTCACCACTGACTTGAGGAACCTATCACAGCAATGAGTTTAGTATAACATTCATTGCTTTCAGCATAAGGCATGTGAAACAAATGGACACACTGAGAGCCAGTAGAATGATAGGAGCTAGATCAGTCCCAACAACATTAGTAGGGTGAATGCATGGAATAATTATAATACTCTCATTAAATGCTTTGCCCAGATGAAGGGTAACACAAAAATAAAAACTAAACATGCTCTTTGACAGTCATTTGGGAGATATTCTGCAAGTATCCAAACAAAAGCCGATAATTTCAAAGGGCATGCTTTTAGTTTTTAGAACTAGTTTTGTTTTAGAGACATTTTTAAACCAACAATTTTTCTATGATGATGATATATCCACAAGGGGGAAAAGAAAGAAAATACAAAGTCTATGAGCCATTCTGTTGTAAGTACTTAAAGAGAATATGTAAGCTTCTCCTGTGTTAATGCTATGGAACATTATTTTTGGGGGGAGGAATGGTCCATCTGTCTTAAATGATCTATCTCCCCCTTCTTAAGTTTTTATGTTTTACTTTTGATCTTGCTTTTCAAAGCAGGTGCACCACGCTGGGCAGCCACGATAAGGGGCTGATGGGCACTGAGCATGCTCTAGGGAACCTGAAAAAGGCAGTTCTTCAATTGCGTGGGGTTTTGCTCTGGCATTTTTTTGAGTGAGGAGAAGAGCCTTCAGATTAAAAAAAAAATCAGCAACGATCCAGGAACATGTAGCTGTTTCCCTCTGGAAACTGGGAACTGCTGATTGCTACAAATCTGTTTAAGGTTGGAAAATCTGCAGCTGGCAGAGACAGCACTGAGGCTTATGGTAAAGTCCCTGAGGCTTTCTGTCTGCTGATGAATTGATGAAGGGCTTCAGTGAGTGAGCTTGTGCAGGTGTCTTTCTGTCCGTTTCCTTGAACCGAAAAGTGCTTTTTTCTGGAAGCTGATCCTCTAAAATCAGTCTCAAAACATATGTTGTAATGGGAATGAGAGTAGCTAAATCTGGCCTGAAGAAAACGGACAAAAATGATGCATTTCACCTGAAGAAATCTTGACACAATGTAAAGAAGAAAAACCACAAATAAATCAATTTAAACTCAAATTCATTTGCACAACTACCCAAAAACCATTTTTTTCGCACTGTGAGTCATTGCTTCCCGTTCTCTAGTGCTCTGAGCACACACAGAGGTTAAGTGGTGTAGAGGCTTTGATGGAGATGAGCAGCTTTCAGCTGCTGGTGGGCAACCCGCAGTTGATGTCGCCCATGGGGAGGCGAAGTAAGAATAAATTGGAGAGCAAATGCAGGCAGAAGTGACTGACCACAGGATGCTAATGTGAGCCACAGCCATCACGAGCACTTGAGACAGTACACATTTCTGAGTCTGTCATTGCTAGCGACTCTGAGCTTTTTGCTGGGAAAAAGCAATTTGTTTAAATTATTGCACTTGCTCTGAGTGCAAAATGTTTTGAGTTTAAATGAGTCAAAGGGAAAGATACTGCTTGTGCTAGACATGGAGATTTCTATCCTTCAGAGAGATGAAAAAAATTAATGCTTAATGACTGTGTGCACATCCAGTAATTACTGAAGAATGAAGTCTGATATCAGTACTATAGGAGAGTTAGGTTATGTAAGGCTCCCTTTAAATGAAGGAAATTTAGGGAAGAGAATAATATGCACCCATGGCTGCTTTTTTTATTTGAAAAGTTTTACTTGTAATGAAAATATGCTGCCTCTCCTTTAAATAAAATGGAAAACAGGCTACATTGCTAGATATACTTCATAAAAACACTTCTCTGAGATTAAAGCACAGAACTTGGACATTGGGTTCTTTTTCCTGCTCTATAACAACACCACTTATGTTGACTGAATCATTAACTCTGTAGTAATCTAGAAAAAAAAACCTCTTCATTCTGCATGCCATGAGCCACACACAAGGCTGCCAGTTACCCAAGGTATTCAGTGCCAAAAAATTTGGTTGAAATCAGTGAAGCCTGCAGATATTCACAGCCTTGCACAAGCAGTTGGTGTCCAAAAATAGTGACAGCTATAATTAGTGGGGACATTTGAAAATGGGTTCCCAGAGACGTAAAGTAATATTGAATAGGAATTCATAAGGAAAAAGACTGAATCAGAACTACCCCAATAGATTCTAAGTTTCAATTGATGAACCTATTGTTACCCTAAAATCTCTTCTCTATATTGAATAGATTTTTTTTCTATTAATCCAAATGTTTTGCATGCTTGTGAGCATCTTTTAAATGCTAGTTAATTTTCTTTGCAACCCTTTGGTCTAAGGATCCTCTCTATCTTCGGAGTGCTGAATCAAGATTGTACGAGGTGAAACTGCAAGGCTGGAGATAACCATTGGCAGAGACCAAGATTATTCAGAAATAATAGATATGGACTGGCTGACTTCTCTTGCTTTCAAGAGACTGCAACAACAGATTAGCATTAGACAAGGATTCATTAAATCATAGAAATATTCATGTTTGAAAAGAATTCTAAGATCATCAAGTCCATCCATCAATCCACCCCACCATGTCCCTCAGTGCCACATCAGCACAGTTTGTGAATATCTCCAGGGATGGTAACTCTGCCACTTCCCTGGGCTGCTTGTGTGAGTGCATTACCACTCATTCAGAGAATACATTTTTCCTAACGTAGAACCTAAGCTTGCCCTGGTACAACTTGAGGCTATTACCTCTCATCTTATTGCTGTCACTGGGGAGGGGAGGATGGTATCCACCTCGCTGCAAACCCCTTTCAGGGAGTTGCAGGAAGCCATGATGTGTCCCTCTGATCCCCTTCTTCTCCAGACTGGATTATCCCAGTTCCCTCAGCACTCCTCATAAGACTTTAGCTCCATACCATTCAAAGCTTTGTAACCCTTCTCTGGACACTCCAGTGCTTCAGTGTCTTGCTGTGAGGGGACAAAGATTCCTTACTGCTGGTTTATTTGTACATCTGTGTGTGTTCCTTTTTCCTGTTATCTTGTGATTCTGCAGTGTTCAGGCTCTTGCACTGCCAAGAGCAAAACTCTCCACGCTTTCGGGTGTGAACATGGGGAGTGGTGCTTATTTGGGTGCATGGCAGTGTGCCTGGCAGGTGACTGGGGGGTTGCAGGCAGAAGCTGTGTAGCTCACAGGATGTCTTTGCAGCCTAAAAAACTCTGCAAATCCTTCTCAGCAGCAGATTGACCCTCTCATTTCAAGAAGAAATTAGAAACAACAAATAAATCCGGTGAAATGGAATATAACAGAGCATTCCCTACCCCAGTACACACAGATGCACAAACAACCGAGAACTTTTTCACTGCTGTTTGTTGGAAGAAAGATAAATCCTGTAGCAGGATGAAGTTTCATTCTTTCTTTGACTTCCTCTGGCATTTAGATCTATTTATTCCCTTAGGACCCCCGGGGTGTCTTTTGAAGACATTAGAGTAGAATTTATTTTCACTTCCTTTTCATTTTACAAGAAGCGGTAGCAGAAGTACTTGGGGATGTCATAAAATCTCAGTGCTTTCAGCCCTTTAAAAATGCAATTTCAAATTATTATATAGTAATAATAATAATAAATGCGGGAAGCAAGTTAGAAATGGCAAAGAGAGAGAGGAACAAGTGACTCAGCCCAAGGTTATCCAAGTTCAGGAGAAACAACAGTGAAAGAATAAGAAAATGCCATGAGAATTTGCTTCCTTGCAAACAGAGCAAGGTAACATCTGTCCCCCAGGTTGGTTGGGTCCTTGCAAGAAAAAACTGCACTATTCAAAAGGGGCTTTTGAGGTCTTTCAAAGAAACATTCAAGATATGGTGAAAAGAGGTGAGGTTATTTCAGAGTAGGATAAGAAAATCCAAAGTTAAAGCTAAATCTCCACCCCAAAGCCTATATTTTCATGTTGCTAGGAGTAAGGTACACTGAATATGCAGGAGACTGGAAAAGGAAGGACCGTGCCAAATTGTGTAATTCTGTTGGATGTTCTAACTCCAACTGCTGACCTGGATCAAATCTGCGGCCAACTAGCTTGCACAGAAGTCAGTGCATGGTATTCGTACAGCCTTGGACATGCTGCTATGTTCATTGCATGCATTTTCCAGTGGAAAACGTAGTAGAAAAGTAGTAAAGAATATATTTCATAGATTATATATATAAAGCTATGTATTAGAGCTGAAAATATTTATGTGCCTCCATATAGCTTTGTGTCTTTTAGCATTTTGAGAACGTATCTGTGTTTGTTGTAGGGCATTTGGCAGAGGAGTTTGTCTTGTGAGGTGGGAGAGTGACAGAAGGGATGTGAAATTTTGCAGGGATTATGCATCTTGTGTCAGGCACCTTTGTCAGGGGACTGGACTCAAAACACAAAGCGTATCTTCCAGGACTGCCATCTGAAGAGCTCTTTGCTTTACTTCCAGCATGCTGTGGCTCCACACCCAAAACAATATTAGGCACCTTTTATAAAGCATGACCTGTCACATTTTTTTATGCATCAGGATCACGTGGATATAAGCCATCTCAAATTTATGGCTTGGCCTGAGAGTTCAGTTATGTGTGGCAGATTGCCTGACCTGACAGTTAGCTTACCTTGTCTGTTTTACAGGAAGCACCTTTTCACTCCTTCACTCTTTTTTTTTCCTTCTTTTTCACTTCATTTTCATTTACAGGAACAGATGGTTGTGTAGATGGCAGTCACCCTTAAGGTTGACTGCTCTACACCTCTCTGTTCTCTGGTGTGAGATAATGGTGCTGTGAAATGCTGGAAGGCTGTGTGTCATGGTTTTACACTCCATCCTTCCACTACCACTACAAAACTACTCCTCCAGTCACCTCAGCTGTGACAGCAACACTGCTGTAACATCTCTACACTGAAGTCAAAATCACTTCTCGTATTTGCAGACAGTTGTAACAGAAACATTACTGAAGATAAAAGGACAAATGAATTTATGACAGCCAATTAAAGCACAATTAATTATTAAGTGTAATGTGAATTCTTAACATGAATAGCTGTTATTCTAGAAAGAATGCTAGCATTTGACAGTGGAGTCTATGGCCAAATATAAAATAGCACACCAAAGGAGTGGTGTCACTCCTGCAAAGTTAATGAAATCTTGCAGTGGAGCTTTGTCCATTTTGCTCGGCTTCCTATTAAAATGATGAGATTTTCATAAGCTACGTAAGTTGTGAAAAATCAGCTTTGTGGCTGGCTATCAACACAAATGTCTTTTTTGCATAGACTTTCAAAAACTGCCATAAGTCATAGAATTTGCTGAGTTGAATGGTACCTCAAGGAACATCGAGTCCAACTCCTGGCTCCATAGAGCCCAAAATTCAAACCCTATGTCTGAGAGCACTGAAGGTAAGAAGGCACTGTAGCACAGAACTAATGACAACAAGTTAGGGCACAGGAAATCCTTAAAGAAAAGAACAGCTTTCTAAAATCCACATTGAGAAATGACAATTGAGGTTGATATGAAGGCTTACCAATGGCCATAAATCTTAAAGGAGAATTGGATGCAAAATGCAGTGATTCAGTGAGTTCGATAAGTTAAACAAAGAATGAAATATGGGCAAAAATAAAAGCATGTGCAATATATTTTCACTCTTCTTCAAGCATTTAACTTAGGAAGACACACCTGCATGCAAGCTAGGAGGTTCCATATGAGTTTCTGGCTATTGTAAGTGTATGGAGGGAGAAACATCACAGATTATAAAGCACAGTGTTCAGGAACCAGAAGAGAATAGATTTTAGATTTGTGGATGTAGTTGAGCTTTGGAATGAGTATGGAAGGCCTGAGTAAGATCTGGCCAACCTCCTCCTGCTGAACTTCTCCTATTGTAAACAAATACCTAGCAGTGACCTTTTTTGCTTGTTTACTCTTGCCCTAGAGCTTCACATTTCAGAGGCTTTCCATTTAGGTTATTAATACTCTTTGTTTTTCTGCCCCCTGTTTAATTTTGAACAGCTTCCTCATTAATTTTTTTAAATAATTATTTCTCTGCATGTAACTGACATGAAAGCATAGTCTCCCACCTCAACCCATGTGGCTAGGGGGCCCTTGCTTAAAATGCTTTCTCTCTCCCTGCTGCCTTACTGTACAAAAATAATCCAAACAAACAAAGGAGGCTTTCTTGGAAAGCTGGCAACTATTTTCAGAGCTCCCACTGTCTTTTCTTTAAGTTTTTCAACTTGTTTTTTTAAATGTTCGTGTCTTAAGGCCTTCCTTCCTTATTATACTGATGGAAACCATGAGAGCTGCTATTTTCTCCAGAATGTAGATTTATTCTTTCTTCTCTATCCCATCTATGACTTTCCTCCAAATTAAAGTTTAAAAAAAAATCACTTTCAATATGCACTCTAAGTCCTATGACTTTGAGACCCATGTTGTGAAACAACACATCCGTAGGGTTTTCTCAATTGATAAGCAAGAGTTATCTTGCTTAGAATAGGCTCTAAGGAGTTGTGATGCAGACCACCAATGGCTGAAGATGGGAGCAATTCTGCAATAATGAAATGTTTAAAAAAAGTAGAAAGTATACCAAATGATGTCACAGTGGGCACATCTCATGAAGGTGCATGGCTGTGCCTTGCTGAGTGGTTTCCGAAGGAGGATATGCAGGTATGCTGGCAAAAGCCCAAAATGATAATCAGGGTTAACAGAGACCAAAATGCACAGAAAAATAGTTAGATGAGGTTTTGGGAAGCCTGGTCTAGTGCTTGATCCAGTGATTGGCAACACTGCCCATGGCAGGGGGTTGAAACTAGGTGATCTCTGAGGTTGCTTCCAACCCAAGCCATTCTATGACCCTATATGATTTTGTGCAAACCAAGAGTTTGACTCCAGTCATCCTGCAGCTCAGCACAGGACTCTAGACATGAGACTGTCAGTGTGTTCTAGGGGAGGAGAGAGCTTGTTTTGTATCTGTAACTGAAAACACATTTGCAAAATATTAGTTCTGTGTTGCATCAGACTGGAAAATGTATTTTGAAACCCGAATTTTCCACTAATCAAAATTCTGGACTCCTTGCCACTCTACTTCAGAGATCCGCATCTAAAATTGTGCAATGGTCTTTTGATTACCTGCAGAGTCTTAGTTCATCTATATACATAAAAAGGTAATTCAGGTCATTCTGTTGTAAATAGAAAGATGATTTCTGGCAGGAACTGCAATGCACGTGGGAATTTATTTATTTTCTGTGTTGAATGAAGTTCTTCATGCTAGCCATTGCTGCCTGAAACAGTCAGAGCTAGTGACAGCTGAGCATTCACTGTTCTGTTCTTCTGAGAAGCATAACCATCATGAAAGAAAAATGCAATGGAGAATTAGTAATAACAAAGGTTTGGTTTAAAAAAAAAAAGGGGGGGGGTTCAATGCTGTTTGCATTTAAATATTTCCTTAATTCAAAGTTGAAGTGTTAAAAAGCTTATGATGAAAGAAGAATTTGTTTTTAATGAGAACCATGTCATGCACAACCACTTTGAGCATAATAGGTATAGGGGCAATAACCTGAAATGATTAAGAGTCTCTAGCAGTACATAATAATACTACAGATTTCAACACTGGAGTGTTGGAAGTTATAGTGGCTTCTTATATTCCTCATGATATTACTTTTCCTGTGTAGAATTGTTTAAACATAAAAACTCACTTCAAGGTAACAAGACCATTCTTTCCAGCTGCTCATTATGGGACAATCTCGACATTGGCATTAGTTTTACAAGGCATCAGAAATGCTATTTGTATCTTCCACAGCAAGGGGAGATCCATAACAGAGAGTAATACTGATACAGCATAGGGGTGGTCAAACTGAACACCTTCACAGAGGTGAGTCAGGGAACCATTCTGGTTTGTGGTACTAAGGAATATGATTTAGTGGGCAATATTGGTGCTGGATGGACAGTTGGACCAGATGATCTTAGAGGTCTTTTCCAACCTTAATGATTCTATGCTTTTATAATGGTTCTAATATTATATCCTACTTAGTAAAACAGTAAATAAATACATATGCCAAAAAAGTCAGGAGTGTGAGCTAGTGTGCATGTAAAGATGTGTAGATTTTTCTTCCATTATTTTGCATTCCCTCTGATTTTCTCATTGGACCATTTTTGTTTTATGAAGAGCCATTAGTGCAGATCAGACTGTCTTGCAGCATCAGAGTATTTTCTGCAGCTTTGTGTTTTCCATTCTGTTTGCCTTCTAAATTCTTCTATCTCATGCCACTGGCTGCTATGGAAATGCTCCATGTTCCCTGGGTACTAGCTGACATTGCTGTTAAAATTCAAATGGAAATAAAATGCCTTTCAACCAACTAGCCATGTAGTGGCTAATCCTCTTGTTCTGTGGTTTCTTCTCAGAATTCAGAGGTGTGATAATTAGTCTTCTGTCTCCATTTCATATAGTGTTAGCAGTGCTTACTACCAGAAGACCAGATGCTCCACTTGCAAAATTACAGCTCTTCTGAAGTCCCATGCTTTACTTTCTGGAACTACTTTGAGAAAGCATTTTTAGATAAAGTGAAAAAGACAGGAATTAAACCTAAATACAAGGAAAATGAGTAACTATAGATGGCAAAGGAAATTGAATATTGTTCATCTTTTGCAGTTGTTACATTTAAAGGAGCACAAAGAAGGATCCTAAAGAAAACTGGAAGGACGATGTCCTCCATTCAAAAGGGGCTGCCAGAGGTATCTAAAAAAGCTATTATCAGAACAGAAACACATCTGCTCAAAAAAAGCAAACATGGACAAACCTAGGTCATGCTCAATCACAAGTACAGACCCCAAAGCTTTATGAGCACTACCACTACATTTACTTGCAGCACAAAAATATTTCAGTAAAACAAGAGAGCTCTCTGTATAGACAATTGTTAACTCTGGAAAGTGAAACAGATAACACTGAAGACTAACATTGCTTGCTCCTAATGTCCTTGCAAGATAGGTCCATTCCCCCAGCACTGACTTCCTTCTTTGAAAAACTGTCCTCTCAATCCCCAAGAGAGTCTTCCTTCTCCCATCATCTGCTAATAGATTAAATTATGCAAGGACAAACCAAATGTATTTGCCATCTGTCAGAGATGTCAATAACTGGGTAGAAACTTAATCAAAGATGTGAAAAAAGATATTTTATGATAAGAAACTGAGTCAGTCCAACTCATGACTCCAGACTCATCAAGAAAATCCCTATAAATAACTATGGTGTTTTCATTTCTTTTTCTGGAGTTTGACTGTACTCCCACAGGCCTGTATGTGTATTTTCCACAGTGTCTGAGTGGAAAAAAGTCTGATCTTAATGTGAAGAAAATTGGTGTGCCACGAATCAATTAGCCTTAGTTGTAATCAATTCAAGTAAAAAGGACAGGATGTCTCTTTACTTTCAACAAACAGAATTGAATATTTCCTAGTGAGACAAGGGGTGACACATGAGTAGGGACAAATGGAATGAGGAAAGAAGGACCTATATCTTCCCTCCTTCCATTAGCCTATAAAATTTCTCTAGGAAAATATGCATTCATCTTCTGCTTATTTGCCTTCCTTGCACTCATACCACTAGAGGGTAAGGGTCTGTTTTCCATCTTGTATATGCTGTTAAGAAATTTATAAATTAGTAAGCTATTTCAGCATTCTCCCCCTCTGTGTTTTGATCTCTGAATCTGGGGAAATTAGGACCATAAGGTTGAAAATATTGGCAACTGCAGTTGATTCTTTTTTTCTTAGAAGTTTCCTTAAGCCTCATAACATGCCATGTACAATAAGCAAATACAGTTTCTGCAAAGCTTGTATAAGGTATCTAATACCATTCTGTAGGTGGATCTCTACCTAAAAAGTAAATAAAACAGCATTAAGTCTGGGAAGAAAGAACAGCTTAATTTAAGAAGCTTTTTAAAGCTTTTTCTTCTTTGAAGTGGTTTTAATGCAAATCATCTTACAATGTAAAAAAACTGTATGAGAACTCATGTCTTCTCAGATGGCCAATGTGGAATTCACCCACAGTTTACAGATCCAGAAGTATATTTTGTACATAATTTAAGCACTGCCTCATGAAGAGATGTTTCATAATCCATGGATGATATCCACTTCTCCTCTCAGGTCTCAAGTCAGGCCCAAAGAGGTCAAATGTTTAGTTTGCATAAACACTTGACTTGGATGTAACTCAACTCCATGTAGAATATACTAGTTCTTATACTAGCCTTGGGATAGCTGCTGGACATTATGTTTGGAGGATCAATGCTACTCCAGAATAAAAACACCTTAAACACATGCAATGTGGATGGCAGGTGCTCAGCACCGAATATTTTACCCTAAAAATCTGCTTTTCTGTTATCACAATACTCAGTTAGGAAGAAAAAGGAATGAATCAAAACAGAAAGCCACAACTGGAGAGGAATCAATGTCTTTTTGTTAGCAAAGTCATCTCCGTTGTGATGGTAAACATTCTAGGAGCAGAATGCTGCAATGCTGAATGCTATTTCCTGTTCTGAACAAATACAACGATATCCTCACTGATTCTTCTTCAAGTGGAATATTAATTGAATTTCTCTCCCCATTTTCAGTGGTATCATGGTTTGCAATTGTCTGCTGTTTGCACGCTGCACTGTGATTTTACTTTATCTCACACACCATGATTATGAAAATTGGCTGTGTGATTTACAAGGAATCATGCCATGATTTACTTTGAAGAGGTCAGCCTAAAAAATATCCTGAGAGGAAATTTAGTAGATATAAACCATGCCATAACTGAATTAAAATGCAGCTGAAGTATTCTTATATCCATTTCATCATTACCACTACATTCCCCTCCCTGTTTCACCATTATCAACTGATTGGAGTTTGTTGCTTTCTTTCTTGAAGCAGACAGGTCAAAAGAAGCATTCGACAAACACAAGGTCAATTGTGTTCCACTGAAAATGATAATAGCTCCAAAGCATCAGTTACTCTCAGCAATTAGTGGACAAGATGGACAGAGAATCATAATGGAAGGGCAGATGTGAAGAGTATCATTTAGGAATCACTCAACCCAAAGCTCGCTCCCAGAGGCCTGCAAGTGTTTTTACCAACCAGCATTAAAAGCTGAAAGCCACTGTATAATGAAGCAAGCATTTCTTTCTTCATTCAAGCCAGACATTCTGACAGTATAAGTCTGTGCATGTCTTTGTATGTGATTTGAATGAAGCAGGAGAAGTACCATCTCATGTCAAGGATAGCTGAGACCACCAATTATCTTTCTGTGTCTGCTAATAAATAAAGTATAAATAAATGATGACAAAACAAGCACAGCAGATGATAGTTTTGGTTTGTTAGTAAAGTTTTGCCACTCTGCATACGCTATTGACAAGAGTGCACTTTAATTATTACTGTAGTATACTGCAAAGCTGTTTTGTAACAGAAGCTTATACAGTTTCTGCTGCACTGCCATCTTTAATCATGTCACTTTCAAAATGGTTTATGTAAATCAAAAAGGGGACTTGAAGCATCCGTTAATCTCTTCTTGTCAAGATCGAGACGGCTGGTGGGAATGCAGAGCTTTCTGGCATGACCTAGCATCCTGGCAGCATGCCTACAGATCTGGCAGCATGCAGATGAAGACACCTGGCAGTAGGAGAGGATGAGGAGGTATTTTTAGGATTGATGTACCTCTGCTCTGAAAGTAACAGCGGTAATAATTTATGCAGACTGCCTAAATGCCCTGTGCAAACACACACTGTGACATGCTCTAGTTTATACATGCCACCAACATGCAGAAAAGACTTAGCTACTAAAATGAGACGCATAATAGGAAAGAGAAATATATTTAATAGAAACGTAGAATGATAGAATTATTAAGGTTGGAAAAGACCACTAAGATCAAGTCCAACCATCAAGCCATCCCCACCAAACCCACCAATCTCTGTAACTCATGTCACCTTGCCACATCTACATTCTTCTAGAAAAAAATTCTTTTGTTGAATTCTACCTGCTCTTGATTATTCAATTATCCATGCAATTAATTATTTTGCAAAATATTATTTGTATCAGTAGCTGAATTTTTTCTACGGTCATTGTGATGTAATGACATCACCATTTGTAATGATCCTAATGGTCCTACATTCAGAGACACTGTGATGCTCAATAAGATTATTTTATATGCTTAAAATTGCATTTTAGATGACTGTAAATTTCAGGATGGATAGTTGTTAGGAAAAACTTATTCTCCAGAAGAGGGGTGATGCATTGGGACAGGCTGCCCAGGGAGGTGATGGAGTCACTGTCCCTGGAAATGTTCAAGAACCACGGAGATGTGGCACTGAGGGACATGGTCACTGGACATGATGGGGATAGGTTGGGGTTGGACTTGCTGATCTTAGAGGTTTTTTCTAATCTTAATGATTCTGTGATTCTAAATCACAGAATTAGGTTTTTCACGAGGCTACTACTAACTTTTAAATTGATTTTCAAAATTCTACTGGTACCTGTGAGATTGGGTATTATCAAAAAGAAAATACCATTGTGATTCAGTTATCCACTTAGTACAAAAATATTTGTGCAATCAGCCCTGGCAATGGCCAAACTTGTAAGTATGAGGCCTCAGTTTCCCTTGTTTTCAGCCATAAGCCAGGGTACTTTGAGATATATTATTAATTGATTTCAGCTGTTTTAAACTGGAGCATTAGGTCAGAAAGGCAGCACTAGAAATCACATATACATTGTCATTTGAATCTGCATATAATTAGAAGCAGGTGCACTATCAGGTAACCAAGAGGTAACACTTAACATTCAGTATGACAGCAGCCTGAGATACACAGAGCACTTAGAGCAGCAAGATAACCATCTTATAATTAAGACAAATTAAACTAAGTATCTGATAGAACATGTTTGGAAAGCTATTCTTTTTTAATTTTCCTAAAATACTTAAGTTAAAACTGCGAATGCCAAGAATGAAGTTAAAATAATAAATGGCATGCTATGCTGGGTAAAGTATAAAATTTAGGCCTGTCAAAATGTGAAGGCCAAAGGTCTTTTAATAATCCTACACAAAATGTCAGGATGCCATACCTCCAGCTTCGATAACTATTCAGAACTGTGACTTATGCATATACAACAAGACCCCACCTATGGACTGGCTTGACTTGACCTAGAAGTTGCCTCCTATACAACTGATACTGCAGTTTTACATTTCATTATTTTTTTTCCTTGACCCAAGTCAATTCATGCCAAGGGGAATTTTTCCATTGACACTAAATGGGTATTGGATCGTATCCTAATCTAACCATTCCCAAGAGAGTGAGTCTAGAGCTGCTTAACTGCTGTAAAATCAGCATTCACAAACATTCATTTAGAATTTGAATGGCTGCTCAACTCAGCCAAGCTTGTGTCCTTTTTCATCAGTGAATCCTGTATAATCAGGTGTTTGCCCAACGAACAGCTGTTGTGCATCTATATATTTGTACACTATTATAATGTACACTATTATATGTTATTTTTCATTCCTAATTCATTAACCTCCTACTAGATCTTATTTATTTATTTATCTATATTTATTTATTTGTTCAAAACTATTGCTTCTTGAACAGGGATATTTTATTCTTACCAGCACATAGTAGAATTGTTTTTTCAGTTAGAAAAAAAGATCACAAAGTTATTTTTTGTTACTGTCTTCTACCTTTTTCATAATCTTTCTTTTCCCCGTGGCTTTAAATTGAAAATTTTTGTGACAGGGAGACCAAAATAAAATTCCATGTACATTTTGCTTGGGCAACAAGCACAACAAGGTAAGTGTTCCCAATGAATTATGATCATTTATTTTCAAATCATCCCTCCTTTGATATTTCCAGACATCTTGTCTAATGAAGGAGACTAGCTGGTCTCATACAGAAAAAGCAAAAAATCTTCCTAAATCTAAATAAATAGTGCATTAACATATCTTTATATGAAACGTGCTTGCTTAAATTAGTCATCAAACAATTGCAAACAAGAAATAGCTATGCAAGAAAATCAGTATGATTTCCAATAATTTGGAACAGAAAAAAGAGCAGACAAATACACTGGATAACTGATTAATTGTAATTAGACTGTGGGGCCCTGGTCATGCATAGTTATTTCCTGCTCCTCTGATTTCAGTTGAAGTAGGTTTTGTCCCGTGCTAATGAATTCTCAAATCAGCTGATTTCAGCTGTACTGAGGACAGTATTCAGTTCCATTCTGCAACAAAAACTGTTCCCATTATCAAAAAGCTTCATAAAATTCAGCAGTTAGCTGACTAACAGTTTGGCACATCTAGAAATGATGTACTTGATAAAGGTACTTGATTGGATCTCTGCTAGAATGGCAAGGATTTAAATGAAAACATCAAATGCTTCAAATGAATTAATATTAATAAATGTACTTTATTTAAGCAAAAGTTTTGCAGGTACATTCATCAACATACTCATATATATGAATTTATTATTACCTCCTTCTCCATTTGAATAGCAAGGAGGATGCAGTATTTGATTATTCTGGAAAATCCATATTTTCTGCACACGGCCTGAGTCAGCATTTTGCTTGGACTGCTGGGCTGCTGGTTCTGCTCCAACTGAAGCTGTCAAGAGTTTTGCTTGCAATCTGTTTGAGAGCAGGAATAGAGTATCTGTGTGCCTTCCATGCAAAGAATGGGTATGAGGCTTCTTTCCAGATCAGCACTAGCAGCAGTTTGCACAGCCATGCTTTTGGCATATGTCAGTCCTTCTTCTGCCTGAACACAGCCAGGTGAACTAGCAAATTGCCAGAGCAGATAATCTGTGGTGTACTTGTTGCAACAAAATAAGAATTAAAATAAATTGACCCAAATGCACCAAAGTCAATCCAAAATTTATGTTTCCCTCCAAAATGATACGATTCATTATCATTTTAATCTTTCTTACATCAAAGATTCATAAAACAGCCTGGGTTGGAAGGGATCTCAAAGATCATCCAGTCCCAACCTCTCTTCTATGGGTTGACTGTCCCCCACCAGATCAGGCTGCCCAGGGACCCATTCAACCTGACCTTGAGCACTTCCAAGGTTGGGGCATTCACAGTTTCTTGCTCAATCTCTCAAAAATCATGGGAGAGTTTTGGCACGAATTATGGAGTGCACATGAGCAAATAAGATATACTTGCAGGTTGGAGAAGATGATCATAAAAAATCACTAATTTTGCAAGATCTTAAAGGTAGAATATACCCACAATTTTCTGTAAGGCAATTAGTAACGTGAAGATGTATTAATCCCTTAATCAACATGTCAGGAGAAAATTCTTGAAGCATATAAATAATCCAGGTAATGATTACATTTAGAATGGAGCCTGATACCAATTTAACCCTGGAATAGCACTGAACTGTCAGCCCAGAGATGTTGTGGATGTCCCATACCTAGAGGTCTTCTAGACCAGGTTGCACAGGGCCCTGGGCAACTTGACCTAGAGTCTGATTTAGAGCTTAGCAGCCCTACCCATGGCAGGGGGTTGGAACTGGATGATCTTTGAGGTCCTTTCCAACCCAAGCCATTCTATGACTCTATGATGATGTGCTGTGCTGTGGAGGCACAACCTGGAGCTTGAGCAACCTGACAGACTTGTCACAAGACACTGGAAAGGGAAAACTGTTTAAAAAGCAAATTTACTCAAATAGTTTCAAAAGAGAAAAAGATGGTGTGGAATAAAAAGGAAATTCATTGAAATGATTTCCCACAAAGCACACAATTGTAAATCTTTGATGACTGTTGGAGACAGTCAGACTTGTAGTAAATAAATGTTACTGCACTGCACAATTACAGCATTTTTCCAGTTTTTAGCCTGGTCGAACCATCTGGCACGGACATCCGGATAAAAGTTATACAATTATTAAAACAAGCTAAATTAAATTAATTTAAATTAACCACAGTGTATGAAAATAACTGACCAGAAGCATCGAATCATAGTTGTTTTGAACATGCTGACCTATTTTTCTGGTTTTGCTGGGCTTTCTCTAATTACAGGATAATATGCTGCCTTTGAAATCAGTGGCAAAAGTCCAGATGAGTGAAAAGAGGAAGATTTGTGCAGGGTGTTGTTTCCATTGCACACAAGCAGTGACATGCTTCATTAAGCACCAAGAGAAGGATATGGACACTTTCTATTACTGTGTGTTGACAAGTTTGTAGAACATGATGTTACCATGTTACATCAAAATATTTCCCGTGCTATTTTGAGGAGGTCTAAAACACCTGTTTTTCCACTTAAATGTTAAGAAAAGTTTGCTCTGCTATTAAAAAAATGTCATTTATTTGAAAATATTTTCAAAATAGTCATCTAAGGTCTTTACTTGTCACGAATACAAATTTTGTGTTAAAAATTCAGCCAAAGCTTTGATGATGATGCATTTAAAAAACAGTGTAAAAATGACTAACAAGAAATGGCTTGATTTAAAGTGCTGAAGAAAATGGGAAGGCGTTCAACTAACAGCCTCCCAGAGCTGCTATGAATAAGAGCAGTTGAGAAGGAGAACCCCAGGAAGGAGAATCCGTAAGAACTTAGCTCTATTTTTACCAAATCTGCTTGCCAATATATGGAGGAAAAAGGCAGCATCTTACCTGCTGCTCAGTCAGAGGCAGCCTGCCTCAAGGTTTAAGAAAGCACTTGCACTGATTCACCAGGATGTATTTTCCACCTTCAAAGTTCTTGGTGTGTCTCTGAGACCCAGCAGTGAATGCACTGAGGATGGAGGCTTGTACCTTCCACAGCTAATCCTAGAATGACTTCAGTTGGAAGGAACCTCAAATATTTAGTTTTAACCCCACTGCCACAGAAATGAGTAACCCCAGCTTCATTTAGAGTTCCCTAAAAGGCTCTCATGCACTCTCATAACCTCTAAGAATCCATCCCATAGGGATGTACATATACCACAGTCCATCAAAAGCTTCCTCTGAACTCAGTTTATGTTTTGATTCATTCCTTCTCAAGTGTTTTGCCATTTTTTTCCTATAACATTGGCTTCAGATAAACCCTTTTACAGATGTTCTTCAAATCTATAAGTGGATATGTGTAAAGAGCCAGTTCATCTAACTTAATGCATTGAATTGGAATCTGAGCAGCAGATAAAACATGGTGTTGATTTGTTTTTATGCTCCTGGTGTGATGTCCCCCACTGGGCAGAACCACATGTCACATATTGAAGAAGATTGTGTGGGATGCAGGGGATATATCTATAGTAGATATTGGGAAGCAATTTCACAGGATGTTTGGAGAGAAGGAGGAAGCTGCTTCAAAACAAATCCTTTTTCCTAAGCGAGATCCATAATTCTTAGAATAAAGCACAGGCAGGTATGTTTAGCAATGGCTTTTATTTATTTATCTATTTTTGGCAGAGAGAATGCTAAAAATACATTCAGGGTAACATTCTATTTAAAAAATCTAGCCTAAGCTTCCTTTTCATCACTTACCTGACACTGTTAAAATGCAGAGGTGCTAACAGCTGTAGAGAAACTCAGGTATAGAATGTATGACTTGGATCAATGATGTATTCCACACTGTTAGGCAGAGTGGATTCTTCTAGCTGCAATTAGATTTTAATCTGAAGTAGCTGCACTTTTACAAATATATCCTCCTTTCAAATTCTGAAGAAATCCATTCGAGTAAGGCTGATAATTTGTATACTCCCAGAATAAAGAAATTAAAATGAGTAAATTATCCACCCAAAATGACAGGCATTTACAATGGGAGTCTTATTCCAATTGCATTGTTATTGCCATTATAATTTTTACAGTATACATCACGTTAATCTCATAAGTCTCTTCCTTATATATGTATTTAATTCAGAACCCATTTCAAGTAAATATCATGCTCATTATGTCTATGTTTCAGTAGAGTTTCCTGAAAGCTTTGCTTCTCTGACTTCTGACCTCGAGTTATTGATTCCTGTAGGCAACATGTTTACCTATCTGGGAGAGGGATTAGGATCAAGACATGCAGTCCTACTCTTGGCCCTCTCATTTAAGACTTGTGAACTTCAGCACAGCGCCTTTAAAGAAAAGAAAGTCTCAATAAGGAAACAGGTTAATGCCCTCAACGTGCATTCTTTAAGGCTGTGATTCTGGTAAAACGGATGGATTGAATATAAGAATAACTCATCTTTGCAAATAGGGATTTAATTCCTTCTCTGAAATTCTCTAGAAGTGCTAATTGTTTTTATTCCAGCAACTATGTATAAATGATCTTGCTGAACAACCAACAACTGCAGCCTTTTATTTTTCCTTCTGTGGTTAGTTCCACTAGGATTGCCGTTATTTTAAAAACAAACATGAAACACTGCAGTTAATAGCAAAAGCCTTGGAGATTCATATAGAGAGCAGACCAGAGGGTATAAAGTAGCTGTTTGGAAACCTCTGTATATAAAAATATCCACAAGACATGTCAACTGTTTGGGTGTGCATACAACAGAGCATCACATCAGTTACAAGCACTCACAGGCTAATAAAACTCATGCTCAAACACCTAACACCTAACACCTCGGGGTTTTGCAGGCATTAAAAATGGCAATGGCAAAGACCTGTGAATTATTGCATTTGACTCTGAACATTTGCCCATTAGAAGTAGTCTGTGTGTTCAGATAAACAACCCAACTTCCTCCAGATTGTTTGCTATTGTTGTGACCAAGTTAGCATTGAAGCAAAGTGAAAGCAGGTGAGCATTTGGAAAGGGGTAGGAGAGAGGCGTTCCCATCGCATGAGTAATCAGACAAATGAGGTATTTCCAGAGGACTCTTTGCATGCAGCTGACTATCCTAAAATGTTTGTTATAAAGTAATTGCATTATGAAAATAATCAGCTGTTCGGCAGTCTGATCATTAGAAGCTGATGATATAATTGTATTATAATGAAAAGCATTCTGGTGATTATTCCGCAGAGAACTCCTTTGCAGATAATATTCAAATTTACTTTATTTTGGCATCATTTCAAAGAAGCTGAAAGTACAATGCAAACAGCTGGACCATGAGGTAATGTTGTTATAACTTCTGAAGTATGTCCCTTTTTTAAAATTATCTTGAAAAAGTTCTTTATGCTCATCTGCCTAATGCTAGCTGAACTTATTGATGCTTTTTGGTGGCTCATTATATAACTTTGGTCTGCATTTTCCATGAGAATGAGCAGTTTTATTCTTATTTTTTCCCCAGTTATATGGAAAGTATCTCAAAGTCATAAAGAATCAATAATTGGAATTACTTCTTATTCTAAATGATGTTTTATCACGTGAACTCTCCTGCTAATGATAGGACAAGAGGTAATGGCCTCAAGTTGTGCCAGAGGAGGTTCAGGTTGGATATTAGGAAGAGTCTGTTCTCCAAAAGAGTGGTGGTACTGCATTGGAACTGGCTGTCTGGGGAGGTGGTGGTCACCATCCCTGGAGGCCTTTAAGGAAAGGGTAGCTGTTGTGCTTAGGGACATGGTTTAGTGGGCAGTATTGGTGGCAGATGGATGGTTGTACTAGATAAGCTTGGAGGATTTTTCCCATCTTAATAATTCCGTAATTCTAATGCCAAATCTTAACTTTGTGTACTAGTGATGACTTAAATTATTGGCATTGTGCAGTGTGTAACACAAATCAGATCTGTTCCCATCGGGAACTTCACTGCTGATTTTAAATTGTTATGCTATATTTCATAAAGTTAATCAAAAATCTCAAAACTAGCAAGCTGTTGTAACCACTCAGATAGATGAATGGAGATTGCTTCCTAGAGAGATCAGTCCACTAAGGTTCCTCCATCAGACTGTTTATTCCCTATTTTTCTGTTCAATATCTGGGATCTTATAGCTGTGGGTAAACAAATCTTGATGAAAAATTATTTTACTGTCTTGTTAGAAGTATAGTATTGTGCTGTTTCCACAGTACTTGAATGTACTTAGAGGTGTAAAACATACTTCTAAGCTCTGTTGGCTATATTACTTGCAGGGAGTTGCTGGAGCTGCAACATGAACTAATCTTTGACTTGAACAACCTCTGTTTTCTACTTAGTTTTCTTCAGTTAAATACATAGCTGCAGGCCTATTTGATGGTTAATAGGGATGAGAAAGCAGAGGTGAACAGTTTTCTATTCAGTTAGACTCTATAATTACCCTTTGCTAGGAATATCCAACCTCTGAATTTGTTGACTTAAATCCCCTCTTTGTCATTTTATTTGTGACATGTATGGCTTTTTTAAAAATGTGATTCAACATAAGAAGATCAGATATAGCCACACAATGTGTTTTGGAGCCAGTCAAGTTCAGCAGCAGCAAGAGAAAGGGAATTTCTGAGTGCTGGACAGGAGATGCTGAAATCACAACCACAGCTTGGCTGAGGCTAGAGGGACCTCAGGGACTCCCTGGGCCATCCCTACCCCAGCAGGGATACCTAGAGCTGGTGCTCAGGTCCACACCCTGGCAGCATTTTGGAGTAGACCCACAACTCTCCGGTCCCCTGCCAGTGTTCTGGCACTCAGCAGTGTGTGATGAATCTTGGCCTTGAATGTCCTTTTTTTTTATTGACACTCGAAAGACTTATAGCTACTTACTTTGCAAATGTAGGGAGAGTTTCTGAACCACGTGCTTTAGGAAGCTGTGGTTGGCATGTGCTCATTCCGCATCCCCTTTATCCCTCTTGTACACCCAGAACAATTGAACAGCTGTGGCACAAAAGATCAGCTTCCCCCTTCTTTCCTGATTCTCAGCTCTTCCAAAGGTACATTCATATCCTTGGTACTCTGTGCCTATGGCATGATGAATCAAGTAAGAAGGCTGCAATCAAATACCTTATTTCGGTTGATAATGCTTTTTTCTAGGGGAAATATAAGCCCACACCTCTCATTGACTCTAATTAGAGCAACATGTAATTGGCAGTGCTGAGAATAAAGCCACTTTATGCAGATGTTCCTCGTTGTCTTAGAAATTTAAAAGGAGCAGAAATGGCAGCACCTGCACGTTAAAAGAATCTGTAAGTTTTTGAAAAGCAGATAAATGCTTAATTCCAAATTGCTTTAGTAAGATTTTACGTACCTAAATACACTTAGGGTTGTAGATATTCTTGCATATGTTTTCTTAAGAAGACAATAACCACATCTTAAACTTTCAGAGCCTCATCTCCACTTCCTGTTTTAATTGTTGTATACTATTGCCAGATGGAAGGAGGTAGAAAATATCAACAGAATGGAAAAATGTTGCTCTTTTCCATCCTCTGAAGTTCAGTTGACAAAGAGAACTTCTGCAGAGTCCAGGCGTGTTAAAGCTGATGTCTCAGCCTATTGGCCAATGAGGTTGATTGCTGCTATGCTCTTTCTTTCTTACTTACATAATGCAAGGGTCTCAAAATAGTATTGTAATAATGAGGTGCTATAACAAGAGCCTATTTGTGGCTGAAGTAACAATTTTGGCTCCCTGGTGATTATATCTTTTGCAGGGAGCTGGCTATGTCGTGTAACTGTGGTGTTTTTCAGTTGTTGCTTTTCATTGTGTTTGTTTGTTTTTTACTGCAGTACTCAAAGACAAAAATGGTTTCTTTGACATGTTACATGAATTCAACACAGAAAGGCTAGAAGGAGGTTTTGGGAATTGCTAGCTGCATCTTCTACCAGCAGTGTAAAGGAAGGACTGAGATAATTCTTGATCCTTTGCTGGCTTTGTGCCTCCTCTAGATACTGGTGAATCATTGAGTTTATAGAACTTCCACCTGGAACACATTAAAACGTGAAGGGCAAGAGTAGCAGAAATGCTATGTGAGAGTGATCGAGCACCTGGCAGGAAGGCAAGACCAACCCAGGGCAGCTCAGGTGCATAAAATGCACCTGAGTAACCAGAAGGGGTGGAGCCAGGATTCACTCCTTCTCAGACTTCATTTAAGGGTTGACAGTGGAGGTGAGGGTATCTATCTGGAGATACCTGCTTACTGGCAGTCTTCTAAAGGTAAGCAGGTTTTCTTATTTTGCCTCTGTGTCTGCTGCGTTTAGGCTTGTTCTCATTTCCTGTAGCCTGGGATTGTGCTACTCTGCTATTACTGCTGTACTTTCTATCTCATTATAGCATTACAGCAAGCAGTATTTGGTATTTGTATCCAGATTTTACCATACAGAAACGTGTTTTGGATTTGTTTTTGTTTCCATTTTCAAATACCACCATGGAGAAAGTCATTGGATGTACCTATAAGGCCTTTTCTTGCCACCAGTCACTGTCAGTATAAGTAGAGACAGAAATATAACCATTGTAGGAGCTGGGAGAATATTTTGTAGCTTCTCATTCCTATTTATTAATTAGGATGAAGGCCTTTACTCTTTAATGGTACTCCCTGATGTATTTACATTGAATAACTGCAGGAGTAAATATGTGAATGTTGAACTGAGACAGTAAAGGAACTCTGGATACAGATATAGAGTGAAAGATGCTTGGGAACCATTGTTAGAGGATATGGTGTATACTGAGACAGATATAGCTATCTACAACATCTATAAGTAGGGCCTTCATAAAGGCATTCTACTGCTGTTTCCTTATTTTAAACACTTTGAAAAAAGACCTCTGCTAACTGTCCATTTTGTCTACAGCTATGCTTGATTATGTTATGATTGCACATACTGAAATGGCATCAATTAATGATATTCAAATACATATTTCAACAGCACCTTCTTCTTCTTCCCTTTCCTGTTTGCTTATTTTGCTGAGCAAATGACAGGCATGGTTCAAAACAAATAATTAACTATTCTTACTCCTCAGTCACAACACAAGTCAAAAAGTTATGCATCACAGGGTGTTAGTAACAGATGGACTTATAGAGTGCACACCATGAACACTTCCTAAGAAAAGGATGTGTTGTGTATCAATACTGTGGTTGGGAAATAAAAGCTGGAGCGAAAAGTCATTTCTGTGAGTAAGCAGAATAGCCTGGCAGCTTTCACTGGGATGGTTGTGAGGAATAACAAAAGCAATCATTCCATGTAATGGAATAACTCCCTGCAATACCTGTTTACATTGGCAGTGAACTCTCATTTGTAAATAGCACATGAGATAATCTAAAAAATATGAATAGTCCACAGATCGAAAGTTTGCAGAAGAAATGTTTAGTACATAATGATTTTTTTTTTTTTGCAGCCCATCCAATGAGGGGTGAGCGTGTATTGTGGAACAGGGTGGGGGAAGGAAGGATGGAGCTGGGAGTGTTGTGGAAGTCTTAGAAGACCTTTAACTGCAATAGTTTAAGTGAAGCTTTTGTAGTTCACTCTAATTTTTTTCTCATAAATGAGTCATAGTTGTCCTGAGTATCTGCTGTGATGTTATAATTACCAGAGAAAATGATAAATCTAAGTTCTATGTAGTGAGTCTACATATCTATAAAGCCTAATGTTTCTCATCCGTTTTCTCCTGGTAACATCATTTTACTACTACTGTTGGTTTCCTTTATATAGCCCACCACTACTGACTATGGTATAAGTAGCCTATTTCTTTATTTTCCTTTATTTTTCTACTCCTAGTTTAAAAACAAGTGCTTTTTTTAAATTATTTTAACGTGTATGTCAGTCAGAATTATAAGACTTTGCCTAAAACCAGATTGACAGCAAAACTCCCATTTATGTGAATGAAGCCAAGAATGAAGCTGTCTGCAGCTCTATATAGCTCACTTCATTTGAAAAGTTTGCTAGGTTTGGGCTTGGTTTCATTGGTGTGTCCTTCCAAGAAGCTGATGAATTTCCTATATATGTACTTCCTGAAAGGAAACAATCAGTGGAATAAGAGTAAAAAGGAGTTGAGGCAAAAACTGAATCAACTGGGAGGCCCCTAAAGAGTTCCAGCATCTCTTTGCCCTTTCAAGGATGAGGGTGAGCACAAAACATGCTCCTTGTCCTAGAGCTCTGCCCAGCAAGTAGCTAGCCTGGCTGGTTAGAGAATCATGTACTGTCCTCTGCACGGTTTGCTGAACAAATGCTCGTTTAGCCTGTGATTAATTGGGACACTTACGTGACTGCCAAACTGACCTTTAATAGATCTCTTCTGTGATGTCTCTGAAAGCTGAGCAGTCTTAGTCCCTTCAGCCTTCTCTCATGCAGTTGTTCCCATACCTAAGTTTTATCGTGCACGTAAATCAGAGAAGGCTGCTTGATTCCATTAGGCAATCGAGTATGACTCACTTTTGCAGTTCTGCAGAGTTTTGTAAAACCCTGGATTCCTAATGTCAACAAGAAGCAACACTCATTCTAGAACTCTTCTGAAGGAACTCAGACACTGAGGTAAAAAAAAAAAAATCACAGTGTAAAAATTGCTTCTTACTTTTGGCTTGTGATACATCATAGGATTAAAATAATTCTAAGTTCCCATGAGGTTTTCCTGTTTCTGAAGGAAGTAATCTATCAGCTTGTTGTATTGTCACAGGTTAAATATTTCACTAATGGTTTATTAGTGTATGCATTGTAGATGATCAACTTTGTGATTAATGCATGAGTGCTACCAAGTTTCTCATTTATTAGATATTTTTGGAACTCCCTTATTGCTTTATGCGCAAATTACATAAATGCTTAATAATTGTAAATCAATACAAACTCTGCAGTAAATCATTATGAACCACAGAGCTGTTAGAAAGTAAAATGCCAATCCGATTTTTTTCACTAAGTTATTGTACTTTGCTGAGAATTTAATTTAACGAATCTCCAACAACTCTATGACAGTATATCTGTCGAATTGTCTCCTTGGATGTTTCTTACATCTCATCTCAATTCATTGAGTTTAGGATCAAGTTCTTATTTTTTGCTATAGGCTGAAGAGGCAACTGTGATTCTTGAGGACTTGCACTTAAATGAGTTTTACTTTGCCTCTGGCAGTCCTCCCTTTCTCTTCTACTAAGTCCCTATAATTGAAACTTGTTTGTGCACACAAACCAACATATCCTTTTCTTCCTGAAGAACAGACTGAACCATACGTCCTTGGTTTCAGTGCAGAGTGGGCCTTAGGATGAGACTTGTCTAAATTTAGGCTGGAAAGTGTAGCTTCCCCATAGATAATCTTCTGGGTGTCCTCAAGCAGTGATGATAGAGGGAGGGATATCTTTCTAAAGAGTGATTCCTGAGATAGCTCTTTAAAGCAAGCAGGATTCATCTTCCTCCACAAGTGACAGAAAAAAGGGGTGACTAACTAGGATTCAACACCTACCTATTGGATGGTTAAAGTTAAGGAGGATGAGTCATACTGTTGAGACTTCTTTACAGAACCAAATTTCTGTTGATGCTTCTGTTTTAAGGAGATATTTTGGAGGAAAAAACATTATTTCATAGTCTCCCAAAGAGTCATGCTGAGTTGAAGTCACAGGTGCATGGAGTTTAGGTATGCAAAAACCACTATATTGAACTTCAGGAAGTGGCATTTAGTGAATGGGCTTTCAGTAATTTTTACTGTGGTTGTTTGTAGTGGGTCGGTCAATTTGTTCAATTTTTACTGCTCTTACAAAGAGGGCCATTATATCTGAGGTGATATAATGCACCCCTCACCAGCACCCCTCGTGGCTGAGTATCTACATAGGCTATTTACATAGAGCAAAACACACCTTAATTTTTCTTACCAAATAAAAAATTATCAACAACCAATTGGATTTCCATGCATCTTTTCTCTTTTAATCACCAGGAAATATTTGGTGACAATTCTGTAGAGGGAACATAGCTGGCAACTGGGCAGCATTTTACAAGGAATGCTATCGTTATCAGCTTGGTGCTACTCTGCCTGTAAGATCTCAGAAATGCAAGGAGGTATAGCTGCGGGTACAGCAGACAGTTAATCAAGTTTCCCCACTTCTCCTAATCATTCAAAATAAGCAAGGCCTGTTAATTTCTTGCCTGCCGCTCAATAAATTGATCTGATTGTCAATATCTTTCCTTGTAGCAGCATCCTCAGATATGCCCACATGGAATTGCTCCCGCTTGAGGCAATTCTTAAAACAGCACCCAAAGCTTCAGCTGCCAGCAATGAATGCCAGTATGAGGTCAAGTATGACAATAAGATCTGAGTATTTAGGAAGTTTTCTGGTGACTCTCGAAAATATTAGGGAAAGAAAATAAATAAATGAGGTGCATGTGAGAAAGAAGGTTAGAAACCATCAACTGAGAGTCAGAGAGCTGTTATGTGTAAAATGAAGCCCCAAGAATGTATGCCACATGTTTGAATTTTCCCCGGATGACAATATAAATTATTACAACAGCTACAGAAGTATGGAAACTATAGCCTAATATTGAAGATGTACAGATTACAGTCTCAGATGAAACCACTACATTCATCTAGTCTGATCTTTGGTATAGTTTACAATATTTGCTTTCTTTGAGCACATCTGGCCATGTTAGGGCTCTTCTAGATTAGTGTCCCGACAAAGAGACTTTAACCAATGGGGAAATCAATACCATGCGTTAGTAATTTATTACACAATACACCCATGGTTTAAAAATGCTTTATTTACAAAATAATTTAAATGACTTAATCCATTAATGTTTGCTATGCTTCTCTCAGCTTGATTAAAGAGATTTGTTTGCAGAAGACTTCTCTCCAAGTTCCTATTTAAAGTCTAGGTGACTTAATCATAATCGTGTCAGATAAACTAAATAAATCTTTTTTTTTTTTTGACTATGAAGAATGCTTTCCAGATCTCTATGACTCAAAATACTCTTCTAGACCCACTTTTGTGGGATTTGCTTGTCCCATATCTGATATCTCTGACATATTTTCTGTCCTTCCCTGACCTTAACCTGCTTTTATTCAGCCAGGTAGCTTAAATTGCACCACCTCATCAACAGATTCTTAATGCTTTCTGAAGTCAGCCCTTCACTGTGGTTATTTCTTATAACTCAAAGCTCTCACTGATAGCGTAGGGATGCTGTCTGAACACTTACAGCATTTCTTCAGAGTCACTGAGGTTGGAAAAGACCTCTAAGATCAGCAAGTCCATCCCACCATGCCCACTAACCATGTCCCTCAGTCCACGTCCCCACAGCTCTTGAACACCTCCTGGGATGGTGACCCCTCTGCTCCCTGGGCTGCCTGTGTGCCAGAGTCTTACTGTTCTTTTTGAGAAGAAATATTTCCTAATGCTCAGCCTGAAACTCCCCAGCATACAACCTAAGGCCACGTTGCAGATCAGTTATATGGCAGAATTTTTTTTTTAAATTTTCATATGTTCACATTAAATTTGCAAATATTCCTCACAGAAAAATACAGAACTTTCTCCCTTGTACATGTGTTGATCATCTGCTGCATTCTCGTTCAGCCTTTCACCTCTGAATGGCTGTTTCACAGTCACCTTCTGGTGCTTCTGAGCTTGGAGGGCATCATGCCTTAATTTACTTCTTTAATTAAGCAGATGTGGTAGTGTTGGTCTTGTTTTAGTGCTCAAATATCTGATTCTCAAACCTATCAAAACATCCACTGTCAGACACTGTGCATACCTCAGTCTATTCTCTTGCATGCTTTAGAGGTGCTAATGATATTTATGGCAGCATGTAGGCTAGCTTCACATCATTGCTAAAATATTTCCTAGCTGCATCACGTGGTAGTCAGAGATATTTTGACTTGGATAATCTGTCGCATATACAAGGAGCCAAAAAGGGGCAATTCAGAATTAAAAAAAAAAAATTCTTTGGCAACTTTTTTTTAACCTTTCTGCTCATTTATGTGTGTTTCAACAGTCTTACAGAAGGTGGTAGCAGCTGCCCTAAAGTGAGCATTGTGCCTCTTGCTTGACTTCCTTTTACAGGAAATAGATGTGTTGCTTTTTTTCCAGTTGGATACCACTTTGCTCTTCAATCCTGTACAGCTTTTATATAGAAAGAAGTTGAAGGAATTCTTCTCAAGAGAAAATATGCTGAGGAATGGGAACATCTCATGTGTTGTTCATGTGTTTATGGCCAAGAAGTCAGATTTAAATCAGAATCTCAGCACCATAATCTTTTAGCAAATGTTACCAGCTGTTCAGCTCCACACCTTCTTCTACAAGTAAGAAAATGAAAATCCATCATATCAGTCAGCTAGTGGTTCTTAGTATCCTTACCTTGGCAGATGATAAATCAGAGTGCCTATCTTCCTGCAAATTTTAGTTTTAATGGGCTGAGATCCATCTTCCTACGAATACTAAAATAAAAATATGTATAGAGTCATTTATCTACTGAGTCTCTCTCTCTTGGCTCACTTTTAAATGCTACTTTTCCAAAGAACATATAATTTTTTTCTGTACTTATTTACATCAGAGTATATTTTTCTTCATGGAAACAGGCGATGAGCATAGCATGAGGACTGTAGTACTTTGATATACTTCTGAAATCCAAAAAAAATGAATATTTGGAGAAGTAAAGCAGGTCAAAAATATGAGAAATTTGTCAAAAAAAGTGGAATTAAAAACTAACAAAGAAAGCTTCTTCTAATTGTTACAATCAGTGGCATTCTGGAAATAATAATAATAAAACAGCTTCCTTCTTAATCTGGATATGTCTATTTCTCTATGTAGAATCATACATATAAATGTGTATATATATATATATATATATATATATATATATATACACATTTATATGTATGATATTAATATATATATATATATATATATATATATATTATATATATATATATAAATATATGCTCTATTACCTAAACTTCATTCTTCTCTTGTGTGGAACCCTGTGTGACACAGCATGGATGCACTGCTACTGCAGTAAAGATAGATGTGTAAGTTTACTGTAATAAAAAAGAAATACATTCTCTGAGTGATCACTATAACACAGTAGAAAAATCATGTTTAACAGTGAACAGCTGAACTATGAGAGGTAAAACTCATGTCTAACCTGAGGTTTGTTCGTGATAGGTGTGACTTTATTTCCTATGCCAATAGGAAATAACACAGATTACACAGTATGGTTCAAGTACCATACAAACAGTCCTGGAAATATCATTTTGTTCTTCCCTCTGGCAAAAATAAATAAAAAATTACTTTGAAAAGCTGGTTGAAACCATATGCCTTATAAACCAATGAAGCCTAACACCGCAGTACTTAGTTTTTCTTTCTTTAACAGCAGAACAGGAATAAGAGAGGGGAAAAAAATAGCGTTTCAATTCACAACATTCCCTATTTCCTACTTGAGGGAGCTGGCCACATATTAGAGTAACTCAGGTGCAAGCTCCACTTGCTGTCTATATCAAATAATATTTTCCTGTCTGAAAAGGCAATTTAAAGACATTCATTCTTCAGCTCCAACTTCTTCAACCCATTAATCTGTTATGACACTGAGCTTGGCAATGTTCTCAGATTTTGCTGTCCAGCTGTCAACCTATCCTGTATATCACTCAACCCTTTCCCTTCTGCTGCTTACTGTTTGAACACAGTAAAAGCTCCATACTAAAATCCAAACATCCACAACCTTATCTTTCTTCACCTTCCGATTTCCAGCTCATCCTGTAACCTCCTCATGTCATAATAGACCAACTCTTCTTTTTGCTATTGTTCTCCAGATTCTACCTTTGTGTTGCCAGCAGTAAGCATACTAGGAATAGATGAATGCATGATTGAATTTTTTTATTGTCTGCTGACTGAAATTTAAAAAAAATCAATTTCTTTAATAATTCATTTTATTTCCATCTCCCATCAGACTAGCAAAAATGAAAAGAAAGATGAAATTTTTTTCAATTGGAGAAAACATTTGACCCTAAACAAAGTAATTCAAGTTTTCTTAAGCTTCATTTTTATTGTGAGGGAATTGATTTGAGAAACATTATTTTAATTTTAAAATGATCTTTTTCTAGATTTTCCATCTTTTTTCAGATAATATATTCACATTTTGGTTGATATGATTCAGTTTCTTTTCACTTTCATCAAAAAGAATCAATAAAATTTTCTCATACTTTGAAGCATAAATGGAACAGATGACCACAATATTTGTGGTGTTTGTATCAGTGTAAACTCAGTCTTCATATCTTCCTTCATGAGTTTGTGTTTTCATATAATTGTAGAACAGAATGGTTTGGATTGGAAGGGATCTTTACAATCAACTAGTTCCAACTCCTCTGCTATAGGCAGGGACAACTCCCACTAGACCGGGTTGCTCAAAGCCAAATTCAGCCTGGCCTTGAAATCTTCCAAAGTGTGGGCATCCATGTACAAGTTTTTACCTATGACTATAAAATTTCTGTTTAGAGTTTGTGCAACAGCTGCCATGAAGACATCTGACCCTTGTTTAGTACAGCCTCCTTGGTTATGTTCTAACACAAATACCAGTAATGAGTGGAAATCACCACCCATCTTTCCCATTCTTTCCAGGTTTAGACTTAGATCAAGTATCTCTTGATAGATATGCTGAACAGAAATATTCACAAAAAATAATGGTGTTTATAGACCCAAATGGAAGTGCTTAGGGGTTGCTTAATTTAAGAGAACAAGGAACAAAACTATTAATGATTACAAATGTTGCCAAGAATCTTGGCAAGAAATGATGATGTATTCCTTAAATAATGTTTCTGTATCCATTATCTTAAACTTTTGGCAAGACAACACCAGAGAATTTATCTGAGGTATCAGCTTAAAGGTCTGAAAAACACTTCAGAAGCGTTGGACAGAAGAATTCCACATTTGAAGTTCTTTAAATGCCTTTCCAAGACAAACCCACTTGGATGTGTGTACATGAAGAGCACTGCATGTGGCTGCTGTTGAAAGTTGTGTGTGAAGAGAAAGCAACATCCAGCTACAATGCAATGGTATGTCTGTTTTGGTATCTAGTGAGTCAGATCAAAAATGGGTAGCATGTATAGACAGGGGCTGCTCCAAATGTAATGCCTCCTATTTTATTATGTTGGCCCACCACGTTGGAGGTGGATATTGGTGGTAAGGCAGTAGAGGCTGAACCTTCCCACCAGTATCCCATTGCATTTTGTTGAAATGGAACAGATGGCAGCAGAAGTGCAGTTCTGACCCAATGGCATCTGATTCAGAAGTGTGCATGAAACAACAGTGTGGACCTGAATTCCTCCATACAGAAAAAATGGTACCCACTGATGCTCATCAACTCTTGCTGAATTTTTATGGAGACCAAACACAGTGAGGCGATGGCTTGTGCATTTCAGCAGAAGGAAGGGAACAGTGACACTAGAGACAAGCCGTATTCTGATCACCCATGCAGATTTTTACAAGTATGGCATGCCTGTTAATAGATGGAAAAAATGCACAGCTAAAGGTAGTGACTATGTTGAAAAATAGTGTTTTGTAGCTGAGAATTTGCTCTATCAAACAGATACAAAGAGTAGAGTAACACTTGTAGTTTCCATGGAAATGCACAGAGAGCATTACTTTCAGAACAACTTTGCTTATATTTCCACTGAATCAAGCTCCCTCAGGTCACGACTATCCAAAGTCATTTGTGCTCTGTGCTCTTTCATGGGCTGCACGTGGTTACAGGATAATTCAGTTCTCCAGGTTTCTAGAGCAGTGGTTGGCTTCTTCATGCTATCATAGCCAAACAAACTGTTTAAGAGACAGAAGATAATGGCACAGTGTTAGACTTGTCTTCTACACTCACCAATGAAAATATGCTGTGCGTAATTTCCTTGCACTATGGGAATGTCCAGTTCAGCAGCAGAAAATGCTGGAGGGGTGTTATGAAACTACTGCGTTGCTTTCAATTAAAATCTGCAGTGTCCTTTCTTAATACAGCACAAAGGACATAAAGATTCAGTATATCCTTAGGATATCATATAAAATTACTGCAGTAATTATTACTACCTAAGTATAGAATGAAGTGATCCCGTTCCTTTTTTTCCTTTCCTCTCTGATTCTCTCCCTTCTGTGGCACTTTGCAGGTTTTGGAATATAATCAGCAATTCCATGTGGAAAATTACCATCTGATTAAGCACTGTTGGTTCAAGCTGATAGAAGAATTACCTAAAAATAAGGAATCAGTTCTGAGATGAGTGTAGCAATTTTAAAACCACTACTTAAAAAGTATTCAGTAACGTAATTAGTCAGGTATGTAATTAGAGACGTTTTGATGATGATGGTTTGAGTGAATGACATTTCACGCTCAGTCCTGCATTTTTGGAAATGTTACAACCTGATCCAACTTCTGAAAGTAACTTTTGTCTTGAGCTCTTTACACTGTACAAGTGCAAAAAATAACCAGGAATTCCTGTGAGGTGACATTCTTCTGACACTTCCCAAATGCCTTTGCTACAACGCTGTATTACAGCCTCTATTCAGATCAAAAAGCAATTTCAAGCACCCCAGCTTCGTGTCAGATTGAGCAAAGACTAATCAGGCTTTCAATCTTGAAGACACTCCTCAGGGAAGCATGTTATACAGACACAGTTAATAGATGTTCTGCTGATGTACTCTAATTACTGTATTAGTTTTACACTTCTTTCTGGAGTATGCCATATATGTACATTGCTCTGAAAGTAATGCCTCCTTTTTTTTTGTGGAATCTACAACAGGTAGAGTACAACAACACTTATTTGACAAAGCAAATTCTCAGCTACAAAACAGTATTTTTCAACATAAGTCACCACCATTGGCTATGTGTTTTTGCATGCAGCAGATGTATTTCTATGTCAGGCACCATTTTGTCAGACTGCCCCTCTGCTGTCATTTGTCACATGGCAACAAAACATAACAGGATATTGGTGGGCAGGCCTCTACTGCCATACCAATAACTTCTGCCTCTGATACTGTGGCCCAACAGAATAAAACAGAAGGCATTACTTTTGGAGCAACCCTTGTACAATCTTGGCTTGTGTAGATCTTCAGTCAAAAAATAGTGACCTTTTCCCTGGGAAACTCAGCATCAGCTGTTTATTCTCATAGCCATCTGTAATAGAACTTCAGGACTGTGATTTGCTGTCCCATAACCCCACAGCAAATGGGGTAGAAGTACCTTAAACGGTCCTAAAATGAAGAAGAATCAAACTTCCCAGTGTTGCCTTCTTCTTTAATAGAAAAATTTTATATGTATGAAGAGATGTAAAGCAGTGATCAGATCCAAAACCTTCCAGTTGACAATTTGAACCCAGAAGCACAAGAGCTAAGATTACCTTTTGGCTAAGATTTGAGATTTGTCTGTGGAACAGCCTAAAATTCAGTACCATTGTTACTTGGTGCATGAGACCAAACACTTTCAAAACTAGGTGGTACTGCGTAGTTACCTGTCCTAGTGGTGATTCTGCAGCCAGGTGCTATAATCTAATTGATTTGGTGGAAAGTTATTAAAGATCATTCTTCAGAGGTTGTAACAATAATTTAAAAATTCATCATTGTGAACAGTAAGTGGAAATAAAGGTAAGAGAAACTTCATTGAGGGTTAGTGAAATGACTAGCAAGGTAAAGGCTGTAGTTTGGGGTAGAAGCTCAGACTCAAACTGTAAGAAGAGGTTCAAGTTTGGCAGTGTACATCTGAAGTACTTTGTACATACTAATATGAGTATGTAGCTTTAAAATCAGAAAAAAAAAATTCTCAGTACTTTTGAAAACTGTTCATTCCAGGGGTAAGTAATGGTTATAATGTAATGGACAACTGTTCAGAAACAGCCATGTATATCATTAAAAAAAAAAACAAACACGTATTTCTTATGTGTACTGATGGAAAATCAGACATTATCAGGCAAGGGAATTGAAGCTAGATGATTTTAGAGGTTATTTTCAACACAAGCCATTCTATGTTTCTACGATCAAGGTCATATAACCCCTTCCCTTTTTTGTTGCTCTATGGAAGCTGGAGGGTTGGTTCTCCGTAATTTGCTGAATTAAAATGTTCTTTCATATCATCAGTGACGTATGGGAAGTACAGATTTTTCATCATCATTTGGAATCATAGAGTCATTAAGGTTGGAAAAGACCACTAAGATCATCTAATCCAACCATTAATCCATTGAATACTTGCTGAAGCTCTATGAAGAATTTCTTTGTGTCTCCTTTCCTGTTGTATAACTATTACTGATTTTTGGCTATATAAATCCTTTCCACAGAATGACTTTCTTTAACATTATTTTGTGATCCCTGATTATCCTCCCTATGGCATTCTATTCTCATTTTTTATGTCTGTTCTTTGGTTTATGTTTCTTCATGTTTGGAGGGGATGTTTTGTACAGTGAGTTATCTCCCAATCAACTTCTCTTTCACTGGGAGTCAGTATCAGTTAAATAACCTTCTGTTTACTGCAGATGGGATATTTCTCATGGCTCAGCTGAGCACAGTAAAGTGTTAAACAGCTGTCTTATGGCAGCTGCTTGGCATCATGCAATAAACCCACAACTTGGTTGACACTACGCTCACTGTGAGAGGGGGACAGTAGCAGCAGACTGATTAAACATCAATGCCCCGGAGAAAAGCTTTGCATTGTACTCTGTGACTTGTTTCTCTTGCCTGTGACATATTGCAGATTTTTTGTTTAAAATGTGCATAATTTTGTAGATACGGCACTTACAGACTCTAATCAGCAGTTAAGAAAAAACAGTATTGCTTTTGTTCCCCTGCAAAAGTGCTTTTCATGCAGTGTCACTAGTTGCTCAACAGCCACATTTATTCTGAATTGTCTTGTGCGGCCCAAGAACGTTCATCTCTCATTTTTCCTACAAAAAAAACCACTTTGAACATACTTTTTCCCCAAGATTTCTGAACCACAATGAATCCCGCAGTAATGTCTGTCCTTGCTCAACCCACAGCTGTGCACGACCCCCAGAATGTCAGAGCACGAGTTCCCACTGTGCCATCGTCCTCTCACACTGCTGGTAGCCCTTATTTGGCTGAAAAAAACCATCCACAATGTGAACACTGGGGAAGGAGGAGGTCAAACTGATCTCTAATAAGACAGTTCTGGCAAATCACGTAGGAGGATTTCTTTTTCTTTCAACCCTAGAGGCATATAAGTAGACCAGAACTAACGAGTGCCAGATATAAATCTGGTACAAATTGATTTCTTTTTAGTTGAATGGAGCAACACAGCTTACCACCATCTGATGATGTGCCCCTTCATTTCTCATTAGTAGGAAATAAATACATTTTTATAGATGAAGGGGAAAAAAAGTGAACAAAAAGCACATTCGTTCTGAAGGCTGTTCATCAGTTCCTGCACACCACCACTTGGATTAAGTAGGGAAAACTTAATTAAAAGCATGAAGTTTAAATTTCTCATGAGAAATTAAGTGCAGATTGCTTTTTCTTTTTTCTGTATATGTGACTGACCCCCTTACTGCTGTTTCATTTCTGTACGATTGTAAATCATCTAAACAAAACTCAATATGTAGACTACAGTTATATAGTGCCATTCAAAGGATAATAATTCTTTGCTGCCCTTATAGTAGGGGGACAGACAAGAGCTTGACATTTACCTCTGCTGTTTGCCAACAGCCAGCTGGTCTGACAGCATATGTGTCCTAGCAGGACAACTGGCACAAGCAATGCTTTAAGCAACACTTGCCATTCCTTGTAACGAGGGGCTAAAAACTTAGACACATGGGGAATACTTTAAGACTCTGAGAAACAGATGTTGAAAATATAGGGCAAGAATCTCTAGGAAGGGAATTCTACATCCGTATCTGTGGAACAGCTTGTTGCACTTTATGCATAGAGAACTGAATATGGGGGTCCTCTTAACATGGATTTGTTAATACGTTGCCATTGTCATTAATTTTATAAGGAAATAATTGTTGTTGGGTTTTTTTTTTAATGTGTATACAGAGTCTACGTCTGAAAACCTTTTTCTCTGTTTAAATTTGTAGTATAAAAAAATTATGTCCCTTGTTGAAATCAGTAATATTTCTTTGGTATGGGTGAGAGCGCTAGACTCTGTAGCATTGTAGAATAAAGAATTTTGTGAGAGAAGAGTTGATGTCTAAAGTGTTTCTTTTAATTCAAATTATAAGACTCCAATCTCAAAGTGGGATATTGGTTGGAGCGAGGTATGGGTTGGCCCCTTTTCCCAGATAACAATAAGACAAGAGGTGATGGCTTTGTTTTGTGCCAAGAGACGTTCAGGCTGGATATGAAAAATAATTTTTCTCAGAAAGAGTGGTCAGGCACTGGCACAGGCTGCCCAGGGAGGTGGCAGAGTCACTGTCCCTGGAGGTGTTCAAGAAAAGATGTGCCACTGAGGCATGTGGTTTAGGGGTCGTGGGTGAGGATGGGTTGATGGTTGCACTAGATGATCTTTGAGGTCTTTTTTCCCTGGAGGAAGGTCTGGGTTGGATGCTGATCTGTCTGATATGTTTCAGACCCATAGTTCCCACTTGAAGCAGTGGGCACAAAGCTGGAATTGATGACGTGACTGTGGGCACAATGTGAACCTGGGCATATACATACAAAAACGTATATGTATATATATTTGTGTGTGTGTGTGGAAAGGAATAACCTAAACTTTAGCATTTGTGAAGGCTCTTCAGGCTTGCTATGTGATGTGTAGAAGAGGAAGGGAAAAGGAGTAGTCCCTATTCTTGCTGTTTGGCATGAGGACTAAAGAAATTAGAATGTACATGTTAGCTGAATCTATGCTCTACTGGTGAGTAGTCCACATTGGAAAGACCGTACTTCTAATTTCCATTTTGTGGTCTAAGATGGTTCAAAGTAGAAATGCAAAGATATAGGAATATTCGGAAGGTGCACAGAAGTCAACATGGGTGAGGTCTGCATTATGACCAGAAGCAGCAAATTCCTCTCCCATGCTGCAGTCCCAGGTTTAAGAACTCTATTACTATTGCATGACTTCAGAAGAAAGGTGTTCAGTTTTACTTTAGCGTACATTTTGTTCCAGATAGCTGGCATCTTATTTTTAATTTCCTCTATCCTATCGTGAGATAATTTTCCAAGTGTACATCATTAGGATCATTTACTTCAGTGATTTGGATTGACTGATTAAATTACTTCCTTTCCATCTTTACAGATGAGCCATATTTAATGGCTGCATTACATAATATACACCAACCAGAACCACTCTGAACTTTCTTGAAGGGCAGATTAGTTCTGTTCTATCGCATTTATCTAAGCATCTAAGTCTCATTTTCAAGATGCCCAATGTTCTTCCAATTACTATTCTGGTCACTTTCTGAGTTTCCTTATAATTTATAATGATACAGTTCTTGGAGAGAACCCGGAGATAAAACAGAGCGGGATTAGGCAATTTTTCAAGTGATATCTGCTGTCACCTTATGAAGAAAAGGAAAGATTTCTATCTATAAAAAGTACTCCATACATTAGAATGCATTGGAATTTCTTAATGTTTGCATACTAAGAAAATGTTCTTTCAGAAACGTACTGATTGGATATAACATTACAGAAAACTCTAGGTGAGAGAAATGAGATGCATAATGTTGTATATATTAAAGTATATATGCTCAGGATATAATAATTTCTGCTGACACTGTGATTCATGCAGATATAACCTAACCAGCCTTCTAATTTACATCTTTATAATCCCCTGCAAATAATAAAGGGAGTGACAATTTAGGTTTTAACTGAACAAATGGAGGATCCTGTGATAACAGTCTTTGCTCACGTGGGCAAATTAGCATTAGGTGCTTCATTATGGTCAGACCAGATCATGCTGTTCCTTTGTTCTTGCACAATCCTGTGCTGTAGGCAGTAACCTGGCAGCCTCCCCATATCACCAGAGGCTCAGTGGTATTCCCATAATGGGAAAGAGAGAATTTTGTATGGAGGCAGACTGAGGAGCCAGGATACATCATCAGCACACTTGAACTCCACTTTCAGTGCTGCACAAGCTCATAGAATCAGAGAATACCATGAGTTGTAAGGGACCCATAAGGATCACCGAGTGCAATTATGGGAAGATGTTTAGTCAGTATTACATACTAGGTGACATCCTGTGTCTATTATTTCAAGTTTAGGCAAATGACAAGCCCACATTTGTTTTAAAAATAATGCTCAACTTTTAAGATTGTTTGCATGTCTTCTTCTTAAACCATTAGTAAGGCTTTTAAAACAGGCATAAAGAGTGGAATAAATCACAGGTTTGAACAAAAGCCACATGCTTTCAGAAAATCAGGTGCTGTACGGTAAGCTTTCTCTTTCCTTCTTTTTCCAATTCCTACATTTTCACCGTTTGCTCTTATGATGGGTACATTCCTGTCATTGTGGTCCCTCAAATGTCTCTGTTCCTAGTGTAGCAATTACAGAAATGCTCAGTACTTGTGTTGTTTTTACCACTACATAAATTTATAGCTGTTTGGTGCTTAAACAAATTTGGTTATGTATGCTGAAGTGATTTCTCAATGACCAGAACCTGTGTTATGGCTCAGATTGTTAACAGAATTCTTCTTTGAACATCTGAGATCACAGAATCAATTTCAAAGAATCATAGAATCATTAAGATTGGAAAAAAAAACCTACTTAAATCACTACATCCAACCCAAACCCATTCCCACCATGCCCACTAACTGAATCCCTCAGAGGCACATCTCTGTGGTTCTTCAGTATCTCCAGGGTTGGTGACTCCACCACCCTCGAGCAGCCTGTGCATCTCCAATGCATCTCCACTCTTCCAGAGAATAAATTTTCCTAGCATCCAGCCTCTCCTGGCACAACATAAGGCCATTAGCTCTCATCCTTGCCTGTGCATACCCCATGCATGCTGTCATGTTACAGTCAGCAAAGATAGACACATAATAATATAGCATCTGATGCATGCTGTTTTTCTGAGCACAGCACAGTGTCATAACAGACACATCTAAATGTAATCACAATGTGCCTGCGACCACACATATCATCCTTCAGCCAAATGTTCTTTCAGAGAGCCAGAACCCTCACATTTTTCTCCTGATGGCTTTATATACACAAGCTCTTGATCAGAAGCACTTCCCCTTTTTATTATTCAGCAGTATTCATAACCTGCTAACCAGACAAAAACTTTGAGGCATTAAAATAAAAGCATGAAATGATTGTAAATTGTTCTTTGCAAGTCAACTGCAAAAGTATTGCCAGTGTTAGCATTTGTGAGGACAGTGCAGGTAGGTAGAGTTTGAAAATGAAAAACAATCAAGAGCTGTTCTTTTAATAAGATTTTTTTTTTTCATGGAAATATTAACAGCTCGTATACTGCCCTACAGGGCATCCTCCTCTTCCATTCCTGACTACTGAACATCTGAGCAAACTCCATGGTTTGGAAAGAAAAAGAAGTCTGTGTTCTAACTCTATGAGCAGGATGCCTTCAATCAGTTCTCTTATGCTATTTCAGGATTTTATATCCTCTGTCTCTCTTTCCAAATGCACTCTTATCATTTTGTTCCCATCTTTGGGACTTTTCCTTGTTTATTAGCACCTTCAAAGAAGCAAAAATACACTGTCATTAATCAAATGATTTCTAATGTTTTGACTCAACTCAAGAAAACCTCGCTGCCCTTGTTGTAGTACTTGAATCACATTTTGAGAGAGTGCCAGAAACCAATTGCAGGCACCAAATTGTCTTAGGAGAAACAATCAACAGATGATACAAAAAGCAAACAAACAAAATCTTTGCTTTAAAATCTAGGATTAATGTATATAGGGCATACCTATATAGGGTATCTATCTTCTGGGGCATACCTACAAATTGGAACTGAAAAAACACCTTTAACAGTAATACAGCAACTTTATGGCTCCACACAAGTCATGTCTATCTTTTGCAGCTCCAACATACAGTGCTGATGTCAAAAAGCTGTCCTTTACCTGTGAAAGTGAAGCCTCAGCTCTCAGTTTGGTAAATCCTTTTCCTCATAAAACTTCTCGGTTAACATCACCTTGTTATTGTAAATTAACAGATGCTGAAAAATACATTTGCTTCACTTTGCATTTAAACTTAATCAGTTAACACTTACAGTGGTCCACTGGCATGAATCCTTAATGAGTTCCTTATGGAAGATTTTATCAATAAAATCTATAAGATAAATCTGTCCTATTTTTTGATGCATTATCTCCAAGCCCATCTGTTTCTTATTTACAAAGGAGTAGATGCAATTTCCTGCATCCATTCAGATTTCACATGGCATTGTGCTACTGGAACAAAACCCAGAACGGTTCATATTTTCAGGCAATGACCTCTATCTATGCCACTGAATTCCATTTGAGAAACCATTAGGAACAGTTTTGTCAGTGTTAAACATAATTTATTTTTCAGTCACTTGTTACACAGAACAGTAGGGAAACTTAAAGCTAACAATACTGTATGTAATACTTAAGACTCATTTGTAAGACTAAAGCTGTATTTATGTGGGTTTATGATTATGAAGACGGAAATTGAAGCACGTGGAATTAGCCCTTATCTTAAGTTTGATGAATAAGATAAATTAGAGCATTGAGAAAAGGCTTGGTAATTTTTCCCAAACAGAAGATAACTTTCTGTTTTGACAAGAATGACATATCTTGACATATTTATAATACAAAAGAAAGCTAAAACAGAAATATTTTAGGAACTGTCACAGCAACCTGTTTTAATTTGCCAAAATTCCATTATGGAACTCGACTCAATTTTTAGAAAATACTTCATTAAATTTGCAGGAAGAAATTTTTAATTGCAGTGGAACTTAGTAACCTGCCATAGTAAGCTCCAAAATAGGACAGGAGTAGTCTGTTTTCCTCCCCATCTTACTGTTCCAACACTAATGATCATGATATGTTGCTAAATGTTTCTTCCATACTTATCAGGTTCAAAAATTGAACAAAAAACCACATTGTTTTCTTCCTTTTTTTTGATGTGATGGTTCCTTCAGCTGTCATTCAGACACAAAGACAACCTTGAAAACGTAAATATTCTTGCTGCATCATTCCCATTTGAAGTATGCTTTATGTAAGGCATGTAAGGTCTTATGAAACTCTTGACCTGATCGATCAAGAGGTGCAACCATCTTGAGAAGTAACACGATGCATAATTCAACTTGAATGTGCATAGCATTTCTGACACTGAAATAAAGGTTTTTCATTGAAAAGTAGCATGCTCATTTTACATGGGGCATTCTACACATTTCTCTCACAATTAGCAGGTGAACTTTCAGAATGTCATTTTCTGTTTGAAAATACATTCACCTACAGGCTAGAAATGAATGAGCTTGCTGATAGATAATTACCTGTTTTCCTAAGCTTATGTGATTCATTTTCATTGGCCATGCCAAACAGGCAAACAAAAAGGAATTTTTTATATCATTCTTTAACCATCCCTGAAAAGTGAGGGCACAGCAAAGGTGCGTGAAATACTTGAGGCTTATTGCTTGTGATTTACCAACCTATTTTTAATCAAAACTCTGAATGCTGCTGATGTATTGTTATTCTAGATGGTAACAAATTTACCAAATACAGATTAGTCATGATCATTTGTAGTTCTAGTCATTGTCTTCCTCTAGCTTTTTTGTTTCTTTGTTTGACTTTTCTCCTTTTTTAACTTTGAGCTGCTGTTCCTTCAGCAAAATCAACTTACTGTCCTTTGTAGGTTTCATCAAGGTCTGAAGAAATAGACCAGAACCATCCGTAGTCTTGTCGTTTGTGACAGAGACTACTAACAACCTCCTTAACTTTCTTCAGGCTATGTCTCAGTTATAAGTCCCTCGTGCATTTTTGCAGGTGTAAGTGAAAAGATGCATCATCTTGGCTTCTGTTAAGAGAAAAAAAAAAGAAGAAAAAAGAAATTAGAAAGTTTACATATGTTAAGATGTGGGAGATATTTTCTGTAAACATCATTATGTATCCTTGTGGCTTTGTGCCCACAAGATAGAAAATATATTTAAGTAATTGTACTTCTTCTGAGAAAAACTGTTTAGTAAGTAATATATTGCAAGTATCTGTTTTAAACCTTAATTAAATATTGAGAATATTCAATGTAGTAAAAAACAGACATCATTAGGAAAGAGAAAGGTTAATAAAAACAATTTTCTTTTTCTTGTAGAACAATGGTTCTAGTTAGCTGTAGATTACCAAGATGCTATGTGAGATATGGATATTCTTTGTCATGTTTTGTCTACTGCAAGTCTCATTAAGACAACAGGAGTTTGTGTAATAAGACCTTAGTAAGAATCAAAACTTAGCCCAGTACTTTTAAATGACACTGCAGAGTAAAACTATGACTCTGTTGAGGAATTCAGCAGTTTTCACAAGGATGAGCAAGTACCAGACAGACTTTCCATCCCACCTGGTACATACAGAATCAGCAGCAGGATGCAATAATTGAAAGAGCAGAAGGTTGAGGACAGTCATTTCCCTGAAATGAAGCAAGTCTGCTGGCTGCTTTTTTTTGGTTTGTTTGCTTTTGTTTTAAATGGGGGAATACTTTCTGAACTCCATTTTGGAGCCATGGCAGCACAGAACAACTCTCCAGCTTCTCAGACTGAAAATTTTGTAAAGAGTGATTCTTCCTGTATGACAATTATTAGGATTCAGATATTAATCTTTCTCCCTCAGCTTTTCTTTGATAAGGAAAGGAATTACAGGGACAGAGCAGTGCCAGAGGAATTCAACAAGTTCTGCAAAGGAACAAGCCAAAAATACTGCAACGTTTAATCTCTGCACTTTCTACCTAGGTCCTCTAACACCTCCTGTTCCCTTTCTTACACACTCAGACTCTGTCTCTCCTTTGCTGTCCCACACAGACAAGACTACTTGAACACGTGCTGTGTGTACATGCCCTCTCATTTGCAACACAATTCTTTACCTCTGCTAAGGTTTCACTAATTGAGATCTCCAACAAGAAAAAAATATCTTGGTGCTGCATAGGATTCAGTCATGGACAGTTCTCCTGCTGCTTTGATGCTGTATGCAGACATAAGAAAATTGAGCTTGTTTTCCGAAGAGCTAACAACTGCAGCAGCAGAAGTATTTACAAACAGATGGGAAACAGCTAGGAGGTAGAGGTCAACATGGAAAGCATTGCTCTCCTCATGGGAGTTGCTTGCTTGTTCAAGGTCTCTGTAAGAGATAGAAACCTGAAGGATGACAGAAAAAACAATCTCACATACATATAATTTACACAGCTATAAACAAGCAAGATCAGTCGCTCAAGGAAGGTTGGGGAAGACCTGAGAAATCACATTCTCCTGGGTCCCATCCTTTTTCCTAGTTGCTAACATAATCCATATTAAAGAGGTGAATCATTTTATGAAAGAGGTTTTGTGGCATTTGAATCAAATATTCAAATGTTTACAGCCCATTCTCTAATTAGATGCAAGATTTCTCTTCTCTTTCCCCACCCCACTTCGATATACAAAAGGGCAATGTATACATCACACACTGTCTGGTCTTGCACTTAAAGAATGAGAGAGGAGCTCCAAACATGATCCTGTTCTGATCACAGAATCACAGAATTGTAGGGCTTGGAAGGGACTTCCAGAGATCATTGAGTCCAATCCCCTGCCAAAGCAGCTCCCCAGCTCAGGTTGCACAGGTAGGCTTCCAGGTGGGTCCTGAATGTCTCCAGGGAAGGAGACCCACCACCTCTCCTTGCAGCTCCAGTGCTCCATCACTGCACTGGGAAGAAATTCCCACGTACATTTGTGGCCTTCTTGGCCACCAGGGCACACTGCTGGCTCACGGCCAGCCTGTCATCCACCAGGACACCCAGGTCCCTCACCTCAGAGCTCATCACCAGCAGCTCACCCTCCAACCTGCATGCAGTTATTCCTCCCTAGGTAAGTCAACTTTCTGAAAGAACTGAAGGTAATTGTACCGTTCTCTCCAGCACAGAAAAAAAAAATGCATAGACATACATACACATATTTTTTTCCCCTCAAAATAAACTGCATCTGCTACTTGCCTTCTAGCTACTTCAGAGGTACAAGTCAGGGTAAGTCCTTGGATACGTTGACTGACAGATTCTTTTGAGCCAGATAAAACAGTCGAATGGGAAGGCAGAGGGCATGGCAGCAGGAGACCGCATGTCAGAACCCACCTTGCAGATTACTCCTCATACAATATCCAGTTTAAATGATCTGAAAGTTGTGAAGGCTTTACTGTTGCTTTCTGCACTGCTCAAGATAATATGTAACACAGAAGTGTTTAGCTGCACTTGGGAACACATGTGCCAAAAATAACACATATAAACCTAAATAGAGAAATTTATATTACTATCCAAAATGTATCCACGTGTATTCAGAGATAGTGAATGACTTTAGTCATTCCTTATATACTTATGTGCACTTCAATCACATCTAGAAGGTAATGACTTATTAATACAAAGTACAGGAATACCTTTCAGAACTGCTAATGATCTCCCTTCATTATAGGCAGGCAACACTGTACATTACAGAGAAAGCTATTACTCTGTCTTTAAAGATAACAGAGCCTGAAAGAATGTTAAAGCATCTTAAGTTCCACCTGTAGCTTGCAAGCATGCTTGAGCTGTCACGCATCCAGGTGCATTTCATGTGAGCAAAACAGTGTCTCTTGCTAATCACACTGCCCAGGACTCCCAATGGTTTGACCATGATTCTTGTATATGTAGCTCAGTGATGGAAGGGGAGATCCTTAGTTGGCCCCCCTTGGCTATTAAGAGCTATATTGCTTTACAGAGCAGTTCAGTTGAGCTTGTTTCAGTTTTCAGTAAGCAGTGGTAACAAACTCAGGTTATTTACTTTTCTTTAAGACAATTAACAGTGATAAAAAAACGAGGGTGGTTTCAAAAAACAGTTACTAACCTAAAGAAAAGAAATGTCTAAACAGTAGACAGAGCCCTCTTTCAACACCACAGAAAAAAAAAGTTTGTAGAAACTCCAGATTTTTAGATTTCTTTCGCACATGCTAGTAGACATCTGCACAACATGCCTTCTGCCTTAGAAATAATCTGGAGTAGGTAAGTAATCTGATTTGTTTGTTAAACTGACATACTTTAAACAGAAATATGCACAAATCATTGAACGAGTCCTTTGGTTTCAATTTACAAGAGATGTATCTGCAGTGTAGCCACTGGTGAAGGGAAGAGGTTCAATCATTTTTCCTAATCATGCTTATTTACTATTTGTCATTCTTACATGTACACTATAGCTCATCCTCATTTTAGTCAAATGCCTCAAGACACGTTTAACTGACATTCAATTAGTGATGCAATACAGTGTGATGGAGTAGATGACAATTTCCTATATTCTATTTGAGATCTTAGCTTGTTTCTATTAACAGTAGCCACTTACTTCCCCCATGTAGGAGAGTTAGTGGACTAAAAGACACAGAGCACAGAAGAGAAGGCAAAAAAACCGGAGGTCTGTAGGTAAATCTTTCTTACCATCACATGGCTAAATTCAATATCACGGAAAAGCACCTAGGAAATTAATTTGATCCAAACTGAAAGCCTAATAAAGATACAAACTAAATACCTAGCTTGCAGCAATAATTTACACATCATCATACAGGACAGGCCAGCTTAGCATGATTTGTTTCTACATGCAGAATTGGTTGTGTGTCAGTCTGAAATGATGCTGTGAGAAGGTTAAAGTAATTAAAAGTATTTCTGTGTAACACCATCTTTGAGTACTTAAATCTGTTAAATGATTACACCAAGTCCATAAGCCAAAATGAATTGGATCACATTTAAAATCATATTTCAATGAGTTCTTGCTAATAAATTGTTTTTCCTGCTGCATACTCTCCCATGGATTCTGTTGTTACTTGGTAATGGGAAACAAGGCTCCAGTCTAGCTCCTTTCCTCATTTATTGGAAAAATGAATGTAGATCACAGAATGGCTTGGGTTGAAAAGGATCTCAAAGATCATCTCATTTCAACCCCCCTGCTGTGGGCAGGGTTGCCAACCACTAGACCAGGCTGCCCAGAGCATGACCAGCCTTGCCTTGAATGCCTCCAGGGACAGAGCGTAAATCCTTGCTAAGAAAGGTCTTGATAACACTTCTCAGACTGGGAAGATTCTACTCGAGGGCAGACAGACACACCTACAGAATCCCTTGGAGGCTGAGAAATTATTTTGGCAAATCCACTTCAAGCCTAAAACAGACAAAAAAAAAAGTACAAGTCTGGAAGGACTCATCTCACTCCCTTCCTTGTTTTCTGACAGTGTATGTGGAAGCTGGGAGAGCAGATGGACAACACAAAAAGTGCCAACTGAACGAGGGCACATCAGTGAGATTTGCACTGCCTTGAAATGGCAAAGTTCCTCTGACAACGACACCACTTACACCATGGAGATTCTTGGCACTGTGACTTGTCGGATGCCAGGCTCAGTGATTCCAGAGCGGAGTCATAAAATCATTAAGGTTGGAAAAGATCAATACCATTAAGTCCAACTGTCAACCCATTGTCACCACACCCAATAAACCACCCCCCTCAGTACAACCACTCTTTTCTTGAAAACCTCCAGGGACAGTGACTCAACCATCTCCCCAGGCAGCCCGTTTCAAAGCACTTTTGCTTTTTCAGAGAACAACTATTTCATAACATCCAACCTGACCCTCCCCTGGTGCAACTTGAGGTCATCACCTCTCATCCTACAGCTGTTTCCTGGGAGCAGAGGCCAACCCCCACCTCACTCCAACCTCTTTTCAGGCCTTGTAGGGAACAATGAGGTCTCCCCTGATCCTCCTCTTCTCCAAACTGCACAATCCCAGTTCCTCAGCCGCTCGCCATATGACTCATGCTCCAGATCCTTGACAGCTCTGTTGCCTAAAGAAGAAGGAAGGTGCTGTAAGGTAGCAAAACTACTGAAGAAGGAAAAAGTGATATCATGGTTTTATGATTTTTGGTATTGGTATTCCACATCACAACATTATGTAGTGCATTGAGAATTAGAGATTTAATGCTCCAGCTCCATGGATCATTGATAGTTATGGGTAGTCCTGTCTCAGAAGGGAACTATTTTCCCCAGAGGACTGTGCGTTGCTTTGTATTTTTACATTTTTCCGCTCAGAGGGAAAGATAAAAACTGTCTGTGTGTCATGGGATGCTCTCTTTCCTTTGGGATCGACCCAGCAGTGGGTGCTCACTGCTGTCTCACCTTCAGCATTTAGCATAAGGCCTTTGGTTTATCGCACACTCTCTCTTGCTCATTTGATTTGATCTATTTAATTCCAATTATATTGTATTATATTGTGCTCTTTTGCTTTCAGTATCTTATTCAGTAAATTAGCTTTCCTCCTCAGATCGTTGCCGCTGTTTTGCTTTTAGGCCCATCTCCTTTTTCCCTGTCCCCCTTTCCTGGGGTGTGGGTCCCCTGCACCAATCGTCACAGAACCGGGCCGAACCAGCCCATAAACGGCATTTTCATCTCTTGGAAGGATCCCTTTGTCCAGCCTGAGCCTCAAGTTTGTTTCCAGTTTTATACAGCGTTTCAAAGCCCCTGTTACAGCATCTATCTACTGTACCTACTGGGCAGCTACGATAGCAAAACCCTCTCAGCCCTAACACGTACATCCTAAAAACCATGACACCTTGCCTCGCTCCCATCCCTCTGCCAGCCGGATCTCCCCCTCTCACGCCCCATCCCTCGCTCCTCACCGAAGACGTCGCCCAACAGAACCCTCACCTCCCACCTGCCGCCTCCCTCCTCCACTCACCCCGCGCTCGGTAACGCCGTCTCCGTACTCACAGCACCTGCGCACTGAGGAGCGGACGGCAACCCGCGGCCGCCGGCCCTGCGAACCCTCGCTCGGGGGCGGCGGTAACAGCGGCGGGATCGGCGGCCGCGGCGGCGCAGGCGCGCTGCCTCCTCCCCTAGTGGCTGCCGCGGGGAGGCCGGCGGCCGCTCGCGGGTACCCCCCAGAGCCGAGCGAGCGCTGCTCGGGCCGGCAGCGGGAGGAGGAGGAGGAGGTGGTGGTGGTGGTAGTGGTGGTGGAGGAGGAGGAGGAGGAGGAGGAGGAGAAGGAGGAGGAGGGTGGGAGGCGGGGGCCGGGCTCTGCGTGAGGAGGGAATCGCGCTGCACACCCAGCCCGTCTGTAATCGCCGCTGCTGGAGAGGAGGAGGAGGAGGAGGAGAAGGCGGCGGCGAGAGGTTCTCCCACCCCCACCCACCGAGCTGAGGTGAGGCCAGGGCAAAGCATCCTCCTTTCTTCCCCCCATCCCTTCCTCCCTTTCATCCTTCCCCCCACCCTCCTTGAGCTCCTTCCTTTCGTCCCTCTCTCCTCGTCCTCCTTCCTCTCCTCTCATCCTTCCCGGTCCTCCTTTCCTTTCTTCTCTCCTCGCCACCTTTTCTCCACTCCTCCCCATCCCCCAGGCTCGATCTCCCCACGTTTCACACCCACCACGTCGCTCCGTCGTTTTTTTTTTTTTTTCTCCTATTATTTCAAAATGCGTTATTATTATTATTTTCGGTTTTATTTATTTTTAACGCTTGCCCGGTGAAAGAGGCTGAGAGAGCCGGTCACAGACAGAGATAATCCCCCGCCTTTAAAGAACGGATTTGAATTAATGGTCATTGGGTGACGCGTGTATTGTGGGAAAGAGGGGGATTATATTTAGGGAAGAAAGAGAGGGTCAGGGCTGTGTTGTTTCCCTTATCCATCTATTTACCTAGCATCGCTTTGAGGCGAAACACAGCCCCGTGCGAACGCTCCTTTTGTGTTATCCTTATTCTTCCCCTTTCTTCAGGCAGCACAGAGATCTCTCCATGCCTTTGCCCACCCCTCCCTGTCGTGCACTGCGGGGCTGTGGGGTGGGCAGGGGGCTGCAGCCCTCCATCCCTCTGCTTTAGGCCTCTTAAAGCAGCTGAGCCCCGCTACGTGGTGACCCCCCAGCTCCTGGCTGCTGTCAGAAGTTTTGCAGAGCGTTGGACGTGGTTTGGTCCGCGTGCGGAGCTGATGGAAAGCAGCGTGGAATTGGGCTGAAAGGAGGTGAAGTGTCTGGAGTGGAAGAAGTTTGGCTTGGAGGTGGCAGCGGGAAGCGGCGTGTCGCTGTCCATCTGTTCCCATGTTCTGGAGCTGGGGTCGTAAAGAGCATCGAGGTGGCCAGGGAAGTAACTTTGGCACGTTTATGGCACCTGCTTCCCCCTGGGGTGAGAGGGATGCGGTGCCTGATGGCTTGGGAAGGTGCTGCTCCCTCTGCTGTGTGGTGGCGTGACCTTTAGTTATCAGTGTGTTTAGTTATTAGCATGCTTGCGAGGATTTCAGCCCTTGGAAGGATCTGTTTGTCCGGCCTGAGCCTAAAGTTTGTTTATAGTTCGTATACAGTGTTTCAAAGCCTCTGTTACTCTATCTATCTACTGTACCTACTGGGGCAGCATGTATGATAGCAAAACTCTCTCAGCCCTAACACATAAAACCCTGCGTCTTCTACACTACCAAAGAAATGTTCATTATGTGAACTTGTCAAGATTGCAGAAGTGTGTTTTAGAGCACGAGATAGGTAGCATGAATAGGAGTACTCTCAGATGTTGCAGAGGCACGCAGCAGAGCTGATAGGCTTTGTGGCTATCCCAGGGCTTCTGCTTTTCCTTTTAATCTATTGTTTTGATGATTAATATCATGTATTGTTATTGGGCTTTTGGCATTGCATTCCAACAGTTCCTTCTAGAAGAGAAAAATAACTGACCTGGAGAGTGAACTTTCACACTCAATTGTGTAAGTCATTTGTTTATAGGCTGCTGCAGGAATACCCTCAGCTGTGGGTATGGTGGCTGTAATGCTATCAATGGGTGCTGCTGGTGACAAAAGCCTCCATAGGATAGCTCCAGTGTCACTGAAATGCAACCCTAATTTATGCAGATTTTTGAAAGCTCTTTTTTTTAAATATTAATGGTGAACACCCATGGTACTGCTGACGTTGAAAACCCTGAGTATTCATAGACTGAGACTTTAAAGCCAAAGGAAGCAATTAGATCTTCCACTCTGACCTCTTGACTGTTACAGACAATTGGATTTTATCCAGTTACTTTTGAGTGCAATGAAGTTATTTGGCTGAAAAGCATTTCCCAGAAAAAAAAAAAAAATGGGATTTTGATCGGAAGACTGTAAGAGGTGGAGAATCCACTGCTTATTAAGTTATTTGGCTCCAGCTCCCAGTCGCTGGTTACTGCTGTGCCTTTCCCCAGTGTACTAAAGAACTCAAAGTGTTTTCTTACCATAGACAATGGTATTTATCTGCTGGAACCTAGTAAATCCATCTCTTTTCTATTTGTAAAAAGAAAAAGAAAAACAAAAAAAAAAAACAACAAATGGTCTAAAATTACTTTAAATTGTCACTGCATACATTTTCCTCACTACTCAGTTTCTGTGGCCTTCTTTATTTTGTTCTCCAAATCTGCTTTTTCAACGTGTTTGTGACAGTGTGAGCTGGGTGCAACGTACCAATGCCTCTCTCAGGGATGTTGTTTAAGTATTACGTCTTCCACTTTACTCTTCTGTCGATACACTGCATTTACATTTTAACCCCATTGGCTGCAGCATTGTATCTATCTCCTTTTCACCTGTAACATTTGCCCTAGAAAAAATCTGGCAGGACTGTTTCTTTCAAGAAGACTTCATAGTTTCGTAGAATGTGTTTCTGGGTTGGAGCTCTACAACTTTATATGTGGCTTCATTTAAGGTGTTTATTTTTTGAATTAATTTATTTCTTTTCTGACATATATTTGAGTGTATCAAACAGTCCCAGCTGGGATTCTAGTTTTGCAGCACTGTCTGTAACTTGTGCAAACTTTGTTGTGTTTGATCGTGTCTACTTATAAGTCATTGAAAAATTGTTTTCTTGGTAGTGGCTCCAGTTGTGGAGCATTCCTCGTAAATCCCAGTTATGTTGTGATGCATTCTTCTTGAAGGCTGATTTGTTTGTCCTGAGGTGTCCCTTTACCATTTCTTAACCTGTTGGTGCTAGTTTGACATCAGACCATCACAGAATACTACACCAAATGCAGTAAAAGTTTAAATGTGCATGCTGATGCTCACGTTTTTTAGTTGTGTTTTTTTTAACTGCTTTGCTCAGAATTTGCATCACGCTGACCTAACCCATAAACACTGCCTCACAAGCTTTTCAGAGCATGGTTGTTCCCTGTCATTTTCAGAATGACTACAAATTCATGTTGCTGGAGGAGCCATCTCAGATGTTTCAGTGAGAACCCTTCTTTGTGGTGACCTTTTTCGGTCCTGCTTGAACAAAAAGTATTGCAAGGCAGTGTTGTTTTAACATTGCTTGTGTCAAGGGCTGAAGAAGTAATTCATCATTCTCATGAGACACAAGAAAGTCATCTCATTTCTTTCCAAATGCAGAATTGCTTCCTGAATGCATCAGCCCTTTCTGCACTATTAGTGTGATTAGATTCCCTGTTCAGTAGCATACCTTTGTGAGGGCGAGGATGTCTTTTGTTCTTACAAAGTCCCCCCCCCCCCTTCTTGTTTTTCCCTTCTGCCAAGAAGTGTTTCCAGCTTCACCCATCAATTTTTACACTTATGGATACAAGAAATATTTAATCTGTTCTCTTAAAACTTTTTTTGTTTTGTTTGGCTTCTTATTCCTAATAGCAGCATTGATTGAAATCTGTTGCCAAATTATAGTAGTTATGACAATACCTTCTAGATATTACATGCTGTTTGAACATGACTGTGGGATTTTGATTGTTCTATGTACAATGACACAAGTATACAATGCATTGTATTCTGGGGCAAAGTAGGCTTTTGCTTTTAATACAACACATTTTAAGGCTTAGGTAACAGAAGCTGAGTTATTTATTTATTACCTCCCTGCTTTTTTCATAGGCAGTACAAAGGACAGGACGTTGGCTTCAGATATAGTGAAATACAGTATGTATTTGGAAATGTAAGGGGGAGGTATAGAGGGATAAAGAATAACAACGTGAATCAATAAAAAACATGTAGCATAGTTAGGTTATATATCTGTTGGAGTTTTTGGGGTTCAGCTTTATAGGCATTGTCCCCCAAAGCTAATTTGAGGTAAGATTCTAAGAGATGAAACAAGAACAGAATTAGAGAGGTAATAAAAGTTACAAGAAGAATGCTGTATTTTAGAGGCTAAGAGCTGATGCTTGATAAAAATAAGCTTGTTTGTGTATTTTGTACCCACGCATTAATTACAAGATTTATAGGGAAATTATATACATTATATTGCTTGGCCAGCAAGGACTTTCCCAATGCAGAGCTTCCAACACACCAGGCTTCTGCAGGAAGAAGTTGTTGGGACTCCAGTTTCTCAGTGGGACTCCACTACTGATGGAGAGGGTCTGCCAGCTGTATCAACAACACCAAGAGCAGGAGTGTGGTCAGACTGAAGGTCAGTGGGACTGGGCAGCAACACTGTTGGAGAATAGTTGTATTAATATTTTAGTGTAGAAGATGAAACAGATTAAGCTGCACTGACAAATGAGTTGAAGGTGCAACAAAGACCAGAAACCATGTTTGGGCTTATTAGAATAAGTGGTTAATGAAGAAGTTATTCTTGTACTCCAGCATGTTATTATCATATAGAAATTAATAATTTCCTATTTTCAGAATTATTCTAAGTATCTCCACTTGGTTGTGACTATTTTTGATCTCATGGAGTTGGAAGCAACGAAGTTGGATTCTTTTTTTGTGTTGTTACATGGGTATACTTCACTGATCTTTATTGATTGCTGTTACCAAAGAGCTTATCCATGGAGCATTTCCTAAGTGCATCGCAGAGCGATAATGCTATTTTGTTGAACTGATTCTGGTTCAGCAATCCATACTTCAGTTCCTGGATAAAAGTGATGCATCTCAGTTTCCTAAGTGGTTAGGACCACTAAGAGTCCTAACGTACCTTGTTCGAAACAATGTTTGCATACCAGCAAGCGTTCTTGAAAGTTTTCATGTTGTAAAATAAGTTGAATTCATATTTAAATAGCACATTTTCTGCTGTATGAAGGATTTTTGTCACCATCGTTTACCAGTACAGTTGCTTGAAAGTCAGAATTCTTATGTCATAGGGAAGGATCGTGCTCTGGAGTAATGTTTTCCTTTGGGTTGACAAGGAAGTGAAGTTCAAAATTTCCAGCAAAATGATTTTTTTTCACCCAAACGAGGAAAAATCATACCTTTCTTTGAAGTAGTGTAACTCTGCTGAATCAGCATTTTCAGGCAGCAACTTTTTTTTCCTTTGGAATGTTTTTTGGCCAGCTATGCTTCTCAGTTGCATCACCCCCTGCATTAGTATTCTAGTACTGAGAACAGTAGAGAACTGTTTTCAACACTGCTGCAGAGATTGCCCAAGTTTTCCAGCTTCTTAAATAATGAGGATGATTTGGTTAAGTGAAGCCAAAGCCTGAAGCACAGTAAGAGCATCTCACAGAGTTTTCTTTTGAGAGGTAAGAAAAAAAAATATATATTTTTTTCAGTTGCACAAAAGAATATCTAGATTCAGTGTGCTTTAAAGCTATTTTTTTTATAAATAGTGCAATCTGCTTTTGTCACTGGTGTAATAATTATTACTTGCCATTTCTCTTCCCGGTGTCCTTGCCCTTCTCTTTGAAGCTATGCATTTTAAAAACAAGTATATGTTACATAATGCCTAAAGGAGACAAGAATGTTAGAAAGTAAGACAATCTGACTGGAAGTGGAGCTTAGATTCTGTGCACGCTGCTCTGAACAAAGTAGAAGTTGTTTGGATCAGGCTAGGCTCCCAGTTACCCAGGTGACTTCTGAAAATGAGACTTAAGCTTTTAAGTTACTTAAGGCTTCTTGTAAATGGATTAATCAGTTTGTCCTGTTTAACAGCTAATTAACTTTTGTTTTTAATACCCTTTTATTTAATAACAAAAGCCTCTCTGCTATATTACTGTTTAAGGAAATATGCAGGAATTTCCATTAAACACTTTATAACCTCACAGGAGCAGCTGAGTCTCTCAGTTTCCTAAACTTTATTGACAAGAAATTGATCAGTGGGAAATATTTTATTCCTTATACTCTAAATGGAGAAACTGCATCCATCCTCTCCAAAGCTGATGAAACTCCTTTAATCAGTTCTTTAAATGTTTTCACCCATCAGCAGAAGCTCCAAAAATCTTTTCTTACGGATGTAACCTTTGAGTTAGATTATGAAACAGAAATGCTACTGGTCGTGTGCTGAAATTTTAGTAGGTGCTGCTTTTTATTTCTCTTGTACTATCATAGTAATATAGTAATAGCTGTGCTCATACCAAAGGAACTATGTTAACACAATCTCTTGAAAAGAGACATAAACCTTTTTTGCCATTTTTACTTACTTGAATAATCTGGGGGCAGGTGTAGTTATCTGATAAAGTTTCTCTTATTTTGTTGAATTTTGAGTCAGTTTAGAAGTTTTTGTAAATAATAGTATTTGAATTCACATGTTTATTTAATAAACATAATTGATTTAATGTTCTCTGTCATTAGGTACTGCCTTCCTTAAGAGTTAATGGAATGAGTGGTCTCTCTTACTAATACAAAACATGATCAGCTGTGATGGTGGTTAATTCTTGGTGTGAGTTTGTATCTGTACAATTATATATCCCCCAGTGGATGCAGCATTGCATGTCTAGGCAAGATGGTGCTAATGTATGTGGGTAACATTTGTTTATGGCCCATGCTGTGTAATAGAATATCTTTTGTATAATCTAACAAAATAATCAGTGTTTCCTTTTTTAAAACATTTAAAAGAAATCATCATTTATGCTTGATTTTTTTTTTTTGATAGAGAATTTATCAAAAGTCTGTTTATTTCATGATTATAAAAGTTGACTGTTAGACTACAAAAGACTGTTAAGACTTTCAAGGAAAATTATAACAAAGCAAACGACAGAAATTTCCAGTGAGAAATATCAAGAGAAGGAAGGTTGAGTATTTTAAGCATTTCTTTTCTGTTTGTTTATAGATAGAGACATTTTTTGATCTTATCTTTTAGATCCAGGATTGGATATAGCCAAAATTAGCTACTTAAATGTATTTTATCTTCCCTGGTTTTGACTAAGTTTACCCTGTCAATCATCAGCATTAGATTTCTTGTTTGACATAAGTAACAGATTTAATCTGGAAGTAGGAAAACAGTGCTTTCCCTCTGAAAAATATAGGAAAACCAGTGAAGTTTAATCTTACAATTAAAATCCACAGGTTTGTAGAGGTTTTTTTTGTTTGTTTTTTTTACTTTTAATGAATTTACGGAGTAGCAAAAAACCATGTGCAATTTATTACCTGATTACCAGTTGGAAAGAAACAATGACACCTTTTCTCCATGTCTTAGGGTCAACCTTAGAGGGATTAATGTATTTTCATTACAACATATGAATTCTTTGCTGATTCTTATACAAATAGTCTTGAGTGCTTACTATAATCAAGTCTGAAATGCAAATTGGGAATTACAGCTGCTTAGTCTAATTTTAAACGTATCTATTATCTCTGTAATCTACATTTCCAGTGCTCGGATGCTAGGCAGAATTCTTCTAAGAAACATAAATTGTCAGGAAGTTCATGAATGAAGAAGGATGAGGCTGTGCAGGAGTACAATAGGAATAAATAGATTCAAACAAATGTTCTTGTTTTCCAGGAGCACTTCACCCCAGAAAACAGTGGGCAGAGCTGTCACTTGCGCTCAGGTGGGCTGCTTGTGCTTACAGTAAAAGTCAAGCCTATCTTATTCAACAGAGAAAACATTTTGGACTTTCACACTTAGATGTAAACCAGAAACAATATGTACTGATATCTAGAATGAATAGGAACATTTTCAAGGGAAAAAAAAATTAAGAGGAAGACATAAGATATTGCTATCTTATGGTTTAATTTATTACTTGTATGACTTAGGAAGAATTCACTGTCTGATTAAAACAGCCAGTGTTCTGAATCCAAGGATAGTTTAATCTGTTTTTTTTCCACTCTAAAAAGTTTCTAGGTGTTTCCTTTTTTATGCTCAAATTCAGGCCTGTGTGCTGGGAGAGTTGGGCCAGTGCACATGTAAACACCAGGATGCTTTCTGGGTGCTAAAGAGCAGTAAGGACACAGGCCCTGAGAGGGAAAGTCTACATGTGCTCTGTTCACATGAAAACAGAACCAAAGTGTATGTAAACACTATCATCCCCTGCCTGTTTTCCTCACCTTCTAATAACTAAAGTGCATATCTAAAGCATTTTCTACAGCTAAGAACTGGAAAATGTAAGGAGTTATCTGTGTTCAATATTCACCTTCAGCAAGAAGGGTAAGAAATAGTATTTTTATTTAATTATAATATGTAAATTTCCTTACTGTGACCAGAGAAACAATCACCTTACTTATCACAGTCTTGGAGCATCAGCTGGAGGTGTTGTATGTTCCCCAGTGATCTCAAATGCTGTGGCACAGCCTAATGAACATGACAGAGTAAAACGGAAGAGTAAAATTACATTTTATGCTAACATAGTCAGAAAATCTTCAGCATTAAAGTAGTAAGTAAACTATTAAGTAGTTGAGAAAGCTGAGCAGTTGTGGGAGCTAAGTAGACTCCTTTTTTTTTTTTCTTTTAAGTAGAAACATCACTTCATGTTTCTGCTTTCAAGCCTTCGTGTGAGCCTTAAGCTGAGTACAAGTTCAGCAAGCTACAAATTTGGTGGCAGCAAAAGAAAATCATAGATGTGTGGACAGATTTAACACACAGAAACTGTTGTGGTTTGGATGCAAAAATAGAAGCCTTGCAAGCAGAATGAGGTTAGGGGCTGTAGTGGTGGCACAAACACAGTTGCTTTTTTGAGGCTCTGCACTCTGTGTTCTCCTTCCTTCTACTTTAAGGACTGTTCTGGCTTGGCAGGTGCCAAAAATTTTCCCTTAATTTCAGATCCTGTGAGTGACTGACTTCAAGTTGACAAACCCTTCCTAAGTTGGTTGCATCTTAAGGGTAGAGTCAGCTTAATGTGAATTGTTTTAGAGCACTTGTGCTTGTGAGAATGATGCAGAGATGAACTGACAACATGAGTGCGTTCAGTTCTCCTGTTGGCTTAATGAGTTTATTTTTGCAGAGTGGTTGACAGGCAGCCAAAAGAAACAAACAAACAGAATTACGTAGCCCAAGAACAGCTTCTTCTCTGATTTTTTTTTATTTTTTTTTTCCATAAAAAGATCAGTTAGGAAGCAGAGGAGTCACCTTCACCTGTGCAACCAGAAGGGGTGGAGCCAGGCTCCTCTCCTCTTAAATCCCATTTAAGGGCTGACTAGCACTGGGGAAAGATCTTTTGTTGGAGATCCTTCCTTTGTGGAGTTTTTCCTGTGAGCCTAGATCCTCAGGTACGGGTGAGCATTCTGTTTTCTTCTTTGTAACACTTTCTCATTGCGTTGGTCCTATTGCCATTACAGCAGTTTAAAGACTTCTTCAAGTGAGCCTGAATTCTGTTATCTGATCTGGGCAATGTGAATCTGAGTGTCCAAGATTTTATGGTGTTTATTACACAGCTGCTGACGATTCTGTTTGGATTTTTTTCTCTTGTTAATGTTCTTTGTGAAAATGTTATTTTTACTGGATCATTTAAGTGAGGAAAGAATTTTGAAATAACTCTTGATAAAACATAATTTTAATAATTTACACCAATCTTTATTTAGGAAGGGCCAGAGAATGCTTTGATTTGAAGTTACCTCTTGGCTGCAAATGCTAGGGTTTAGGAAATGCGGATGAAGCATGGCTGCCATGGGAAAGATGTGTTGCTGGAAGACTCCCAACAGCTTCACATACCTAAAGATTCTTTAAATATGAAGAGAATACTTAAATAGGAAGAGCTGAATTGAGAAGATGACTTTTTTATTCATTTAAAGACCAAGAGCACCCATATAAAACCTTAGTCCCAAATCAGAATTATCTTTCTGCAATTTGATGAAATGTGCAAAACCTGAGAAAAAATTTGCATTGATGTTACAGAGAACTTTCAGTGTTACAGGCAGGTTTTTGTGCATCATAGCTAAAGGAAAGATTTGAGTATTCAGCTTACACGAGGTGAAAGCCTCAGTCCTTTAAAAGTAATGGTAGAATTAATTTTACTGAACACTCTTGGTCCTGTGTCTGCCTTTGGCCATGAGATATATCAATATTTATGTTTAGCATAGCCAAATCCATTCCTGTGTTGGTATTACAATGATATTTTGGAACAATGTTTTTTGTTCCAAAAGTAACGCCTCCTACTTATTTTCATGGTAACTACAATAGACACAAATGAGTAGCTGTGTGCTGTGCTTGTTTATTTCTTCATGGAAATCCAGAATGTGACTTGTTTTACATGTCACTGTTGCCACTCCTGAAATACACCACCCCCAGCACTGTTACTGTATGGTATCTGCAAACATTCAGCAAGAGGTGATGAATGTCAATGGGTGTATTTTTTTCTGCATGGAGGAGTTCATTGACACACCTTTGCTTCAGATGCACTTCCATGCCAGGTGCCATGTTGTCAGACTGCTTCTCTGCTGCCATCTGTCACACCACCACAAAATGTAGTGGAATACTGGTGGGAAGGTTCAACCTCTACTGACGTAGTTCCTACATCCACCTCTGATGTCATAGGCCAATGTTATAAAATAGGAAGCATTACTTTCAGTGCAGCCCTTGTACATAAGTTGCTAAAGGCTCTGGGAAATCAGAAAGCTTCCCTGTTTTACCTCACAGAGCTGTTGTGAGCATTGATGTGGACCTCTTCCATGTTCTGGTGAGTGGTTCATGTGAGGGGACTCTTTATCATTTCAACATTTGGATTACAAAGAAGAACACCAAATGTCCAGTATCTCAGAGCTTCTTGCATCTGTTTCTCAGCTGCCACAAATAGTGCATTCTGCTCAAGTTTTCATCTTAATGAGCTATTTTATGTATGTTCCTGTTTTGATCTAAAGATAGATTTTTCTGCTGAAGTGAGAAACCAGTTCTGTCGTGCTGGGCCAGTTGAGCAAAACATTACAGAAGGACTTGGTTGACTAACATGAGCTCGCAGCATTATGCTGTAGATGGCTTGCATTGTTCTACTTGCTCTTGTCAGGTGCTGTTCAAGTCCTCATCTGTATCTGTCATGACTGTCTTGTTGTTGTACATCTCGTAGTGACAAATTAAGTATCAGAGCATGGAATTATTTGATAAGTTTCAGTAGATTTCTCTCCAATTGCATTGATGGGGGTGGTTGAAAGTCACGGAAGGAAGCAAAATTCTTGCTTGGTCTTAAGGTGGTAAAGTACACTAAATAATTGAGATTTGGTGAAAATAAGCAAAATTAGTGCTGTTGTCTTAAAATCAGGTTTATTATGAGTGTGCTTATCTCATATGCACATTCCCTGTATGGAGAATCTAAATTCACTGTGGGCTGATGTCTCTAAATTCAGCAAGTACTACTGAAAATATTCCAAGATGAAATCCAAGTTATATCAAGGGTGTTGGTGGTTGTCACTGTGTTGGGAAGGTTTCATTATTTGTTTCTCTGGGGGACTTCTGATGTCTTAAAACAGGGTATTGTGGTTTTTAGTTCTGGATTCCAGTAAATCAACTATAAGAGTATGGTAAAGGTTTATGGTGTAAATTCCTTGTGTTGCGATAGTGCCACTGCCACGTTGAGTCCCTGCCCCATTTAATCACCATTAAGTGTTGAAATTTGGGGAGTATACTTTTATTTCTGTTGAGGAAAGTTTTTTTTTTTCTTTGTAATTGTGGATGCTAAATCTTAGTGCAGACTTCATTCCAGAACTGTATGTCTACATAATTCTAAATAATTTAGTGAAAAATGTGTTGGTAATAGCAGGGGTTTTTAACGTTTAAAAAACATCTGAATGTGTTGGAATTGAGTTTTGCTGAATGCAATGAAATGATGAAAAATAGACAACCTTATTGCTTATTATAATAAATTATGAATGCTTCAGGTGATTTCCAGGTTTAATAGCTCTTACAGTACTAAACAGTTCTATTGCTGAACTATTTTATTCTAAATTATGTTCTTAAGCCTGAGGAAAAATTGGCTTTTAAGAGCTGTGCTAACAAATTCTTATCATGGTTTTGAGGCCTTAGTAAGGTGTGATCTATTATTCCTTATATTTTCTTTCAAGACAACTGAATGTAAGGAGATGCTTTTACATTTTTTGCTCCAGTCTCGCTCAGCGTTGCTCCGGTCCAGTGTTTGCTGTCATTTTGCTATTTTTGTAACTATTTTTCATGGTGAAGGCTTGTGATTTCATTAGCAGTTATTTTAAAACCTGAAAAACCTGACAGGGCTAAATGGAAAAAGAATTCTGTTTTCCATGTAGATAAGCACTGAAGTACATGAATAAAAATCAGGTTGGCCTTTCCTCCACGCTTCGCAACTCTCCTCCGCAGCTTTATGAACCATTGGGAAATGGGCCACGTTATCTTCAGTTCTGTAAATAATTAGCATTCTTTGTGTGGTTATTTTTCTTGAAAGCATGTTTTGAGATTAATTTGTGGATAATAAATCCAGCTTGATGTACTGAAGCCGTGCTGCCTTCCATCATTGGCCAGTTAGTTGTCGGAAGGCTTTTGGCATTTTTGTTGCTGTTTTGCCTGTCTTACCAGCACACTGGGAGCTTGTTCAAATTTGTGATAACCTTTGAAACTAAAGCACTTACGTCTTATATGTTAACTCCACTTTAGTACCCATAAGTTGCCTTGAGAGCATCCTTGTCCCTCCTCCGAACTGAGTCGTGTTCGTCCTTTGGAATGAGCAATGATGTTTAAATTACACGTGCTTCATTATCCTTATTTTTTCTTCCCACTAAATGGTGTGGTCACCTTACATGGATGCTACTGTGAATGTGCATTTTGTTAACACCCCTGAGATGTGTCCCTAAGTTTAAACCAGGTAGGTTTTGATGTTCAGATACCACTTTGTTTTAGGGGATTATGACTATCTTATGGGCCCTTACTACCTTTGGTTGCGTGCATTGAACTTGCTGTCCTTGTTTCCACTTAGTATGTTTTGCTTAATGTAAGGAAACAAGTCCACGTTGAAATTGTTTTTAAATGAAAAGATGACTTTCTCCAGAATGATGACAATGAGCTATTTATTACTACAAGCAGTGCATTTTATTTTCTTCCAGTTTGAAAGCGGTGATTTGTCTGAATTTTTGGAGTGGTTTTTAAGTGAATAATGATCTAAGAGCCATCTTACTTGAGGCTTCTTATAAATGCAGTTATTTATATGAGGAAAAACTGTTCGTGCTTGGATTATTTATACAGGGGAAGAAAAAACTGGCTCTGGGTTTATACAGTTTTTCTTTCCCATCTTCTCTGAACTAATTTGTTTGTGCAGTGAGTTCTACTTTGTTTTAGATAGTTAGGAGCTCCTTATGCCATTTCCATGGGTAAAATGATCAGATTCAGACCTTGCCTTCTCTTCTTCAAGGCAAACTTTGTTCCTCATAGCTTCAAGAGAGAATACTGCGGCCTTTCCCCTTTCATTTTTAGCAGACCAGGCTTCATTAAAAGCAGGACTGAGATTCTTCCTGCTCTGTTGCTATTGGCATGTTCTTTCCTTCCTTTCTATGCTTTTTCCCCCCACAGCAATTAAGAGAGAGGTGTAAAGATGAACTGCACCTTCTTCCCCCTCTTTGGGTTGCACTTTTGATGCCAGCCCCCTCCTAAGAGTTTTGTCTGAGCCTGGAGACAGCATCCCAACCCTGCAGTGAATGGGGATGTGAATCCACTGCTGACCCTTCAAGTTATTTAAATCTGCAGTTCTGTGGTGGGGGAATGTGTGCTTGTTTGTAAAAAAAAAAAAAAAAAAAAAGACCATCTAAACAGCCTTCTGTTGACTACTGACATTAATCACAAAGCAAAGGTGCTGAGGGTTTTATATCAACAAAGATTACTCCTACCTAGAGCCAAGAGTGACCTAATTTTTGTGGATACACCAGCAGGATCTGAGAGTCTGTCTGTAAACAGTTTCTTAGCAACAGCTGCCTGTCCCCTAGAAAGAATGTCACTTTTTACCCATGGTGAGGTTTTCTTCTGTTGTCTCCGGAATTTTACAGCCCTTCTGCCCCAGTCAGTGCTTTCAGTTACAGGGAGGCTGAAGCAGTCTTGTCGCTGATGATGGCTCTCCTTTTTCTGGTAGCAGCCACCTATGGCTCAGTGAGGTGGGGCTGATATTAAATCACTGTTTACTTTATTGCTGGCTTCACAACAGCTTTTCTGTCGCAGTTCAGGGCACTGATTTATCATAGTGCAGTTTCATAAAAATTTGGAAATGGTGAAGGATCTTGCATTTCCACTTTTCTGCTTCTGTTTAAATTCAGGAGGTGACAGACCAGGAGCAATAAAATGAAATCCCTTTTATTTATTTATTAAGGTTTCAGCTTATTTTTTCTTACAGAACAAGTCTCTTTCTTCATTTAGACTTGTGCGGTGTCTGTCTCAAAGTCTGAATTCAGAGGCAAACAAACTGGAGCTCTTTTGGATAGGATATTTATTACCTTGATGCTTGCAGCTCGCATGTCGGTCATTTTGAGCTTTATCTGCCTTAAGCACTGTTGTGTCATTCACATGGAGAGGTCAAGCAGTGGCACCTCCAGAAAAAGCAGATCTACTAATTTCTACAGTAGAACAATGATAAACAGAGGAGGGGAGAGGGGGAAAAAAAGAGTCATTTCCCTGGACACAACAAGCTCTTGTGATCAATTTAAACAGAAATGTTATTTGATAATAGCAATCTTTTTCCTTTAGCCGAAGATCTGTATGACATAAAGAAAGACAATTTTCAGTGTTTTTATTTTGAATAATACTGTCAGATTTTAAGACTCATAACCTGGGGGCTGAGGCATTGATAAATTGATTCAGGTAATAAGGAGTTGTGATGATCAAAAATGCAAAGTCTTCTGTCTTGCTGCTGATCTACCATGTTTTGCCTTAGCTGTGACCCCTTTGAGATGGGGACATGCAAGTCCTGTAGAAGTCAGATTTTGAACCCAAAGATGTTGGAATGGGATATGATCGTAAACATTTTTAATAAGAGTTCAGGAAGAGCAAGCTGAACTCTGCCTCCGATATATTTGGTGTATCATAGAAAAGAATCCTTCAAGAAAGTATGGTGAAGCACACATACTGAAAATGCTTCAAGGGTAAAGGTACTAACTTATGCTCCAGTGTATTAGTTCTATTTCTCAGCTCCATCTGGCAACAGATCCAAAGTGCACTAAGATGTTAAATGTCTTTCATTGGAGGTTGTGGAAGCAGAGGTGAATTTTCAGTTTGCTGAAGATTCACGAGAAGTCAGAATGGCATCATCAGTTAGCACCGTTAGCATAGGACCATTGTTCCTTCTACTTATTTATATTCAGCCCTCACAGCTGAATATGACAATGACTTCAGCTTGAAAAAATGGGCTTCTATTTTTCCTTTTCCCCTAACAGAAGGCCAGTGGATGTTGGAATAAGATTTGAGGAATGTTTATAGCTGACATAGACTGAAGCCTATTGCATAATATGAGGAAATTGTTGATTTTATTTCTGCTTCAGAAGAAGTAAATGCATGTCTTTGTCTGAGAGCTTTTGAGCATAATAGAGGAAATGTATACAGAAATCTCTGTTAATGTGAGAAGCTGACTTGTTTCTTAAAAACTGCTTTCCTTCCTGCTCTTTTTTCTGATTTGAAATTCAGAAGTTTCTGCTGTGTACAGAATGGAGAGTTTAAAAAGTAACTGAGGTATTTTTCTGGCTTGCGCTTGAGAAATAAGAATGAGTAGAATGAATTTCTCTTATGAAAGAGGTTAGGTGCAACTGGGAAACACAAAAAGAAAGGCAGTTTAAAATACTTCGATGTCTAAAAAGCTGGCATTGAAGTACAGTAAAGAAGTTGAGTAGGAAGACATATGAGACATGATCTTTTGAAGAACTTTCTATGAAAAGGGCAATAAAGCTAAGATTTGTTACGTTTATACTTCTTAGGATCTGCTAGGGTGGCTCACTGTCAAATAACATAAAAATAGGCTGTGATAAAAGACTGAGTCAATTTTTTCTACCCGTTTCAGTATTTTCCATTATGTTTTGGCTAAGAGTAGTGCATTGTTTTAAAATGCTTGTTTTTTAAATTTCATACTTTTTATCTTATTTATGTAAATGAAAGAATGAGACAGTAATCTTAATCACTATCAATAGTCAGTTGACATTACCCTTTACATTTGGACAAAACATAATCGATGCTCTCATGTAAGGATAAATTTCTCTTTGCTATTACTTCTCTGCTTTTATTTCTCTGCTATTTTGTGAGGTATGGATAAGCCCCAATGAAAGTACACCTTTCTAAATAAATACTCTTTTCTATCAAGAGGAGATTTTTATTTTTTTTACCAGGTCCTCAAAACCTTTTTATTAGCAAATTATTGTAGCTCTGTGTTTTCTGCATATATTAAACAAATGTTTGAAGACTGAAGGCAACTATGCAGTGAGTCATCTGTTGAGAATAAAACCTGATACATTTGTGAATGAAATCCAGCTTTGTAAAGCAGAGCATCTAGCTTGTTGTTATTGTTTGGGAGGGTGGGGGGGTTGGCTGTGTATTTTTGCTTTTTAACAGATGTACAAGTTTGGAAAGTTTTATTTAGACTTGTGAAGCACTCTCATATTTTAAATCTGCTAATATTGGGATGAGTTGGTTATTTCATAGAACTGTACTGTGACTGCAGTAACCATCCATAGTGTTTTTTAAACCTTTTTATAGGTGTTTGCATTTTAAAGAACCCTAAACACAAACACTAGGATGCCTAAGGAGTCTGAAAGAAAGCTGAATCCTTAACTCTTGAGAAAGCTTCTGGACAATTAAGTAGCTTGTCAAAGAGTTGCAATGACTAGGATTTTTAGCAGAAACAGGAGTTCATCTGACTAAATGTGTGAAATACCAAAGCCTGCATAAGTCCAAATTATGTATATATTGCTTTCTTCAACTGTTTTTGGTAATTTTCCCTGTAATCACCATACTTAATAACAAAAGGTGCTATTATATCCATGGTGATGGCTGAAAACAAAGAGGATGTGTATGGGCTGATTCTTTCCTGGTTATTCTATCCCAGCCTGTAATAGCTGCCTGTGGGTTTCCTGAATCTCAGGGTAGCATCTGGGTGATAACTTTTAAATGAAGACAGCTACATTAATGTTTCATAACTTCCGTCATTAGCATTGCCTCCTTCAGCTCTGAAACATTCTACTGCAACTGGCTCCACAAATTTGAGGGAAGAGGTAATTCCTTTCTGATGCTTTCAGAACTGTTTACTGAAGAATTTGAGATGCTTTTAAGTCTTTTGAATCATATAAAATAGTGACCTCAGTTCTACTTGCCTCCATTCTGTCTTTAAAATTTTTTATGTCACTTTCCTTTATGTTAAAAATCGAGAATTGAAGTCTGTTTAGACACTTCTCATACAGAAAGCATTCAGTGCTTCTCATGAGACTTTACAAATACATCTTTTAGTTCTACTAGACTTTTTTTGCAGAGGGAAGCACATACAACATTAAAGATTAGATTTGTAACAAATTCAGGCGGTGACATGCTAGTATTCAACTCCTCATTCCTTTTCCTTTCCAAATGAAGCTGTGCAGAGCTGCTTTTTCAATGACTTCCAGCTGTGACTTCAGTATCAATTGCTAACTTAAATCATTTTACATGCGAAATAGGTTTGCTTCTCCCAATGTACCACATTTTGCAGTGGTACAAACTGTAATTTTGCAAGGCATCTTTGACCCCAGTCACCAAATATAAAATCTGCAGTTCTGCTTAGTGAGGTTTATAGTAGAGTATTCTAAATATACTTTCTTCCCCCCCCCCGTCATTAGCAAATACTTTGCTCTTCACCTTATTTTTTTTCTAAGTTTTGTATGTTTTTGAATGAAGTGAATGTGGATTCACAGCATGGGCTCTTGGGTTCACTGTCTTGTTCCTTCTCTGTGAGGACTGCATGATGATTTTCCTGCAGGTGACACGTACAGGTGAAAATTTTCCTGGTGTTCAGACAGCCTCTTAGGACTGATAAGGAGGTGTGTGGAGATCAAGGTCTGCATGTGGATAGATTTCAGAGGGAATAAAAAGTACGAAGGGGAAAATGAATGCTGTGAAGTAGAAAACTGAGTATTAGGAACTTCGTAGTACTCTTGGCTGAAATGTTAATATCTCTCAGGATATAAAAGCAGTTGACAAATCTCAAGTGGAAAACAGTAAAAAAGAGCCTGGACAGCACACAGAGGCCAAAAAAGTCGTGGATGCCTCATCCTCAGAGGCATTCATGGCCAAGTTGAACATTGGCAGACTGAGCTAGTGGGTGGCAACCAGCCCACAGCAGGGGTTGGAACTGGGTGGTCTTTAAGGTTCATTCTAACCTGATCCATTCTATGGTTATTGTCCTAAAATAGGAAATAATGGAACTTGAATGTTGGACTTCAAATAAGTATATTGATACAAGCATTACACTTGAAAATGATAGGAGAATATCAATTTATGGGCTAAGGAAGTTCTATGGGGAAGGTGTAGGGTTGCACTTTACGTTCAAGAAAACAGTATGTGTTGCTGTGCACTGAAACTCATGGTAAAGCAGGAAAAGCTCAGCCATGGTGTTGTAGTTGTCTGTCCAAGGACTGCTTTACAGAGGATTACAGAAGAAGAAAACTCCTGGACTTGAATAAGTATAGGACCTATGTAAAATCATTATTACAGAAGATATAAAATGGTGTTCATACACATTTTTGTTCCAGTCCTTGTAGGATGTGTGGAGAAAAGCCAAATTAACCACAGTAGCGTTTAATTTACAGTAGAAAATACATGTGTATGAAGACTTCCTTACAAAGAAATTAAAAGGAACGTAACTTCTTTTTTTTCAGTTTCTGTTTATAAGAAACTTTAAGACAATAAGTAAAATAAATAATACTCATTAAAATAATGAAGAAAAGTCAGAGTGAGGTTTTAGGATAATAGAAAAGCTATTTTTAGTGCTTTTGAAAAGGTATCTTCCAAACAATGTTGAAATACTAAATGTCCGAATGATTATAAAAGAGGGCAAAAATAATTCTGCAAAAATGTTCAAGGCATGCAAACTAATTATGAACCTATTTCTAATCCTTTGGAAGCAAGAACTGTTCCAGAGGGCTGGTAGTGTGTGCAGGACTAAGGTGGGAAAGGGAATGTTGAAGGAGGCCAAGCAGGAAAGCCAAGGAAATTCTCTTCTAGGAAGAAGGAAAGGTGTTTGAGAGTGAAGTGCTATTTAAAGGGGTTTTAGAAGAAATGGATCTGATGAATTGAATTAGGTCACTATAGTTGGGGTTTAGCTTATTTTTTTTTTAAATCACGCTATATTCGTTTATTTTTTAAATGATTGGTCTTACTCTTGGTGTTTTCTGTGTCCCAGATGGTTGGCATAAGTGCTGTTTCATACCATGGTGAGAATTAATTGTTTTCATTTTAATATTTTTAGTTCTTGGATTGAGATCTGGATTTTCCTAATTTTTGCCAGTGCTAGTATTTTGTTTGAAAAGGTATGGATGTTGACTGTTTCACCTTGCTGAACCTGTTACCATCCTTTCTAATCCTATATGGACACTACTTGTATTCCACTGAGTGACATATAGTAGCTTGCTTACCTGACGGCTTGAAAAGTTTATTTGCTGTTTTCAAGTTTATCTGCATTCCTTTCTTCTCTTAATCTTCATAGAGATTCACTGTTAAGAATTTTTCATACAGCACAGTTCAATTTATGTGGAAAAATTAATCTGACGTTACCTAAATTGCTTTTTAAGAACTAGCTCATCTTTTTCATCTACATTACCTGTAGCCTGCAAAAGGCTAGTCATTTGTTAAGTGATCTCATACAAATTTGCAGATGGTTTTTATGCATTTATGCAAGTTACTTTGCATTTTGATGTCACTAATGAAAAATGGGTTTTTGTCCTTTCTCCTCTGGTTCAGAGGATTTTCAGATGCAGCAAGTTTCTTCCTATCATAAAATCATCACAGTTGGGAAAGATCTCTAAGTTCCTCAAGGCCAACCCCTTCCCACCATTGATTGTGTCCCCAGCAGTCACATCTCTATAGTTCTTGAACCCCCCTGGTGATGGTGATGCCATCACTTCCTTGTGCTGCCTGTTCCAGTGCATTACTGCTCTTTCTGGGAAGGATATATATCCAAATGGAATCTTCCCTGGTGCAAGTTAAGACAATCTAGAAAGATGTTCTAAAGACTGAAAATGAAAGAAGCTGGGTGTGTTGCCTTCCTGTTGTATCACTTGCAAACAATTCAAAATACAACACTGCAGTTACTGTATATTTTGTCCTAGTTTTGAAGAGATGGGTTTCACCTTCTGAGAATAGCACCATAACTTCAATGAAGAAATATTTTAATTCTTTACAATGTCCTTGTGCAGGACAGAAGCTCAAGTCATAATCTGATATTTTTTTATGGTTGAAATTCCAATTCTTTTACGATGTATGTATTTTTAAAGTTTCATACCAATTTTGAAATGATTCTTCACAGAACCTGGTGTTGTAGAATGGAAAACTCTTCAGATCTGAGTAATTTTACCATGTGGATGTGACTGCTTCTTCTTCAGGTGAATGAATTTTTAGGGTTCTGTTAAATATCCAGCAGTGTATCTCTCTCACTAGAACCGTGCCATCTGTATCCATGATTGATTATGCCTACTGGTTCAAGAAGTAAAAATGCAGTGATGGTTATTTTTAAGGGTCGAGCACTGGTCTTCAGATTTGATATGTAGGAATATCCCATACACAAACTACTTGTTTTCTGGCATGTGAATTTTTCAGCATTTTCAAAGGGGGTCAACCAGTCTTTTCCCTCCATGGAGCTGGGGCAGAAAACAAGTAACTTCAGTTATTTCTGTATGTTTGTCTGATACCCTTCTGCTTCATACTTCTCAGAAATGGCGATTTACATCTGTAAGGCTTAAGGACTGTGCTCTCACCTATTTCATAGTGTGCTTTCACAAGGCAAACAGGGTCCTTCTTCTGGGTACAAATAACTGCAATCAAGACAGTTTCTAACTCATGATTGCAGATTTCCTTGAAGCCAACAGGTGTTCTGAGCATCCTTTTAGAGGTGATGTTTGAACTGCTTCCATGTGTAGCAGGCTTGCCACCAGCACCTGTGATGTTACTATACTTCTCTCATGCTTAAAGTTCTTATGCTCTTGGCTTCTTACGGCTAATTTTAAGTCTCCCTCAGTGTTCATGATTCTTGCACCATCAATCAATAATAGGAAATCCTGGGTGAGTCGAGAAGCCTGTAGTACCCGTGTCACCTGGCAGTCTCTAGGCAGGAGTGTTGTTTTCAAGGAACAAAACTGCTCATTGTAAATATATTTAGTAAGATAACACTTTTTGTTGCATTTTTGCTGGTTTGCTTGAGGGTGTGAGTGAAAAATAAGGATTGACTTAAACATGTTGTCAGTTTCTTCCGTGTTGCTGTAAAAGTCATACTAAGTTTTCTTTACAGTCTTGCCATTTTAAATGGTAATAATTTGCTCCTTGTAAGAATGATATATGGAGGGTCTGTCTTGAACCGATCAAATCTGCTTTGCAGAAAAATACCTGTTCAGGAGGGTGTACATTATGCAAAAATGGTGTTCAGAAAATCAAAACTCTTCTGTTCAACTAGAGGGAAGTGCCAGGTTAGAGGGTCTATGATGAAAAAAGTTACTTTATGGACTAAAAACTGCTTTTAGTTATTTTGCTTTGTTTTATGTGTATGCTTAAAGAGAGCAACAATTGCAGGTTCAGTATATTACTGTCCACACTCTTTTTGTGACTTAAAATTCAATATAAGTGGTGTCTGTTTAGTATTCTCTGAGCAGATCTTTTTCTTTTTTTGTCTATTTAATTATTTCAGTTCCTACAACTGCATCAGTATAGCAAGAACGTGATCTGCAGTGAGTGCCAGTGCTTCTAGGCTTAATTCCTGTGTGTAAAAAAAAATATGGCTGTAGGTGTAGGGGAAAGTAAGAGAATTTCTCATTGAAGTTGTGTTATACATGTGGGTTTTCTGTCATTTTTGAGAGAGAATGGGAGGCAGATGTTTGTGTATTTTATTACCATATTTATTTTGAGTCTTGGAGGAAGGTCCCATTCTGTTTGAGCGAAGTGCTGTATAAACACCCGACAAAAATAGATTGCCTCTGTTTCAAGTGAAGGGCAGCAGCTGGATTTACACAGAAGGAATGCTAACACAGACAAAGTTAGCACTGGTAGCAAGGTAAGGCTTAGTGACAACTTATCTATCCACAATATTTCTTTTCTGTCCACAGTTGCACTGCGTGTTAGGAGAAAAGTGAAAGAAAGCACTGAGGAGATAGGAAACTCTTCCAAAGCTCTTGCAAATGTCAAGAGCAGCTTTATGAGAAGGTGCAAAGCTATGTGTTTAACAGTTTAGCTGCTTTATGGGATGTTTGTAGCTGAAGTCAACTTTCTGTTGCTGAAGGCTTATATTCTAATTATTTAGTTCTGGGGTTGGATTAAGCAGTTGCTGTTGATATTCTCATTCTGCACTGCCTCTTGAGCTGTGCCATAGCTATTTGTACGTAGCTGATCTTTGCTAAATTAACTTTCTTTTTAAAAAACACTTATTTTTAAACGACTTCTTTCTTGTTTCATTACTTGAAGAAAAACTTCTATGAGCAGAACTCGGAGTATGGCTCAGGTGTGGGAAGAAGTGGTGAGAAGTAAGTAGATGCTACTGAAACCATCACCACTGCAGAAGGAGAGGCTCATTAAGCTACAGCCCAGTAAATGTCTGGTAAAGTTTCAAAAAGTTCTGAAAGTGAAGGTGAGCGATACAGTGCAGAAAAGTGAATTAGGTAGTGCTTTCTTAAAATTCTTCCACTAACTTTACCAAAAAAACTAAACTGTCTTTGTAATAGCTTCCTGAGAACTTGTGGTGGAACAAAATTTCTTTTAACAGAAAGTGTAGAAAGTGAAATGTGGCATGATAATATCAAAAAGGTGATGGGGAGGAGGAAGCTGAGTTTCAGGTACGTGGATGGAATCAAGATGTAATAAGACTGTCTGGAAGATTTAGATAAAGCTTGAACTGGACAGTGGGGAAGGAAATCCAGAAATAATACTTATATAACAGACCTAGAGATATCCAAAGTCAGAATTAAAATTGCTATGATTACCCAAACATAGGATACAAAAGCCATGTAACTGTTCTGTGCATCACTAGGGGCTGGTGGTTCTAAAACCTGGATGTCAGGATTAAATGTAGCATGGCAGTTGTGTTGCTTACCATACAGACATGAAACTAGTGTATTTTTCTTTTTTGCTTTAAACTTTCACATTCTGTAATATTGAAACAATTTTCTTTAATCAACCCAGTTTACCAAGGAACTCAGACTTTACGGCTGACCTACATTTATTGTTGTGTGTGTTTATCTTGTGGTTTTTGCAGTTTTAATCACTTTACCTACTTTTTTTTTTTTTCCCTGTAGAAAATGAGGTGCTTGGAAAAGTATTTTATTTCAAGTAATGGATTACCAGCCTGAAGAGGCTGAAAAATTCTACATGCAAAATGATACCAGTGTCTAAACAGATTCTCTCGAGGCCTGTACATAAATTGATTATGGCAGTCTGACATTGGCACTGGAAAAGACTTGTAATACCTAGCAAAAACCCTTGATTTGATCAAAGCTCATTAGTTATTGTGGAAAGAAGGTGAAGCATCCTTTTGAGTGATTGTTTATACTGGTAACTTGAATGTTGAGGTAAGCCTTTGCCAGTTGCTCCACATGGAAACTTGCTGTGCAGATATTCTTAAATGGTATATCTGGTGTAGAAGATAATTTGTGTTGTGTGTGTCAGTTATTGATTTAATGTAGATGATGCACTGAATAAGTGAAAAATTAATTACTTGATTGCTTTGTTCAAATTACCTGCAAGCTTTCTGCATAGGTTAGTGTACATGTCCATTCCAATTTGAATTTATTCAATTTGAGATTATTCAAAAGTGTCTTTGTTTTATTCTTTCTGGCTATAAGCATTTAAGTGGTGGTGCTTTCGTTGTAGCAGTTGTGCTTACAATATGAAGTTACAGGTATTATGTTTGAAGAAAAGTGTTATAAAAAACATATTAAGCTTTTATTTATATATTTTAAATAGCAGTTTATGTTGTCCAGAAGGTTTCCTGAGTAATATATGTCAGAGTAGTAATATATTCAATGGCCATTTGGAACCAGAAGGACTTGCTAGTATGAACATTATATCAGCTGTAGGTCAGCTCCTACCTGCAGTGTCCTCCCATCTCTTCTTCCAGGAAGGAAGATTGGTTGTTGTTAAAGTGAAGAATGGGAATTGCTGCTGTAGGTGTTGCAGCAGGCAGTTTCACCTGCAGAGAGTTGAGCCCCCACATCTTGCTGCTGCATTTTTAGGCACTGTTAGTCATCCATGGTGCATGTGGTGGGAAGTGCAAACAGCAGCTGAAAATATTGGCTTTGGTTTCCCTTGTTGGGAAACTCATGCTGATGATAGAAGAGAACCCATGAGAGGGGTATAGAAGCTCAGTGAGAAGCAGCTCCCTGGGGCAGTTCTGCTTGAGTCGGGGCAAACACAGCCTTGTCTTCCTTTAATGTACCAAAGCAGGAAAAGATTTCCTTTCTTAAAGCCCTGAAGAGCCACGGTTAGCCCAGCATCAAGAAATGTTGGTGGGTTGTGTGACTAGTGATGGGAGGAAATGTGAGGAAAGACCAGGTAAGGGAGTTCTCTCCATGGGCAGATAGGCTGTGCTAAATGGGCTCTTGCTGAGATGTCAGTGTCAAATAATTTTGAGCTAGCAATTGGAATTATGAAAATATTTGAGAATTCTTATTATGTTTCTGAGCATCACATCAAGGCCAATCTACTTCAAGAGGAAGAAATGAATTTTGACTGGGATGAAGCTTTGGACTATTGAAATTTTGGTGCCTTTTGAGTTTCTGTAGTCATGTCAAACTTTGATATTTTACTCTGAGTGCAGTGCTGGGGATTTTGGCATCTGTGGATCAGGAATCTCTCAGATCCCAGATCTTCATTTTTTAAATTAAGTAAAAAAATAAAATAAAATTAGAAAGTGTATATCTTCTGAAACCAACTTTTTAAAGTAATGTTTGAATTATTTTGTTCTCTTTATTCGACTTTTCTGTGTATACTTCTGATACTATTGCCAGCTTCATTGCATTCATGTGATTAGCAGTACTGACACTAAATGTCTTGGAATGTCTTTGTTTCCTCTAACATGTTTTAACTCGTTTTTCCACTGAGTTTTCTTTTTCTTCACTTGTTTATTGAAGAAATCAGTAGTTTAATAGAATGTGTAGTTGTTTAAAGATTTTCACTAAGGAAAAAAATTAGTCATCACTCCTGTAGTTCTGACTATTTCTGTATGGAGACCAGAGTTTTTGCAAATAGAAATCTTGGAATTCAGTTTCAGTACTGCAAATACTCAGTGTCTGAATTTTCTGTGGAACTATTTACAAAGCCTTAAAAAATAATAATTCAGCATCTTGTATCTCATAAAATAGAAAAGAAAAAGAAAATTGCATGAACGAATTGGCTCTGGTTGTTACGCAAGTGAGCAGTGCCAGCGGTGTTAACAACCTTTGTATGGAGTTAGAACTTCTTATGTCAGAAAAAGTGAAAAGTGCAGCTGTTCAAGTTGTTATCCTCTGCTATGCTATCCTCTCTAGACTTAGCAGGAAGAATTTCTGTGGCTTATGTCTCCAGTAAATGGTCGTTGCATGCTGGGCTTAGATGTGGTAGGTTGAAGCCTGGCACCAGGGAGGAACATGCTCTAGAAATGCATGTTTTTTTCAAACATACATATCTTTATATGGGTTTAATTTTGAGAGCTGTTATACCAAATAGGAATAGGAAATAAGGGGAGAGAATTTGGAGGACTCGTGCATACCTCTTAGCTTAGTACTAAATGCTAAGCTCAGCATCCTTATTCCAGTAAGTGGAAGAGCTTAAATCAATTCCCATGGTCTCCCACTACCTCAGCCTTTCTTTTGGAGGAAAGTTAAAGACTGCGTTTGCACCTCATGTGAAGCTCATTTTTAAGATCTGAGATTTATTGCAAGAGGAAGGTTCTGAGAATTTGTTCTTGAAGTGTATTTATTTTTACTTTCAGGCTCACTAACACTACTGGTCGGTCAAAAATCTCCCCAAAGGAGATCTTCCCCACCCTCAGCAATTCCTGGAATGTGGATTTTTCTGTATCAACATTATGGAGCTGTTGAATCTCTTATTTTTGAAAGCTAGATTTCTAGGTCTCTTTCTACCTTCTCTGTGGTTTTCCCTTAGGAATTCACTGAGTCATTCCTGTTAAAAACCTGCTTCCTTGTTCTCTTAAGCAACAATCCAGACCAACCTAAATCACTTGAGACAGAGTTAAAGGTATTTCAATGGCCAAATTCCCATTTTTATAAGGATCTAAAATTAAAGGCCTGCAGTGTGATATTTTATTTCAACCTCCAAAAACTATGATATAGTACCTATGTAGGACTATATCACAGAATCCTTGGGGCTGAAAGATCTAGATCTAGAGATCATCTAGTCCAACTCCCCTGCCAAGGCAGGCTCCCTAGACCAGGTTGCTCAGGTAGGCATCCAGATGGGTCTTGAATGTCTCCAGAGAAGGAGACTCCACAACCTTTCTGAGCAAAATATATTGGAGAGATGCTTAACAATTTGTTGAAATTATTGCTCACCTCTTTCATAAATATTTCTTTGTAAGCAGTTCTGTTACATTTAAACCTATTTAAATCGTGATGGCATGTCTGACTTCACTTGACTACTTTACAACTACATTTTCAGTCTTGTGAAACATCTGAGAACAGCCTAAGCTGTTCTAGGTTGTAGAATAACATTTGGAAATTACTGTTGGAAATCACATTTGGAAATTTCACTGCTGTGGGTGTGTGTTATAATCAGGAGGAGGAAGTTGATAAGGCCTTCTATAAGCAGCTGGAAATAGCCTTGCAATCCCAGGTGCTGGTTCTTATGGGGACTTCAATAATCCAGATATCTGTTGGGTAGGCAATATGGCCAGGCATGTATGCTCCAGATGGTTCCTGCATTGTGCTGAAAATAACTTTCTGATGCAGGTGGTGGAGAAGCTGACAAGGGGTGGAGTATTCCTGAACCTTGTTCTTACTAATAAGTTCAGGCTTGTTAGGGAGGTGAAGGTTGGGGGCAGCTTGAGATGTAGATGTAGCAATTGTGAGATGGTGGAGTTTAAAATCTTGAGTGGAAGAAGCAAATCAAGAAGTAGGATTGCTACTCTGGACTTGAGAAGAGTCAACTTCAATCTATTCTGGGACTTTCTTGGAGCTATCCCATGGGCTAGGGTGTTGGAAAGCAAGGGCACCTGTGAGAGCTGGTCAGTATTTAGACAGTGCTTTTTCAAAGGTCAGGATCAGTGTATCCCTATGAGTAAGAAATCAGGGAAGAGTAACAGGACTCCTTTGTGGATGAGCAAGTAGCTCATGCATAAACTGAAAGGGAAGAAGAATAAGGTCCATGAAATGTGGAAAAAGGGTCTGAACTACTTGGGAAGAATACAGGAATGTTATGAAGGCCTGCGGGGATGTGAAGAGGAAAGCTAAAGCCATCCTGGAATTGAATCTGGCAAAGGGGACAAAGGATAATAAGACGTCTTTTTTTTTTTCCCCAAGTATGTGAACAGTAAAAGGAAGACTGGGGAAAATGTGGATCCCCTACCAACTGAGGCAGGTGTTCTGGTAATGGGGGATGCAGAGAAGGCGGAAATACTGAACTCCTTGTTTGCTTCTGTCTTCACTGCAAAGGCTCCCCCTTGGGTGCCTTTGACTCTGGAGGTGACAGTCTGGGGAATGGAAGGCTCCCTTTTGGTGAGGGAGGAGGTGGTCTGAGAGCTTTTAGGCAACATCAATATGCATAAATCCATAGGCCCCAATGGGATGCATCCATGTGTGCTGAGGGAGTTGACAGAGGTGATTGCTGAACTACTATCATTTTTAAGAGGTCTTGGTGAATGGGAGAGGTGTCTCAAGACTGGTGGATGGCCAGTGTCACTCCGGTCTTCAAAAAGGGCAAGAAGGAGGAAACTACAGGACAGTCAGTCTCACCCCCATCACTAGACAGGAGATGGAGCAGCTTGTTCTGGATGCCGTGTCCAGGCAAGTGGAAGAGAGTTATCAGGAGTAGTCAGCATGGGTTCATCAGCAGGAGGTCATGCTTGACCAACCTGGTGCCTTCTATGGTGCCATCACTGGGTGGGTGGGGGAAGAGCAGTGGATGTAGTCTACCTTGATTTCAGAAAGGCATTTGACACTGTCTCCCACAGCATCCTTATAATGAAGCTCAGGAGGTGTGGAATGGATGAGTGGACAGTGAGGTGAGTTGAAAACTGACTGGCAGAGTTCAGAGGGTTGTGATTGGCAATGTAGGATCCCATTAGAGACCTGTATTTAGCGGTGATCCTCAAGGATTGGTGCTGCATCTGGTCTTGTTCAGAGGGGATAGTGTGCACTCTCAGCAAGTTTGCTGATGATACAAAGCTGGGAGGAATGGCTGACACACCTGAAAGCTGTGCTGCCATCCAGCAAGACCTGGACAGGCTGGAGAGATGGGCAGAGAGGAACCAGATGAGGTTTAACAAGAGCAAATGTAGAGTCTTGCACCTAGGGAGAAATAACTGCTTGTACTAGTATGGGTTTGGAAATGACCTGCTGGAGGGAGACCTGAGTGTCCTGGTGGATGACAGGCTGGCCATGAGCCAGCAGTGTGCCCTGGTGGCCGAGAAGGCCAATGGGATCCTGGGGTGCATTAAAAAGAGTGTGGCCAGCAGGTTGAGGGAGGTGATCCTCCCCCTCTACTCTGCCCCAGTAAGGCCTCACCTGGAGTATTGTGTCCAGGTCTCGGATCCCTGGTACAAAAAAGTCAGGGATCTCCTTGATAGAATCCAGCAGAGGGCCAACAAGATGATAAAGGGCCTAAGAGCCACCTCTCTTATGAGGATAAGACTGAGTGATGTAGGTCTGTTCAGCCTTGAGAAAAGAAGGCTCAGAGGGGATTTTATCCATGTCTGTCAATATCTGAGGTGCAGGAGGCGAAGGGATGAGGCTGGACTCTTTTCAGAGCTGTGTGGTGATAGGACAAGGGAAAATGGCCAAAAACAGAGGCAGAGGAAGTTCTGCACAAATGTGCATGGGAAATTCACAGTGGCAGTGACAGAGCACTGAAGATGCACACAGAGGTGGTGGATCTCCTCTTCAGATGTCCAAACCTGCCTGCATGCCTACCTGTGCAACCTGGGCTGGAAGTTGCTTTGGCAGGGAGGTTGGACCAGATGATCTCTGGAGGTCCCTTCCAGCCCCTACAATTCTGTGACTCTGTGATCTGTGAAATAGTGAAAATAAAATATCAAGAACACAATTCTTCTTCAAAATCTCAAAGTTTCATTTAGGAAGAATATTCTTGATACTTAAATACTCTTTTGCTCTATGAAAATAAATACAGTATCATTATTTAGGCATATTTTTCTATCTATACATTAATATTTCTACATCTGTAGTAGATGAAGTGTTTTCATTTTACTTTAAATTAATAGTACTCTTATGACTGTAGAAAAATTTTTATTGTTGTTCTATTCTAATTATTAGACGTTTTGAAAGAATGTGGACTACAACAAGGGAATGTCTAAAATCTAAGTATACTCTGCTACCAGGCACAATTTAAATTTGAAAGGAGATAATTTCTTCTCTGGTATCTTCTTGTTGGTGTTTGAGACAGGCCTAACAATTAAAGTGGGAAAAGACCTGTCAAGTTACATGGATCATTTTCTTGACAATGCATTATTTTTTTTTTCCTTAAGTACGTGCATCTGCTTTAAGCACAACTGTTCTTTCCAAAAGACTGTTTCACTCTCTATCACAAATCACTGTTGGAAATGCACCAAATAATTCCCTGTTTTGCAGCTTCCTCATCATCTTTCTCATTTATGTGAAAGAAGTGTCATTAAAGAAAAAATAAATTGATGTTTTTTCTTTTCCCCCCTTCTTCAGTCACCTCCTTGGGAGGCAGCCGATTCTTCTTGATCAGTGACCTTTAAAATTTGTTGATTTACATTTAAATACAATCTGTCACTTAAATTCCTAATAAAAATAAACATAACAGGAAGCTTTCTCCTATTCATATTTAAAATTGTAATTAAAATGCAGAAAAAATGGCATTTTAAATGTTCTTATTTTAATAAAATGTATGTGCAGAGTCCATATAGTATTTTCCTTATTTAAGGTGGTATAAGAAATGTTATCTACAGTTAGTAATGCATTTCTGTGTTCACATTCTTTTTGTTTTAGAAATGGTAGATTTCAGATTATAGAAACATGAAACCAACTGTGATCTAGAGTATTTGCACAGCACTAAATATCCATCAGAAATTGTGTTCTGACCTCATAATTCCTGCTGAGAACATAAGGCAGCCACTCTAGCTGTCAGTCTGTTTTGTTTGGAGGCCAGTAAGTATAGTGACGTTTGACTTAAATTTAGTGCTTTATTTATGTCAAAAGGAAACAAATAATGGTTCTCAAAACTATTCCTTGGAAAAAAAAAAATAAGGAAACATAGAAACAGCTTTTTCAACGAATTATTCATCTGAATTTACTTCTTTTTCTTCCCACCTCTTCACATAACTGATCTGAGAGGTTTCTTTCACTTTGCTGCTGTTGATTGAGTTTTTAGAACTAAGTATTCTTTTGCTCTGTCTAGGTAACTCTTAAAAATATAATCAGTGTAAATGATCTGAAAGAATGTACCGTTGGAAAAAGAAGTCTTTTATACTTAGTTTCATTATAAACAGATGAACTTGCAAATTTAAATTAGTTTTGCTCATTAGTTTTGATCTTTGTGAGCCAGCCTGAAGTCCATTGTATTGATCAGAAGTTCTAAGTGCTATGTGATTAAAAACTGTGAGCGCTGTGTGATAACGCCGACATCTCTGATGTGGTTTCAGTTTCAAAATACAATAGAATCTTGTTAATTTGCTCAAATGAATGAGATCTATGCTGATTTAATAATTCATGGTATACGGTATGTATGAAGGTCACCAAGTGACAGTGCATCTGTCTTCATTTACTTTGGAGGCTCAGTGTAATAGGGATAGCACGCTAATAAATTCTTCCTTTTATGCTATTTTATAGCAATATTTTAGGAACGTGAAGTCATTCAGTCTGGAACGCTGAGAAATGTATAGATGTGGCAAACAGTTGCAGTGTAGAACTTGCCTATAGGCAGATATTCTTGCTGTATGTATCTAGCTTTGAGTGAAAGGGGCAAAACCATGGCAGTCATATTCCAGTTGTCTCTGAGAAGTTTTACTGAATTTTTCCTTCTGTAGTTGCACTTAGAACTATAACCAACTTCTTCAATGCAAAATATGAAAAGCAAAGACTGTTTTCTTCCAAAATGTATGGATTTTACACTCAATGCGTCAGGAGAATGATCACAAATACTGGCAATGTATTTGGGGATGGTAAGGGAAGAATGTGTATACACGGATGGAAAAACGTTTTTCTGCTCCTGTCTGCAAGTTCTGCACCATACGCTGGCTGCTGACATGGACACAGCTGCTCACTTGTGTCTATTCCTGCTCTCTAAAGTGCCCCTCATAGGAACAATGAGATGTCAGAATCAAAGACGTAGAAGCACATCTGAAAATCTGTAATTCAGATCGTCTTCAGTGTGTGTGTTTAGGTTCTGAAGCAGCTGAGGTGCATTAGTGTCCACAGCAGGAGAAGGTAGGCATTGATTAGAGCCTTACACAGGGAAACTTCAGAACAGAATACTTTAAAAGCATTTTTTGGGTGAGATTAGAAAAGATTTCCTTCGTCCTTCTTCCTTCTCACCTGCCCCACTCAATGAGCTGATAGCAGTTAAAAGCTTCAATAAATGCAAGGATTAAATTAATAAAAGAAAATCCCTGTTCATTGCAGGGGAGTTATACTAGACTGTCAGAGGTCCCTTCCAACTCTAAGGATTCAATGACTCTATGAAAGTCAATAAACACCTGAGTTGTAGGAAAGGTTTTTGCCCATGTTCTCATCAGATTCATGCTTTCTAAAAGTTTAGGAGGGGACACAGAAAATGTCATTACTTCCTCTTTGATTGATAGGCTTATTTACTTCTTGTTTTATATCTGAGACCTCTCACTCTGGAGTAATCATCTGATCCTTCGTTTAAAACGAGGTATTTAAAATAAATAAGCTTTTTGGCCTTTGTCACTGTTGATGAATTTTTGTGAAGTCCTCAGTGTCTCTGCTGGTGATCCACCTACATCCAGTTTATGGTAGTCTTTGCTGGTGGAATTTTGTGTAATTTTGACATATGTACGTGCTTAAAATGAATACAAGCTGTGTTTTCTATGCTTATCTTTTTCACATTCTCTTTTAGCTTTAGCTTTTTTTTTTTCTTTATGCCAAAGTTATTTACAGATGCTTTGTATCAGAAATGCTAAGTCATCACTGATTGAGCACCTGGTAGTAAGGCAGGGCCAACCCAGGAGAACTCAGGTGCATGCAATGCTCTCAGTGCCCCTGAGTGACCAGAACAGGTGGAGCCAGGATCCATCCCTTCCCAGACTTCATTTAAGGGTTGGCTATGGAGGCAAGGGCATCTTGCTGGAGGTCCCGGTGTACCTGAGGCTTTCTAAGGGTAAGGAGATTTTTTCCTTTGTTTCTGTGTCCGTAGTTGCCACACCTGAGTATATACTCCCTTGCTGTAGCCTAGGGCATTGCAACTGCACTGACATAGCTGTGTTTTCCATCACGTTACAGTGTTACACACTTTAACAGGGATAATTAACAAATGAAAGCCTTTGGGCTTTATTATCCTTCAGTTAAATGTGGATTTTTTTGGTTCTGTGTGTTTATTTATATACCTCGATAAGCAGTAGTGAAAACAGGAGATGGACACCTTGGAGCCTCTTCTCGAGTTCCCTGATCGTGAAGCTTTCATTGCCTTGATGATTTCCTTTTTCTTTTTAAAGGCTTCAAGTAGATAAACTTCTCAAATATATTCCAAACTCTTAATTTTCTTATTTCTACTGCGGTGTTTTTGTTCCTATTTTCATTTTGGAATTTTGTGAACTCCTGTTATGTCTTTAACACATTCCATTTTAATTAATTCATAACAATTAGGCAGAGGTTGTGATGTGTAGCTCTTTCTCTATACCTACCTGTACTTTTAAAGTTAAGTGCTATTAAGAAATAGGAAACAAACTTGTGTACTCTTGATCAAGCAGCAAACTGTTTCTGTGGTCAGTCAGGTTATCAGAACATTTCTGTCTTCATTTTAACTGAGCAGTGTGTAACTAATTGTTTCTTCACTCATTGCTGGCACATTAAATACTTTGATATGTTCCTATTTTAATTATTATCATCTATTAATGATGACTGTGTAAGTAAAGAATTGCACTGTTCTTTAGTGTCTGGAAACCAGAAATTTTTCAGAATTGCTTTAATGAAGATTGAGCCACTCAATCACTGTATTTTATATATTTTTAGTATATACTTTTATTATATACTTTTAGCTGTCTTCAAGCAAAGCTCTCATTGGGATTTTGTATTTTTATTTACTCTATCATGGAATTTAGTTGTAAAGGGAGATATGGGGAATGCTTGTTCTGCATGGAGGAGCAAGAAGGGGGGGCAGCTGTGTTCTGCTGCCTGTGATGCTTTCCTAAGAACACTGGGTAATGGAAAGTGTCAAAGCCAGCTTTCTCTAGTTCTCCAGTCTGCTTGAAGTCTTGTTAGCATAAGTGTGGGGGTAAAATCAGGCACTGTCTGCTGCTTATGTCTCCAGAGAGAGTGACCAACAATCCTCTTTGGAATGGTGGCTTGCTATAGGAGAGAGCTGCCAGTCTGAATCCTGGTGTGCAGTGCTTTAATCAGGAACCAATCCCTAAAGCCTTGAAGAAAAAATGAGTTTCAGATAAACTTTTTATCTTTCCATTCAGCTATTTCAGATGGCATTCTGCTCAGTGTGGCTCATTTGGAGGGAGGTTCTTTGAGGTTCTTGATTGCCAGGGCAGTTTAAATTCCTCCCATCTCCAGAAAGCTACCTTTTGCAACACAGAATGGCTTGAGACTTTATTATAATGAAGTGTTTGACAACATGTATGTTGTGTAAAAATAAATAGGAAATTGCATGTGAAGAAGTAACAGTGATCTGTTTCAGATCTCCGGTGCAGTTTACCAAACAAACAGGAATTTTCTTGATAAGTAACATTATTGTTGGAGTGTACCTAAGTTAGGGAACACACTAGTAGAAAAATACAGTGCTACCTATTGTTGGATAGGAATTTTCTCCTGACAAGGAATATCACGATTATGTCAAGAAAGCTAATGTATTTATTTTGTAATAGAGAAAAATACAGCGAGGTATTTACAAAAAAGACAGGGATCTCCTTGAAAGAATCCAGGGGAGGGCTACAAAGATGATAAAGGGCATGGAGCAGCTCTCTTATGAGGAAAGGCTGAGTGACCTGGGGCTGTTCAGCCTTGAGAAGAGACGACTCAGAGGGGATCTGTTCAATGTCTATAAATATATAACGTGTGGGAGGCCAGACTCTTTTCAGTGGTGTGTGGCAATAGGACAAGGGGAAATGGCCACAAACTGAAGCATAGGAAGTTCCACACAAATGTACATGAGAACTTCTTCCCAGTGCAGTGATGGAGCACTGGAGCTGCACACACAGGTGGTGGATCGCCTTCTCTGGCAACATTCAAGACCCATCTGGATGCCTACCTGTGCAACCTGGGCTGGGGAGCTGCTTTGGCAGGGGGTTGGACTAGATCTCTAGAGGTTCCTTCCAGCCTCTACAATTCTGTGTTATCTGAAGTAGATATTTTCACTTTTAAAAAGTTTATTATAACACTAGCATCCATTTTGTCAACTCTATGAGCTTAAAAATATTTCGAGACGCAGGTTATGCTATGTCACAGAACAGTCAGAACCTGTGCCGTGATGTTTGAGGTTCACACTTCAATTTTTTATATTTGATTATCTAAAAGAATGATTCTGTAGCATTCCAATTTCGAAGTTGATATCACTATTTCTTGAAGGATGTGAAATTCTTTTGTAAAAATGTTTAATGTTTTAATTGTGCTAATATGAAATTCTTCACAACCAATATAATACTTCCACGTTATAGAGAAAATCATCCCCCGAAATAATGATTTCAGTTCAAAGCACATACATCGGTTTTGTTATGAGCTGCTGAGCTGTATTCTTTGAAATAGTTGCTATGGAATTTATTTATTTATTTTGCTGCTTTTGTGTTATGCATGCGATTAGGCTTTTAAGAACAGAGAAAGTGATGAGAGAGTTTGAAAAATAAAAGTAAACCTTTCAGTTGAGAGCGTTCAGAAATCTGGACCACATAGCACAGTGCTGTTCTTCTTGTTTTATATATTCTGTTCACAAGTTGACTGTCCACAGTAGAATAAACAGGCCATATTAAATATTAGCTTTATACCTGGTGTTTTTGTATCTGCCTGCCCAAAGATAGGAATAAAAAAAATAATGTTGACCCAACTCAAGGAGTCAGTTCTGAGGTCCAGGTCACTCCTTAAGCTCAGCTGATGCTTCCCTGGCTTTTAAAATGAATGGATCTAGGTCAAGTGTTCTCAGTAATGTATTTTTTTTGTAAACAGTTCTCTTGTTTTCCCTGAGTTGAATCTAAAAACTTGATAAGCTTCCTAGACTAGTTAGTAAACAAAGAACTGGCACATTCTAATAACTATTATTGCTCTTATTGGCTTGATGGTGTAAATAAGAATTTCTTCACAGTAAATGATTGTTGAGATCCATAATTCAGTTATGCTGGATATATCACATACTGTCAAACTTCCATAGTAAAAGCAGACAGAAGCAAATCACAATTTTTCTGCTTAATATATCAAGAATATAACCTGAAGGACAATGTATACTTCAAATACAATGCAGCAATTGTAATAAAAAACACTATTATCAGAAGGTCAAATATCTTTTAAAAACTGAACTTTTGAGAAAAGGTATTTTTAGCACTTTTTTTTTAGGAGAGCCACTAGAAGAAGAAAAAAAAGGTACAATTTGTCTAAAAATATTCTCTAAATGTTAATAAAGGAACACTATGTGCATGCAATAGGAAGGAGATGGAAAACAGCCCCCCTCCTTGCTCCCCAAAAGGTCATGTTCAAAAGGACTAAGAAGGGAATCACACTTCTGAATTTTCTGTGCTTTAGGTGCCATGTAGTCATCATCAATCTTGCGTTAATAGGAACTTTAATCTTTTCCTCTATTGAAGCCAATATAGAAAATTGCTGAAGGTTTCAATAAAAGAGGATTGGAGCCTATATCATAGGCTGTAAGGGGAAAAAAATTTATCTCTCCTAAGGTTCATTTGTATCTGACACACAATTCTGAACTGCCAAATTGGCAATGAATGCTATCTTAATGTGTAGTATTCAGCGTTGTAATTATACCTTAAATGTGGTGGATTGAGTGCAACACCAGCAAGTATATTCTAAAAATAAGTAAAATAAACCCAAAGTTCTTTCAGTAATGATAAAGTATAATTTGACACTTGAGTCTTAGGTTTGTCGTGATTAAAAAGTCTGAAAAAATCCAGTTAATCAGGTTAGTCTTTGAAACCTTTATACTGTGCAAGTAGTCTTTTTTTTTTTGTGTGTGTGCTTTTGTTTGATTTTTTTCTAAGTTATTTATGTCTCTACTGAAAAGCTAGTATATGGCATGGCTTGGAAGCTTACTAAGTTGTATGTGGTGTTTGAGTTATTGTGAGTAAATCAGTCACTTATTAAAAAGACAAGTGTAGTAGATGGGGTAGATTAAGGGTATCCTAGAAGAAGTAGAGCTTCCAAATTTCTGTTAGTTTTATATTGTTTTTCCTGACTGTTATCAGGAAAATATTTGCCACAGGGTTTGATTGAGAAAACTATTAAAACTATTAGAGAATTGAAGTGATACAAAGTTCTAGTGAACGACCATTGGAGGTGATTGTAACAGAGCCCTCCTTTAGGTTTTTGGTGAATGAGATGCTGATCACTTCAAGCAAGTAGCAAATACACCTTCAAAAATACACCTTCAATACATCACCATTTCCTTCTGAATTTAAATAATGTTTTCTTGTGTAATACACTACAGATATACCTAGTGTTGCTCTGCTGTCAAAACTTGTCAGCTCATTCTCATACGATTACTTTTTTAATACTTTGAACTGGAGTAAATGCCACATTTGTTTATTGCTGGGAAAGTGAATGATGCAGATGAAGGGACATCTTGAAGCTAGTAGAAAAGACAAAAGCAGAGGGTGAATTTAAAGCTGAATTTTGTCACTTCTAATCCATTATTCTATTGCTTACACCTCAAAATATCTAACATATGCAAATATACATAGTTATGTGTGCAAGAGCTTGCTCTCAGAATGCTTCTAAGGCGTTGTTGGAGCACTTCTATGAAGAGGGGTTGAGAGAGCCGTGGTACTTCAGCTTGGATAAGACTCCAGAGAGAGCTTGTTGTAGCCTTCCAGTACTTACATGGTGCTCATAAGCATGAGGGAGACTGAGTTTTAATGTAGTCTGATAGTGATAGGACAAAGGGGAATGGTTTTGAACTAAAAGAGGAAGTTTAGGTTAGGTGTTAGAAAGTTATCACTTAGAGGATAGTGAGGTACAAACACAGACTACCCAGAAAAGTTTTGAATGCCTCATTGCTGCAGGTATTCAGGACCATGTTGGTTGAGGCCCTGGGCAGCCTGATCTGGTGGTTGACAACCCATGGTATGGGGTTGGAACTATATGGGCTTTAAGGTCCCTTTCAGACCAGGCCATTCTGTGAGGATGAGGGATCATGATCTGAGACACATCTAGCAAGCAAATACTGTGGAGTGCAGATAGAGAAAGCAGAAATTATCTGACTTCGATTTGCAAGTAATTTGGCTTTATGTGGCTTAGTTGTAGTCACCTTCTGCCAGTGGAGTGAGCTTCTGTTCTTGGCTGAAGAGTTTGGGCACTGTGAGTTAAGCCACAGAAAACTGTAGTTACTTTCTAGCGAGTCTCTGCTATTAACGTGAGATTCTGTGTTGATTGAAACAGCTTAGTAAACTTCATCACTGAGGTCTTCAAGGAACCGTGCTCATTGGTTTAATCTGTAGTATGGATGCTTCACTAGTGGTGATCCCTGGAAGGTTTATAAATAAGTACTACACAACGAAGAGGGGATACCTGATATTGGTATTATTGGTAAAATTCAATTTTATGTATTATTTTGGAGTTATGGCTGTGAAATAAATGTTCATGTCAGGTCAAACACAATGTATGCAGTCAGATCTGTCCTTTCCCAAGATTATATGAATGAAAACATAATATTGGGCTTATAAAATCATATATTTTTTCTTTTAGTGCATAGTAGACCTTTTAGCATACTTGCTTTAGAATTTGTAATTGCTTGTGTAGTCCAGGGTGGAAAATGATAGTTTGCTGCTCTGTATTCTTGGGTATGAGATTTTCTTGTGTGGTCCTTATTTCTTATGATTGCTTCTTTTGTGTTCCATGCTAAATGCCATTATAACATTTTGGCTAAGCACACGCGTATCTGTGAGAAATACTGAATTTCTTTCCTTCTGAAACCTTGCTTAGATATTTCCTTGACACCTGAGGCTTTAAAAATCCATAGTTAGCAAAAGAGACAGGTGGAGACCAAAATGGCAAAGAATGTTGGAAAAAAAGTGATGCTATTTGCTGCAGTAGTAGAAAATAACTCATTAATTTCTGTTGGATTTACACAGCAGACGATAAACCTGAAGATGATTGAAGCAGTGAATATATGTATATACAGGCACATGTGAATATTTATGAATATATACATTTATATGTTTGAATATATTAGAATATATAAATCATATACATCTATATAAAATCATGGTTTGTTCTTATTATTATTTAATGAAGCTTAGCTCTCTTCCATCCCAAGGCCTTTCATGAAAATGTCAGAAACCAGTGTGGCTTCCATTTAGCCTGTTTGGAGTTTGTTGGTTATCTTAACTGCTTTTCATTTCCCATTGGAGGATTTGAATATATTTTACTTGCATTCTTTCATTTTTAATCTTTTTATAATGTTTAAGATATCTGAATGCCTGCCAAATCACTACCCAAGAAATAAAACAGGTAGGGAACTTCAAGCTATGGCACCAGCCTGAAGGCAAGTGTATTATTCTACACCCAGTGGATTCCACCATGGCTGACGGAGTCATCAATCAATTTTAACTGCTTTAAATTTTATTTTCAGTCATGGTGAAACTAGCAAGGTAATATGTTCATCTTGAATAACTGAAAACGTCATACTTCTTTGTGAGTTCATGCTGTTTCATGCTGAGCTCTGACAGAACCGTAAGGCAAAACAGATTTCCAGATGAGAGTCAAGGGGCAGAATGTGATCAACTGTTATATAGCGCTACTCGTCTTCCAGGTGGGGTGATGCACAATGGGCCTGAAATGGCAGAAGATGCCATAGGTTGGGTAAATATATTTATGAAATAAGCTGATTGTAGCATTATTAGTACATTGCGTGACTGACCCCACTGCAGTCATATGTTAACATAACAAAACAGCATAGTTCCTATCAATGTAAATCACACCATAATGTTTAATGATGCTTTCTTAGATCTATGTGAAGGTAGAAAATGTTGTTTTCCTCCTCTGTCCTTCAACCAGAAGGTTGAATTTATTTTCAGAAATGTGATTTCTATTTTTCTGTTTTACACATTAAGGGATGGAGTAAGAAGTTAAATGAGATGAGTAAAAGTGCTTTTATTTTAAAGAGTAGATTTCAGTAATTTGAGTTACAGAATGTAACTCAATGCATCTTCAGTGAAACTGGATTTGCCAGTCAACTTTATTTGGAAATTCAACCCAGGTCAGTTAGTTTGCAGTTTTATTATTGCATCGAGCTGAAATAATTTTATGTCCATGGGTATGATAGTGCTGTTTGATTACTGTATTTGAGCCGAAGACGCATTCAAATTCTGTAGTTTTGATGACCTTGTAAGTGATACAAATGATGACCAAATTAGATACTAGGTTAAAATCAGGAAACCTGCATTTCTTCAAATAACAGTATCATCTTCAATGCTACAAAGCTGGAAGGAGTGGCTGACACAACAGAAGGCTGTATTGCCCTTCAGTGAAACCTGAACAGGCTGAGAGTTGAGCAGAGGAGAGCTTGAAGAGACTCAACAGGAACAATTGTAGAGTTCTGCAGTGGGGGGAGGGATAACTGCATGCTGCCAGTGTTTGAGGGCTGAGCTGCTAGAAAGGAGCTCTGCAGAGAAGGACCTGGATGTCCAAATGGCCAGCTGTGTGTGTCTGTGGCCAAGGGGGCCAATGGTACTCTGGGATGTATTAAAAAGAGTGTGATGTATCTCCTCTGCTTTGCTCTGGTAAGGCCATGTCTGGAGTAGTCTGTCCAGTTCTGGGCTCCCTGTTTGAAAAGAAAAAAAGAAAAAGAGAAAAAGTCTCCTAGAAAGAGTCCAGTGGAGGACAAGATGATTAAGGGCCTGGAGCATCTCCCATATAAAGAAAGGTTTGGAGACCTGGGAGTCTTCAATGTGAAGAAGACAAGGCTGAGAGGCTCATCACTGTTTATAAATATCAAAAGTGCACAAGTTGAGTCAATTGGGCAGACTCTTCTTGGTTACAGTAGAAAGAGGGGCAGTGGGTAGAAACTGGAACAAAGGAAGTTCCATACTAATGCAAGGAAGAAAGTTTTGCTGTCAGAATGATAGAGCACTGAAACAAACTTCTCAGAGAGATTGTGGAGTCTTCTTCTGGACATATTCAAGATCTCACTGGATGCCTACCTGTGTGACCTGCTGTAGGCAATGTGCTTTAGCAGGAAGGTTGGACTTAGTGCCCTCTAGGGGGTCCCTTCCAATATTTACAATTCTATTATTTTTGTGTCTAGAATATGTAACATGATCTTGAGGAGGGTAGACGGACCAAGAAATATGCAAATATTGGGTTTAATGGTAATTTTTATGAACTGATTGTCTGACACTGCCAATAATTGGAATTTATGTATGTAACCAACCTTCATGTCTAACAGCACATAGTAGGAAATGAATATTTTTAGGGAAATGCATGACAAACTCATAATAGGCTTGTAAACAACTTCCATGATTCAGATTTGTTGGATTCAGGCTTCTGTGTATTTAGATGCTACAGTGTTCTGTTGGATCAGCAATGTGTGATGTTAAGCTTTCTCTCTGCTACACAAAAGCACTCTGTGTGACAAATCTTATTGCAGCTTGAATTGTGTGACTTGGGAAGTTTGAATTAGTCCAATCCCTGGAAGAGATGGGTTTAGTAATGTACTCTGGTGCTGTCAGCTCTGCCTGAAAACCCAGCAGATAGGGTGTAGCTGGGTGTAAATGGATGAGAAAGGCAGGTAAGGAACAACCTGAACAACATCATTACATTACGACTGAATTTACCTTAGTATTTTTGTTGTTGTTTTTTTTTTTTTCTTGACCAGAAATCATAAGAGATTTCTGATGCAAAGGGGTTTGAAATTTTAAAGCTGTTATATGCGATTTCTATTTGTTTTATTTATTTATGGATCTACAAATACTTCAGTCATTGGTATTTGAGGAGCTGCGTACAAATGCTTGGTAAATGGAATTAGCTCTCCTTCCTATTTAATAACGAAGGAAACAAAAATGTCAAGTTGTCTTATACTAGAAGATATATATATATTTTCAACTCTTAATAAAGTTTATCTGTATATTATCTTCTGTGGTGAATGTGGAAATTAAGAGCAACTTGACAAATTGATCTTTTTAATTTCCAGAAGAGCTGTACATCCGTTTTCCTCTTCTTGGAAGTAAAAGCTTGAGATTCCAAATTAATTTTAAATTAAATCTATTTTTTTCTTCTGTGTGCCTTATATTTAAGGGCAGAGGGCAGTAAGAATACAGTGTAAAAAAAAATTACTAAAAGCAGGAGACTTTCAGTCATAGAAATGTTATTCATGTTATCTCACAAGAAGGAAAATTAAATATGTAGTATTTAACTGTAGACTTCCATTCATTTTCCAGTACAAAATTATGCTGTGGTACTTTGAGATGGCATGCTTTGTGAGATGCATTTGTACTTGGGCAGTTGATGAAGGACAAGATGAGGATGTAATGAGGAGGAATCTTAGCTATAGGGAACTGAAGTGATAAAGGAGGCAATTTTTGTGATTCAAACAGGACTGTGTAAAAGGTTTTCTGAGAGTAAGGTTGACAAAGCTCATTCTAAAAGCAGCATGTCTACATTAAGTTTATTTCAGTGGAATTAGTAGGGTTCTTATAGGGTATGGCATTACCAGCCAGGATAAACTGAACTCCTTCGTTCTTCTGTTACTTGCTGGTAAAATGGAATGGGTTATCTTAAGGAACTGAGAGATTGGAGCTGTGGATGATGAATAGATAAGTTTTAATGAAAGTAAGACGCATCAGTGATGATTAGGACAGTGATTGTACCAAGAACATATGACAAGCAGTCATTTTTTCCCCTTAAGCACTTGTGCTACTGATGACAGGATCAAAATTAATTCAACAAAATAATCTTGCTGATTTCATGCTTTCTTCTCAGCCATGAGTTGTAAGTTCTGTGCTTCTAAGTGACAGATGTAGCATCAAACATGTTAATGAAGGAGATAAATTTGAATCGCCCATTCTTAAGAGAACTGTATAGAAATTACAAAAGATGACACCGTAACTATAAAAGTAAAGGTGAATGCTGAGGGTTTGTCCCCTTTAGGTCATCATATTCTCTGTGACAATACACCTTGTGTCCTGAGATAAGTAGAAATGAGGAGAAATGCTAGTCCACATCATAAATTAAGCCAGCCTACCCAAATAAAGATGTCCGATAAAGTGAGATATTTATTGCAGTAGCATTGCTTGATCTTTTTAAACTCACACTCTGAAAGTGACTTTTCAATGGCAAGTCAAATAAACATTTGATCTTTTTGTCTTAGTAATTATCACTTTTATTAGCATTTTGATGGGGGAAAAAAGGTTAAATCTTAACTCACTTTAAAATTGTATATGCATACATATTTCTTTGATAGGCAATAGGCTGACCAATATACTTACTAAAAAATTAGAATATTTGAAGTTAAGTTCTACCTTAAATTACTGCATGTAGTTCTAGATTTCAAACCTGAGTTTCTGTAGCTTCTGCTATATAGAAGTAGACGAGAGGTTTCTGGGATTATTATTTTGTACAGTTCAGTAATACACTGTGTAACATCATGGTTTGAATTTTGCGTACGTTTATAGATCTGATTGATTCATAGGTTTGATTAAATGTGCTCTTTGTTGAGATGTGTTGATGCCAAGTTTACATAGCTAAGATTTATATGTAGCTGACAATTTTCGGTTTACTTTACATACCTATTTGCAAAAAAAGAAGTGGAATTATACATAACTGAATTTTCTCCCTGGATTGTACAGGGCTTACTAATCCTTGATCAGGAGTTTCTGTACGTGGTGTCAGCTGCCTGGCAATGCTCCCAATTCATATACACCTCTCATACAAGAAGGAAATTAAAAATTATGGAAGGATTAATATTGCAAAATCATGATGAAATTCTAGGGGAAGCTGAAGAAGTTTTTGTAATGGAATGATATCAATGAAGTAGGTTAACAGTTTCTGGCACTACAGCTCTTGGTAAGTTTTAATGTGACGTGCTGTCCCTCAGGATAGCTTAAGGTAAATAAAAAGCAGTGGATGGAATATATATATTTTTAATAATTCTTCTGGCATTTATACTTCAGCCCTTTTTACAGGAAATTTTGAATTTGTTTGTGCAATGCATAGATTAACTTCTATTTTTTTTCTTATTATAAAGTTATATGTAAGCAATGTAACAGAAATAAAGAAAGCGAGGGATGTTTTGATAGGATTTCAAGATGACTTCATAGTTTACTTTTTTTTTCCTGTAGAGATGATTTAAAAATGGCTTTTTCATGCTAGAAAATTTAGACTGATTGTAGTTTACTGGTATATCTTTTGAATACAGTGTTTTATATGTTGAAAGTTGCTGGCTATTAAATTTTAGAAAATAATCACATAAGCTTTTGCAGTTATTTCATAAATAAACTAGGGGATCAAATTAGGGATGTGAAATTTGCTATAGTCTTGTGCTTGGAGAAGAATAATGTCTTCTACAATATAATTAGAGCACATTCCCTGCTCTTTGCAGGACAGTTGGACTAGATGGCCTTCAGAAGTCCCTTCCAGCTCCCTAAGGATTCTATACTATGATTCTATGTAAAATTAAAGACAATCCTAATGGTCATCCAGATGTGGAGTGGATTATTTATTGCTAAAGTTTCTATTTTCTGTCAGATCACATTATTTTGATGTTTTCTAAGAGCACGCTTTTCAATCCATGACACAGAAATAAAAGTTGTCTCTGTAGAAAAAGATTTTCTCAGTATCTGGCTTCAGAAGTTTGCCTGTATGACATTAAATGTTTTTAATTGCTGGTAGGAATGTTTGTGTTCCTTTTCATGATATAGGGAAATAATTAAATGTTGTTAAAGAAAATCCAATTTCTTGAAACAAATTTGCTTTCTTTAGAATTTTCTCATTAGCTGTTTTCTTACCAGTAACTTTACAAGATCGCTGTGGGTTAAAACTAGTATACAGGACTTAGTTATACTGCTGCACTGTAGAAGTTTTGAACTATTGGAGGTCCTTTAAGAGCAGGAACTAAAGAAGGAAAGAAGTGCAGAAAATGAAGCAGTGTGGATATTTGATTACCAACATTTAACTGTTGAACTGAAAGGGACTGGAAAATCTGAGATAAACTAACAAGGGATTGAATATGTTGTTACTGAAATGTGACGTGGGGGAGAGAATGGCACACGCATTACCTTCATGGACAAGTAGAGTCATTGTCTTGAGTAAGAAATGGGTCGTGTATACATCTATGTGGTCTTATACCTTTTTTCTGATATATCTTGATCTCTGTTACCTCAAACCTTGCTTGAAGAGGCTCAGAGGTGACCTTATCCCTCTCTGTAGCTATGTGGAAGGAGGTTGTGATGAGATGAGGGCTGGTCTCTTCTACCATGTAAGTAGGAACAGTACTAGAAGAAACAGCCTCAAGTTGTGCCAGGGGAGATTCAGGTTGTATGTTAAGAAATGCTTTTCTGAGAGAGTGGTCAGGAACAGGCTGCCCAGGGAGGTGGTGGAGTCACTGAACCTACAGGAGCTCAAGAAATGCTTAGATGTTGTACTGGAGGAGCATGGTTTAGTGGAAGATACTGGTGATGTGTGGGCAATTGGACTGGATGATCTTGTAGGCTTTTCCAACCTCGGTGATTCTATGATTCTATGAACCTCTGTCTTGGCTTCTAGTTCTGCTTTGATGCAGGAGACATTGGAAAGGGTACCTCTGTAGCACAGGCTTTTAGGAACTGAAGATGAAACTGTCAGCAGCAGCTCAACACTTGAGTTACTCACTACTCCTGTCATTCTCACTAGTAGTCCTTCACTTCCAGAAGCATTATGTTTCTGTGATGTGAGGTTGTTTTCTTGAATGCCTATGTTCAGCTTAGTACAACTCCTCCATACACCTCTCTCAGTAAATGATGCTACTCATGCTTGAAAGGCAATTGAGCCCTGTCACCTCTGTGTTTACCCTGCCTATCTTCTGGGCTACTGGATTCCTGATTTGCCATGGTAGGGTGAAGTTTCTCCTGCTGTCACTGTTTGGCACTGTGTGTCCTTGTTACCTTATCACATGGGAAGAAAAAAAGAGGTAGATTTATTTAGGGATGTGATTTATGGGGCACGGCAATGAAGGATTGGTGGTTGGACATGATTATCTTAAATGTCTTTTTCAACATTTATGATTCTGTAGTTTCACTCCAAGGAAATGTCTCAATCTTTTATCCTCTTTAGGCTTCCACGTTCTCAGAGAGATTTTTCTCCAAGCAATTTGTGTTTCTGTACACCAGGGCAGGCAGTAGGCCGGAGTGTGAACAGTGATATCTTCCATTAGAAGATGAGATGAAATAGTTGATACCCCAGAGCAAAAGTGTAGAGAAAGCACCCAGTGAAACTTTTTCCAGACTGACCTCCAGGCTTCATTGCCTGCATGTCAGGGACTGCAGGTCAGTGTTTTTTTTTTTGTAGCTTGTTTTATTTTTGTTATATTTTTTTTCCCTTTCACAAATGTATCAAATCTTTTTCAAGGAGTTTCATAACCTTTGCTGATAACACCACAGTAGTTTATTTTAATACTTGAATTGTTTTTTTTTATCGGAAAAGATAAGCAAAAGATTGTTTCTCTTCCTTCATAATACCTTAAGGTTTTATTGACTCTATTCTCACTCAGGCTTTTGTTGTGTACCCTGAAGATTTGTATTGCATTTAGTTGCTCCCCAAAGTCTTTGACTGTCTTTGTTGCCACTGTTTTTTTCTTTGTTCTGCAATACTCATTTTAGAACGGTGGTGACCAATTGATGATGTGGATTTATAGTGGCATAATGTTATTTTCTGATGATTGTTTGTTTGTTTTTCTTTCCCTTTCAGAATAATTTCTCACTTCATTTTAGTTGCTATTCTGTGCTAAGATGACATTTACGTAGAGCTATAATTCACGCATAGAGTTCCTGCATATTACTAATAAATATGTAGTATGTCATCGTATGTGTAATCAGAAAACTGCTCCTTTTTCCTAGTGCCAATCATTTTACTTTTATCTAAGTAGAATTTCATCCATATTTTTCATTATCATTTTGAGAACTTTATAGCAATTCTGTTCTGCTTTTCTTGCTTGGTAAGAAGGAAAGGGGAAAAAAGAGGAAGGATTAAATTACTGGAGGTTGGCATTTTGCATTTTCACAGTTGTTGTACCCACTCGAGATTGGTTGTTGTCAGTACCTTTGTTTCTCAGAAGTATAAAAGGAGTGGGAAAGGACATGAAAGGAAAACAAACTGTAAGGCTCATAATTCAGACAGTAGGTAATATAAGAACATGGAATTGTATGTGAGGTACAGATCAAATCTGAACCTAGTAACATTACTGGAAATATGGAGGCATCTTAACATATGACGAATAGAAACATAAAGGAATGTGATTTAGGGTGTTGGAAATACGCTTTTTCTGGTGATTAAAGACACAATAAGAAGTGATGCTACCCAATAAGACTCTGCAAAGTGCTAGACTTGAGAGCAAGACCAAAGGAAGTCTCTATCCTGGAAGGGCTCGGTGGAAAGGGAATATTTATATCTATGGCATAAATTCTTACTTCTGAATTTTCTTTATTATAATGGCTAAGCTATGACCTAATAACAGTTTTAATAATTCAAACCTGTTGCAGTTCAATAGACAGCTCAGACTTCTGCAGCTATTCACTCACTTTATCCAAGTGGAGTGAGAGTGCAAGAGAGGAGAGAATTGAAGGAGTAAGAGCACAAGAACAACGGGTCGTTTGAGATAGTTCACCAGGTGAAGCAAAACTGTGCTATCATCAGTGTTTTCATCAAAAATCCAGAACACGATATCACATGCATCTTTACAAAGAAAGTTAACTCTATTCCAGCCTCAACCATGCCAAAAACCCTTGTAGCATTTTTGGCTTGCTTAATTGAAAGAAAAGCTGTAAGTGAATCCACTTCAAAGGAACGGTTGATGTAGAGCCCAATTACAATCACAGTGATCGGTCTGAAAAATTCTCTCTATCTGTTAGCAATTGCAGATGCAGTGTAGCATGGTCACTGGTTTATTGGAACTGTCTTGTGTTCACCTGTGGTAATGTCACAGACTTCAGCAGCTAATTCAAAAAGAAATCTTTTTCTAGAGGTTTCCAGGACAATTACTGTAGAGGTTCTAGGTAGTGTAAGTGGTGAGCCTCTATGCATAAGAATGAACTGAAGAAGCTGAGAAAATTGTAGATTTGGTTTGCCTGTTTCTATGTTTCAGTTGTTTGTTGTAATAGAAGTTTGAGGGAAGACTTTCAGGCCTTTACAGAAGACAGTGTTATCAAAGGGCTGTTTGTTCTTCAAGTATTACAGGTTACATTAGCTGTAGCAATTGATGGGGGGGTCGGGGGGAAGAATAAGTCTTGAAATGTATGAGCAGAGAAGTCAGAAATAGTGGGCTGTCATTGTTATTTTTTCCTTCATAGATGAAGCAGAGAAAAACGTTAAGCTATGAATTCTGCAACAAATTACAGACTGACAATAATAAATTAGATCTTGTAATGCAAGCTAGAGTATTAATAGAGTGGCTGTATAGACTAGAAGCAGCCACGTGTAGTCAGCTCTAAGACATTAGAAAGCTGGAACTTCAGTGATAAGAATTCAAAAAAATAGTATTGCCCAGTGGAATTATATTAAGGCAAATAGGGAATTTAAAAATGCAGGATGTAAACAGCAGTAAGAAACAACTTACAATAATAATCACAACGTAGCCACATGGGACAAGCTCTCATTGCTTAGTACGTGGCAGCAGAACAAGTGATAGGACGCTGTGGAAAATCTTGAGTGTGTAGCTGAGGATTAGCAGGAGGAGATCCCCTATTTACTAGATATTTGAGTCCAGTATACAAAACCAAAAACTACTTGGCTTTAAGAATGAACATACCAGGATCGTGAACAGGTGGTATTATCGGATGCTTTCCGTGCCTGTGCAGGGAAGTGATGATGGCACTTGGAATCATGGAATATCCTGAGTTGGAAGGGACCCGTAAAGATCTTCAATTTAATCTCCTTTTTATCTTTCCATTAAGCTTATCAAGAAAGAAGTTTTAAAATAGTGGTATAGTTAGGAAACAACCTACAATTATAGTAATTTTTAATGCTGCTATTCTGTTTGTGTAGTTGAAATATCAACTGTGACTATTGCTCAATGATGGTTGAGGTCTCTTCCAACCTAAGTCATTCTATGACTAGGTTGTTGTCTTTCCATCTCTCACCTTAGTGAGTAATTCCTATAGCTAAAGCTGGAGAGCATTGCTTAAAAAGCCATGGAGCTCAGTGTATTCATTGTTCACATCAGCTCATTTTCTGTATTTTTATGGATAATCTTGGAGTAGCGAGTGAATTGTACCAGTCAGTGCCTATGGGTGTTTAGCCATACAAATCAAGTTGCCGTGGACATAAATTTCTAGATGTTAGTGGCCTGCCTGACCTGAACAGGAACATTCAGCATGTAATTAGCTGGAACTCTTCAATCTATGCCCCTCTTAATGGGAAGTAGTGTGGTAGATTATACACAATGTACGTTGCTAGATCTCAGCAGTTTTAGAGTTCACTTCAACAAAAAATCAATTTTGTTATTACTGTAGCATGTGAATCTGCTTCTCTGGAGACCCAGTGATTTGTTGGGTCCCATCAGGTGGCCATCAGAGTGTGAATGGTCACACAGGATTTTGTGAGAGGAAGCCAGACTGTGTCCTTGGCTTTTTTTGTTGATTTTTCTTCTTATTTCTTTTACTTTAAAGTAGCAACATTCTACAGGTGTCACACGGGTACAGTTTTATATTTTGATTAAGCCAAGCATCCCCTCTGCAAAACTTTAGGCAATGTATTTTCATGTTTTCACTGAATGAAATGCTGGAAGGAAGCGATGTGATTAATGTAATCGCCTGCATAACATTCATCATATCTTTTAATGAATTAAGTCCTGTTTACAGTAATCCTTACCTCTGAGGCAGTGAAGTTCTGAATTTAAAATAAGCAGCGATAGAAAATCCATCTCAAGTCCTTGTAAATTGCTTCTTGTAAATAGTTCCACTATTTGACAGTATTTTCAAAGCTGTTTATTTCTATACAGAATTTGTTTAATTTCAGCCTGGAATGAGAAGTCTGTTACAAACACTTTTTAAAACACTCCATATCTAACGTATTTATAATTAAAAATGGATCTATGACAGCTATGGTAACTTTAACTCTTGCATTAATTCTTGGTTAGCAGTATCAAGAGCATCCTCTTCATTTTTTGTGAGTTTGGTGTTGGATTGTTGGCATTACTGAGGTCATTCTATCTTCTAATTTAAACTAAGTCACAGGGTTTTTTTCCAGTTTGTTCTAGAATGCCTTCAATGCTCCACATTTTGAGGGAAAAATAAAGATAAAATCAGAAGTAGAAAAACAATATAACAAGTCAGAGACACAAGAGGTGTTAGGATCTCATCACATTAGATTTTTTCCCCAAAATTGTGTAGCTTTAGGAGAAATAGTGACTCTTTTTTATTGTCTAATTGTGTTGCTTATGCTGTTGTGGCTTTGGGTGTCATCTTTTAGATTAGCAAATATGAGTTCTGATTGTCTACACTACTAATTTCCTTTTTTAAATGGAATTTCCTTTTGAAGAGATGACCTGAAAAAGAAGCATACCTTTATTATCCTTTAATTAAATTAATTCATTTAAAACTATACTGAGGTCGATGTGGTTTTTATGCAGTTGCATAGTATTTCAGGATTAACTAATGAAACTACAGCAAATTCTGTGAATGCACAGCTGAGGAAGATAAAAGCTTTTGGATATCAGCATGGTTGGCTATCTATGCAATGTGATTAGTTTGAAACACCCATCAGCATAAGAATAACAGCAAGAAAAGTCCTAGTAACAAGAGAACATGCAGCATTAAACAATTCAGTTCTTATTCTTAAAACTTATTTTTCACCAATGTGGAGTTTTGCTTTGTTCTTATTGATATGAGTGGAATCACGGTGAATAATAATGGAATGGTCGATATGGCTTCAATGAGACTTTCTTTGAATGGACTTGCTAGGAAGGGAACAACTTAAAGAAGCCTAACGTGTTCAAAGGAAAAACAGATCGAATAGCCACAAGGTTAGGTGATTTCTCTGAGAACATTCTAGGCAGTAGATGAACAGGTTGACAAATGTGTGCGTTGTCTTGTTGCTGGTGTCTGCGTCTAGAAGCTGGTGGGAGCGTTCAGAAAGGTTATTAATGGCCATAAATTCTTGCGGAGGGAAATGTCAACTGTGCTCCCGGAGGGCTTTGTTTCAGAGCAATCCTGTTTAATCTATTGGTTATAGAGTTGGAAAATGAAACACCTCCATCTCTCTGGTATTGGAGCTTGTAGACTTTACAAGGGCAAGGGGAGGCTGTTGTCATCCACTGTGTCACAGTGGAACTCGACAAGCTTTGGGCTGCTTCTGTAGGTAGTCAGGTAACTAATAGATCCTGACTATCTAAACAGTGTTGCTACTGGAGTGACAAAAGCAAAAAGCTTTTAAAGCTTAATTAAGCAAAAGGATGTATGGAGACTTTACAAGCAATATCACTTCTGTAGTCAAACGAGCAGGGAAATTGTCTCCTTAAAAAGATAACCGAACTAAAAAGCACAAAAAACCCACTGAAACCACACCCTAAAACACTGGCTGTCGATAAGGAAGAACATAAATTATTCAATTTGAAGGTAGCAGTGGTTGTGGAATAGATGGTTCACTGGCACAGCAATGAAGACAGACTGCAGGGAAATACAGAGTTAATGTTAACTGTAGTTTCCAAGTTTGAGGAATTGTAGATGGGCAACTTTTAGTGGAAGGATGACCCCTACGTGCAGAAGCTTGCAAATTCATGGTTAAGAGCCACGTTTAAGAATTTTTTTTAAGAACTGTTCAGGTTTTAGAGAGAAACTGCTCAAGGAGGGTAAACTATAAAAGTAGTTTATACCAAAGATACTCTATGCTCTTGTTAAAATATAAATATTACCTGTCAGTCTCAGACATTGAATAAAAAGAGCAAGATGGAAGTAGATTTAGTTAAAAATATATATATATTTTTTCTCTTTTTGGAAGACTTGGGATTAAATTAATGTCTGTCTCTAGAATAAACAGAACTTGGAAGAAATATTTCAAAAGGTTGTTTTATTAATAGAAAAATAAAGGCTATTTAAGTATGGTCATGTATACAGCTATATGAATAATATAAAGGTATTATTTCAGTGAAGTTGCATATTTGATGTCATTTTTTGGGAGATGTGGTGGAGTGTGAATGCATAGCACAGGACGTGAACCAAGGACCTGATTTAAAATGCTTTTCTTTCCTGAGCGTGCTGTGTGGCCCTGAGTGAACCAGCATCTCAGCAGCAATGAGCTTAGAAGCTTTGATCACTTCCAAAAGTCTGTGAGAAGGCTTCTATTAGGAGGCACTGAGGACTTCTGTGACTACAGAGGGATTTGTGGCAAACTCTTTACTTGCACAGTTGTGACTCGACTGTCTTCTGCTGGGGTTTTGCTCCCTTTTGATATAGATTTTTTTTTATTATTATTATTACAAATTCTGTTTCACCTAGTGCTTCAGGAAGTTCCAGTACTTTTACTTGAAAAGTTATGCATTGGACAAAAGCATGTTCTTATGAGTTATACAAGAAAAAAATATTTGAACGTAGGGATTTATGGTTGGCTGTTTAAATCAGTTTTCAAGCACTTTCATTCTGGATGAGTGCTACCATCTTAGGATAAACTAATTTTTATGTCAAGCAACTGTAGTCTTAATGTTTGTGAGAATAAAAGAAATAAATCCTTCCCACCCACCCACCCCCCCTTGCTTTTTATTTTTTATTACTGGTAACCTTCTCCAAATCACCTTTTTTCACAACTAGACATCCATTTGATTCTTATTTGAGAACTGGAATTTCTCTAGCATCCTCTGAAGTGAGAACCTTCTGTGTATGCAACTCCAGCAGAGGTCTGAATTAATTATCCCGCTGTCCTCAAATTGTCTTCAGACTCCTCTTATTGTTTGCCAAACCTTCTTCTGAGATGGGCCTGGTAAGACCAGCTGCAGCTCAAAGGTTTGCTGGACCAAGTGGGATGTGAGCCCAAACTGATAGTTCATGTGGAGCAGTAGATTAGTAAGCTTTTAAACTAGAGTTACTTTTCTAAGCAGTGTATAGATGTAGCATTCAAAACAATCTGAATTATACATGCATCTAGGCTTTGCACAGAGCTGTGAAACACTGTCACTTTTAGTTAAAGGAAAAAAGGATGCAAGTCCTGTGGGTGGATATAGAGGGAAACTTCCTTGTTATCCTGACCCTTACTCTGCAATTTACACTTTCCATACGAGTTTTTCACAGTGTTTGATTTCTAAGGGTAGTTTTCCTACTCAACTCAATCAGCTCCTGCTGTAGGTAGTTGTTTCCTAGAAGGAGCTGGTTAATGTAATTGAGAAATGGGAATGACTCACATGTTGTCTTACTGTAGCTTCTATGTCAGGGGACTCTGGTCACTGTCCCATTGACTTTGTTACCAAGAAAATTTTCCCCTTGTCAAGGTCTTTTTTTCCCCTCCTTACTCAGTCACTCACTGGGTAGGATTTCATAGCTTCCATAATGGACTGTTTTCATGTGTGAACTTTGTTTTGCTGAGGGCAGGTGGGAATCTCAACCCAGTGTGGAGGTGGAGTGTGTGTAGAAGGAGGAAGGGGATTGTGATTCCAAAAGGAAATTAAAAGCTTAGAAAAGCTCAAATTAAAAATTCAGTGTAGTTGGGACTGGGGCCAAAAGGTTTATTTTGGCTTGTTTTTCCTGTCTAAGTTTTAGGGAAGAAGAGAGAAGAATCACATTTATGAAACAAAACAAATATGTCACAAACTTGTTATTTAAACGTGTAGAGACAGATACTCCTCCAAACCATCTTGATCTATCTTTCATCCTCTGCTTTTTTTTCCTTCCCTTTTTTTAAGTAAGGTGATGGGAACTGCCCATGTCAACTTTTATCATTTCAGCCAGTTCTGCTGGAAGCTGTACAGGCTGTCACTGACTAATGAGATGTGGTTTTGTCTGCAGAGAGTGATGCTCTGTAGTCATCTTACTCCTCATTGTTAATATCTGGACTTTTAGTGTTTTCCCTTGATTTCCTTTCCTTGCAATTAGTGTGAATGCTCAATTTTCTGTGTCCTTCTGCCTTTGCTTGTATTAATTGAGATAGAAGAAGGGAAAATGAGAATGTCTCAGCTTGTGTTTTTGTATTAACGGAGAGAGAATGGATGATGGACAGTGTTGGAAGCCAGAATCCTCAAGTATCAGATTTCTTCTAATAGCACTTCGCTGTACAGACCAGATACCAGAGTCTGTACAGTACTGAATATTGCAAATAAATGTATGGCAATAGCAAAATCTCAGCTATATATATCACCACAGTCCTCTGTCAGGTGGATTAGCCCAGAGGTGGAGATCCTTAGACTGTATACAGTGCTAGGATCTGAGCTGGTTTGTGCTCTTGTGTACTCTGTAACCATGCTTGGTAATTCACAGCCTGCTAGTTTATCACTGATGTCAGGCTGTTCAACTTCATGGGCATATTAAGGGATATAACCAATCAAGTATTCAGATTTCTAGGTCTCAGTGAAGCACAGAAATGCTTCAGTGAAGTTAGTCTTTTTTTTTCTTTCAATATCTGTCGCAATCCACTGTGTATCCTGCTGTAAGGAATTCCTTGTTCTTAGCATAAGCATCTCTCTGTTGAAAAGTTTTTGTTTTGACACAGTTCTAAACATAAGGACACAATCCAAGAAAGCACAGAATGTTTATCATTCAGTTCTGCAGGCACCTCCAAGCAGTTTGGGTCCATGCTGCTGATGCAGATGCAATCTACTCTTCCCCATCGTCTCTGATGTGTTCAGTGTCTCCCGCTGCTGGTGCTGTCCCTCATGTGGCTCTGAAGCGAATCAGGGAGCTGAAAACTCATTTTCCATTTGCAGGATTAATTAGATTTCAACCAGGTTATGTTCTGATGGAATTAATAGCGCTGGGATAACAAATAAGAGCACATGGAGCTGAGCTGGCCTCTCAGCCTTGAAGATTACATTGGTTTAAAGCATGAATGAAAGCATGTTTGGGCTTGTAAGACTTTAGTGAGAGGGAATCGTTTCTGAAGTATACATTCTTATTAATAGTCCACATAAATCTCTTGAAGTATTAGAGCTCGTATAAATTTAATCTTTGGAAGAGAGGGTTAACTATTATTTTGCATTTTTTGCCTCCTTTCATCTTTGTCATTGAATCACAGAATCATTTGACTTGGAAGGGACCTTTAAAGGTCATCTTATCTAACTCCTTTGCAATGCACAGGGCCATCTACTTTGCTGGAAGTCTTCCATTTTTTTATTTTTTATTTTTGCCTTCCTGTAATAATAAAGTATGGTAAGCACAGATCTGTACTAACAGTCTTCCCAGTCTAGTGTTGCCACCAGATTAATCCTATAGATTTGCTAGGAATCAAGGAGAATGGGTGTTTCTTCAATACAGTATGCGATGTTTATCTTTCATCTCTGCAACGTTCAGCATTGGAGACGTGAACTGCACTGACAACTGGAGGCATGTTTCATGCTGGCAGTACTTACATTTCTAAAAAAGGTTGTGGAGTTCATTTTGCTCTCAAAATATCTTAAATATTGCATTTAAGTTGCAGCACAAAAGTGAGCTGTGCTGTCATTTATAGGCAATTTTTTATCCACCTCAGTGGGCATTCATGTGTGTAAGTCACAAGGGAATGGAGTCTATTGTGCAGGAAAACAATATGTTATAGTGTGGTGCACAAACAAGCAATTTTGCATGCAAAGTGCTGTGCTTCTGTAGAAGGTTCCAAACAGAAAACAGTGCAGTTTGTAACAGGTTGATGCTAAGGGTGATTGTGGGGTTAGATTTTTAGGGGCTGCTATTTTAATGCAGAATTCCACTGGCATAGGTAGAATCTGGCTATATTGTAATCTATTCCAGGGGATGAGTGATTGAAATAAACCATTTTCTTTACTGATGAAGACAGGCTGCCTAATGCTGTTTTATTTACCTCAAAGAAGTTGCTGGGCTGGGTAGGAAACGGTAAATTCTGTACTGCTACATTTAGGAAAGTGTGAAAACAAGAGGTGGAATATTGTAGCACATGTTATGGGAGAAGAGTGCAGTTAGGGAACAACGTTCCTTAAATATGGTATTGTAAAATATGGAGTTATGTTCTAGATCAGGACTGTCAGTCATCTATGCAAAGTTACTTAAGAATTGTGATCTCTCAAGTGCTATTAACACACTTTCCTTATTAAATAGTATCAAATTGTGAATACCTGCTTAGTAACCACAGCCTTCCAGAACATAATTGATGCAACAACAATAAGTCTGAATGGAATTTCTATGAAGAATGATTTCTTACCTACACGGCCATAGAAGTTTTATTCAATGGGATTTACCCCATTGAATGAGCAGTTCCTATTTGTGAGTTACAGAGATTGGAACTTAGGTGAGAAGCCTACTCAAATATTTTGAAAAAAAGAGATTTTTCTCTAAGTGTGTTGCTGAGCATTGAAAAAGGCAATAAACTAAAAACTCCAGAGAGGAATAAAAAAAGATAGGCTATCTAAGGAAATAATAGGTACCATTTCAGCCTAGACAGTAATAGGTAAGGGGATCTCTTTTCCTTACTACTTTTTCTCATCTATTATAGCAGATTTTTATGTTTGTATGAAAAGCATTATGAAATGTCTTTATCCTCTGACCACACAGTCTATCTTCCCTATGCATACTGCCCATCCACATCCAGGTTCAAACTATGAGCACTTTGTTTCCAGCGAAGCACTGGAAGGGAACAGTGTAAGGGATATTTGAAGTAGAAACAAAGACATTGTCAGCACCTTTTCCTTTCTCCAGCTGAGCAGTCCTTATCCACCTGTTTAATATAGGAGTTGTAGAAGTGGCAAGGAGGAAATTTATCTATATCAAGGAAATACTGACTTCACATACTTGTAGTTATACAGGTAATGTATGTTCTGTACATGACACTTTTATTATGATAGCAACTGGAGGAATATTGAGGAAAATGCACTGTTCTTATTTTACTTATTTGCAGCAGAATTTACTCCAACAACACCAACGAGAAACTTTTATAAGATCTTAATGAGGCATTATCAAGTATGCGTATCTTTTAGAGTTGAAAGCATTGCTCACCCTTTCATATTGAAATTTGGAAGGTTACTTTTCTTATTTCTTAGTGAAGGTTGAAACCGAGGCAGTTTTCTCACTGAAATAGCAGGTTGTCCATTTTGCATGTTGTCACCTATGTGATTGCCATCCACTGAAACTCATTTGCTTTTGTAGACTTTGGTCTATGTTACAACTTGCAATTAGTTTTTGTTTTGTGAGGGGTGAATGTTTTCATGTCTGTGTTAATAGCTAATGAGGAAAATTGTGCTTATTAAAACGAGAAACTATTTCAAACATTTATATAAGTATCAGAACTCATAAATTGACTGGAATCTCTGTCCGCCTAAGACTTATTTTGTGGATACAGAGTCCAACTGGAGTAGTAACCATCTTCCAGAGATGCTTATAGATTCTGAAAGATAATTAAATGTTATCAAAAAATGAGGATTGCTCCCACGCTGACTGTGTTTACAGCAGCTAGAAATCATCTCATACTTTACTATAATGATACATGTGGGTACGTTCAGTGCTATGAAGATTGAAGCCTTATGTTTTTTTTTGCACAAGAGTGGAAGCTGAATAATAGTAATTTTAGCAGAATATAGATATTATCAGATAATTCTGATATGTAATATTTATAAATGAGAGGAGGCTGAGGCCTGTAAAAATATGTGATTTATAAATACACTGATTAGTGAGTTCTGATATGCTTTTCTTTTTGTACAAGAATTACAAGTTGTCTCTTGAAAGATTTTCAGTGCATTACAGACTGTGAATTAATTTTACATAAACTTAGCAGTCTGTTAATTTTGATTGATAATAATTTGTCAGACATTCTTTCCAATAATGCAGTGAATGTTATTTTGTGTGTACTAGATGATATTGGTAAGTGCAGAATGTGTTCCTTATTGAAATAAACCTTAAGTAGATTGCTATTCAAGGAACAGTCTCTGTACTCTCAATTTTTTTTTCACTTAAGTTCTTTGTTTTGTATGAGTGTAAGCAGTTTGTCAGCTAAACATGATAAATTTTTTGAAACAACTCTTGGAATGTTATATGCAGAGGACCTGATTTGAATCTTACTTAGGTAATGCATAAAATGATATTACTTTCTCTTTCCCTAGTAGAGTTCTTACAGTCATATGAAGCTTTTAGTTTTATTATTACTATTCATGATTAAAATGAAGGAAACAGTTGAATTAGGATTAGATTAGAGTTTTCAGTATTCTGTAGTGAACAAACTAGCTGATGTATGACAGGACTTGTCACCTAATGTTTTTATCATTTCTTGTGCAGATTTCCAGTTCTGTAAGGCAGATTTGTGTGCACCTTGCAACCTGATAGATGGATTTTTGTCTGAATTTCTAAAAATGAAGTTAATTATCTTTAAAAAATTCCTGAAAACCTGAAATGGTAAACAACTAGAAAAGCCTAAAAAGGATTCAAATAAGTACTACCATTCTCGGTTTAAATTTGAGAAATCCTAGCTGTTGTGGAGTATTTTTATTTGAAAGGCTGAATGTATTCCTTGTGGGGTCACTTGAGCTTGTTTGGTGATGGGCCACAGTCCCTGGGGAAGTTATGCCTGCTCCTGTCCATGGGCCATGGTTTCTGTCAAGAGAGTGCTTCAGTGTGGGCTCTGCTTTCAGGCTTTCAGGGGAACTTCCCCTCTTTCTCTATCTTTGGGATTCAAAGAGCTGTTTCTCAAAATGATTTTGCTGTGAAGTTGGTTGGAAGCAGCCATGTCCAGCACAAGGCAGTCTATGGTCTCTTCTCACAATCATCTTGAAGATCCCTGCTACCAAATCCATGCCAAGAACATCTAATACTGAATGTATACATCGTGGTAACATCTGTCCTTAAGGGAGAGAAAGATTTTCTGAATATAAATGTTTAATCACTCAGTGGATGTGGTGATGGTGCATTTGAGAGGTTTCAAGAGTAGAGGAACAAGATTAGCAAGATTATAAAGAAATATTATATGTGCCTAGGAACAGCAAGTGTGCTACTCCTTAAAATTATATTCAATATTTTGACATTACACTATGAATATTCATGGGTTTTGTCATTTTGTCTGTTCTAGGGAGTATGACTTCTGCAACGTCACCTATCATTCTGAAATGGGACCCCAAAAGTTTGGAAATCAGGACTCTCACAGTAGAGAGGCTACTGGAGCCACTCGTTACCCAGGTGAGTGTCTTGTATTTCTTTTGCTTCTTCCTCTAGCATGGTGATGTATTTACTCATTATGTGTAATTATCTTAATAATAGTAGATAGAAAATTATTTTGTTTGTGATCTCTAGAGGAAAGCTCTGTTCAAATGTGTTCAGAAGTTCTAGTTCTAAATAATTTATATTGTGAAGATATGAGTGTTAATACAGTCACAACAACTGTTTAGCTATGCTTGACTTTCAACAGCTGATAAGAAATTTATGAATCAAGTCGATTTAAGCTAGGGCTCTGTCTGATCTCACGTCCTTGGTTTATTGAGTTGCAATGGGACACAAGTTCACAATGAAAATAAAAACAACCAAATTTTCAAACTTTTTTTTTCCTTCATGGACTAAAATGATATGATGAAAATCATGCTAGGTAATGTATATAATGTATATTAAGGTTGGAAAAGACCTTCAGATTATCTAGTCCAACCATTCACCTACCACCAATTTTGCCCGTTGTACCTCGTCCCTCAGTGCCACATCTCCATGGTTTTTGAATGCCTCCAGGGCTGGTGACTCCCTCACCTTCTTGGGCAGCCTGATTCAATGCCTGACCACTCATTCAGGTAATTTTTTCCTAATATCCAAGCTGAACCTCCCCTGGCTCAATTCAAGACCATTCTCTCTAATCCTATCAAACTTATTCACATTCATTAGTGATACACAGTTTTTAACAAGATAGATGACATTTTATACAATCTAAGAACATCTTTATATATCTGTGCATGTCTGTGCAAGTTTCCTGTACTTGTGCAGATTTAAATATGCCATCGATGTATGGACAGAGTCAGAAGTAATGTGGTCTGGAGAAACATGGCAGTAGATACCAACCTTATGTCATCACTATGGCAATTTGCTGGGACTGTTGTCTGGTGCATTTCTTTTCCTGTACTGCTGTTTGTAATAGGCAGCTGATTATATAACTATCTTAGTAAGCATTAAGATGAGTAGCCCCATTATTTGAAATACACAAATCATTTTTCTCCTAGTAATGCTAACTCTGTTAAAAATGAAGAATTCAGTGCCATCTGTCCAACCACCTGCTACTAAGAGTTTTTTCATAGAGGTTGTGGATCTCAAAATTGATCTTGTGGGTAGAAATTTAGACCTTATTTGAGAGTGAGACTAGAATTCATGATGGTTTTGTTTTCAGAATAAAACTGGTATTAAATAGAAAACCCTACTAATTTAATTCTCTAAAAATGGTATCAATGTGTACTCCTTAGAAGTATTCACCTTCTGAAGAAGTTAATCCTATTCTTCTACAAAATATTACAGAATTATTCTGGACATGTCTGTAGAACTACACACAACTTTACAGTCTCAAAGGCAAAGAAATAAATATTTGCTTTCCTTCATCTGTTGGTGAAGTGATAATTACTTTCATTTTAAACCTTCATAATTTTGTTGTTGATATGGAGGATGAGCTAAATCTGAAGTCATTGCAGTGTGAACTGAAAACCAGGTTAGAGGAGGTCACTGTTAGTCTTGTCCACCTGCTGGCATGGGAAGTGAGGCTGCTGTGGCACCACGGTGTGTTGTGCAAAGAAACAAGCTACCGAGTCTAATGTGAGTAACACTGCACAGAAAAGAGAATGCAATAGCCAAAGCTCCATTGTAATTTTTCAGTTGTTGAAGTTACCTGAGTTAAGTTTTGTTTAACTAGATTTTAATGTTGATAGTGTTCCTCAACAGATGTAAACTCAGGAATGTGATGCGAATTTCTTCAGTTAAGGTTCCCAAGATCCTTACAATTATATATTTCACTTTATTTACTGTTTCAGCAGTATGCCAGTGAGGCTAGAGGAAATAATATGCAGTCAAGACGTACAGGAGCAATTTCTGCTTATTTTTTTATTCAAAGTTTCTGAATTTTTCCATTCTGACTTCTTCCTTTCATAGGCTTCTAGATAGTATCAACATATGAACAGCCTTTTTGAACATGATTCATTTCTTGTTCTAGAGAAATAACTGCTTTTACCTATTCTCCTCTAGTTTGAATCCAGAACAGTATGTTTGACAAAAGCTTGCTTAGTGAGCTGCATAAATACAGTCTTGAAAGCTTCCAGTGAGAAAAAATGTGCTGTCTTCAGAATGTGTTTCTGTTGCATTTTTAGCTTAAGTTATTCAGTTGCTCTGTTTTTCTCAGACAAATTGACAACCATCCCAGCTTGAGGGATTTTTTTTTTCTTCTTAAAACTAAGTAAACAGACTGGTGAAGTAAGAATAGTATCTTGTTTATCTTTGTTTGGTCTTAAATTGCAGTCTGCTTATGCTGTGACTAGCTTCACAAGAACTGCACATATGTTCCAGGTGCAATGGCTTCAATCTCCTTAAAAAACCTATTTTGGCAAATAAATATTTGATATCTGTTCCATCTGAACTCATAACTGCAATGTTGATTCTTAAGAGCTTCTTAACACACAGATCTTAGGGATGTGATGTTGTTATTAAAAATAGTTTCTGGATAGAAAATGGAGACGTAATGGACCCAAACTACTAATGAACTGGACTGCATATGCTCTGAGCACTCTGATCTGACATCGATCAGCAGTTTAAAGTAAACAACATCCTATGATCCTGTACAGCTAAAATTTGTCTGATTTATTTTCAATTTTATTTTTAGCATCATCAAGAGAAATCCTTTCATTTTGGCACCTAGATCCTTTTGTTAACCGAACTTCATGTGGTTTTGGAGTGTGCTTGAAAAAACTGGGAGAAGAAGGCACTAGCCTTTAGGCTCTAAAGATGCTAGGCAAGCCTTTTTGTTCTGTTTAAGGGGTGTGTGTGTGTGTGTAGAAAGATTAAGGCTCTAACTTCATTGAATATATAGGCCCACAAATGAGTGACAGATTTTTAGCTGGTGGAAGATTCAGTTGATTTCTACTGAAATTCTAGGAAGTAATGCAGGAATGTGATCTGGATTTGAGAAGAGAACATGGTAGCAAGTCTAGACAATGGTGCAGTGTAACTTGAATTTTAGATAAGTTCGTTAGTGTTCCAAATGAGGAAAATATGGATAACCTATGAATTGATTTAGAAGAAATTATAAGAAAAGAAAAGTTGTCTGAGCTGGAGGCAGAAAAAATCCATTAACCAATCATGAGAACACATTAGAAATGACAGAATTGCATTTATTCTTAGGCAGCCCTGAACTAGCAAACTAATTAAAACTTTCTCTGGCTGTCACAGGACTAACAGTAGTGGAACTTGCTGGAGCACCCATTTACCCAGTCATTGTCTAATGGATATTCTCTGCCACGTGTCTTGTTTTCACATCAGTGTTAGTGAGAGTTATTAAAATGACTCAAAGAATTATTAGAATTTCTATTCTCAATTTGGCTGAAGTTAATAACTGAAATGCACTTCTGTTCTCTGGCTTTGATTTCACAAACAGTTACAAATATAAGGTAATTTTTTTCTGAATTTATAACTTTATGTTATTTGCATCTCACCTTATTGTTTTTAATTCTATGGGTTATTTTCATTTAGAATGAAATATGCAGTATATATCCTTAATTGTTGGTGCCTCTTATTCTCAGTTTCATGCTAGTAAACAAAATGAATGGCAGTTTTATCTGTCAGACTGTGGATGGTTTTTTTAAGAAATAATTAAATTTTTATGAAGGGCTTAAGTGCTCATACCTGGTATTTTATGTGTAGCTCAGAAATAGTGCTTGTGCAGATGGTCCATAATGCCTATTGCTTTAATTTTTTTGTTTCTGGGGGTTTTGCATAATTATTAAATAGACATATGAATTTAATACAAGAGATAATATAAATTGTTAACAATTTTTTTTGTTTGTTTGGAAAAAGATCAAGAATATTCTTATGCAAATGTAATAAAATGAGAATAGGATTTATGTACAATCTTTGACAATAAGGTGTGTTTTGCTTGTTGATGAAACTTCAAAGTGCTAGTGTTGAACTGTGGTTCTTTTTGGGTAGTTTTTCACAGTGATTTTGAATAGCCTGGCTGTCCTACAAGTGTACGTTTATTATCAGAGCCATGCAGATGTTGTACAATTCATGTTTTTTCAGTTTTTGGAGTATTAAGCATTAGTTCAGAATTGTGACATTAATGCAAACAATGAGGATTCCTCCTGTAGTTTTTTTCATGTCCGATTACATTTTCCTCTGATATGACATATTTTTGGTCTTTTAGTTTTGCTCTGAAGAGACAATTCTGTATTTCTATTCATGATTTCTTTTTTTGTATTTTTTTCCTGCAGAAATTTGGGGCCAGTTATAATAACTGAAACAGTAACACGTTTTATTGCAGGTGGATGTTGTTTTTTTTTCCTTGTATATGGTATCAATCAATAAAATGAAATAACCTACTTATAAATGTCATAAGATAAAATTCCAAATGCTTTCAATTAGTAGAACTTATTTAGGAAGACCGCAGAGAATTTGTGCCTAATCTAATCCTTTATGCAGTATATTTTGAAGGTGAACTGATTGCCATGAGTAACATGTTTCTAACCCTTCAGTTCATTCAGATTCTATTTGTATTTGGTGAGCCTGGAATTCATTGCATTTGAACCATGAACTTGGTGCACTAATTAATCTCCACAGGAAATATATTATTGATAGCTATCATCAAGGAGATGCCTCTGAGCCACAGCACTGCACGTGCACCCATTCAGCACAAGTTTAGTGAATATATATACATGTTTAAAACAGTTTCCAGAAGTACAGTCAGAGATGATGGAGCACTGTATGGCTAAAGCACTCCTTTCACTTCTGTTAATATCTGTACTGCATTTTTGTGCAATTTCTCTATTTGATAGCTAGTTTCATCTGAAACCATCTTCAGGATAGACTCATGAACCTATGAAGGCTCATTTTTTTTTTATCATTGGAGCTCAATTTAATATTATTTCTATTTGAGAAACACTAATTTTCCAAATTGCAAAGTTATTTTCCATGAAAGCTCTATTTCTGTTGATTCCTGCTGGTTTGGGGAGTGGAGGGTGTTGAGCTGCTCCAATGTGGGCTCATTATGCACCCAGTAGTACCAGGGCAGTGATGTTTCATCCTCTCAGAAATTGAGTTTGTAATTTTTCTTTTCTAACTGAACATGAACTTTAAGTCATAGTTAAAATGATTTTCTTTGTTCAGAAGTTGCAGAATTTGCCTCACCTTGAGACATTATTATATTCAACATTTATAGTACCACGTGAACTGAAAGTTATCAGATATCTATTTATTTCAGGCTGCTTTTTATTCTATTTCATTCTGCAAGAAGTGGCTGCTGAGGACAGTCCATCACAGTTTCTTCTTTGTCATCAGATTTACTGACATCTGTGCCTTTCTCTGAACCCTAGTTGGGATATTCTTGGTACTTCTCAGTTTTTGTGCTGACTGAAAGAGCATCTCACTGGATTTTCTTTTCTATTTTTATTATCCCTGACTGGAAAATGGTGAACTATTTATAGTATGCAGTGTCCTGCAAGATCTGGACCTTTTCAGTCTGTTTGCCTTCACAGAATCAGAGAATATTGAAAGGGACCCACAAGGACCATTAAGTCCAACTCCTGTCTCCACACAGCAGCACCCCAGACTCTATGTGTGAGAGCATTGTCTCAATGCTCTTTGAGCTCCAGCAGCTCAGGGCTGTGCACGCTGCCCTGGGCAGCCTGTTCTGTGCCCATTGCCCTCTGGTATAGACCCTCTCCCTAAACCCCCACCTGCCCCTTCCCTGATGCAGCTCCAGGCTGTTCCCTTGGGCCCTGTTACAGAGCTCATGACTCCCTGTGAGGAGCTGCAGGCTGCCATCCTCACACCTCTTGCCCTCCAGACCCATCACCGTCTTTGTATCCCACCTTCAGTCAATCTCTGAAAGTTTTGTGATCTCTTACATTTAAATTATTCGCTGTTTAAGGGTATTTGTGTAGTATCTGGGCTTGTGTCTTGATTGAAAAGAAAATCATATTAAAAACACAACAACAAAACAGCAACAAAAGAAACTGAGTGTTAAGCTGGAATAAACACCAGGAAGTTTTACCAATATTTCTGATTGCTGCTCCGTTGCATCAATTGTAGTGGGGTAACTGGGGGAGAAGGGAACTTAGATGAATCTTGTATTGAGTGTTCAGAAGGCAAGAATTAGTGCAAAGAGTTGCATAGCTAAAAGCTGGGAAAGTCCCTGAAATATCCTTCATCTTTCCTGCTGAAACTGCAGCATGGGATTTTGGAGCTTGTCCGTCTTCTCTCCAGTTTGGGTTTCCTAATTACCATCTTCCTTGCAAACGTTTCATGGAATAGTCTTCAGAAAATGGCATTCCTTCCAGGAATTTCCAGATGCTAAGCCATAAGCAAGGTTCTCAAAGTAATTTGAATAGTTTTTGTAGTATCTTTCTTCTACTTCTGTCCTTGAAGCAAGATGCAGCTCAGCAAAGTTGAGCCTTTTTTCTGTCCTCAAAAGTCCAACTCAGCTGGTTCTTAATAATCCTGCTAGTTTACATGGTGTAGAGTAAATAACTCCTAATGACGATACTCCACCAGGGAATAGTATAGAAGATGGTATATTTTAAGTAGTTCTATACAAACAGTTATACAGGTAATACAAAAGAGAAGATGGCTCACCTTTAAGATGACAAGGCTCGCAGAGGACTCCACATGGGAGGGATCTCCAAGAAGAGATCCTTCCCTGGTGGTGGTCAGCCCTTAAATGGGGTTTGAGAGAGGAGGAACTAGGCTCCACCCCTTCCACCTACACAGGTATATCACCTTCACCTGTGCCCCCATGGCTGACTTGGTGCTCACCTCAGGTGACCAATCAGTGGTTCAGGCCGTGATTCAGCAGTTCCCATACACTCCACCCCTTCACGACATGAACCACTGATCAAGTAACCATAAGGTGAGTTCCCCTTGATACAGAGACCCAATACATCGCGACGCTTACATAATTGCCCGTCGCAACGCATGCTGATGTAATCTGATATGAGTGATGATCGGCGCATCTGTCGAACTCTTCTTTGGGCCAGTGCTCGGTGGTATCTACTGGAAGCATGTAATCATACAGTGCAGGTCCATCTTACGTGTCATCAGTCCCGGTTAGACCATCACCAGATGCTTCACATGGTCTTATAACAACTCTGGAACACTGCAGTATTGTTTTGATTCCTTCTGGTGATTCATAGACTTATGGGGAGTAATACAAGTGTTTTAGAGGTACCAAGAGGGGAAGATCCGCTTTCCAGGGCAAGATACAGGCCGTATTCCTGTCTTGGGTTAACACTTCAGCTTGTACAGGGGCACGCCCTGGTCGCCTGTACCAAACCCTTTGACCCGATGTCTGTGGCTGTACGACTATATCAGGCACCAAAGGGGGTGTCCTGATCTGCCACAGAGACATGATAGGGGTCCCCTTAGCAATGAAGACTGGAGTGTTAACCATTATTTCAGTAGGCCATGTACCTATAACCGGAGGAGCTACCGAACCCCCCACCTCCAATAATCTCCCCCAAGGTGCAAGTAGGCCGCACCATCGTGGTCCTACCTGCACCTTCCAGGGCCATTTTATTCTATTGGTACCTGGTTCTAGGTCCTCAGGGGCAGGGAGCAGAAGGTTGTTCTCATTGCCAATCTGAGGTTTCACTTCATTATCGGTGCCCGTAATTTGGATCCTAAGTGGGGAGGCCCATATTGTTTGTAACATTTTCAAGGCACTGGGTCTGCCATCTCTAGGTCTTTCATTCAGGTCCCGCAGGGTCTCATGGAGTCTCTTTGTCCACCCCTGCAGGGACTGAGAGTCTGTCTTCAGGGCAGCCTTGAGAATACCATTGTAACGTTCGATAAGGCCTGCCCCCGTTGGATTATATGGCAGGTGGAATCGCCACTCAATATTATTTTCTTCTGCCCAGCGTTGTATCACTGCACCCGTGAAATGACTTCCTTGGTCACTCTCGATGACTTGCGGTGTCCCGTAGGCAGCCATCAACCTTGTGAGTGCCTTTATAGTGTATGCCTGGTTGGCTTTTGGTACTGGATAGGCCTGCATTAGCCCACTCGCGGTGTCGACACAGGTTAGGGCATATCTCGCCCCCTCAGACCGAGGGAGAGGCCCAATATAATCAACCTGCCACCTCTGTAGAGGATTGTGTCCTCTAGCAAGATGGGCTGTAGTTTCAGGCAACGACCTCGGTCTTATCTTAGAGCAGGCGTCACAGTCTCGGCATGCTTGAGCGATGTCCGATAGTTGTACGGGCAGTCCCCACGCTTTAGCGGCTGCCCACATGGTCTTCTGCCCAGCATGCCGCAGCTTTTGATGTAGCCAGTAAGCGATATTCTCAGATGGAGAGTTCTCAACCCATCTAACTCGGGCCAGTGTGTCGGCTTCATCATTTCCTGGTGACTGTAGGGGTTGATGACCAGAAACATGGTAGACACACACAGTTCTGTGTTTGACTGTATTCCATATGTCTAACCACATATCTTTGCCCCAGATCGGTCGGGAGTGGATAGTCCAATCCTGGGTGGCCCACTGTGCGATCCAAAGAGTGAGCCCCCGATACACAGCCCAACTATCTGTGCAAATATTCAGGATACCATCACCAGGTTCTTTGGTTATAACCATCCACACCGCCCGCAGCTCTGCCCACTGGCTGCTTTGACCATCCCCCTCTTCGAACCAGATTGTGTCTGTGGCAGGATGGTACGCTACTGCTCTCCACTTACTTGGGTTGCCCTTGCTGGACCCATCCGTGTACCAGGCATCTTCAGGAATAGGATATTTTCCTTCCTGGACGGGACTCTTCTGTGGTGGAGCAACCGAAGTTTGTTTTGGTGCATCACTATGATACGTTACTGGGCCAAGAATCTTCTGAAGCTCTTCTTTCAACGGTGAGGAAGATAGACTACTCCTCTGACTGAGATAGGCAACCCATCGTGCCACCGTCTGCGCCTGGGCCACCCCCGTCTTAGGAAGGTGGGTCAGATCTCTTACCCACCCCTGGATTGGCAATGTAGTCTTGACTATAACTTCGGCCGTTTGGGTTATTGGCTCTACCGCTTGTAATGCAGAATAGGCAGCCAATAACTGTTTTTCAATCATACTATATCTTTCCTCTGCTCCATGCCACACCTGAGACCAAAATCCAATGGGGGTCCGAACAGAACTCTGACGTTGCCACAGGCCCCAGCCAAAGCCATCTTGAGTTACGTGAACATCTAGCTCAGCTGGAAGGGTAGGATCAAATATACCCAGTGCCTGGGCTTGTTTAACCGCCTGTTTCGCCTGTTGAAAAGCATCCTGTTCTGTTCTCCCCCAGTCCCATAATTGGCCCTTTTTGGTAAGTCTATATAAAGGTCTCAGCAGCTGCGCCAAATGAGGTATAAAGGAACGCCAATATCCCAATATACCCAGGAATTCCTGCAGCTGCTTTGGTGTTGTAGGGACTGGAAATGCCTGAACCTTATCTATGACGGCATCAGGTAATACTTTGGTCTTTCCTGACCAGACTACCCCTAGAAATTTTACGGACAGTCCTGGACCTTGCACTTTTTGAGGATTGATAGCCCATCCTCTTTCACTTAGGTAGGCAGTTAATGAATCTGCTGCCTCCCCTACTGCTTCCAGTGAGTCGGATGTTAACAGGAGGTCATCAATATAGTGGTATAGGTTCACACTGTTTGGTTTCCTCCAATCAGCCAGGTCACGTGCCACCAAATTATGACAGTATGTTGGTGAGTGCACGTACCCCTGTGGCAAGACCTGAAAGGTCCACTGCCTGCCTCCCCACGTAAATGCAAATTGATCTTGTGATTCTTTAGCAATAGGTATGCTAAAAAACGCATTCGCTAAATCCAGGACACAATGGTAGGTTTTAATTTCCCTACTAAGAGTGTCCATTAAGGAGGCAATATTGGGTACGGCCGCATGGATGGGCGGCGTGACCTTATTCAGTTCCCTATAATCCACCGTCATTCTCCATGTTCCATCCGACTTCCGTACTGGCCATATGGGGGAATTATATGGGCTGTGTGCAGGCCTTATAATACCTACTTTCTCTAATTCCTGCACTGTTTTTGATATTTCTTCTTGTCCACCCGGGAGTCTGTACTGTCTTACATTAGTAATCCGGCGTGGTTTTGGCAAACAAATGGGCTCATGTTTCGCATGGCCCCTCAATATTGTCCGTATTGCCCGGATACTAATGTACCTCTGCCGTAGTCTGAACTCTCCCACAGTTGTCTGGAGAGCCAGACCCCATAGAATGTCTATGCCCAAGATATATTCTGGAATTGGGGCAATCGACACCTTATACTCCCGGGGCGGGAGACGCCCAACCCCCAATTTCAGCCACGTCTGGGTGACTGGAATAGTCTGTCCCCCAAACCCACCAATCATCACTCTATTACCCTTAAATTTCGTTGGGTCTCCATATATAATCGATGTTTCTGCGCCAGTATCCACTAGAGCCATCACCTTCTGCACATTTGTCCTGGACCAGAATATTGTTAGTTCTACATAGGGCCTCCGGTCACAGCTAGAGGCCCTATGGGGACCAGAATTTTCCGTTAATCCATGAATTTTGCCAGATCTAAATCTTTTGCCACAGGTGGCTCAGGCACTGTAGCCTGTGACACCTGCGGATATTTTTTCCTTCTGTTCGGTATTATAAAGTCAGCCAAATTCCAGGTTGTTGTTGGTGTTTTTTCTATAATTCGTACTCCCGATTTTCTGGGAGCACTCTGAAATTTCTGATCATTTCTAAGCTGTTTCCACAGCTGTAACAAAACATGGTTGGGTTGCCCATCAATTTTGGTAAATGCAACCCCAGCCCGTATGAGATCATTAAACATAGTCCTCCGGGATACCCGTACGGGGCCTGATCGGGGCATCCGTGGAGCAGGCTTTTTAGTTCTAATAGGGAAGGCCTCAGCATCTTCCACTATACGAACATTACGCCTGGTTCTTACGCGCTCCGTCTCCCCTAAGTCTGCTACTAACTGGGCTGCCTGCTGTACGATGGCTTCTGATGCCACCAATGGATTTAATATGGAAACCAACATCCCATATAGGTGGGAGGGGGCCTGCTGTAGTATTAGATCTCTCATGCCCGCTGTAAATTTTTCCGTATCGGGGCTTTCAAAAGTGTCCGCATACAGAGCCTCCCTCATACCCAGTTCTCTGATATAGGTCTGGAGGTCCTCCATAGAGGACCACAAACCAGTATTAAGAGGGATATCGGTTTTGTTGGGCCATGTCAAGCGGCATGCAGCCATCAACCAATCTATAATAGAATGGTTTTCCTCATTATAATGGACAGCTGCATATAATCTTTGTCTTAATGCCGGGTTTATCGTTATAGATGCTAATTTTGACATTTCTGTTCCATTTACTAAAACACTTTCAGCTCCTGCATCCCATAACCTTAGGAGCCATGATGGTATGCTTTCTCTTGGTTTCTGATGGAACCGTTGTACTAGGTCCATCAACTCATTAGCTGTATACGGACGAGCGGTCACATGGAGGCAGGTTTCTGCAGGGGGCCATTGGTCAGGAGGCACCCCTGCTGGTCTATCCTGTACCTTCTTTGTTTTTTGAGTTATAATAGGCCGAATCTCGAATGGGTCCATCATAGATGGAGTTTCGAGATCTGCCTTAGAGATCTTTTCCCCTGTCATATCAGAGTCTTTTTCCTCTGATTTTGGGGTGTCTTCTACCAATATATTCCTTATTTGTCTTGTGGGGACATTTAGGCCAGGCTTTTTGGTTGTTAACGTACCCAGCTGTTGTTCCAGTTTCTCAATACGGTCTCGTAATAACTGATTTTCAGTCTCCATATTAACATTTGCAACATCTAACTTGAGTATGGCCATTACTAATGGCCAGGCTACTGCAGAGGCAGCTAACCGCCGCTCCTTGGTAACAAGTATGTCTTTATCTAATCCTACAAAGTAGTCAGTCAAATAAGATGGAGAAGGAGCAGCAGTCCCTGGAACCCGCATGGGTCCCCATTTCTCAATAACGGATGCCAATCCATAGTAGGGTGACCCCATGAATCCTGGAATTAGACCAGGGATTGTCTGTTCTAGGGGGGTAACGTTCTCCCCCTTGGCCCATTTAAACATACTCCAAATAAACGACATTATGGATTTAGTTAGAGCTGCCTGGCTCGCCAAATGTAGAGTAAATAACTCCTAATGACGATACTCCACCAGGGAATAGTATAGAAGATGGTATATTTTAAGTAGTTCTATACAAACAGTTATACAGGTAATACAAAAGAGAAGATGGCTCACCTTTAAGATGACAAGGCTCGCAGAGGACTCCACATGGGAGGGATCTCCAAGAAGAGATCCTTCCCTGGTGGTGGTCAGCCCTTAAATGGGGTTTGAGAGAGGAGGAACTAGGCTCCACCCCTTCCACCTACACAGGTATATCACCTTCACCTGTGCCCCCATGGCTGACTTGGTGCTCACCTCAGGTGACCAATCAGTGGTTCAGGCCGTGATTCAGCAGTTCCCATACACATGGTGTCATCACTATAGGAGATCTAAAAGGGGAAGATCTAAAAGTTTTGAGGTAAAGCTGACTTTGGTTGCATATTTGTAAATTCTTAGTTTTTTTGAGAAGCATAATTGTATATATACATAAATTTCTCAAAATATGAGTAACGTGTCACCTCCAAAAGCTTTCTGTCTGAAAATAAATGGTTAGAAATATATTAGCAAACTAGTTGGTTTAGTATCAAAATTAAAGCGTGATCCATTTATCAGCTTATGGATTACATATTTATAGCATTTTGCACTGTCAGTGGACAGGTGGCCTTGTCGTGAAACAAGTAATAGGTTTTTATTTGATAAGCAAAATCTTGTTGGTATTGTTAACTTATGCTTCTAGAAGTATTTAATAGCTTTTTTTCAGCATTAAAACGCTTCAAATTATTATAGTGGTTGTATCAGCAGTTATAACAACTTTTAAATGTGATGTACTTTTAAAATGAAGCTTTGAGTGCTTTTGCAGAGGATTATTTTTGGAAAAAATGTGTTTTTAACATCACTGTGTGTGAGTGAAATGTATTAGAAATAAATATCATCAATCACATGTACTATATGAGCAGTGAGAGTGGCAAAAGATTGCGATCTTTAGATGGATCCAACTGGTGGGTATTGTATAAATTTAGTGAGGCATTATTATTATTATTGTAACAAAATATTAATGAGGTTATTGTTGGAAGGATTCTCCATTCTCAGAAATGATGTTGACAAGCTGGATACAGATCAAGGAAGATTAGGTGAATGTTTCAAGTTTTTTCTTTTAGTGGTACTCTGATTAATGACTTGGAACATATTTCTTTTCTATGTAGGTTTATCAATAAAGAGAAATTGTATTAAATTAACATGCACTATGGATTTTACAGGCTATTTCTGGTAGCATCCAGAGAGTAAATAATATTCTAGAACTAATTTAAACCAAATTCAAATACATGATTCATGCTCTGAAATGAAAATATTCCAATATGAAAATGATATTCAGCAAGAATTCTGAAGTACTGCTGTGAGTAGGCTTTAGAAAGCTAAGAGGCGTTGTGATCTCAAGCACTGTAAGTTTTTGTATGTACGTTTGTGTAGTCTTTGGAGAGATTTGGGTATCCAAGTTTGTAACTCCTTTCTGCTTTGTTCCTGACAGTGATTTAAAAGACTTTTTCACTTCCTTATTTTTCAGTAACTTAATTTGCTGGATGTCATCATCAATCTATAGCAGTTAGACTACAAAATAAGCTTGATTATTAAAAGAATATGCTAATTACAAGACTTTGCTTTGAAGTGCTAATTAACCTAATTATATTGAGATCCATGTTCTGAAAAGCAGTGGCAGTTTTTTTTTCAGTTTCTCTTCAATACGTATATCTGAAGACTGCCTTTACATGAAGTTGAAAGAATTCAGGGCATAAGTGCATTGGTAAGGTATTTTTCTTTCCTGAATTAATTGTTTAGGAATATTGATTCTAATGTGTATACACCTTTATATAGATCCAAATACATATATATTTAGTTATCTTTGATTTTGATTGTAAAATGCAATAGTATGAAGGTAACTGGAGCTGAGCCTTTGGAGTATCTTTAAGGTATCTTTAAGAGAACATAGCTTTTTGGGTTAGAAAATATTGAGGTATGAATTGTGTTTTAGTTCTTTCCATGTGATCAAGGTTTCTCAATTGTGACTCCTGTTAGTAAACTGATTTTAGTATCCCTTCCTACAACCTCATCAATAGGTAGTGTTCTTGAATACTGTGTACCTGAGCAGCAAATGCTCATGCTTTAAGGAAATAACTTCTTCAAGTAGCATGCAACTCTTTAAGAGTGGAAGCCCCAGCTCTCAGCCTCTCCTCACAGAAGAACTACTCCAGTCCTTAAATTATTTTGGTGATTTTATAATGGACTCTTTCCAGTAAGTTGAGTTCTGTGTTGTACCAGGGTCCCCAGGACTTGCATGCAGTACTCCAGCTGTGACCTGCAGTAAAAAAAAGTCTAACATCAGATATATAATGGTATGCTGACCATTTAGGTTGTAAAGCTGCAAGCTAAATCTGTGTTGGTGAGCACTGTGTTATTAGACACGTGCGTTTAGACAATTTTTGCCACATTTAAAGATGGCAGTACACTTTCACTGAAGAGCAGACTTGTTTTTCCTCTCCTTGTTCTCAAATCTTACCTCCTTCTACAAATGGTTAAAATGTAAGTTTTCAAAGAAGGATTTTGGAGAAATAAGATTTGTAATTAGAATCAATTTTCCTTTGTTTGTTTCATGTTGCTCCATAGTAACTGAAATGTGTCTGCTTATGCTAGTATTAAGTTCTTTTGTTGAAAGGTATGAATACAGAAGCATAATGAGTCTAATGTACTGAACTGTTACAGACTATTGAGTTGTTTCTAGGGGATACATATTAACCTATTCAATTTTTCCCAGCAAATTACATGCATCTACATGGCGTACTGGAGAACAATTAAGTTTTTATTACTCTGCTTGAAATATTTTAATTAAACATATTATTTTGTAAGTTTATTCTAATACAGGTGCAAAATAGGGAGAGCTTACACCTCTTCGTTTTTGAAGGGGATGATAGAATGGCTTGGGTAGGGAGGGACCTCAAAGATCATCTAGTTCCAACCAAGGGATGAGGTTGTTTATTTTCTCAATCCACTGGCAGATAGTTTTTGTTTCTGTGAAAAAGGGATTGGATTAAAAAACTTAAGGAAAATGCATTCATGAGGCACAATGTGTATTTATCTCTCTCTTTCTTCCCCGTCTTATACTTAGGCCATACTCTTTAAATCCACTTCCTTCATTCTGTCATGCAAGGTCTCTGAATGTTTCCGTGAACCTGATATATTCATACTTGTATTTTCTTTTGGAGCCATATGTACTTTTAACACATGTGCAATATGATCTCATTTGTTATTGGAATGTCGTGGATTTAAGAAGTTTGTGGCAGTATTTTCATCCTTTATAAAAGGGGAAATGGGCTATATTTGAGAAATTTCTGCCTGACATAATGGAAGCACTTGTTAGAGTAACTGAAAACATGCAGCTATATTCTTGCCGTAGGACTGATTGCCATCAGTTGTTTCATTTTATAGAGGTCCATGCCAGGTAAAATAAGCTTTCTTGTAAGCAACTTACATGAAGAACATATTCCCTGTTCATTAGACACCTGTGTGTGTGACACTGAATAAAACAGAGTTTTAACTTGCTTGTTCAAGGTAAGCCATCGTTGTCATCTATTTCTAACCAGGAATTAATGCACTTTATGGACATGCCAGTTCATCAGGAGCATATGTTTAATGACCGTATTTGTAATATCAAGACTTGAGGACTGATAATGTAGTTGAATACACATTTAGACACAGAACGAGAAATGTCAGGCTCTAAGCTGCATCTAGCTGTTCCTTCCCAGTGTCGCAGACACATATGGAAGGAGAAGTTTCTCTTACCTTGCTGGTAAAAAGGAATTGGTTGTTCTTTTTTAGATAATTTTTCATTGGTTATTACCTCATTTGAGTTTATGTCTCTTTGACTATTAGAGGCTTTGCTGTGTTTCCTGCTTGGTTGCCTTTCTGGTTTTCTTGGGTTCATTCCTTTGCAGTGAAACCAGATAGAAAGCTGCAGTGCTGTGTCATTGAGGGTGAAGTGTTGACCTCCTTTTCTCAGTCAGTATAAAACTTAGGAATCCTCAGCACTCTATCACCTGCACTTTATCATCATTCCTTAGCCATCGTTTTGTCTATCACTTAAAACTGAAAAAAAGGATATGACCAGACTTGTTTTTGTTATGCATACCTGGTAACATAACAGATCTACATTTTTTTTTGTTATTATACTCTATTATGTAATTACATTATTCAAAATTATTTGGACAGAAAAATTAGTTGTACATACTGCCATCAAAGCTTGTCAACTGTCATAGAAACATGCCAGTGATACACTATGCAAAATGAACTGATGCAACTCCAAAGTTATTTTGTTTTCTCTTAGAGTTCGTGTTGTGCTTCCCTTCATTTCTGTTTTAGTTTGCTTGAGATATTATGTAGGAAGTAGCAGGAGGTATTGAGGAAAAGAATGTAGGGGCTTGTCTGTGATGCTAACCAAATGGCTGCAAAGGTATTAATCCTTATGGTCTTGAAGCATCTTCAAGAACTGACTTTCTTCTTGTAGTACACAAACTGCAAGAGGATTGGAAATTACCACCTGCCTCATTCTGGAGCTTTTGCGAGTGTTTAAATTTACTGAACAAAAGTTACTAAGCACTTGGAAAAGGAAGGTTGAAATTTTGAGCTCAGTGGAGTAGTCACTGCATGATATTTTTTACATCTTTAAACAGAGCTCAGTACTGCATGTGTTCTTCACACTTCTCAGACTTTTTCATTGAACTATGAATGTTCAAGAGCCAAATTGGTATAATCAAGTTGTACAATCATGTTCTCTGTTCGAGTGATTGGCCCTGTAGTTTTCTCTTCATACTTCAAAGAATGTCCTCAATTAACCGTAGGAATTCAGCTCTTTCTATTTTTTTTTCTTTTGTTTTGTTTCTTGCTTTTCCAATTGCTTGGTTTTACAACCCAGCAATAGACCTATGGGCTGGATGAGCCAGCAAGGATGCTAAACATGCACAGGTCATTTATTTCACATCTCTTGTGGAAATGAGCTAGAAAGCCTGGAGCTCTAAAAGAATTGTGTCAGAAACTAAGTTGAAGTAAAGTTGGTGTGTTTCTTCTCATCAACAACAATCACAGTCACACAGTAGTTGAGATTGGAAGGGATATCTAGGGATTATCAAATCTTTCCCAGGCAGGAGTACCCAGATCTGATTCCCAGGCCTGTGTCCAGGTGCCTTTCAGCTATCCCAAGGGAGAGGGGACCCCTCAGCTCTCTGATCTCTGTGCTGGTGCTTTGGCACCTGCCCAACACTGCAGCTCTGCCTGATGGGCAGGGGGAGCTCTTGGCCCCCAGGTTTTGCCCACTGCTTCTTGGCCTGGCCCTGGGCTCTGCTGAGCTGAGCCCAGCTCTGTCTCCTTGCACCTCCCTGCAGGGATTTATGGCCATGAGTGGGTTTCACCTGAGCCTTCCCTGGTCCGTGCTGAGCAGCCTCTCCCCACAGCAGAGCTGTTCAAGGCTCTGCAGAATCACAATTGCTCTGTGCCAGGCTCTCCGCAGTATTTTCAGATCTTTATGATACTTCAGAGTGCAGGTGTTCTTAATGCTGCTTGGCATTGAAATGGGGAGCATCCCACAGAGCTCTTCTGTCCATAGCCATTCCTCCAAGTCTGGTGTGAAATGATAAAATCATAGAATCCTTAGAGTTGGAAGGGACCCTTAAAGGTCATTTAGTCCAACTGCCCTGCAATGAACAGATAAGCAAAGCTGACATTGTTTCTGGGGATGTAGATATAAGCTACCACAGATTGCAATAGAAGAGCTGCAATTAGATCAACAAATGTCACTGGCAATGCATTTGCAAGCTGACAGAAGTACTAGGAGTAGCCAATAATTTGACGCTTAACTGTCATGGAAATAAGGCCACTATTTTGAGGGACCAAAGTGCAAGTTGCTATACATGGCATTAAGTGTGATGGTCATAACAGTTTATTGTTTTGTGCATCTAAAAATAATTGTTGTAGTAAGATAAATGCTAATACTGTCTTCAGGACTCAACAATCCATTGTTCCAGCAATTCCTTTGTCCCTCTGCTACTTGAGATGGAGGACTTCAATGAGTGCAGCACTTTTCTTAGAAGTACTATTCTCTGGTGCTGTGTCTTTTATTTCTGTATAAAATCTTGCCTGTTGTTAAGTGACCTTTTAATAGGTACATAGCACAGCCACAACCAATTGTGAGCCAGAGAGAACTGTGACTGAGTTCCCAAGGAGACAGAGCAGTATAAGGAGATGAATAGTCAGTGGTCATAGACACAGTGTGCTTTTTTGAGAATCCTAAGAAGAAGTCAGACAAAGTTTTGTTTTTGAGATTTTCTTCGTAAATCTCAATTCTGAAGAAGCATTTGTCTCAATAAAATGTTTCAAAGAAACACCAAAGTATGTCTTAATTTAGAACTGTATGAAACTTTAGTGCTGCTGTGAAGGACAAAACCTTGACCTGAGATGGTTAGCTGACCTACACCTTGGGGCTTTTGGTTGATTTAATAGCAAATGTTAAGGCATGATAAGGAAGTGAATGGATCTTTAGTTAGTGTGACATAGTCCTCTCATCTTGTCCTTCTTGTTTGCCTTCCAACCCTTTACTCTTGCCAATTGCCTGTTTCTGTCTCCAGTCACTTATTCTGTGCCAAAATACCAATAAAACTTATGACCTGAATGTCAAGAAAACATAACTAAATGCATTTGAACTGGGAGAAAAACTACTGAAAATATACAAGCTTTCATTCTTTGTGGAGTGGAAATGTAGCGAGAAAAGCATTTTGTATTTCTGGAAGTGATGATTTTAGAAATTTCAGATTTTAGCTTTCTTTAGTAATTTTATTTAGGATTGTCTTGTTGCTCTTTAATGCCTGTTCTGTGTACTCCTTCAAATGCACCTTTTGGTCAACGAATTTCTAATTACTACATTATCAATTGTATCCTGTGATAATTTCTTCGCTTTTTTCTCCTTCCCTCTCCTTTCTGATGTAGTATCAAGACACTTTAAGTCCTTTTAAATTCAATGCATTTATGAAATTACTGCTTATTTTAAGCCAGAATTTCTTGGGCCTTTTTCTTTTATGTCACACTCTGTGGTGTTCCTTGTTTGTTGTTGTATTTTCTTTTCTGCCTGATGCAAAAGCCCATAGGTTTGTCTTTTAAAGTAGGAACGTCGTGTTCCTTAGGGCTTCCATAATAACCTCTCGTTCCCAAGTACCTTTTTTCTTACTGATAAAGCTTTTGGGCTGGTGTGCTTTTATAACAGAAAAGGTCAGGAATCAGCATGGTTACATGTTCTGGCTCAGAAATTGCTGTTTTAGTGAAAATGTTTTTGATTAACAGGCTGTTTGGGTCTGTTTTAATTAGCTGGTTATATTTTGAGTTTCATAAGACTTATTTAGTAAAATCTTTGGATTTTACTAAACATTCTTTGGAAAATCACTGTCATGTAACAGTTTCTTCTGTCTACCTGTCAGTCTGAACTTCACATTTAATTACTATGTTTTTACTGAAATGGTGGCAAATCCTTAGGAAGCGGATAGTTTTGCTTCTCTGTATGAGTCAACTCACAAATACTAATATGAAGTGCAGCAGTGAGTCAGCTGCTCTTCCAGTGAGTTTTATGACCATCACCAGAAAGCTAAGGATTCAGATAACTTGTTGAGATGACTATATATACGTATGTATAAGATGTTGTTTCTCAAGAGGTTCTCAACCCACCTTATCATCTAGTTTGGATAGTGAAGTGGGTTGAGAACTGGCTGACTGGCAGAGCTGAGAGTTGTGATCGGTGGCGCAGAGTTGAGTTGGAGACCTGTTCTTAGTGGTGTTCCTCAGGGATCAGTGCTGGGTCTGGTCCTGTTCAACATCTTCATCAATGACCTTGACGAGGAGGTAGAGTCCACCCTCAGCAAGTTTGCTGATGATGCAAAGCTGGGAGGAATAGCTGATGTGCTAGAAGGCTGCGTTGCCATCCAAGGAGACCTGGATAGGCTGCAGAGTTGGGCAGAGAGGAACCAGATGAGGTTTAACAGGAGCAAGTGTAAAGTCTTACACCTACAGAGGAATAACTGCACGCACTGGTATAAGTTGGGGGACGAGCTCTGAGGAGAGGGACCTGGGTGACCTGGTGGATGACAGGTTGGCCGTGAGCCAGCAGTGTGCCCTGGGGGCCAAGAAGGCCAGTGGGATCTTGTGGTGCATTAAAAAGAGTATAGGTCAAGGGAGGTGATCCTCCCCCTCTACTCTGCCCCGGTGAGGCCTCACCTGGAGTATTGTGTCCAGCTCTGGGCTCCCTGGTACAAAAAAAAAAAAAAAAAAAAAAAGACAGGGATCTCCTTGAAAGAGTCCAGTGGAGGGCCACAAAGAGATGATAAAGGGTGTGGAAAATCTCCCTTATGAGGAAAAGTTGAGAGACTTGGGTTTGCTCAGCCTTGAGAAAATAAGACTCAGAGGAGATCTGATTCACATCTATAAATATCTAAAGAGCAGGAGGCAAAGGGATGAGGCTGGACTCTTCTCTTCCCCATTTCAAAGGGGAAATGGCCACAAACTGAAGCATAGGAAGTTCTGCACTATTTGTGCATGGGAACTTTTTCACAATGCAGTGATGGAGCACTGGAGCTGCACATAGAGGTGGTGGATCTCCTCTGCAGATGTTCAAGACCTGTCTGGATGCCTACCTGAGCAACCTGGGCTGGGAGCTGCTTTGGCAGGGGGTTGGACTAGATGATCTCTAGAGGTCCGTCCCAACCCCGATAATTCTGTGACTCTGTGTTTCTCCATCACACTACCCACTATTATATGGAACATCATCTTCACTGATGTCCTTGTCACCAGTTGTAGTAGATATGATGTATATTTTGAGTTTATATGATTTGCTATGGGCATATATGATCTGTCACTGTGCACCCTCTAAATGAAATAATACTTCTATCAGCACAGTCTGTGAATTCTCCACAAGAAACTTATTTAGCCAGAAAATGAATGTGCATGCAATTTCACAAAAGTCCAATTCAGAAGCCTATCTTGGGTCACTGTGTTTCTGTTTATGCAGGGTGGAACTAGAAGGAAGATAATTGTTCCATCCAAATGTGTGATACATTGGATCCATTACAGTTCTACTTTCATCCACTGGAACTGTGGGCTACTTGGTATTCATAAACCCCTTATTAACACCTGTAATTACATTTCATACTACTGCATATTTCATATTTCGTCAGGTTATTTAGTTCTGGTCTTAAGTGAAATTAGACACTATATTCTGCAAGTTTTTTTTCCGTGTTAGAAGTTGTATTAAATCGTATTCTTAGCAGATTTTATATTCTAAAATGTGTTCTGTTTAGAGATGTGCACTGTAGCTCACTGTTTATCAGGTATTTCTGTTTGAAAGGTCCACACAAGGAAACATGAGCCAGCTGATTACTTTCATGCTTATAGTAGCAAACCAGACAGCCCATCTGTATGTGCAAGGGTGTGAATATGCAGTATGAGGCAAGTGGGAAAATAAAACAACCACTGGAGAGCAAGATGCTGTCCTAATCTTGCTTTACTTTTCTGAGTATGCATCCAAAACAAAGAAACAACTTAAGACTCATCCTCTCAAAGTAAATTTTTGTATGATACTAACATCCCTGAGTCTCCTGCCTGAGTTGTGTAAAGATGTTAGCATCATTTAGTTCTAGTAAAAATCAAGCCTTCTTTTGCTTTGCTTCCTAAATGGCTAAAGGGAAAAAAATTTCCTAGGTATGGCAGATGAGCTGTCTCCTTCCCTCTTCAAAGAACAAAAAAGAGGAGAAATAAAAAAATAATACTGTGTGTGAAGAATTCTGTAAGTGTTTGAAACTTCTAGAGCTCAAAGGAGATGTTGCTGTTGTTGTTGGGTCTTTTTCGAGGTGCTATGGTGTTTCAGTGATCCTATACCAATGTACTTTGAAGTAACTTTACTGTAAAATGCTGTTATTTGATAGGCTTTTATCTGCATTTGCTTTTTATTCTAGAAAAACATTTATGCCAAAGTTGCTTGCTTAGAATCCATGTTGCATAAGACAATAATGTGTTACACTTGGATATAAGAGAAGTTTCAGTATTCTTTTTTCAACCAGAAACAGCTGCTTGCTAGACTGTTAGAACAAATAGACTGCTGAGACTATGTCAAGATGTACTGTTTAAAGGTAGTTACTCTGGGAGAGCCTCTACTCTGGGTTTACTTACCTTACTCATGACACCAGATTTTTTGTTTACTGCATGGGTGGAAAAGTTAGAAGGGTCCACTGAGCTTTAAGATTGTTTCTGTTTATTGTTCTCTGTGGGATTTCTGCAGTAGAGTGATCAGAAGAGGTGAGGCTGTGTTCAGGAGTATGTCAGAAGTGACAACGTAAACTAAGCCAACTGTAGACTCACAGAATGATTTGGGTTGGAAGAGACCTTAGATCCATCCAGTCCCAACCTCTGCCATGGGCTGGTTGCCCTTCGTCAGATCAGGCTGCCCAGAGCCCCATTCAATCTTCATAAGTTCATAAGTTCATAAGGTTGGAAAGGACCTATAAGATCATCTAGTCCAACCATCCTCCTATCACTATCTCTACCCAACTACTAAATTAATTTAATTTAATTAATCTGCCCCATCCAATCTGGTTTTGAGCATCTTTAGGGATGGGACATCCACGGCTCTTCTGGGTAACCATTCTCACCTTATGGGAAGGCCTTTTCTTCCTCTTATCCCTTTACACTGCATATCAGGAGTGCCAGACATGGAGGCATTTGTCTCTATGGAAAAAAAAAAAAAAAAGCTGTGAGATACTGCCCAAATAATAAATTTTGAGTAATAATTGGTCTAGAAATGGTAGAACCTTTGTTGATAGCCTTTTTCACAAAAATGGAGCACAATACATAAATACAGGAGTGTTAAACTGGAATGAGTGGGAAGCTGTAAATTTGTGCAAATTTATAAATACTTGAAAACAGAGGATTAGTTGTAGATTGTTTCAAGTACTTACTACATATTTCTTTATGAGCTGACAGTATTTCTGTTCTCTACTTTCTAGTTCTAACAAGTTTGTATTGTTAGAAATATTGTGGCTAAGAAGCTATCTTTCTGATTTATAATGTGGTTTCTCATAATTCTATTGCATGACTCTGGGATTTACTACAGGCAATGTGCTGGTTCATCCTTACTTGATTTATGAAAACAATTTAAACTCCTGTTAATCCTACTGCAAGTGGTTGTTTTATCTTTAAGTATATACTTAAGTGCCACCCTGACTACAGATATTTTCTTGATATCTGTTTAGAAGGAAGTGTTCCTTGCAGTTCCCTGTCTTTTTCTAGCTCTTGATGAAAAGCAATTTTGCAAACAAAACTTAGAGCTGCAGAGATAGGGGTGTTTGTTGCCCTACACTGTCACTGCATGAGTAGTGTTTTACACGACTCAGACAGCTGCTCTTAACCCATCTTTGGATTTGTCACTATTGAGTGCAGTGATAGGTCTGGATATATTTATTACTGTTTGTTTAATGTGTGGTGGAGCTGAATGACCCATTTGATTAGCAGTGTTTAAAAAGGTTTTCAGATGGGAGTATGCTTTTTAGTACTCTTGTGGACAATTTTTCAGTGGCAAAAAAGGAAATCAGTAGAAACATGAAGCTTACTTCAAAACCTTTTATGTACCCTGCAACGCACTGACACAGGAGTCATCAGAGCTGTGATAGAGCAAAAATCCTCAAGGACAGCTGCTTCAGTAAGAACCTAATGCATGTAAGGAAAAGCAGATAATTTGCAGTTTGCCAGTAATGTCCAACAGGATGTGGTTATGGGAGGCTGTAGGTTTTGGTGAACACACAGTGATGTTAAGGGTCCCTTCCAGCCCAAACCATTCTACGGATGCCTTCTGCATTTGCAGAGGCTGCCAAGTTAGAGCTGGGGCTGTGAGTGTGTTGGTAGACAGGAGTTAAGAATTAAAACAACCTAGGCAAGTTGCAGATGATAATCCAGAAATATAGAATGTCTTTCATTAGAGGCAATTAAAAAGCTCTGTGCTTGGCCGAGGATAATTAGCTGCATAAATACAGATTAGTGACCTGCCACACTTAAGGAGGTGAGGAATGGCAGTGGATCATAGCTAAGCTTAAGAGTGTCAAGATTTACATAACAGGCACTCTCTAAATTCAGTTATAGAATAGAGCTACAGCTTCCTGAAAAATAACCCTCCAGTGCTTTTCAGTGCTAGGTAAAGCAGGGTGCAATATGATGTCTGGTTTAAGCACCACACTTGAGGGAAGATTAACTGCCACAAGCTGTCTAGATAACAGCAAAAAATGTGATAAGAAGTCTGGAAAGTGGGACCTTCTGTGAAAGAATAGGACAAATTGGAGCTGTTATTGTAAGGAGAGAAGACAGAAGTGGGGTGTAACAGTTCTAAACTACATTAAGAAGGAATGGGGTGATTTCTTGTCTGTAGTGGATAGGATGAGAAATAATGGCCTTAAATTGCAAAGGAAGAGATTCATGTTAGATAGTAGAAAAAGCTCTTTAGTACTAAGGCTAGTGAAGCATGGAAATTGATTTCTCAAGGAAATGATGCAATCCCCTACTATTGAAGGTCTTCAGAGCAATTAGAAAGAGGTTCTCCTGTACTCTTGTGAGGAGCAGCAGAGGTAAAACTGATTCTGTTTTGAGGTGAGATGGCTTGGAAACTCTTGAGGTCCTTTCCATGCATGTATATGGCAGGATGTTTTTTTTTTCTCCTGAATTTCTTTTGTGTTAAGTCTTTGCTTTGTAGACCATCAGTGAGTAGAGTCATTTGTCATGTAAAGCATTGATCACAGCATCTCTTTCACCTCTTCTGTGTAGTGACAGCTTTGTTTATATCCTTGTTCTCTTCACTGTACACACATTAATATTTTCACTATTGAAGTTTATCTACCGTTTAATGATTGAAGGCAGCAAATGTCCTTAGTGCTTCTTTGTGGACTGCTATAGTTTTTTGTTTAATTTCATTAATGTGCTTTAAGCATAGTGTGTCATTTGTTTCTTTTTCACTTTATTAGTATATCAAACGTGATAATTGGCTTTTTTTCTTATAGTTTGGTACCTTTCTTCTTTTTTTCTATGCACATCTTTTGTTATATTTGAAGTCCAAAGGATTTCAATTAAAAATCTGTCACAGGCTCAGGGGGATGTAAGAAAACTAATAGAGATCTCTATTTTAGAGATCCTTTGGCATGTAAGAGCTTGGGTTGGGGAACTCAGCTGTTATGTTTTAATTATTTGTGCTATTGAATTATATTATTGTCAGGTTTCTGAATGATTCTGACTACAATTTGAGTAATTTTCTGGGAAAAAAAGGGATTTGAGGCCGAATATTAATATATTTGTATTACAGAAAGCAGGAAAGGTCACAATGATGTTTTGATCTTTCTCTCACTTCAGTTCTCAAGACGTGTTCCTTGAATATTGCCAGATTCTGCTGTTCTAAGTCAACTGTAACATTTTTATTAAGTGTTTGGATTGGAATCAATATCTGGGTCAAGAATGAACGACCACAAGGTTTGTCCTGTATCAGAGACTGATAGTTAGAATTAACAAGTAATCAGGTTTCTCTGAATATTGTGGAAGTATTTTGACTCTAAAAATTTTGTTCTCTATCAAATACAATCAGGGAATGTGTTTGAGTGTGTGTGTGAGTAGGTTTTCATTTTTTATTATTGTAACTAAGAGCGAAATTTCACATCGGCATTGAGATGTCTTTTTCTGCTAGAAACTTACTTCCACTTAGTCTAGAAGAGCCCAGTATTCTTCATAAGGATGTTCTGGCTTCTTCCCAGGTAGTGCTCAAATTTGAGACTAATAAGCAACCTCATGCTTTCTTCAAAATTGGGGCATTTATCAGCCAGAGATAAATCAGCAGTCCTTCTTCCTTTGGTAACAGGATTTTAAATGGGGACTTTATCGCTGAGTGCAAGCTGTGCCCCCAAGTCATAGTGAGGTGAAGTTGTGATTCATTACCAAACTGCTCAGGCATTAGCACCATATGCCTAATGAATAATGACATCTATTTGGGCTTCAGCATCTTCTGCTGTGGATCAGGGCTCTGCTGTGCCATGTGCTGTACAAGCTCACTACAAAGTGACCATTCATACTTCCAAGAGCTTTTTCTCTCAGTCTGCGCTGCTTTCCTGTTTTGTTAGTTCATTTTACATCTATCTTCTAAATTCAGCCTAGGGAGCTTTTATAAAACTGTTCAGGAATGGATTTTCTGAAACAAAAGGCAAGGCTGCTAAAGCTGTGTGTGTCAGTTTGCAAATAAATTGTAATAAAGGGGGGAGATGTGTCCTTCAAAGCACATCCACACTTAAATAGCAAATATTTTGTTTTCAAAAGGCTAGTAGGTGTGAAATCTTGCCCTGCGCTTTTCTTGTGCCAATAAACATTTTAAAAAAGCACCAATTTTCATTTCATAACAGACTGTATTAAAGAGTCTATAAAAATTACATACTATCTTCTTGAATTTACATTCCAGCCAAAAATATTCAACAAATGCAGAATGGATTTCTATGGTAATTTTTTAAGGTTCTCTAACTCAATATCCTTTCTGTGAGTTCAATTATATTTATAAATTAAAAGTGGTTATTTAAGCCTCTTGGACACCTCACTTCCACCTTCAGTTGGCTATGTATTTAGATTCGGTTATTTAGATTCAGGTTTAGAGGTTGGATGTTGGTGCCAAATACAGGAAATACATAGATCTGTGTGATTTTTCTCTTTGTAGAAGGAAATTTGTCATTTACAGGCATATCCTGCCTCACTTAGAGGCAAAGTTTGTTGTTTGTTTTGTTTTCATGTTTTATCATCCATTTTGATTTGATATTTTTTTTCATTGATCTACATTACAGAATCATAGAATGGCTTGAGGCAGAAGGGACCCCAAGGATCATCAAGTTCCAGCCCCTTTGCCATAGTCAGGGCCACCAACCTCCAGATCTGGCACTAGTCCAGGCTGTCCAGGGCCCCATCCAACCTGGTCCTGAACACCTCCAGGGATGGAGCACCCACAGCCTCTCTGGGCAGCCTGTGCCAGCACCTCACTGCTCTCTGTGAAGAACTTCCCCGACATCCAATCTAAACTTTCTATCCTTGAGCTTAAAACCATTTCCTCTTGTCCTATTACTGTCAGTATTATTTAAATAAATAAATATGAACGCATAAAACTTTCTGTGAATTCCCAAACAAGCCCCCCAGCTGTTAGGAGAGTATATCTGTACTAATAGCTCATACAGTGCTCAGTGGCTTCTAGCTCTTCTGGCAGTCCACTTTTACAGAGAGAATTCACATAATGCTTGGGAATCTCTGGAAGTGAACTTTGGTTGATTTTTTTACCTTAAAAATGAAACCATTCCTTCTGATTGTTTTCTAATTAATCTATTTCCTCATGCTCAGTATTCACAGCCATGGATGAAAATCTTGCAAATTATAAAAAACAATAACAAACCTTGAATATGCGGTGGAATACTGGGTAAGAGATGGACGCTCAGAAAATGTAAATCTTCATAATTGTCCTTAAAGGGCACATTGATCTATTTATCTTCCTGAAAATAAATGTTTCCTTTTACCCAGCATTTATAATCCCTTTCTTAATTTCAGGTAAATACTTCCAAGAAAGACCTTTGTTTCCTTAAACCTCCTTTTTTTTTTTTGGTATTTTCAAGATGTTTATCAAGATTTACAGTGTTTCTTATTAGCTCACAACTAAACAGTTTAATCAAAACTATCCACTCTTTCCCAAAAAAATCATTTTAATGACTTCGGTTGTTGCTGAATAGCCACTCTACTGAAGATGGGTGCATCTACTGAGAAGAGTGCAGTGAATTGTTTTTCTTTGTGATCTTGAAGAGGTAGATTAGCTCTCCACAGTTCAGCGTAAACTAATAGGTATATATACTTATATTCATACAAATGTATTTATGTCTGGAGGCTGTTTTCATGCTTCAGAAACAATATAACCATCCAGCTGAAAAAATGTTCTTAGCAGTTATGGACCAAATGGTACTGAAGTGCACTTTTACACTAAAGCATGTAAATTGCAAGGAATTCCTAATGCGGGATTGAAATCTGCACTGAGAAGTCTCTTTGCTGTTCCTTGAGAGTGGTGATTTGACAAAAGGTAAATGAGCTAATTAAATATAACCTACATTTCATTTGCAAAGGACAGAGGAACAGCATCATATAGTGTAGAGTTGAGCAAACTTTTCCAAAGGTTACTCCAAAGTATGCATTCAGTATTTCCTTCTAGTTCAGATAGTTAAAAATAAGGTATTGGTTGTGCTTCTGTGCATTGTACACCCACAGCTACTTCTAAAACCTCTTTCCATCTTTCTGAGTGTGTCAGTAGAGTGAATTATGTTTATTTGGCCTAGAATTTCTTGGAAAACGTGTTCACATAACAAAAGGATTTTAGTAGTAGATGTTTTGACTATGGCATTGTACCAAATATGTTGAATTTAAAAGGCTGATGCTGACTCTTCAATATAGTTTTCAGGCAATACCTTCTGGTTAGAGCTCTGACATAAAAAATCATACGGTGAAAGAGTCTGCAGATGTTAGAGAAGTTGAGGCCAAATGTAGTTAAGACAAAGTGGACTAAAAGATCAAAAAAAGCTTGAAGTTGAACACTGCTTTAACTTTAAGTGTAGCTTTATAATTCATACAAATAGTCTGAATTGGTTGACCTGTATTATACATAAGAAAATTCATTTATTCCTCCTACCATTGTATTTTAAGTTTTAAGCTGATCAACGAAAATTGCCTTGTATATGTGAAAGATTTGCTAATGGGTTGGAAAAAGTGCAAGATCATCTTTTTAGGTAGCTACAGTCTATGAGATGTCTAAGAATTGAAATAATACAATTGATCTTCACATAATTGCTCCTATTTATGCTGAGTAATGTTATATTATGCTGTACGTTATGCCATTCATAGTCAGACAAGACACTAAAGTGAAATATGCTTGACATAAAATTCACAGTAATTGGCCATAGAGAATTTGTACTAGTTTAACTCAACAGTTTCTGAATAAAACCGTTTCTTTAAGTGAGCAAGGTTAAATTTGAATGCGGATATGATCTGCTGGTATAGCTGGATTGGTGAGTGCAAGTTACAGACTGCCCAAAACAACCCTGATGCAGAGCACAAATCAGCTGTGCTTGTGGAAAAGGGGATTCAGCAATCATCAATGGTTCAAGCAGTAAGTCTTTCTAGTACAGATCAGTCCTCAGGTGAAGTTTAATGACAATCCAAAAGAAGTAGTTTGTTTTAAACTAGGCTTTTGTATCTTTTTTATTTGTTCTTCCAAGAAATTTTTTTGGTTTCACTTAGAGGATCATCATTCTGTAATGCCTGTGGATAATTCCCATAAGTAAAAATTTATTCAGTTTATGTTCATCCATATATCTTAGTGAAACTGATGATCAGTGAGTGATGTGTGATTATATTTTATAGTGATTTTATAGCATAACCACTTTTTATTAGCTCCTTCCAGAGTGTACTTTGGTAAGACTTTTTAAGGGGATATATTCTGTGACAACACAGTGCTCTGTGTGTCATACAAAAATAGAAGGGCAAATAAGTTTTGATTCTTCCCTAATGATGATAATTATGTGGCCATGGCAAAAATGAGGAATTATTTAGATTAAGATCAGGAGGTTAATAAAATAGTATGGTAAATAAAAATAAATTTATTATTTTGTTTCATTCTATCTAACACAAAAGTATCTGACAATATCAAACCCAATTACAAATAAACTCCTTGGAAAAGCAGTCAGATAAGTACTTGTCACAACATGTAATCCTTCCAAGTGGCAGAGGGGATGAATTCTTGTTCAGTTTTACTGTCTGATGATCTTTTGTTCTACTTGAACCTTAGTGCTTACTCAGTTATTACCTTTATGCATACTACTGTTAATATTTATCAATTTCTTTTATTATACTGCAGACAAAATTTTTTTAAACTGCTATATGTTCCTTGTGTTAAATAGCTTAAAAATTTCCCTATTATACATTCAAGTGGATTTGTTTGCAAAGTTTTTGTATTTAACAGGTCAAACCTTGTTGTTTTTCTAGATAGAGTTTTATGAATTTAGACTGACTTACATACATTGGTGAGAAGATGTAGAAACTAAACTGCATCCTCAAAGACCACACTGGATGGATTTTAATACCACTTGCAGTGTTTAGGAAGGAGTGTGGTTCTTTTCTTGAGAAGTACTTAGCTAAGGAGCAGTTCTGTTCTGGAACAGTCATGTTATGCAGACTTTTTGGCATTTTGGAAAGGCTTTTAATTTCATAATTAAAGAAAACAGTTTAGAAATGCTTGTTAGGAAGATGACTGGAGAAAATCTACTTTTTATTTTTAGCAGTAATACCCTACTGAGATAACAGGTGTAAAAATGTAATATGGAATTATATATTGTTTAGGATGACATCTTTGTTAAGCAGCTTATTGTTAAAACTACAGCCTGAAATCTACATATTTAATATGAGATAATGCATTTGTTTTTTTTTAATAAAAAGCTTATTTTGTGTGCCTTTATAGCCTGTGCCAGAATGAGTTGAAAATCAACTTAATGTCACTTTCTGTGTTTCAGACATAACACCTTTTCTTTGGCACCTGCTGTTCTGTTCTGCCAATTGCCACTTACTGCTGGGAATATATATATATCAGACACTCTCCTTCTATGTTTCTGAGACTTTTATTGGCTGCCATTGCCAGTTGGGGTTATTTTTTCCTCAAATTTGTAATTTTGTGCTTTCTTTTTCCATACGGTTAAGTTTAAACCAAAGCTATTGTTACTGCATTACTATTTGGACAATCAATGCCTACAGTGTTAATGGTAAGAAAAGGGTGAATTAGGAAGAGCTTTTCCCCTCCTGCTACGAATGGAAGAGAATTACATTTTTTTTTATCATTGGGAAAAATAGAACACACCAAATTCAACTATAAGGTAGGCAGAGAAATGCCTAGTACTGGGGGTGATTAGCCAGGTTTAGGTACCATATGCAGCAGGATAATTAGTTGAATTACTCATGCTTTTGTTGAAACAAAGAAAAAAATGTTGGTTTCTACCCAACTAGATCTGTCTGTGGAATGTGTGGGACATAAGAAGCTGTTGGATCTGTGTGGGATGATGTTATTGCTCTATGTTCTTCTGATTAAAAAAAAATAATCAAGATCAGCAGAAGTAATACAGAGATGGTTTCTCTTCTAGCAAATCCTGGGAAAAAGCCAAGGAGATGATGTTACAAAGGAATTGCTTCTAGTTTGACTAAAGGCAGTTTCTGGAGATGTTCTCTTTCCATGTCTTGAATTCTATCTCTAAATAAGCTATCTGAATTAGCAGTCTCAACTGCCATGGCAAGTCCTCAGCTGATGAAACTATAAAATTAAATATTTGTGTGCCAACACAGAACAGTGCCCTTCAGCAGACTGTATGCAGTCTCCTAGACCATAATGGCAGCCTGCTGCTCTAATGGGTAAGGTTGCTGTTCTGTAATAGAAGATAAGCAGATAAATACACATACATTTGTGTATATAGCATTAGACATACCTTCCACATACAGCACTGAATTTTATTTTAGTTGGATGGTATTAACTGAAAAGCTCAATTAAAAAAAGAAATAAGTTTCTAACAAGCTCATATTCATATTTCTCAGACTATTTGTTTCTAAATACACAATTACCTTTAGTTTCATCAGACTGATTTCTTTCTTGGAGTGTTATGTAAAAAGCACACAAAAAAGAAAAATTGGCTGCTTTGTCAAGAGAAGGGATCTTGAATGTAGATGAAATTCAGGTTATTTTAGTACAATTTGGCAGTCGTTAGTGTAGCTGTGTCTTGTGTAATCAAGTAAGTCTAGCCAAGATGTGCAAGGGGGCTGGAGCACAGAGCACGAGGAAAGGCTGAGATCTGACTTTGTTCAGCTTGAGGTAGATAAAGAACTTAATGCTCTCTACTGTTGCTTGATGAGAGATTGCAGAGAAGGTGGAGCCCTTATGGAGCCAAAATCCATCATCTTATAGGGGGAACATAAAAGAGAAAAGGAAGCAATGGGCAAGAGTCACCGAGGTAACTAACTGCTGTCTTACTGATACCAAGAATTAATTTTACAACAAGCAGGGAGTCAAACGTTACAAGTTTTGGCCCAGGGAGGTGGTGCAATCTGAGTACTTGGACGTACTCAAAACTCAGCTGGTCCAGGACTGGTGCAACCTTAGCACTACATTTAAACTAGTCTTACTTTGATGAGAGTGCTCCAAAAGTTCCTTCCAGCTGAAATATGGTAATATATATCTAAATTCTTGATTTCTGAATTTTACATTGGTGAAAGAAGTTTTATCTGGCATGGGAAACATGCAGCATAAGGAGCCTGAAAAACATCATTTAGTAAATATTCTGATGTATTTTTGACTGAAAACTTATCGTTGCTATATATTTACAATCTCTGCAGGTGTTTTCTTTTATGTTCATTATGTAAGCATGACTACAATTGAATGGTGGAGGCGTGGCTATCAGTGCTGCTGTGGTTGCATTGAAGTTATTTCAGGACTGAAACAATTGGCAAGCTAAAATTGAACATCTGAAACAGTTATTTCTCTTTGCCTGGATACTTCTATTTGGAGGTTGTCATCACTGTTAAATGGGTGGCTGAATGTGAAATGTACCAGCCCTAAAGACTCATCATCAGAAACCATATTTTGTTCAAAATCAGTAATTTGAGTCTTCCTTTCCCCAAACAAGATACCTGTATCTCTGTGTATTGGTGGATCAAAGGTTAAAAAATAGGTAATGTTGCGGGAAGAAAACAAAAAACTGTGATAGTATAGTATGTTCTGCTTTGGATCATTGTATCCTGTTGTAAAGATATGATTTACTTAAGTAAAGTTGCTTTGGAAAAGAATTGAAATAGCATAGTAATAACAGTTGCTTTAACCTGTCCAGACTTTACCTTAAGTTTGCACAGTCTTCTCAGAAACATGACTTCTTTCATTTTCTTGATAGCCATTTAAAATTGTTTCCTTGATTTTCCTCAGTTGCTTATTATTTAGAAATGAAAACAAAGTAAAAAGGAATTTTCACTGGATGAATAAATTCGCTATTCTTCATACCATTGGAAGCAGAACTCCTAGAAAATAGCACCATGTTCAGTTCCAGGAGATTTTGATTTTAATCTTCTTTGTAAGTAGAGTGGAAGATTGGTTGTTTCTGTTTTTGCTGTTCTTTATAGGAAAGGTTTTCATTAAAGAAGATATATTGCTTGTTACAGAGAAACTAGAGTACTAACTCACTGCATATGTCTGAAATATTTTTCTTCCTTCACTTGCATTACTTTACATTAACTGAAACTGAAACTCCTGGGAACAGTTTTCCTTCTTATTTTTGTGATGTATAAGATTTTGAATATTGTTTAGGAGAGTGAGCTCAGAAACAGTATGCTTAGCCTAGGGGAGGTAATCTTCAAGATCTTATCAGTAGCTACTGGTGAGAGGCTTTGGAAGTCACCTCTACCCTTGATGGTCCAATGTCCTTCACCTCTGCCACCTTCCAGGAAGGCCAGCTTTAAATTTATGATAGGAAGGTAAAAGAAGAAAAAGTAGTACTTACCTGCCTGCCTTTAGAGTTACTCACTTTGTAAGTTGAGTATTCTATTAAAAATCAAATCTTTTGACATAATGCTTTTGTAGTATAATTCCTTACTCATTTAAACAAAAAATATATAGTAAAGCTGATATTCTAAATGTGCTGTCTGTTAAGGAAGTGAATTTTTTCTTAATACAACTAAAAACAGAATTATTAGTGAAAGCCACAGATACATACTACATTAATTGTTGTCTCTCTTGGTATTTTTCCTGCTAATACAACTTTTTTTTTCCTGCTTTGTGGAGAAGTTCTTTTAAGAACTAATCATAAATAATGATATCATAAAGACATAAACCGATTTTCATGGCAAAAAGTGTTGGGATATCACAGTATCACAGCAGTTGGAAGGGACCTCTGGAGATCACCCAGTCCCATCTCCTACTAATGCAGGTTCTCTGGAGTAGGTTACACAGAAATGTGTACAGGTAATTTTTAATATCTCTAGAGAAGGAGACTCTAGAACCTCCCTGAGCAGCTTATGCCAGGGCTTGTGTAACCTTTAAAATAAAGATGGTTTTCCTCTTGTTCATATAGAAATTCCCTTTTGCAGGCCAGAGTAACACTGACTTTCCTCTGGCCCTCAGGTACCTCTCCATCCCCTTTCAAAAGTCATAGTGAGGGTTTGGCAGTCTCTTCTGCCAGCTCTCTCAACTCCTGTGGATGCATCCTGTGAAGGCAAAGGAACCAGCACAAAGAAGGCAATGTTACAAAAGGAAGGAAAATGAATGCTCACCCATCTCTGAGGATCTAGGCTTGCAGGGAAAAACCTTGAGAAGGAGGGAACTCCAACAAGAAATCCTTCCTTAGTGGTAGTCAGCCTTTAAATGAGGTCTAAGAGGAGTGGAGCCCGGCTTCACCCCTTCTGGTTGCACAGGTGAATTGCCTTCACATCAGTGCAGGTCTCCTGCCCCCTGTGCCTGATTTCTTAGGGCTGTGCCTATCTTGAACTTGGAAGAAGTGGTGCTTAAATGTTAACCAACTCCTGGTCCTCCTAACCTTCCAGTGGCTCTAACTCATGGGATACCTCCAAGTAGAAGAAGTCAAAGCTGGCTTCCTGAAGTTCAGGATAACAATTCTACTTTTATTTCCCTGTTTCTTCCTGAACTCCACTATCTCATGGCCACTACATCCAAGGCTGCCCCTAGTATTTTCAATCATTCCTTCCCTCTTTGTAAGAACAAGGTCCAGCATACCTGGGAGTGTTTCATTTCCAGCAAATACAAATTAAATATCATTAATTTTAGTTCATAAAATGTGTGCTATTTATGATAAGGACCATTCATAGCCAGTAGTACAGCACCAAAGTAAACTAAAAGGAGCAATTTCACAAGTTGCATATTCTACTGTTTACTGTAGTGTGGTGTGCCCTCATGTGGTTAAATGAAATACTTTCCTTGAATGAGTCGGGCACCATTTGAGTGTATTCTCTAAAGAACAGGGAAATAAAGATCTATACCTAAAGGGAGGAAGTCTGACTCTAAATAGGTTTTCAGGTTTAATATACTTTTTCTGTACAGTCCTCAAATAATTTGGTGCTTGAAGGTGAGGAAAAATATGCTACCATTTGGTTCTGATTCAGCAATAGTTCAACAATGGATGTATGCCTTTTGTCTGTCTTGTTTGAGGTTTTGATGATCCACTACCTAATACTTGGGATAAAGTGATTTCATTTCTGATTGGTTAATATTGATTACTTCCAACATCGAAACTTGTTTGTTCATTTTCTCCTGCCTAATAATCATAGAATGGCTTAGAAAGATGAATTAGAAGGAATCTTAAAGGTCATCAAGTTCCAATACCACGCCATGTGCAGAGTTGCCAACTACTGATCAGGCTGCTCAGGGTCCTGTCTAAAAATGGCCTTGAGCATCTCCAGGGATGAAGCATCCACAAGTTCTCTGGGCAGCATGTGCCAGTGCCTTAACACTCTCTGAGTAAAGGATTTATTCCTGATGTCTATTCTGAATCTGTCATCTCTTATATAGATTTATAGAATGGTTTGGGTTGGACGGGACCTTTAAGATGATCTAGTCCCAACCCCGCTTCTGTAGGCAGGGACACCTCCCAGGTTGCTCAGTGCCCCACGCAGCCTGCCCTCGAATGCTACCAGAGAGGAGACTTGCACAACCTTGCTGGGCAACCTGTTCCAGTGTCTTTTACTGATATCTCTGTACTCTTCTTGTTATCTAGTCTGAATCTACCCTCTTTCAGTTTAAAACCATTTTCCCTCATCCTGTTGCTACCTGCCTTTTAAAGAGTCGCTTCCTAGCTTTCTTGCAGATAGGAGGTTGCTATAAGGTCATGCTGGAGCCTTCTCTTCTGCACCCTGAAGAGCCCTATCTCTCTCATCTGTCCTTGTAGCTTAGTTTAAAGCCATTCCCCATTGTCCTATCAATATCGGCCTGTGTAAAAGGTTGATCTCCATCCTGTTACTAAGTTCTCCTCAAATACTAGAAGGCTGCAGTAAGGTTTCCCCAGAGCCTTCTTTTTTCCAAGTAAAACAAGCCTGGTTTCCTCAACGTGTTTTTGTAAGAGAGGTACTCTAGCCCTCTGATCATCTCTGTGACCCTCCTCTGAACTTACTCCAACAGCTCCACATCTTTATTGTGTTGGTGGCCCCGGGCCTGGACACAGTACTGCAGATGGGGCCTCACTAGGGCAGAGTAGAGGGAGACAGTTGTCTCTCTGTTTTGTGGTCAAGCCTCTGTAGATGAAACCCAAAATACTGTTGGCCTCCCAGGGTGCATGTGCGCGCTGCTGGCTCATGTTCAGTTTTTCATCCATCAAGACCCTAAATCCTTCTCCACAGGGCTACTCTCAAGTTCTCCCAGTCTGTACGCATCTCAGATACCTTGCACTTGAACTTGAACCTCACTAGGTTCACTTGAGCTCACTTTTCAAACTTGTCCAGGTCCCTCTGGATGGCATCACAGCCTTCTGTTTTGTCAACTGCACCATTCATCTTGGTGTCATCAGCAAACTTGCTGAGGATACACTGGATCTCATTGTCTATGTCCTTGTTAAAAGGTATTGAAGAGCTCTGGTCTGAAGGCTGACCCCAATAATCTTTCTTTTTAGTACCATTTGAGTACCACAAGGTTTAATCTTTCATAAATAGTCAACAGCAAACCATTAACACACTTCTCACATAATGTACGTTATGAGTTTTGGAAGGAAATGGAGTTAATGAGGTGTTACTCTTGATCTTTTATTTCTCATAATTCATACAGATTACTAGCAGCTTGTCTTTAGGGCTTCATAGCCCTAAAGAAACTCACATGTGGTAATGACTTTTCTTGTACTTTTGCAGGTAGCATAACAAAGCCTTGCCCCAAAATAAAATTTGGTAAAATTGAAAAAAAAAAAAAAAAAAAAGAGGTGAGGTAGTCCTTGCAAAAAACATGCTGCTATGGGAGGGGAACAAATCATTGAGCTAGAGAGGTGTTGAGTGTGAGCATAGGCTACTCCAGGCTCACAAATATTACAGGAGTTAAGGGAAGGTTTAAGATAAGGTTTCGTGGCATGCTGCTAGGAACACTTGCATCTTTTCTAGGGTGGCTGCTTAAGGTAAAAAGAAGATGCAGTCCAGAGAACAGTTGATTAAAAAAAAATAAAATTATTTCAGCCTTCCTTAACATGTATGTAAGAAACTTGAAATGAGATGGATGGATTACTTGATATGACATGAAAAACTAAAAAGTACCTTTTAAGCACCTTTTAAGTATGTCTATGTCAATTTCCTTGTGCTTTATAGTAACTTAGTAGGGGGCACCTGAGTACTTTATTATAATTGAAGGCTGTCTTAGATGCTGAATGTTTTGTGGAGATGAATAGATGATCTAATACGTGGTTATAGCTTACGTATATCAAATAGTCTGAGAATTATGATGGATTAGGTAAAAAAAAAAGAAGGGAATCTGTATTTCATATTGTCTTTGGCAGCTGCACTTGACTGGGAGCAAGCCCTTTCTGAGAGTGATTTTGGGTTAGAAATGCAAAGGATCATCTTAACACTTGACTTTTGTCAATCGCGTTTGCATTAAAGGCATTGATTTTAGGAGTCAAATGAAGTCAATAATTTTGGTGAAGACTTTTCTCAGGCTGATAGTAACCTGGTATTAATTACAGATCACTTCATTAAGCATTTCTAGCTTGGCACAAGCTAGAATTACCAAAATTCCTAATGAGATACTAGAAACTCCTGTGTAGGAAGGGGGCTTTTTTCATCCTTAAGAGAGGTTCTACCATCACAGCAGCGTAGACGTAGACAGTGCCTTGAAATCAGCGTCACCATCTGACCTGTCACATTTGTGAGATGGTCTTGGTCTTGGTGAAGGTACCATTTGATGTATCCACATCCTAGAGCAGCAGTGCTGTAAGTGACACAAATTGGCACTCCTCTTGTCAGATTTTGTACGTGGGTAGGATCAGCAGAAGAAATTGAACAATGGTTTCTGTGCCTTTAGGGATTCTTTGAGGTCATGGTCGGGGCTACTTGGCTGGGAGGTTTGTAGTAGGAAATTGTATGAGGTGTTGTTTTTGTCATTGCTTTTTTGTTAACAGAACAAGTAATGAGCCATTCCACAAATAATTAATACTTACAGAAGAACTTTAAAATGCTTACTGAAGAACTTTACAAGCGCCTTATTCAATATTCATTCACATGAGCTAGGATATAAGCCTCTTCCACTGGTGAGAACACTGATAAGAAGAATATAGATGAACAGTAACAGAGTTGCTATCTCTGAATACGTCCTAAAGGTACATCCTCTGTACTGAATGGAAATATGCAAATTTGTCCACGAATTTGTATAAGGCAGTGGAGAAGTGAATCAAAGCAGCTATCTGTTCTCAGGCTAGACTGTGTGAAAATGCACTGGCTCTAATCAGCGTGCCTTGAGTTATCTACGTACTTGGCATCCAAAAGGAAGGTATGTCACTGGTATTTTTTTTTAATATCTCACTAATAATTTATACATTAGAGGGATTAGTCTGCTTATTTATTAGTTCTTCTAACAGCAGGTGTTTGCAGATACTGAAAGGAACTGGAAGGAGTAGAAATGTCTGGGTTAGTGTGGAGAGTTACAGTGCTCATTGAAAATTCAAATATCTGTTTTTTAATACAAGAAGAATTGCAGTTTTATGAATTAGGTAGACATCTGGTGCTAATTGTACAAAGATAATTTCAAGAGTTAATTTTGGAAGCTGTTAGAAAATAAGAGTTATGATTTATAGACTAAAGGCAATGGCAAATTACTTAAAGTTGATAGAGAACTTTGAAGGTATTAAAAAAAGAAGTTATATTAAAGACTGAATGATGTTTCAAAATGTGTCTTCAAAATGATATTGGTGTAGCAAGGAAGAAGGAAAATTTTTAAGCAGCACAGGATATTAAGCATAGCTAGGGAAAAAAAAAACCTCAAGTTTGCAGCTCCTGTTTTGCATGTAAATGAAGAAGATGTAATTTGTTTAAAGCATTTTATACTGCATTTTGCTCAGTAATATCTCATGGTTGGAGTAGGATTACCTAATGAGCTACTGCTGAGAGCCATATCATAATGCAAGTTTGCAGTATGCAGCGTTTGGGATATATAAAGCTAACAGTCCCCCAAGGCTTTACTCCAGTTCTGGATGGTCAATGTGAAGGTCACAAGCAGTGTTCAGATTAGTTCGCTCTTTCATTTTAATCTTCCCAGAATGCTTTAGCCCACGACAACACTTTAGCCCATTTCTCTCACAGAATATTTTGAAAAGCCTGTGTTTCTTCCTCCTGTAAAGGAAAACAGATTTTGACTAAAGAAACAAAAAAAATGCAAACAAAAAACTTGAAACCCAACACTCCAAGACTATTTTTTAAAATAGAATTATTGCTTTTCCAGATTGCTGTAGTGATTTTTCTTCTGGAACAAACTTCTTTCAGAAACAGGAGGATTTTTAAAAACAGTGCTCGGGGGGATGCTGGTACAGCCACTGAGGTAATAAGGCTGCCTTCCACTTGAGAGCATCTTATCTCCAGAAGCAAAAAGGTCCCTATGCTAAAATGTCAGGGCTTTATTTTTTCAGGTCGTTGGGTATTTCCAGATGCTTGATGATATATGAGTATATGAGAAGAGAGGAATAACTTGTAGCTGTTCAAGAAATTCAAAGAAATGCCACTGGGAAGACAAGTATTGTTTATTGAAAACAGGAAGGGCAGTGGCAAGTGGTGCAATTTCTTAGAAACCATTAGAAGACATTCAGAGAGACCTTGATATTGATTCCACCTGCTGCAGGCAAAACATTTATGTGAATTGTTTTAGACTAATTCATTTAGAAGGGAATTGGGAAGATATCTAATCCAACTGACTGACCTGAATCATTTACATAATGTACATTTGCATAGCCATGTTACATTTTCCTTCTTTATCAAAAACAAGCAAGCTGATAAATGTTATCCACCCTCTGGAAAACCCCACCCTGTCTGATGGGGGTATTCAGTCTTTAAAAATCTGTTTAAAAATAACATGGTCTTCATAGGAAGGTGGGTGATCAATGGCAGTCCAGAATTACCAGTAGTGTAATGAAGAACTGTGGATGAATATTTTCCCCAAAAGTGTCAATATAAGTATATTATGGAACATGGTTCTAGATCATTTTATTGAATGCATTGAAAATTTTAGTGCTTCAAATGAAGCACTGGAACAGTTTGCCCAGAGAGGTGATGGATACCCTGTCCCTGAAGACACTCAAGGTCAGGCTGGCTGGAGCTCTGAGCACATGATGAAGCTGTGGTTTTCCATGTTCATTGCAGGGGAGTTGGACAAGATGACCCTTAAAGGTCATTTCCAACTGAAAAGATGATTCTATGATTGTGTGAAATTTTTGACTAACTAATCCAGTTCAATCTGGTACTAGGGAAAGCTATTGCCAGTCTTCATCTTTCTGGCCCTTTCAGTTCAGGAATCTGTAGGAAAGACAGTTTAATTCACACAGTCAGGAATGTGTTTATTTGAGGTGGAGCTGCTGACTAGGGATGAATGTGATGAGTGCATGATCTAGTTCCATCCCCTTTCACTGCTGATATCCCTGCCTGCACGTGATCTTAGTAGTAGGGAAATCCATGTTAACACAATTTTCTACTTTTATCAAAGACATCCTCACCTTCCTTTTGTGCTGCTGAAGCTGCATAAGGAAGACTTAATTGAGGATGGGGCTGAACTATTAATTAGTGAAGTTCTGTTTCTCCAGCAGAGATCTATGGTAGAACTGTGAGAAGCTTCTTTAATAAAATAAGAATGCGGTTCCCTAGTGTGATCACAAAGCCAGGATCATTATAGGATTTCCAAACGAGCTTATGGTAATTATCAAGTGATATATTTAATAATTGTACTGTATTTTTGTGAGATCTGCATTAATTAGTAAAATAAACCAAAGTCAACATTCTTTCTTTTATACCAGTAAGGATAGGATAAGTTATTTAAAGTAAACCAGTTAGCTTTAAAGCCTTGCCAAGAAATTGAACTATGTTTGTTTCTTTCTTTCTTTTTCCCTTTTTTCCCCCATGAATGCTGTTAAAATCTTCTGGGGAAGATTCTGAAAAAAATCAAACATTGTTAATGGGATAACAGATTATTTCTTTTATTTTCCTTTTTATTCTACAACATATGTTATAGGCTGATGTGTGGCCTTGTTAGAAGAGGAAAGGAACTAATTTACTGATACAAGCCTTCCACCCCCAGCATTTCTGAATTTTCTGAATGGTACATCTAATTTGAGGAGGAGCTACTTTCTTAGCATTTCAAACTGGTAATTTAATGCCATTAAAAGCTGATATAAGTGTAATGAAACAGCAGTGTTTTTGTGAGTGGTTCTCTTTCTCTAAAGGCTGAACCATAGAATATCCCAAGTCTGAACGGACCCGTAAGAATCATCACGTCCAGCTTCTGGCTCCACACAGGGACTACCCAACGTCCATCACAGTATGGCTGAGAGCTTTGTTCAGATGCTTCTTGAACTCCAGCAAGCATGGTGCCATGACCACTTCCCTGGGAAACCTACTGCAGTGCCTTCTCAGCCTCTCAGAGAAGAACCACTTCCCGATATCCATCCTGACTTTCCCCTGATGCAGCTCCATGCCATTCCCTCAGATTCTATTCCTGGTCACCAGAGAGAGAAGTGCCAGCTCCTCTGCACCTCTTTTTGAGGAAGCTGTAGGTCTCCATGAGGCTTTCCCTCTTTCTGTTGCAGTCCCATAAGCCCATGGCATCTCCCTCTGAGTTGGTGCACAAGGAAGATGACCTTCATCAATTGAAGTCTTCAGTTTTCTATGCATACCAATAGTGGTTACAGTAGAGAGTTCTGGCTCACGACACAAGACTAGGAAATTTCATCATGTCCTTTGGAAAATATTTACATTTTGGAAAGAGTGTATATGCTCTGAGTCTGCTGTTTATGTTTTCCTTACATGTACCTTCTGCACCCTGATACTTGCTCATATACTCAGAAATTGATCTGGGAATAGAGTTTCTGGCAGCTGAACATTTTAGATGTTCTACTACTCTCACAAGTTCTCATCTTCTATTTCTGATATGTCAATTACTTTTTGAAACTATACATTAGGAGTATGTTGGGGGCATCACTGTAAACGTTTCTCTACTTGCTGCAATTATTACATTCTGAATGTGGACATGTTTTGAAAGACATGTATTTGCCTTTACAGATTCTTATTTTCGGTAGAGTTTTCTATTCATGCTTTCATTAAAAGAAGCTGAAAGATGCATATGTTAAAGTAAATCAAGGATAGTGCACATTTTCTTTCCTTCAGGAAACCAACCTCTCATGCTAACTTTTAGAGCGATAAATGAGTTTGTCTCCAAAATGAACTATTATTTTGATCAAATTAGTTTGGGACCTTGATTCAGCAGCATAATTAGTTTTGTCTATTAAGGTCATTTGAGTGGATGTGATATTGAATTATTTTCCAGGCAAATTGGAACATCTGGAATTGAAAAGTGAAATTAAACAGGAGAAGGGAGACTTGATGACCAGGTCACAGAACTGAGTGACTGAGCTAGGACTGGAATTGATGCATTATCTATGTTCTGTCCTAATATGACATGTTACAACAAGCAAAGTTAAGATGTTCTATCCTGAAGATTATAGTGCTTTGCATATGAATTCTTCCACATTCAAAAAATAGGTTTTTACTGGTCTTGCCCCATACCTACCAGTCTGAAATTCTCTCTTGTTGCACAGTACAGTTTGCGTGAATCAAATCAGGATATTTACTTTTCTATCTCTGCACTTTTCTGTCAAATGTCTTTGAAGTTCCTTGGTCAGAGATACACATCTCAGGACAATTTGTAAAATGGCTTGTTAATTCTACTGAGAACTTTGTTTTACTGCTGAATTCGACATGTAGAAACATTTTATAAAGAATACATATATATATATATAAATGCATATTTTGTATATACCATCAAAATGTTATTGAGGTTATCATGGTAAGATTTTCTTTTTTTTTTTTTAATTTATTTCACTTTATTTAGCAATCATAGCTATTTGCTCTTTCTCCATCTGGTTTTCTGTGTTTCCTTTCTACTTGAATGGTATATATTTCTCGGCAAAAATTTATCTCATCCTACAATTGCAATGGTTGGTTGTTTAGTGCACCACAGCAGTTCAGTACTTCTAGTAGATCTTACAATATTTGTGTATCTCTTTTGCAGGTAGGGTTAGGTGAAAAGAATCTCATTTTATAGTTGAGTTTAGAAACATAGAAAGTTTAGACTTGCAGATGGCACAATCCTGTAACATTTATTATGGTTATTTCTAATTGAAAACTTTATTTTTAGGGTAATAAAAGAGATGTGCAATTCAACTGCTCCTTCTGTCTTCAGAGGACTTCAGCAGTTCTGCTAGCTACAACTTATTTGAGTTTGTGCTATTGGAAGCATTTGATTTTAATTTTATCTTTTTTTCCTTTTAGTTGTTAATCTTTGTATCTATCTAAGAAAGAGATATCTATAAGGTAGTCTGATTTGACTTCATTTATGACTTTATTGACCAATGTTTTCTTTAATTCAGATCTTTTCTTTATTGTCTGAAGTGCTCTGGCAGACTACCTCTAATTCGTTCAATAAGTTAAAATAATTAAGATCAAGTTCAGCATTATTCCTTCCTCTTCATGTCTCTGATGAGAAGTTCAGTAGTAAGTGCATAATCAATTTTATTGCCTGTTGCATCTGAAAGATTTTCTTAAGTCATCTGCATGATGTACTGGAGAAATCCATTCCACTGGTAAAACTGATTTAGGTTACAAAATTATTATGTGTGCTTGTTCACAAAGAATAAAATTCTTATACAAAGAACTGTGAAAGAAGCTTCAGAAAAATCTAATGAGGAATAATTTCATCAGAGAAATAAAACAGCATTTCCAGTTATAAATAGTGGAATAAACTGAAGGATAGCAGAACTTTAACTTGCTGTAACCAGGAGGTTTTTCCTTGTATATCTGTGTGTATGGCATTCTCAAGCCCTGGCAACCTTTTCTATTCCATTTTTTATTTTTTTACTTCCTTAGATGCTCTGTTTTCATAGTGGTTGAAAAAAAAAAAACTAATATAGAGATTGTGATAAAAGGCTCTTTGGTTGCAACTGTACCACATTGTCATGCTTCTCATAATAATAAAAGGGATGGCAGTAAGTTTTTATACTGCTCTTAGGGTCTTTTTTTTTTTCCTTCAGATTGTCTGTCTATTGCAAAGATTTCTTTATCTTCTTACAGTATATTTTTGAGTTAGCACATAGCTAAGCCACTTATGTAGACTGCCTCGGTTTAAATCCAGGCAAAGGTGAAACAGATCACTGAGCATCTTGGATCCATTGCTGCCTTTCCATGCATTTAACACCTGATAATGTGTGGTTTGGTATTTGGGTTTTGCAGTAAGATGTCGTGTTATCCAACTCTAAGGATTCTGTGATTTTCCAGCTGGAGCAATGTGAGATTTTTTGGTCCATCAGAAAGCTAAGAAGCTATGTGGTTCAGTGTATTGTTATTATTAAGCTGTGTGTTCAAGTTTTCGGTCTGTTCCTGGGAAACTGAATAAGGAATTATGAAAGCAGTGTGCCTTTCTTTTTAAATACTTGTAAGTATGATCATTCTACTATCCACTGTTGTCTACTTCAATATGTTTATAATGAATTAAAATAGACAACAATGCCTTGAACTGAATAGTTAATGTCTAGAAAACAGCTACAGTGCTTTTGTCACTGCCTGAATATAACAGTGGCACTTATCTCTAGAAGCAATTGCTTTTTGAGTAGTTACTGACCTGTGTTAGGTTTTTCATTCAAATGGCTTATTCATTTTTTAAAATGAAGACCAGTGACAAAAATGTGTATTATTTCTCCGGTTCACTGCTTGACTGTTCATTTGCTTAGACCAGACTAAATTAAGCTAACAGTAAGCACCCTTTTTTTGGGGCGTGTGCTGCCATCCTTCAGATTTAAAACTTTACGTTTTATTTATTCGACATACGTGACCATTACATCACTTCAACAGTAAAGAAAATCCTGGAAATACTGAATTAGACAACAATGCATTTTGTTATTAGAACTGAAGAGCCAATCAAACTTGGAAACGCTTTTTGTTTTTTCTTTCCCAAAGGTAACAACGCTCGTTAACACAAGCAACAAGGGACCATCTGGCAAAAAGAAAGGGCGCTCCAAGAAGGCCCATGTGTTGGCTGCCTCCGTAGAGCAGGCTACTCAAAACTTTTTAGAAAAAGGAGATCAAATTGCCAAAGAGAGCCAGGATCTGAAGGAGGAGCTGGTTGCTGCTGTAGAGGATGTACGCAAACAAGGTGTGTGGTAATGAGCTGTGTAACTGCCATGTTTGAATCTTTTCAAAACACAGGTATCTCTGATAATGTTGTGAAAAGCACTGTGTCTTAAACTACACTATATATATAATAGAATATAAAGATATTAAAATAACTTTACCTTCATTACCGCCAATGGGCGCAAAAGCTGTTCTATCGTCTAGAATTAGTGTTGTGATGCATACACTTCTGAACAATCTAACAGTTATCAACCAAGTATAAAAATAGTAAAAGTATAAAAATAAAAATTTGTGTATTCAATAATGTATTGAAGTATATATATAAATTATCATATCCTGAAAATTTTATTCTGCTGACCCATGATGTCAGAGGTGGATGTTGGTGGTTCAGCAGTAGAGGTTCAACATTCCCACCAATATTCTGTTACATTTTGTTGCTGTATGACAGATGGAGCAGAAGGGCTCTCAAACATAATGGTGTGTAACATAGAAGCAAATATGAAACAAAGGTGTGTAATGACTTTCTCCATGTAGAAGAAATTGACATTCAGCCATTGGCATTCATGGATACTTCCTTAACATTTATGGAGAGCAAACAGTGGATCTGAGCACGTGAGGCAAAGGGAGACATTACTTTCAGAGCAACCCTCATAATGCTTTCTTTACTGTGAGAACTAACCACAGTTTTGGAAAATTTAATTTTGAAATTTAATTAGGTATTATAAGAAAATTGCTTTCACACAAGGCTTTGAAATTTAAGAAATACTGTGGATATTTGTGGTGCTCTGGGTTTCATCTGATAATTTTCATTCAAATGGTAGAAATGTATGTCAGATGCTTTCAAGCTTATATGGTTAGAGAGGAAAAAATATTTTCAATCTGTGTCCATAAAAAAATTTATTAAAAAAATCCATTATTGACACTGATTGTAATTATCTTTATTACAGCAAAATTAAGTACCTCTCAGTATTTTCTATTTTAAATCCTATAATCTAAAAATACCATCTGTCAGGACCATCATTCTTAGGTTTTAGAAGAAGGCTGGCAGATTTCCAACTGAGATTTTGAAGAGTCTAAAGGACTTCAGTACTAAGTACTCACTGATGTTCAGTGAGGCCCCCAGTACTTGTTTGAATTTTTTCCCCCCAGTACTTCAAAACTGAACTCAAGTGTTCAGGGAGTAAGATCTTGTATATGGAAACCCTGATCTGAGTTTATTCCAATCTCTTCTATTCTGAGGCTTCCTGGTCCTATCTTCTATATCTGTATTTCTTTTTACTGTTTTCCTGTTCCTGTGTGCAGTTTTCTTTTTTTGTTTGTTTGTTTTTGTTTTTGTTTTACCATTCAATTGCCAGTGCATCATAATAAGTCCAGTATTTGCTATGTTTTCTTAATATACAGCAGTATTTTGATGTTTTCCATTTGCTTGTTTGTTTTCTTTTAGAATTTTGGTGCTAATACTTGGTTGTTCTGACATGCAGTTTCCTTTGTCAGTGTCTTCAGTTTCCTGTTGCTTACATTATTTATTGTGTGCTATGCCACATTCTAAAAGAGTGTTTTCAGTTTTCCCTCTGAATCTGTAGCTGTCTCCCTTTGGGGTTTTGATGCTGACTCAGTTTTGCTTCTCTCTCAAGAAGCCTTATACTGTCGTGTGGTCATCAACCTACTCCATTGCTGGCTGTCTGATCCAGGCTTATATACCATGTTCATTAGCAGTGCCTGAGCTCCTTATGTATCTTTCTTTGTCATCAGAGCTTTATAATAGTTGAGTGTTTTTTTTTTTTTTTTTTGCAGATTCGTGCTTTGTAAAACTAGAGACATCTATGAAAAATTTTGGTTTTGTTCTTGAATTCCTGACTTTATAATTGATAACAAGACAAACCTTGTATTATTTTCTTCACTTTTTTAAGATGCAGGTAGCAGAGAGAGAGAGAGGAATAGGGAGCTTAAATAGCATTGGGAAGAATGATACAGACATCTTTTGTCAACATTTCAGCCTAGAAGATGTATGTCAGAAAAGTGGAACAGCTCTTTTGGATCTATAAAACTGAGTCTGTAATGAATAGAACAGGAGACACCAAACACTATTGTTAGCACACAGGAGCTGCATAAACTAGACCAGCTTTGATGCAACATGGAATGATATACTTAGCTCAGTGACATAAAGAGCTGGGTTAATAAACCAGGGTTAGAGTATTGCATGTTGATTTTCTGGCAAAATCCAAAATTGGATAATTACTCCATTGACCTAAGAATGTCTCCAGCAGTGACAGCTGGCACAGGGTTCCTCATTTCCCATCCTATATTGCTTTATACTCACATGCTACTATATACAGTTGAAATTATCCTGAGCAGAGTTGCTTTGCATTGATAGGTGTGAAAGAAACATGCTCTAACAATAATTTTCAAACAGGTTTGGAAGGAGCAAGAACAAAAAGAATCTTCGAGATTTTTGGAATTTTAAAGGATTAATTATATTTGGATATCTGTGCAAAATTCATCAACAATTTCGGTTTACAAAGCTGAATTGTACAAGTGCAAGAAAGCTTTTAAACATATATGTTTTTTAATTTCACACAATTTCATGAAGAAGTAAATATTCTATATATTGAACTCCTAACTGTGTATGCATGTTTATCCTGTGGTAGTTTCATAATTTGTTTGGTTTCACAGTCTTTAGAGGTCAAAATAGTGAAAAAAAGGCTTTAACTCAGAACTGTGGGAATGAAATTAACCAATTGCATGAATGTTCATTCATGTGTTGTCAGAGTAATGTAAAAGATCTCTGAGATGGTGGACAAATGAGGCTTAGGAAAGGCTGATTTTTGATGTTCTTGTCTTCTTTCTTAGAGGTGAGGGAAAGCAGACAGACTTCTGCTTACTGAAGTTTTAAGAATGATATTTTTATATATTTTAGATATAAAAGTTGAAGAAGTTGGGAGGATCAAAGAGCTGATAACAAGAAATACAATTTGACAATGCTTATTTCCTTTATTTATTTTTTTATTAAAAATGTTAAGTATGTGGTGTCTGCCTCTGTCAGGCTCATAGTGCATCTATTTCCTTTATCTCAGACTCTTCAGAAAGGTCATCTGACTGGGTGAGCAGCAGACAGTGGTAACTTGCTATATTAACCTCAGAGTGTTAGTACATGAAATGTCTGCTCTTTTTAGGCAGTGGTCTCTGCTTCCCACTGCTTTTGTCAAATCACTTACAAAGAGAGTAGAAGTAAAGAATGCTATAAACTAGCAGGGATACAAAGAAATGCAAAACGTACCCTTCAAAATATCTAGTGAGCTGTCCAATCTCTACATTCATCTGTTGATCCTGTTCAATGCTTTCTGTGAGTTGATATTGCATTGTTTTCTTTTAGTGCAGACAAATTTGCCGCTCCTTCCATTTTCTGAGCTCACTGGGAATTTTTGGTAAACTTTGCCAAGAAAATGTGTCTTACTGAAAAACATCAAACTTTTGAATCTGATGATTTTCTCTAAAAATATCAATTTCATATTTACCTTTTATGGGGCATTTCTTTTTTCATGTAATTTCACAGAATGGTGAAGCTTGATTATGATTTTGACCTTAGTTTGCAGTGCCTGGAGCGTAGATGTAATCTCACTAACTTGTTTTGCTATACTGTATTAGTAAGCCTCCTTAAGTCACAGATTGAAAGTGATATCCAGAATGATGGAATCTGCATGCCTGCTGGAGATCACACAGCAGTTTTCTTAGTCTACTTCTTTTTCTCTGCGTAGTATGTGCTTTTCAACTGTAGTTCTTCTCTGTAACTGATATGCTTCACTCAAGATTATTAATTGTATTTCTCTTTACTATTCACGTATTGTTATGAATAAACCCATTAAATGATTTAATTCAGGTCTTTAATTGCTAGGGCTTAAAGCAAAAGATCAGTTAAGCTCCTTTTAGGCCATTTTTTATACATATATACAGTAATAGTTCTTCAAAAATAAAGGCAACATTTACAAGTAATTGCCACTGTAGTTATTTGAGTAGTTTCCTCTTGCTTATATGATAAAATGTTATATATTTTGGATGTGTTTCTTGTCTCAATTGTGTAGCTATTGGGGAAAGAGGAAAAACACTTTAATACAATTATCTAAACATTAAGAGTAAATGTAAAATTTATGGGAAAAGAGCTAGTTGGACAAAGACATAACAGGCTTCCTGCATGTTTGAATTGTATATGTTGTTATGTGGCAGAATTCCTTTCTGGTTCTTTCATATCGTTGTAAGACAGTTTTGTGACTCTGTTAGCATTTGAACTACCTTAAGAGGTGCACCCAACCTTTCCTTTAACATATGTTATGCTATTGGGTTTGCTCCTGGCTGGAACAGGATATCTTGCATACAGTGATAGGCAATCAGGTGTATCAGAACACAGGAATAAAGCAAGGACAAAAACATTTTGGCAACACAAATGCCACTTTAAGATAAAACCAAAGACAAAGTAATTAACTATTTCTTCAACAGATTTTGAAGTTCAGCTGCATGAAATTTGACATTTGTCAAGAAGCAAATGAATTCAATAGATTGAATTTTTAAATTTGCTTCTATGTTTAATCATATCTTCAGAGGCCCAGTGTGTTTATTCATTCCCTAGCATCTTCCCTACAATCTTCTAAAATGTTCGTGTCTTCTAAAATGTTCATGTCAACTTTCCAATTCCATGAAGGCTAATCAGCTCTCTAGTTTCTTCCTGGGGGATGATAGACTGAGAAGTAGCTGAGAGCTACATACAAAGAGAGATTAGAAATGGTAATATGTTCTCACATCCAAAACAATTTACATTTGAATTGAAATTTAATTAATGTTTTATTGTACTTAAGTGTATCAGTGATGTTTCAAATGAACTATTAATCTGACTTATTAATTGGAAAAGTTCTTTCTAAAGTTAGCATTTGTGAAATAATTAGTTTAGGTTGTCACAGATCTGTGGCTAAATATCTCCAAGTTCTGCATTCTCAGTATTTTACTGTCTCTCAGGAAAGAAGTAGTTGGATTAATTAAAATTATAAATTTCAATGGTCTGTGAAGTGAATGAGATGGTAGTGGTGTTGGGTGTAAATGCGAATATTGAATCTAAAATATATACTAGTTTAATAATATCCATTGTACTGTAAAATACATATTCATTTTCTATCACTGATTCCAAATGTCAAATGTAAAATGAGTCAAATTTAAGTCAGCTAGATTGCTTATATAATCAATTCCGGGGAGATGCAAATCTAGTGGCAGAAATTTAATGGGAAAAGATCAAGCTAGATCATATGTGGCCTTTCCTGGCATTGAAATATATTAATCTACTGAAGAGTGATCATTCTTCCAAGGGAGCAAAATCTCAACTGCAAATGAAAGGGGAAGTAAGTTTAGAAGACACAATAATAAGGATCTTTTAAAAAGGGTTTAAGGGTATAGTAATGAAGGTTTAACAGTCATTCATGTAAAGCTTTGGGAATTTTGATTAGCATTTTAAATATGTATTTATTTTTAGCAAGTACACGGGATACTATAGTGTGAAAATGCTCTACAACTGCCTTCCCAAATGCTAACAAATGATTATACAACATCTAAATAGTGATTACTACAGAAATGCACTGATTTCAATTACATGGATTTTAAAATACAATGAACCAAACATAACATTTTAAGATGGGGCTTAAACAATCATTTATGATTTGTAAGCCAGAAGGAATACAGACAGTGAGAAAACATCCACTGAAGAATGCATTTAGAATATTTTCATGAACCAGAAGCAGTACACATGGATGGTCACCAACCTTTGGGTGTATTTCTAGATGAGTACAAAGGTGATGAAACTGGGGACTTTTGTATCCTGAAGGGTTGGTCTGTTTGTTTTAATAACATGACTGCATCCATGAAGAAAGGATGAGAAAGGAGTCTGCTTATCTTATTTAAACATAGCAATTATCCTTGATTCAATTTCTCAAGTTATCATCTAACGTAATTAGTATTCTGTAAGGAATCTGCAAATCAGTTTGGGTCTACATATTACTATATGTTGGAATACCTTCAGAACAGTACTTTGTCTCTAGTTACAAGGACAGAACTCTAAATAGGTCATAAATCAGTTGCCACATCTTTGTAATCTTGGACATGTAAAAGAAAAGGCAAAATGTAAAGGAGATGGATGAATTAGACCAAAACTTTTCAATGTTGTTGCTTTTTAGTGCTTTGTGTGTTATCATCATGCCTCACTGATCATAGCTCCTCTATACATTGTTGCTTACTGCTCACCATATTTATTTCTTAATAATTTCTTTCTCTTAATAAACCATCTATCTTAATTATTTCTTCTTTGGAAGAGCAGCATTTCCTTGCTATATTACCCATTAGGAAATTTAATCAATTTCTTTCTTATTACATAAATGCTTATATTTAAGTCTACTTACAATTCCAAAATTTCCTACAAAAAATCTTATATATTCCTACAAAAAAAAAAAAAAAAAAAAAAGGAAGTGTGAGTTATCAACTCAGCCATCCCCTTTGCCCTTTTTCCTGTATATCCTCTACAGCGTATTCTGCACTGTACTAAAGTAGTTTTTCTAAGACACGGATCAGTTCTTTGATAAATTTATACAGATATATACACGCATCTGTGTGTATATGTATCTCTGTCAAAGAACAATATGGAATACTTGCACATTTCTGTTGTTTATTTACACCTTTCCTGGCTAGTGGTGTAATGAAAATATTTTCGATAGAATATAGGAAGCCTAACAGTTTCTAAATGTATGTATGTGTCTATATATATATATAAAATTTGCTGCCATCATCTGTTCTTCTCCTTTTGATTTTCACTTTCAGTATATAGTATTCACTTAACACCACTCTGTTGGCTGAAGGCTTATTCCATTTTAATGTTGAGAAGCAGAAATTTCAGTAGGATTCAGTATGGGACATGCAGAGGATTGACCTTTCCTCTTGCACTGTTGGTGTTTAGTTTTAGGAGTGGATGAGCCAGTATGTTCTGTATCAGTCAAATTTCTGATGAACTTTTTAATTATCCCATTATATTTTTTGCAGAAATCAAAGCTTGTGTTACTTGAATTACTCTACACGTATTACTGGGTGACCTGTACGTATACATGATTCTGGATAAATAATGTAAAGGGATCTTTATCTGCTCCTAGATGAGTCCCTGAATTAAATATCCCAAATCAAATAACATCTTATTTTGAAAAAAACAAGGAAATGTTTCCTTTTAATACTGGATTTCAATGTTTCTGTTTTGTTTTCTTTGCTTATTTGTTTTTCTTTATTTGTTCAATTATTTCTTAATGACAAGCAGTTCTTATGTGCAAAGGGCTTTCCTCTACCAAGTGCCTTAAGTTTTACAACTCACTTTCTAACACAGCAAAGACTCCTCATTTAAGAAACGTAAATTCAACACACAATTTGTTTATGAAACTCGGTGCCAAAGAATACAGTATATGAATCTTAGTGAGAAATTTACTAATATGATATGCTTACAAAATATACTATACAAATTTTTCCAGGGTATCGTGTAAAGTATTTTTAGTAGCTGAGAATGATAAAGTAGCTCCTATAAAACTATAGTTCTTATTGTGTGTATTCCAGAAACAGTCTACTGAGATTATTACAGAAATGGATGGTCTGTGCAAGAAGAGGAGATTGAAATAATGCCATTGATCAATCAGGGCTCATCACATAAATGCATGAGGAAAATAGGGACAGTAAGAAACATAGTGGAAGAGGAATACTTTTGAAATGGAAGAGCTAATGGGGCAGAAGAAGAAAAGGGTATAAATTAGCTATAAATGCATCAGTATGGAATTAAAGTGGTTCTAATGAAAAAAAAAGAGAAGCCTACAAAAACTGTCAGATGCTGGAATTCATTTAGAATGAATTTCCTACTTCCAGTGGGATTAATTGGGGTTAAATGTCTGGGTTGTTTCAAAGATAGAACCTTGATAAGTTTATGAGTATAGCTATTATCATATTAAGGTTATTATTAATTATATTATGACATGACTGTCTGCAGTAGCAAGGAAGCAGACCTGATGACTCAAAATGTCTGTGTTTCTTGCACTGACCTAATTTTCATTGAAAGTAATTTAATATTGACTACAGAATAACTTGAAATGAATTTGGAAAGGAATGGATAACTGAAAATAAGGTTGGCTTTTTTCAGATAAAAAGGATTCTTTGATATGTAATGTTTTGTTTTAGCTGGCCACCTTTGGCCTAAGAGAGGTCTAATACCACTGTTGTACAAAGATAAGAATTGGTTAGCTGACACTGGTAGACAGCCCTCGCTCTCTGGTGACATGGTGCTGAAGAAACAGGCTGATGTACTTGCCAAACCACTCCATTGCATTTGAAAAGTCATGGCTCTCAGTTGACTGGAAACCCTTGGTGACTGCAAAAAGGGAAACATCATTCCCTTTTTTAAGAAGAGTAGAATGAAAGACTCTGGAAACTACAGGCTGGTGAGCCTCAGCTCTTTGCTTGAGCAGATCTTTCTGGAAGGTATGTCAAGGTACGTGCAAGACAAAGAGATGATCTGAGACAGCCAGCACGACATCACCATGATCCCACACTAAATTCTTATCTTTAATTTGGAAATAAATGGCTTTGAACGGCTGACTGTTGGTTTAGTAAGGTGATACGAAGTATCAGGGCACACTTTCAGCCCAGAAAGCCAACCATTGACAAGAGGGGTGGCCACAGGGTGAGAGAGGTGATTGCCCCACTCTGCTCAGCTCTGATTAAGCCCTATCTGGAGTACTACAATTAGAACTTGGGTCCCCAGCACATGAAGGATGTGGAACTGTTGGGGTGGGTCCAGAGAAAGGTCTTGAAGATGTGGACAGGACTGAAGCACCTTGCCTATGAAGAAAAGCTGAGGAAGTTGGGCTTGTTTAGTGTGGAGGAGGCTTCTGGCAGACCTCACTGTGGTCTTCCAGTACATTAAGGAAGCTTATAAACGGGAGAGACTAACTTTTTACATATCCAAAAGTAATAGGTCAAGAGAGAACTGTTTTAAGCTGAAAGAGATTGGATTTGACATAAGGAAGAAATTCTTCCTCACCACCTTTACTGAGAGGGTTGTAAGGCACTGGAGCTTGTTGCTCAGAGAAGCTGTGGATGCCCCATCTCTGAAGGTCAGATTGGATGAGGCCCTGGGCAACCCAGTAGAGTGGGAGATGTCTCTGCTTATGGCATGGGGATTTAAACTAGATGATATTTGAGATTTGTTCCAACCCTAGCTGTTCTATCATTCTATGGTTAATAGACTGTGAAATTCTAGTTCTTTGTGAGATTAAAAAAAGAAAAAACTATGATGTTTTGTATTACTTTTTTTTTCTTAGTTATATAAATATATTAAATACTTCCTGCTTAATTATCTACAAGGAGATTCTCTTCACTTAACTGTAGCTGTCAAGTGTCAAAGATTTAATCGTAACTTCTAAGTTGTTGTTTTGATTCTCTATGTATTCTCCCTCTATCCACTAGTGTTTATTCAAACATGTTTGCTAGCTCTATCTCCTGGGATAATCAAGTCTAAGAAGGTAATTTTCCTGCTTGCTTTCTAGTTCCACTGGCCTTTTGGCAAATAATAATTATTAACTTATTTTATAGTTCAGTGGTAATATTCATCTGAAGCTACAAAACGAAGATTTGGCAGAGATCCAAAAAGTCTTTTTAATGCAAAAATTTAATTTAAACAATTCTTAGGCATCTGGTTCTAAAATCCAAAGCTTCCTGGATATACTTAAAACCAAACGTACTTTCACATACGAAAGGTTTGTGCCTGGATGTTCATGATCACTTCAATCTGATCAGAAACCAATCTAGAGCTACAGTACCAGAAAGCCTTGTTAGGTTTCTCATATCGTTGCACATCCCTCTTTGATTTCAATCAGCTAGATATGATCTAAGATTTATATCATACATAAAGCTGTGATAGTTTCCTTCAATAAATGACTGAAGGGAAGGTGGTGCCTTCTGAGCTGTTAACACTGATTAGGTGTATCCAGTTGTCCACATTCCGACTCAAAGGTTAGGAAACTCAAATCTATCTTGGCCACTCACAGCTCAGTAACTCTGTGTTCGCTCTCAGCCCCTCATCTTCTTTGGAATATTCTGAGTCATTAATAAAGATTAGTCAATTTTCGTTCCCAATTCTTAGTGTGCTCTAAGCCAAATGATGTTGATACATTCTCCAGGGACTGATCAGTTTAAAATGCATAGGAGACAAAATGCTTGTGACCTCAGGGTTCCTTGATAGTTGATTTTTTTCATATGGATAACATGCACAAGGAATTAGGTGCAGCAGGCTGTGGTGATCTTGCAGAGACCTTGTTTTTTTCCCTTTGGAAAACTTGGGTACTTCAGTACCAAGGAGTGTACCATTTAAGCATGTTAAGATATGATTTTGTTGTCTCTTTATCTGTCTGTGGTTATTTGTCCCTTGTCTTTTAGGAAACATTTTTTCAGTTTTGGCATCCATATGGAAATTTAATAAAAAATGTGCATCCGGTTGGAATTTTTCTACTGAATATGTGTAGTATTGACCAAATACCCAAGAAACAGTACACACAAATTACAGTACAAAGATATAGTCCTAACTGTAATAAAATAACGATGAGTTCTGAAGGGAATAATTCACTGGGCCTGTTTAGGTCTCTCCTGCACTATTTCTGTAGTCTTATGGGAAATTATGCTGTCTGGGGACTTTTTGAATGTTACAGTCATTTTAAAGGCAATGTAACAAAGCTTTGATTTTGCATTAGAAATATTTTATGTTTCTACCTTGTAGAGAAGGAGTATTTCTTTCCAATTTGATAGCAAAGTTTGTGTTAATATAAAAGCTCATTCTAAATCGTTTTTGCTTATTTAGCTTTTGTATTTCCATAGGAAATTAGGCTTATATAGCTATTGACTGTAGTTTATTGTTAATCATTGTGATAATTCTTATATTGTTAAAAAATATATATATAAAATTATGAAAGGAAAATCAGCAGTTGGAGAAAGAAGAAACCAGCCTTATACCTCCTTGCATCTTGAAGCATCTTCTTTGTGGTCAGTATAAATTAATTAGAGATGGCATTAGCAGGGCTTGTAAGCTGATCCACAGTAGTGCAGATACAGTTGATTACAGAGAGATACTTTCTTAGATTTTAGTTTTGATGTTTCAGTACTTCATGTGGCACCAAGGAACGTGCTCTAGTGGGCATGGTGGTGAAGAGTTGATGGATGATCTAGATGGTCTTGGAGATCTTTTCCGACTGTGATGATTTTGTGATTCTATACTTGGTCATTTTCCAAAGCCTTTTGAAGTCCATTGAAATAAACAAGTGTTCTTCTCATAGGTTGCATTAACAGTAGCATCTCCAAATTTCTACTGTGAATCTATTTTTTTTTCTCCTATTTAATAAGGAATTTAATATATTTACAGTTTGGTCTTTCTTAGCTGACACTGTTGATAAGTAAGCTGTTGTAATCGCCCAGTTCCCTGCAGGGAAGAACGTGACGATGTTTTTCACATGTTGCCTAGAATAACATTTTTATCAGTTCAGAACAATTTTTAAGAGCACGGTCTGCTTACTTAAAAACATTGCAATAACCTTTATGAATCAGTGGATTTTTCTTGGGGCCTCAGCACTTATTGTGGCATTTATATTCTAGTCAAACTCATCCTTGATCACATCACAATTAGGAGTCACTTTGCTTTTACAATACTGCTTGCAGATTAGTTATTAGGATAAATATTTAGATTTTGGTTTTAATGACAGCTTCAGGTCTTTGTTCCTGTATCTGGAAGCATACTATTCTGCAAGCAACTTGTACAATATAAACACATCATGCTCATGCTGTGTTTCAGATAATTAGTGAAAAAAATTATTAAGTGTCCAAAATTGTTATGGGAATTTATGGTCTAAAACATATTCTGTATTTCTGCATATCCTATGTTTTCTGTTTATACTCTGGTTTTATTAAAAAAGAAATATGTCCTATGATAGAAGACCCTTCACTGTCATCTGTGAGTCATATGTGAAAGGAAAAATTATGTGCCGTCAATTCCCACTTCTTTATTCTATTAGTTTCTTCGACTTCCAGAGCTGTAATGTCTATTTTTCATTCACATTTTAAAATCTTTATTCTACATATCAGAGTTTACCAGATCTCTATGTGATATTAACCACATTTCAATGTAATTGATGTAGAATTTCCCTTTCAGTTGAGCTTTGCATTCTGTATTTGCTTAATGGATCAGCGAATCTTTGAAAGGCAGTTATGATTTTAAAAGTATTTTATGTTCAGTTCTACTCCTTGCTGTAAATAAGGGGAAAAGAAGTTCCCAATTTCATTTAAAGGCCTTTGCCACTGTTAACTTGCCAGCTTCTCCAACCTCCGTTGTTCACCCTTCCTGCTGACCAGATATTTACTTCAGCTTCCCCCTGTCCCCTTTTTACAACTATATTCCTTAAAGCCCATCCAGTTCCAACCCCCATGCTGTAAGCTGGTTGCACCCTCTGAGTAAAGAATTACTTTTTAACACCCAGTCTAAATTTCCTCTCTTTTATTCTAAAGCCATAGCAGCCAACAGTAATGACTTCTGTGTAAGTGTAACACAATGCTGTCTGCCTGATGTTCAACTGTCTATCCTGGTATTTTGTTTGTCTTATTGTTATAGTTTACTGCTCTAGTAGAACAGCAACACTTGGAGAGTAAAAAAAAAACCTCTGCACACGTTGTATTTCCCCTGAGCAGTTCAGTTTTGAGTAAGGAAACTCATTTTCCTGACAGTGTTTTACTCAGTGAATGGTCGATGCCTTCTGAAAATAACTAAATAAAGCCGGATTGACCTTTTTTTTTTTGTTGTTGTTTTTGTTTTTTCTTTCTATTTTAGGAGAAACAATGAGAATTGCCTCTTCAGAGTTTGCTGACGACCCGTGCTCCTCAGTGAAACGGGGCACCATGGTGCGGGCTGCTCGTGCCCTGCTTTCTGCTGTTACCCGCTTGCTCATCCTGGCTGATATGGCGGACGTCATGAGGCTTCTGTCACATCTGAAAATTGTATGCATTTGTGATGTTCTGCACTATTTTTTGCTTTCTTACATATGCAGAAGTTGGGACAAATCAGTCGTGAAGAAGTGTTTGCACTTCTTAATCAGCTGCTGCTCATTTTTTCTTCTAGCGCTGACCAAGGGTTGGGATGAAACAAATTTCTACACTGTTCTCATTCATTTTCTTACTTTGAAGAAATTACTTTTTGGAAACTTAAAGCAGTGCTTTGAACAGACATCTATTTAACTGACCTTTCATCTTATCCAAATCATTTACTCTCTCAGTGCTTGTAAAGTATTGCTATCTTGTGGCAGAGTTTAGGTATTGCAGTTGTTCTCGATGTCTGCACGAATTCTGAAGGTATCAGGAGTTTGGCTCTTTTATTTCCAGTCAGAAAATAATATGAGTGCCTAATCCCTCATCAAAGAGGAAGTACAGAATAACAAGGAATAATAGATGACCAGAAAACTTGGTATGAATTTGTACTTACACTTGGCTGCTGTCATGCATAGTTTTGTATGGTCACATTAAAGTTTTGAAATTGAAATGGATTTTCTTTGTTTGTTTTGCTAGTTCTTGGATGATTCCACTTTGTAACAGTGTGACCATACAAAAAGATTTTTTCTCATAACAGTGAGAACCTTTCAGCAGGAAAATTGGGCAGATATGCTAAAGATATAGAAAACAGTTTTTATAATAGAAAATGAAAAAAAACCAGTTTTTTTCTGCATAGATTTTAGTGTGCTCTGCTCTAGTAATAGAATGCTGTTGTGATAGCTGCAGTATGTGACTCTGTGATTATGTTCAGTAAAATCATCTCTTGTGAATGTGTTTTAATTTTTCCCCACTATAAAACTCCATGCAATTGTAATTCAGATAATCCTTTGCTAGTGAGACTAACAGTATTATGAACAAAAGCTTTCTGTAAATGCTGTGATTAAACTTCTTATTCAAACTTTTTCATAGGTGGTAAGAGGTGCTTTTATCACATCTGAGCTTTCCTCCTCTTGCTACAGCATTGTGCTGTGTTAGTTAGAAAAAATATATATATATTCCAGTGCTCTTTTGTAAGTGGGTGTATTTTACTAACACAGTTTGCACCTTAGATTTGCAAGGGCATTTGTGGCACTGTGTTTTGTAATCTCTCCATTTGTCAGATGTCACTGGGAATAACCCAGCCTTCTGTTACAGTGAACCCAGGCTTCTGTGGTTCTTTGTAGCTAAATTCAATTTCAGGACCTTAAATGTGATTCTTTTTTTCTTTTTTTTTCAGGTTCAAAAGTGTAACATATTTCTGAGGACTGACAGTGAAAAATAGTTTTATCTTATCATTTTGTAACGCAAATGAGCTTTAGACAGAAAAAAATACAAAAACATTACTAGGAAAGAAAAAGTTTATATGAAAAAAATTACATTGGGACCAAACTTGTATTGACTCCGTAGTAATATTCAAAGAGTGGTGTAAGTTAACCATAAAATTATTAAACTGAAGTCATGCAGCATGTCGGAGTTATGAAGGCTAATTTATACTGTAGGGATCCTGAAATGTACTGTAATCATTTTTCATTGAAAGCATGTCAAAGGAGTTGTGCTACAGACTTCATCTGAGATAGTACATTTTAATTAATGTTTCAGAGCAAATATATGCAGTTGTCATCTGGAAGAAGGTTCAGTCATTTGTTTCAGATTATATTTTGCTCTTTTAGAAGTAGTAACAGTGAAACTTGTGCATCGCTTAAAGTATGTAGTAATGGTAGTAAGTGATGATAGACATATAGCATTATGTTGTAATGTCTGTTGTAACCAATTACCTGCTACTTAATTAAAGGAGCACATCCGAGCATGGTTGTGTTTTGTTGAACAGAGAAGATGCAAAGAAATGAATTGTTGTTTTTCCAAAGGGTTTCATGCTCACAACCTTTCAGATTCCTCTCATTTTGAAACTTCTTGGGTTGTACAGTAGATAATGCATGATACAGTACAATGAGCACTGTTCAAAATCTGATTATCAGAGTGGAATCTATAATGAAACCTCTAGGAAATTTATTTAACAGGGGGATGGCAGGGCTTACAGAAATATTTGCCGTGCTCATGTTTGTCATTACAAGTGTGCTAAAGATTCAAGCATTTTAAGGTAAATGCTTTTGGATCTGAAGAAACAATGCTCATGTTTTGCAGGAAAACCTGCAAGAGCAAAGTAGTGCACCTCCAGTTTAACTGTGAACTTATGTTCTTGAAATTTCCCATAGAAATGTATGGGTTTGCTGCTCTATTTCCTTGTTATTTGTGGATATTCTTGAGTCCACAGAAGGTAGTTAAAAGATCACAGTGCATTTATCCTGTGTCCCACAGGAAAAAAGATACACTTAGAGCAGCAAAAATAATAAAAAGATGAGTTGTACACATATTTGTTTCTTTTCTACTGAATTTATGGATTTCCAATAGCATTTGGAGAAGGTGCAAACCTATTCTTGTATAGGACTGTGTCTCAGTCAGAATTAGATGTTTAGAATTAGCTGCAAATGTGCCTGTTTAACAGCTCCTGCACATCCTCATGAATTGAAGCAATGGGTTTCAGAACAAAGGATAAATAGAACATATTCAGTTTTCAATCTTTGTCCTTGGAATTGCATTTTTTATCTTACGAGGGAGCAAAATACAAGTCTGAATTCCTGTCTTGTCTCAGGAGAAGTAATTTTACTTATTTCTTGAAAAGAACATTTTATCCCTTCAGATTTTTTTTTCTTTCTTGCACTGTATAGGGTAAAAATTTGTGAGAGATTTAATAGGCAAACTTGTTAATGTAACTGGGGTTCTGTATCGCTGCTGGTTTTCTTCAGTATGGCTGACTGCAGCTCTGTCTGCTTCTCTCAGTTTTGAAGTAAATGTGAAGTATCTCGAGCTAAAGCTGAGAGAAAGGAAACAATAAGTATGGTCTGGGTTTTTGATGTGTCAGCATAAATTTAAATCTCAACAGTAAGTTTAATTTCCTTTTTAAAAGTTATGTCCTGTCCAGAATTAATGACTCCGTTGTGTTTTCCTATAAAACCTATACCACATATTAAGAACATATCCATCTATTTTGTTTTAAAAGCCACATATACTAAACATTTTACCTGACATCACTGAGGAAATTAATATAACTATTCCTTTTACATTGACTTTGCATGATACCAAAGAATAGTACTTGGAAAGTAGTACAGAATGACAATGACACAGCTTATCTATGAAAAAACTAATTAAAGTTAATGACACTGTCATAAATCCACCATACTGTGATGGACCTAAATGCTAAATGGGTCCATATCATAAAGCAGTAGACCGAGTAGTTACAGGTATTGTACAACTGGATTAAACTGCTAACACTGCTGATGTATTATCTTCTAGGTAGAGGAAGCACTAGAAGCAGTGAAAAATGCAACAAATGAACAAGATTTAGCAAATCGCTTCAAAGAATTTGGAAAAGAGATGGTAAAACTGAATTATGTAGCTGCTCGACGACAGCAGGTGAGTACATTCCAAAGCAGTGGTTGAGAAATTTAGGCCTGCCCCTGAAGATGTTGTGTTTCATGTTCAAGTTGATTTTACAATAAGTAACTGCTGTGTGATGGCACATCACTGAATCATACTGATTTCTCTGAATGTGATGACGTATGTCAAAACACAGTGAATTTCTTTAAGAAATTTATTCAAGTGATTTCAATTCATAATGATGTAAAGGTGAAAAGGCAAGCTGATTGGGGTTAGGAATAGTTCTCAGATGATGAGTGTCCCTGCTCAATTGCTTTGACGGCGTTCCAACAACTGGAAAAGCACAAACTCTTTGGTAGTGCAGTCTATTTCAGATTCAAGAATGAGAGTCTACTTTGTGTTTAAAACCAACATTGTTAGCTTTGAGATTCTTGAAAAGATAGTTACCCAATTCATTTATTACTTAAGCAGATGGAGAAAAGACTAGAAATTCCCAACAACATGTATTCAGCACCCATAGCTATCCAACTTTGCATTAAACAGAGCTTTCCACTGAACACTGTTCTTCTGAAGAGTCCAGACATTTTGTCATTGTGGAGTTGTATAAAGTTTGTTCAACATAAAGTTGTGTTTGAATATTGATAATCATTCAGGGATGTCTTTGTATTGAGGAGCACACTCAGTCTGGAAAGCTGGCTTTATACATCCCTCTATTTACTTTTGCACACTGCAGCCTTGCCTATTTTTATATCACTTGTACATTTCTGAAAAATTAGAAATGCAAGCCCAGTATCACATAAACAAAGTTATTTTGTACATTCAGACACTTCTCTTCCAGAAATAAAGTTAAAATTATGTGAAAAAATTAAAAATAAATAAATAACAGGAAAGCTAATGAAGCTCTCTATGTCTCTTATGTTTTCCTTGGAGATATGAAAAGATAAGAGAAAACCTTGGCAAAAACCTTTTTAAATTTCCTTCTTGAAGCTCATTTATATAGTACCAGCAAAGTGTTTCATGTAATTGTGGAATATCTTGATGGGATCAGAAGTTAATTCTTAGATGTTCATGTGCTTTCCTTTAATCTCTACTTAAGTAGCTGGCAAAACTTTTAGTAACATAATTCACTCTGAGAACTGCATCAATGAATCATGTGGTTTAAAGTCATCAAGTGCTAAAACCTTTAAACCCAGAATGCATGGATTCTTTTTCAGTTTTTGCCTTAGATTCATATGTGAGCATAAGTAAACTATTCAACTCTCCAAACTTCATTGTTCGTAGTTTCAAAAAAGAAGTAATAACAGTTTTCTTAACTACTTATAAATATTGCTAGGACTACCTTACCTAATGTTTGAAAAGCTTTTGTAGACAGGTTTATATTGTTTGTAAATGAATACCTTCATGAATGAATGAAAATAATTCAGTGCCATCTTCCTCTGGTGAGGTATTGCAGAATGTCTGTTTGTTGTCAGAGGAAACGAAAGGAGGAATAAGTCACTAAGGCAAAACATAAAGTATACAAGAAATAGACTAAAATATAAGGAAAGGAAAATGTGTATTATATTTAAAAGGTAAAGTCTAGGGAAAAGACATATAAGCGTAACAGTCATAGCCAGGAAAAGAGAACATATTCATGGACTTTTCTTTATGTCAAGGGAAAAAAATATATTCTTAAAAGGAATCCAAATCATGAAATATTGAGAATTCTTACAAAGCCACAAAATACATGCTTCATAAATTCAGTGGCCAAAAGAAAACCATAACTATGCACATAAAAACATTATGGAGAGTTGTATTTATGAGGATTTTATGAACCAAAACCATATTCTTTAATATAGATTTTTATTATTTTTATAATATAGCTTTTAATGTGATATACAGTAGGTTTTTAATTTTTAATTTTTAATTTTTATTTTTCTTAAAAGTCTGTCTCATTGTGATTTTTTAAAGGATATCGGTGTAGGTACTTAGGGGAATCTGACACTGCAACAGTGTAGGTGGTACACTTCGTTTCCTTTATGAAATCATCAGACTGAATCCAGTCAATCAGGAAGGAAAAAATTCAATTATTTTATTTTATTTTATTTTACATTGTCTGCTGGTCTTTGAAAAGGGGAAACAGATGGGCTTAACATTTCTGCTCTTTCTGAGCAGAGTATAACCACCTTAGCTACACAGAAAGAATGAACTTTCTTGGACAAGAGAGAGATTTTGTGGAAATTATGGTTGATTTTGTCATTAATGACATCATCTCTGCAAAATCACTGTACAGTGACAGTGTACACAATACTTTCTGACACTAAAGCTTTCATTTACAACTAAACAATTGCATGTTTTTCTGTAGGAGCTGAAAGATCCTCACTGCAGGGATGAAATGGCTGCAGCTCGAGGTGCTCTGAAGAAGAATGCCACGATGTTGTATACTGCATCCCAAGCATTTCTTCGTCATCCTGATGTTGCAGCTACTAGGGCCAACAGAGACTATGTCTTCAAGCAAGTTCAAGAGGCAATTGCTGGTATCTCCAATGCTGCACAGGCCACCTCACCCACTGATGAAAACAAGGGGCACACTGGCATAGGAGAGCTTGCTGCTGCACTAAATGAATTTGATGTAAGTATCAGAAGCATATGGAAAATGAAATGTTTCTCCATGAAATCTTCAGTGCTTTTAACAAAGTGGGTTTTGCACAGGACTCAAATTTCTCTTTTGATTCAGGTTCATTTCCTTAGAATGCAGAGGCAAAGTGCAGACATTGATTTGTGTTATTTGTAATGAGGAGTAGTTATTTGCTGTTAATGGACTTGAATTATAAGGAGTTTATACTCATACACTGCAGCTGTGCTAGAGAGAAACAACTTGTCCTCTGCCCTAGCATCCTTGAAAAATCCAGCTATGTAAATAATACGAAGTGTGATTAATCTGACAATTTATTTCTGTGACATTTGTCATGTGTTTTGTTGAATGGTAAGATCAGATTCATCTGGCATGTCAGGAAGGAAGATGAAACAGGAAAATAAATATGATGGTGGAGCTGAGCATCCTGGAAACATTAACAAAGTGTTTATTGAAACATGAATTAAGTTTATCAAATAAGGCACCTTTCAAATTCAGAGAAAACTGGTCCTGTTAGTTACAGACAAGGTGCTTCAGCCTCTCTTCCAGAAACAGCTAGTTTTGCTTAAGTAGCTCTCTTAACACCAGACTTTTTAATTGTTAGTTTTACTACCAATCTTTTTGTAACAATTTTTCCCCTTTTCATTCCTGAGGATAGTTCTTGAGAAAGTAATTTAATTCATGACAACATATGAAAATTCTGGTGTTAGATACATTGATTTTGACTTTCACAGAATTACAGAATTGCAGGGGTTGGAACTGACATTAAGAGATCGTCGAGTTCAACCCCCCTGCAAAAGCATCTCCCTAGACCAGGTTGCACAGGTAGGCATCCAGGCCTTCTCTCCAGAGAAGGAGACTCCACAACCTCTCTGGGCAGCCCATTCCAGTGCTTTGTCACCCTTACTTTGAAGACTTTAATGAAGGTTTAACCAAAATTATTATTAGGAAGCAGATAAATTTTTTCGTAGACTACTGTACAGAGTTGCACTGCAAGGATATGTCATGCCTTTTTCAGTGCTGCTTAATTCTGCTCTGTTTAGGGTTGGAAGTGGAGGTGCTTGTACAAGTGGTTCATCTCCTGTCAGAGAATTAGGCTTCTCTTATGAATCTGCAGCTTACTGTCATTGGGTTTACTTTGGAGGTTATCCTAGGAAGAGTAAATGTAACAGGAGTGAAAAAAGCTCAGTGACTGAGTAGGGTATGATAATAATAATAATAAAAAAGCAGAGAATGAATACACAAGATAGCAATAGGGAAATGTGAACAGATCTGGAAATATATCAGCTGAAAATGTGTGGGTAGGTACAGGGAGGGCAAATGGACTGGTAGCTGAGTAGCAGAAGGGTTTGTGCCATTGATAACATTCTCTTCCTGTCATGGTTCCTCATGCTGCAAACAAGAAGCTGTGCTCTGATCAAATTTCTTCCTTCATGGGTCAAAGAAGTTGCCAGTGCAGTGAATAAAAAGGAGTTGCAGAAGGTGAAACCCTGCATTCAGAGCTACTGCAGGACCCAGAGATAGACTCCAATTTCATCATATTGTTAGGTGAAAAATAAAAATACTACTGCATGCATTGGCAGTACCGATATTTTTTCAGTATTTGTATTTCTAATTATGTAGTTTTTCCTGTAAAATTATTGTGGGTCAAGATTTAAAGAATTCTCTCTGGTTTTCTAGGCCTTCTCAGCTTACAGATCCCTTACTGGTAAGGTCCTGGGAATAATATCCTTGTTTATCTGATTGTACTCTGGCTTTTGTGTGGGACTTTGCTGTTATGGACAGTAGAGGTTTGACAAACAGTCACAGAAAACACGTGACACTTAGCAGATCTAAACTGATGATGCTACTACTCTCTGGAAAAGGCTGTTGTGCTTAGTGGAAGTAAATTTAGTGATTCATTGGGCTGTGGAGACGATGCAAGGCACCTGATGTTGAGCCCTGCCTTTTTTCGAAAGCATTTGTTCATCAGACTTCTCCTCAGGTAGAGTCTTTCCTAGTTTACATTATGTAGCAGGCATTGTAAATGTGTATGGGAAATACATAGTCATAGGATCATGTGTGGGCTCACAGCTGCATGTGGAGAAACAGATGTTTGAATTTTTTTCCAGCTTTAGGAAATGAAAATTTTCTTTTTAGTGAGGACACAAAGATTGAAGTGATTGTTTTATTTGCTTTCTAACTACATTTCTTATTTCACTTCACTGATTAGCTTTTGACAGAGATTTATTCGGACACAATGTTGTAACGAAGACAACATTCCCTAAACTTCAGGGAAAGCCAAAATTTCTAGCTCCAGTCGTGAGATGATTCTAAATTTATGCTTATAATGTATGAGTACAAAAAACAAGAAAAATTATTAGTCTTGTATAACTATGCCTTACGTGCAGATATATCAGAAAAAAAAGTGCTACTTTAGCATGAGAAAAGAAGGTTATTTTTTTTTGCAGTGCTATTTTTCCATAGCATTTACCAGTTCTCAGACTTCCATATTTCTGATTTCAGAATCAGCACCCTGTGGCTTACCACTTAAAATGACTGCAGTGTCATTATTCTCAGTATTTTCTCTATCAAAATACCATCACATGCAATACAAATAATTATCCTACCTATTTTAAACACTTCAGCTATTATGTTTATGTTAGGTGTTATACTGTCATGCTCTATAGTCATATAGTACTGTGACTTGTAGTATAAAATCACCTGTGAGCTATTAGCAGCTAAATCTTGGGAAAGAATTAACATTTATTGCTTTTCAGAGATTATTTATGTAGAAATGAAGAGGGTTTATGAATCTGTTTCATATCTGCCTTTAACTACTGCTTGAAATAGATGGATAAACTTACAAAAATAGATGTTTAATTGTTCCTATTAATTTTTCATTTTCAGGTCATTTAATTCTGGATATTTCTTGTTTTAGTAGTGAAGGATTTTATTATTTAAGTTTGTAATACATTTTGTGGTCATTAAATATTTCTGGCTTCTTACTGCAACAACTAAGGGTGCTCCTTCTGCTCCTCTGGAGAAAAGTATCCCAATTTCTGGGTGGTATATAGAGGAGATTACTAAGAGCTTACTGCAAATTCTGAAAATATAATGTTTGCTTGGAGCAAATGGCAATTTCTGTCTGATAAGGCTGATAAGGTCTCAGCCTTTCTCAGTGACAAAGGACTGCTGCTGTCACTTGTTGTCAGTGACAGGCTGAAATGGTATTTGTTGGTTACAGGGCATCTCCAACTAGTCATTGTTTTCCCTGAGCCTCCTCCAGACTGAACAATCCCAGTTCCCCCAGTGGCTCTCCATAAGACTTACGTTCCAGACCCCTCACAGCTTCATTGCCCTTCCCTGGACATAATTCAGGGCCTCGATGTCTTTCCTGTAGTGAGGGGTCCAAAAGTGAACACACTACTCGAGGTGCAGCCTTACCAGAGCTGAGTACAGAATGATGATTATGTCCCTGGCTTGGCAGTCACATCCAGCAGCTCCCTGATCACCCTTGGGTGGATCCCATCTGGCCCCATTGATTTGTGACAGTCCAAGTAGAGTAGCAGGTCTCTTAACTGCTTCCACCTGCATCATTAGGAGTTTATTCTGCTCCTCATTGCAGACTTCCAGGTCAGTGTGTAGAGTATCCTGAGGATAACTAGGCTGACTGTTAGAGGCAGTTGTAAAGAAGGCATTGGGAACCTGAGCCATTTCCTTATCCTCAGTGATCACATCGTAGATCCTTAAAAATTACTACTTATGTATTGACCTTGGATTTGCTGTGATAAATTATGAGTAAATTGTTAAAGAAATAAAGCTTCTGACTTAAAACAGAAAAAGATTATTGGAAAAAGGAGCAAAAATCCTTTTTTTCCATTGATGTTAAAAGCAAATAGCTGTCATTTTTTGTATTGCTCAATGAAGCAATTATCATAACTGATGAGACTGCTCAGCTGACTTTCTCTTTGAGTTTTGGTTCTAAATTAGGAAGTTCTGTTCTTATAAATGGAATGAAGTGAAATGAAATCATATTTGTTAAAATATATAGAGTACTTGATTTTTAATACAATACTTTTAATGCAAACAGATAAGCTATCCTCCATGTTGACTCACTAATCCAGTGACTTTCTGTTTCTGTGTGCATACATCCATTTGTCATTAAAGCTGCTTACATTCATTTGTGTTACATCTGGAGATGCCATGCCTGTGTCTCACCCATTTTCTGTCTGGTTCCAGAACTGCATCTCATTGCATTAATAATTTCTTTTATACTGGAATTGATCAGCTAGAGAAGTGAAAGAGGTGGTCGAAATTTAGGGGTGTGTTTTAGTGGATATGGTGGTGATGGTTGAACTAATGATCTTAGTGGTCTTTTCCAACCTCAATGATTCTGTGATTCTATGAAAATTATTCTTGTTTTTCCTACATGAGGGCTCATCTATATTTTAAGTTACTGAAAATATACCATGTTTCATTGGAAGGAACACAGCTTCAAAGTTTAGTAAATTTATGAAGAGTACAAGTTTGGCACTTGAGGTGGCTGGTTGTTATGAGAAGCAAAGTGGTTGATGCACTTCTCTTCGTACTCCCACTTGTAAATGGAGTTCATAATTAATAAATGGAATATCAGAAGTTTTGGAGATATCAGTAGAGCTTGGAGAATATTTTTCAGAACTAGTAAGTGCAGAGTTCCATAAATGGAGTGAAAGATTGAATGCATAATGTAGTTTAGAAACTGAAAAGATAGAGTACTTGGGTGCAACCATATTTTTTAGTAATGAATTTGTCAAAATGTGACATAAAGGCAGCAGATAGAAGACATGCAAGATGTAGTGTCATAATGTCATTAAGTGATGACTTCTAAAATGTTGTTGCTTGTTGAACGAGTACCTTTACTAAATGTCCAACCTGGGAATGGATCTCTCAAAACATTTATGAAATTTCAATTTTATTTTATTTTTTTTTGTAAATATATTCTTCAGAGAATTGATTTGTGCTGCTGGAAGAAAATAAGCTACATGTGAGCTTCAAAATAAGAATTGAAATGTGTATGTTACAGTAACAAAATCATAAAAAACAAATGGGGGCACCTGTGTTATCATGAATGGAGAGAGGAACTTTCTTCTCCATTTCTGGTCATTGCCATCAGGAACAGAGGGATGGAAATGTGCTGGATGTCGCTTGATATTTTAGGAAAGAGGGAGAATGCAGTGGATTCAAGTTAGTCTCTATTTCCAATCAACTTCTAACTTTGTTTTACCTTCTGCAAAAACCTTTGCCTTTCTGTTGAGGTAAGAGTTGTATAAGAGGGGAAAGGGCTGTAATATAGAAATTTCCAGCAAGAAACAAATTGTTTTGTTTATCTATTTTGGATTTTTTTTTCCTGCTTTTGATCTTTTAGCTGGCACTGTTACATATTTTGGCTAATGTTTCATTTATGTGTGCATACATATGGGAGAGTATTATTGTGGAAATATCAGCTCCGTAGCATCAGTGACAGCAGTGGAAATGATGAGATTTTGGTATCTCATGTCTAATATGTAGCAGAAACAGGACCAGTTGTAAGGTGAAACACCGTTCTCTACTGGCAGCTGGAGTCATGTGCATTCATCTCTTGGCAGTGTGAACGCTGCTGGTGAGTTGCTGGACGAATATTTTCTGTTTAAGAGCACCACCTAGTGGGTTTCTTGGTGTTTACTTGCAAAGGAGATTTTCTAGTGAACTCTTATCCAAACAGATTTGTAAGAGACAGTGGAAACACACATGCAACGCACATTGGGAAATGAATCTACGTAAATATATTTATATCTCTATCCATGATATAGATTTTCTCCAGGAAAATAATTTTTCCGTTGTGAGTAATGGAATTTTAATTGTTAATAATAATTATGAATGTCTGAATGGTTATATCCAAAGCATATTAAAGATTTTTCAGGCTGTGTTCAGCCATTCTTATGGAAATTATCCAATCAAATTTGATTTACTAATTTAGCACTTGTGAGATGTTTGTCTAAGTCACATGTGAACATCAGCAATATCTCAAGGAAGTAAGACCTCCAATAGTTACTCCTGTAATATGTTTAAGGAAGATATTAACACGATTTTAGCAGTGTATTTAGAGACTTAAATGCTATTAAACTACTGTTAGGGTAGGTGCAACATTTTCATAAAGAATAAAAGCTTTCAGATAATGAAACTACTGTATGTCATTTCTATCTTGCTCTTACCTGAATAATCAATCATGAACTCTGGTGGGCTTTTGGATTGGAAGGAATTAATTTTGGGGAGCTGAAAAATTCCCTGTGCTGTTGCACTATTGGTAGTATGTTTTCCAAACCTGAGCTATGTGGTATAGCTGCAAAATACAACATAGCTTCAGCTATAAACATTTGATTTGTCACTAAACAGGACTTAAATAGCCTTGTTAGCACCTGAGGTGTACATAGATGTACATATGTAAAACAAAGCTGTGAGTGCACTGCATTTCTTTCCATGGTTGTGCAGGCAGCTCTCCAGAGCAACACTTATCCAATCTTGTCTCCCATGATATTTTTCAAAAGTGGGTCCCTCAGTATATCATATGCTCTTTTTCACACAAAGAAAGTTGATTGTCCATCTATGGATATATAATTTCATTTTTTGCAGCCATTGGTCACTGGGAATGTAGTTTCTTGTGATACATTATTTACTTCGCAGTCGCATTAGACTTAAAAGGGATAGTTTCCTTTCACTGAGAAGCACCATATGAAATGAACCCTGCCCTTAAGGCTTTACACTGTAAATAGAACTAATAAAATGTAAAAAGAGAAATAGAGGAAAGACGGAATTGTTTGTCCTATCACACAACAGATTGATACAAGAATACTAAAGGAACCTCATATCCCTAACTCTCAGTTGTCTCACTGCACTCTGCAGTTCATCATGGTATTTAATATATCAGTTCTGTTTACTGGAATTACATTAGATATCCATATTTGCAAAACTGTATGATGAAGAACTTCTTACTGAAAGGTAGTTCTTTTCTGTCTTAGGTTATTCCCTCCATCTGCAGAGCTTCTGGTGGATAGTGATATAATGGTTATTGCTGTTTATCAGTTTCATACAACTACATTAGGACTAGAGGGAACGGCCTCAAGTTGTACCAGAGGACGTTCAGACTGGATGTCAGGAAATACTTCTTCTCCAAAAGAGTGGTCAGGCAGTGAAATGGGCTGCCCAGGGAGGTTGGTGGAGTCACTGACCTTGGAGGTATTCAAGGAGCAGTGTTGAGGGACCTGGTTTAGAGAGAATTATTGGTGACAGGTGGGTGGTTGGACTTGGATGATCTTGTAGGTATTGCCAACCTCGGTAATTCTATGATTCTACATGAATATTTTTCAGAATTTGCATTTGTTTTTCATTTGCTTTTTTTCCTTTGTAGTGTCTCATGTTAGATACACAGCCAGTTTATTCTGCTCTCCAAAGATTCCTTTCCTCTCTTTGAATCTGAAAAATTAGTTTACCTTTTCTCCTACACCCCTAGGGAAGAGCTTGAAGTGTTTGTCATGGTATCTTTTTCTTTGCTTGTTTTTTTTTCCCCTAACAAGTCCTTATTTATCAGTTATAGAGAAGCTGATTCCTATTAAAACATAACGTGCCTCTTTTAATATGCTTTGGTATTTTGTTTCAAAGTTTACTTCTATTAAATTCATAGAAGAAATAACCTGTTTTTCATTTCATTGGTAATATAAAAGCCAAATAAAGACCACTGTTTTCCAGTTCCCTCAGAACTATACTCTTTTTTTTTTTCCTCCCCAGTTCTTAAAAATTATTTATGTGTTTGAAAATTAAAGAAAGCAGTGGTTGTGAGCAACTGCTGTAATTTTGTGTAAACCAGCAGATGAGTAAATTTGTCATGAACGAGACAGCAGTGCACTAAGTATGTAAATTTGTGCAAGAGCAGATGATTAATCTGGAAAACACAGACAGTTGTAAACTAGTTGCAGTTCTCTGGACATCCAGAATTATTTTAAAAGGTTATATTCATTTTAACTTTTTTGTTTGTTTGTTTCTATTAAACCTCATTTGTTTTATATTGTTGACAAAGATTTTCCAATTGAGATCACTGCAGTGATGTTTGAATGATTATGTGCCCTCAAATCACAGCACCTACATAAGTGCATTGTGTTGTTTAACCCAGCAGGCAGTTCAGAATCAGCTTGTTTACTGTTCCCTAGTGGGACTGGAAAAAGAATTGGAAAGGTAAAAGCCTAAGTAAGAACTTGTGGGTGGAGATAAAGCAAAAGCTGTGTACACAGGAAGGAGAGCAAAGCAAGAAAAGTTGTTTAAACAGTTCCAGGAAATTATTAGTTATTACATGTGATGGTTACTTGGGAAAATATGTACTTTAAGTCCAAATGTCCCTTTCTCCTTTATTTTTTCCTCACAGGTTTTATAAATGAGCATGATATCATATGATTTGGAATCCTAGACTATCAGTTGCATCCTTGTTAATCATCACCTCTTTTTCCATCCTTAGATATGTAGACAGAGATCAGTCCTGTAAATTTAGCACAAAACATTTGCTAGGTTCCTTTAATGCATGACTTGGATTGCTTCTGTTATGGTGGAAGCTCAGGACAGGAGAGATGGTGCATTGCTTAGAGGTTTAAGGCACCAAAACCAGTTCAGGATGAGTCACTGCTGCGCTTGCGCTGCTTCTTGTGAGGCTCATCCTCTGTTGATTTGAGTGGTTCATGTTATAGGACACACAACTCAAGTCATGGGTTAACATTTACACACGTCTATTACAATCTCTGCCCCTTGTCTCTTTGGAACAGGCTGTACTATGTAGTTACTTTCAGAGTTGTTTGTTCAAGTGTGGGTATTTAATCTCAGATTTTAGATTTCAGAAGTTTATTAATGTTTATGAGAACTTATTCCTCTGTAAGTAAGAAAGGAGTGGCATGTACTACTCATTATTATGAAGGCATCTGTCTTCTGAAAGCTTTTGTACTTCATGAATACATTGCAACCACTCTATAAGCACTTGTTTATAACTTTTAGGAAATAGGGGAAATATTTAACTGAAGAATGTTTAAAGAAGGTATTATCCCAAGTTTATCAGACTTTAGTCTATAATTATGTTGACATTAATTTTCTTGGAATTTGTTTCAGCAAATAAAACCAAAATAATGTACTTTTATAGCCCATTGCAAAAAGTCAGTCTACAATTGCAAAGAGCCTTGAAACAGTTAATTTTAAAACCTGGTTTATAGTGTCAGTCATTGATTTATGGTTTTAATATTAGTTAATTGATTAGAACATATTAAATGTTCCACTTCATTTATGTTCATCATTCATTGACTGGCTGTCAAGAAGTGATGGAATCATAGAATCATTAAGGTTGGAAAAGACCTCTAAGATCACCAAGTCCAACCCCAACCCATCCCCACCATGCCCACTGATCTTCAGTGCCATATCTGCACGGGATTTGAATACTTCTAGGGAAGGTGAGCCTTCCCAGGTACCCACTTCCCAGGATAGCCTGTGCCATTGAATTACCACTCTTCTCTCTATCAGAGAAGAATTTATTCCTAATATCCAACCTGAAGGTTCTCTGACACCACTTGAGGGCATCACTGCTTGTCCTACAATAAATAGGTAATCCAGAGAGTGGAAAGAACAACTCAATATGCCTAAAAGCACATCCGCTAGACTTAACCAGATGAGCATCCAGCATCTAATCTCACCTGGTGCCAATGAGGATGGATCATCATCTCCAGTAAGCAATTCACCTTACCTCTCTGGGCTTATGTTAGCATGTAAAATGGAGCTCATCCTCTGGTTTTAGGGAAAAACAGCATGGCATGGCATGGTCTGAGACCACCAGGCCAGGCTCTGTTCTATTCCCTCCCTCCTTCAGTGTGGCCCTCTCAGTTTTGCCTTCTAGGCACAGCCCTTGTGGTATACTCTTAATTGGTCCCGTCCTTGCTGAGGCTGTGTGCTACCTTGAGTCTGGCTGGAAGAAGCTTTGCTAGGGAAAAATCGACTTGGTGTCAGTCCATGGCTCTGATCCTGTTTTGTTTTCTCAGTAGGACTGGCTTCTCTCATATCGTGCAGCTTGGACTAAACTGTTTCAAAAGCAAGCAGTAGATTACTGAATCCTATCTCCTATATTTTCTCATTGAAATGGTCAATTTCAAGGAAACTTGACTTTTATCCTTTTCAGATTTTTAAAAGGATTTATTTTGCCTATGCTGCTTATAACTGGCATAAATTGCTAAGATAGGTCAATTTTCAATTTCATTCTTGCTGTAACAGAATTAAATATGCCATTGTAAACATGAATTTATATGTTACTTTCTAAAAGTCCCAGTGCTGTGAATGTAAGTGTTGCAGTGAGCTCTAAGTATTAACATTTGACTGAAAAGCACCTCTACATAAATATGCATTGGCCCCACTATTAGAGAAGTCATTTCTAATTTAGATGCTCGTAAAACTGCTTTGCTTGCAGCTTTGAAATGTAGACCCTAGAAGACATGTGCAAGACATTATTTCACATTCTGGTTAATGTTGCATTCAATTCTGTGAAGTCAGCACTTCCTGGACCTGGAACAATAAGATATCTGGTTAGAATTCTTCTGTATTTCCTTTTTGTTAAGGAACGATTCTTAATAAATTTCCTGGCATCCTTATACTTGTTTCTATTGAACTGCTTTGCATTTACTGAAGTTATAAATATCACAGGGCTTGATTCTTTTCCTGTGTACCTTAGTGAGAGTAATGTTTTTTTTTTTTTAATCTTTTTTTTTAATTTATTTTTTGCATTTTTTAGTTTTTTGTGTGCATGTGTGTGCGGAGGAATTAATTGGAAGTTTTACTGACCTCCATAGAAGCCATACCCCACATGTAACTGGAATCGGAATTTAATTTTTTAATGAAATTTGAGATTTACAAAAATCTGATACAGTTTTCAGTGTTAAAAGAGGATGTTGGATGTGTATCATGTCCCTAAATCCTGAGTTATATTTTAATATAGTGAATGGTTTGTTTTTTTTTCAAATTCATTATATCATTTTGAAGTTAGAGATCGCATGAAATTGAGTAAACATAATGTCATAAAAATGCTGTGAAAATTCGGTTGGTTTGTTAATAAAGTCCTTTGTGGTTTAAGATGCTTGTGGTAATTCTTTGAAAACAAGATAGCTTTACCTCTTTCTGATCATTTAATTCATGTTCCACTGTTCTCTTTTAATTATTTTTATACATGCAGTGGCATTTCTTTGCTGCTGGATATTTTTTAATATTGATTTATTAGGAATTTGGTAGATAATTTATCCATAGGAAAGATTAGAAACTCTTTGAAGCTGCTAAAATAAGAGACATGAAAATAAATAACAAAAAAGTAATAATCCAGATGTAGAAGTTTGGAATCACAGTGTCTCAGGTTGGAAGAGACTTTAAAGCCCATCTATTTCCAGTCCCTTGCTGTGGGCTGGTTGCCACCCAGCAGGTCAGGCTGCCCAGGGCCCCATCCAGTCTGGCCTTTAGCACTTTCAGGGATGGGGCATCCATAGCTTTTCTGGGCTGCTTGTTTGTTCCAGTGTCTCACTGGCCTGTGAGTAAAGAACTTCCTTCTAATCTATAATGTAAATCTTTTAGTTTTAGCTTTACCCCCTTGTGCTATCGCTGCCAGATGATGTAAAAACTCAGTCTCCTTCCTTTGTATAAGTTCCCTTTAAGATCTGGAAGACTGCAATGAGTTCCTGCTGGAGCCTTCTCTTCTCCAATCTGAACTCCCTCAAACTGTGTTGGAGACGGGCTCCAGCCCATCGATCGTCTTCGTGTCGCTCTGGACCCATCCCGACGGATCCGTCTTTCATGCAGATCTGTTCATCCTGCTGATCTTTTGCTTTTCAGAACAAAATCATCTTAGACCCCATGACGTTCAGCGAGGCCCGCTTCAGACCATCTCTGGAGGAGAGGCTGGAGAGCATCATCAGCGGGGCGGCGCTGATGGCAGACTCGTCGTGCACGCGGGATGACCGACGGGAGCGCATCGTAGCCGAGTGCAACGCCGTGCGGCAGGCACTGCAAGACCTGCTCAGCGAGTACATGAACAACGTAAGTGGTGCATGCTTTCTTTTCCTCTAAATTATTCAACTTTATCAGAAAGCTTTAATTGTTAAAACGAGAAAGCCGTAGTGCTTCGTGTGAGCTGTTTGACTCGTTTAACTTTTAAATATCTGGGAAATTTTTGGCGGAATTTTGGTACCATTAGAAGTTCACGGGGATGTCTTTTTGTCTGTGAAGGAACTCTTTGCTCTTTGTAGCTGTAGCATTGAGGTTATTGAAGAAAAAGCTCCCTCTTATGTGCAAAATAGCCAACAACTAATCACATTGGGATAAAACACTTGTTTAATGAAACCTGGTGGCAAGCAGCGTCAGTGGATAATGGCCTGAGAACGGTTTTCACTAATGAAAATGAACACGTTATCAAAATGATATCCACTGTGTGATAATGGTCAGTGTGTGTTTGTTGGAATGTTACCTGTAGATGCTCTTGTGAGATAATGTGTTGGCTGTGCTGTTAAGCCACTGAGAGTCTTTGCTTGTTCTTGGTGCTATTAAATATTCTGTTGCTGTGAAAGCAGTGAGTAATATTAATTAGTATTGCTGTCAAATAATAGTCTGCCATGCCTTGAATACAGCAGTTTATGGAGGGACTCAAGAGCTGTTGACAATGTAATCTTAACCTGCAGTATCCCAGCAAATTATTCCTGAGTCCTGTGGAGGATGTGTGAATTCTTAAGCCATAATAAACAACATAAAAATGGCAACTTATTGTTAGGAGAACTATAAAGGAATGATTTTTTCCCCTTCTAAAAACATGATGGTTGCCTTTTGAAACAAGCAATCATTGTAATTGTCACTCTTCTGTGACCTTCTGCCCACTGGAATGTAACACCAGTGCAAAGTTTTAAATTCTCTTTACAAACTTACTTTATATGATCTTCAATATCTGCAAACAGGCATCTGAACAAACAGACTGACAGTCCTGCCTTTGCTTGTCTGTGAGTTCTAGCAGGCTATGATTGCAAATTTGGATCTTCTTTTTCTGGAATCATTAAAATAATGTTAGTAAGGCTCTCCAAGAATGAACCTGTAGCATTGTGATTTACATTCTTACACAGTTATGCAGTTATTTGGTAGGCTGACAAACTGCAAAATTCAATCCTTGAGTTGTTTTGTTGTAGAGATAGAAATAACTGGGACATTTTAAGATACCGATTCCAAATAGTTGTCAGTATAAGAAGTAGTTGTTAATGCTGGTGCAGAATTTTAAATAATATCTTTGCTTTTTCTTGTAGTTAAATTGAGTGATGGTTGAAAAGCTCTTGTAAAGTGATAGAAAGCAAAGTCTAAGCTGGTACATTCTGGGTTAGTCGTTACAAAGAGGCTGTGATGGAAGAGAATGTTCTGCATTGCTTCCTACAAAATCTTGCTGTATAGAATTATTAGTTAGGTGTCATTGTTAAAGGTCTTTCAAAAAGAGATCTGATGGATTATCAGTTGTCATTGTGGTGCATCTCTTTAAGGGCATAGATTTTTGGAAATGAAATGCACTAATTTTATTTCTGACCCCATCTGCAGAGAAGGGAAAGTTTGAAGTGACTGTAAGCATTTATGAATACACTGAAGGTGGCTAACAGCTTTCAAGTTGCTGCTTAAACACATAATGGTGTGAATATTTGTTACCATGATATCTTCAATTTTATTTTTTTAATTTTATATTTGATCTAGGCAACCCAATTTCTACAGTTGTGACTTTTCATGTTATATAGTGGAATACAATTGCTGTGAGCTCTCTTTTTATGACTGTGGAATACACCTTATAACAACTAAATATATACTTAATTTCCTAGAAAGTTAAGTACTTCTAAACAAGGGGTTAGGTTAATCTAATGTAGATGCTTAGTGCCATTTTGAAATATTGGTGTAAGTAATTTATGGACTTTTTGAACTGAGGCTGTTGGCCTCAGTGTGCCAATAGAAGACTTTGGGATCTACCACAGGTAGTGTTGTATCTGCCAGTCCCACATCCATGTAGTGTATGCTTTAGGAACAGCAAACGGCTTGACTCCCACCTTCATCAAATCAACTGAGCTTCTTATTAAACTGATGGATAGCAGGTGAATCCTGTCAAGGCCTTTCATAAGCTAGGTTTTATAATCTGATGTATGATAAGCTGAATAACTATCTAGAGACCTCGTACTATATTAACTAAATCCCCATGAAAAAGAATGGAAGATTAGATACCTAGCTTGTAGCCAGCTCTTTTTGGGCATCTCTTCAGAGACTGAATTTCTCTCATTTGTCTACCTTAGCAGAATTTGATTCAATATTTAATTTTTTTGCTAGGGATGCAGTGACACTGAGCATATTCCTTAAAATAATAATAATTAGTAAAGCTTTTTAAAAGCTTAATTAAGTTTCAGAAGGGACAAACTGAATTGTGGACACCAAGCTGCCTAACACGATGCAATAGTAAATACCTCTGAGATGATTTGATGAAGATGGATATATTTAGCTTATGCCCACAAAGACCTAAACCACTGAAGTCCTTCTATAATTTCGAGGCACATCAAATGTAATTTGACCTTTTCTTTTGTCCTCCCATTTTGTGACGGCTGGAAAATGATAAATCAGTTTTGGCCGATGAGTGTTGGTCATTTGTGCATATTCTTTTGATACTTGTCATACAGAAAACATATTGAATATACTGAATTTAATTGAATTGAATACTCAGTGGTTCTAGTTTATGGTTACAGTCGTTCACCAACTTAAAAATGTTTCTTCCTAGTCATCTACTTCTATGGGAATCAGAGGGAACTCAAACTGCTTGGTAGCCAAGTAGATTCTATCATCCCTTTTAGCTTGTTAAACACTGACACTGCAAAGGACTATATAAATCTGTTGCAGTTTACATTCTGTCTTACATTAAATTTCCATGGATGCTAAGTAAAATATAGTATAGAAACGCACTCAGAATGAAATTGTCATTCCTGACGTTTCACTGATTTTTCTTTTGCTGTCGTAGCTATGAATGCTATTTAAGGCACAAAGAGGAAACTGGGAGGGTTACAGGCAGTTGTATGACACAGAAGGTTGGCTGTGTGGATGATACAAGCTGCTTGTGCTTTCTAGCTCAATGCTAAAGGCAATGCAAGGAGAAAAAAGAGGTTTTACCAGATTTTGCTTGCGAGAAAAGGAAACAGCATCTAGCTGAACAGTGTAAGAACTTCTGCCTTTTATGTAGCATAGGTTGTTTAAGAAAACTTCCTTCACCTGCAGAACACCCACTGTGCCTACCTCTTTCTTAGAAAACTGCCTGTGGAGAGGCATGCATCTTATCTTCTTTGCTCCTACAGGGCTTTTAAAGTACATCTGTCATATCTCCTGATATTCTTTGCACCTGTGGTCTGTTTTCATCACTAGGGGCTTTACCAGCTTTTGGTAGATCAATATACTCTGCTGTATTGCAAAGGAAAATTTAACACACACAACACCATTGTTTCTCCTGTTTGCCTTTCCAGTCTTTATGGATCCATCACAGGCTGCCAGGTAGATTATAATGTTTCTAAGGTTAGTTTTATGTCAGGAAGAAGTCTCTCTGTGTGTTACCCAAAGTTTTCTGAAGTAAGTTGAATGAGTAAGTTCAGAAATCTGGATAAACAGATACCACAAGCCATCATATTGTTCAGTGAGCAAGGTGAAAGACTGGTGAAACTAAATTTCAAGATCTGTGGCATAGGAGTATGAGCTTAAAAAATTGCAAATGCCACTTTCAGAATGTTGACATCCAAGTGAAAAAATACAAAAAGTTCAGTTAAAGAGGACAGCAGATTTCAACTTAGAAGAGAAAAATGGTGCTAGTTTAGTAGTTATGTCCTTTTTTTTTTATTATATAAAGAACTGTCATAACAATAGAGGACTGTGACAAGACATGGTTGGAGAGGTGTTTTGATTCTTCATTCCTTCTTTTCAGGTAAATAAATATTGATTTGTTCTATTTCCTACATATTGAATGAAGCTTTCTTTTTTCCAGATGCCTTCAACTCACAAATACTCAGATGTTCCAGCCTCAATTCAGAGGTTATTTAAACAGTTATTGTTGTAGGAGGTTTTTGAATTATCATTGCTGCAGGATGTTTTTCTCCTATTATCTCTACCAATTCTAAGAATAATTATGTATTTGTATAACGCATTGCACTAACTGGAGTCTCACAGTATACAAGAACTCAGGAAGGACTTCTATGGAGATGAGATATATACTGTTTCATTTCTGTTTGCATATCTTGTAGTAGATATCTAGTAATATATACTTTCCATTTTTCTTATCAGTAGCTCTGTCAGAATGTTTTCCCAGAATGATCTCTCTTATTTCTATGCTGAACTCAACTGAACTTTTATTTCTGGGAAGTGGAGGCAGGAAAAATCTCAGTTGGTTAGGTCACATGGCATTTTCTGTCAGAAAACTGGTAGTACTTTTCCTCAAAATCTTAGATATGTGTAATAAAGGCAATCATGTATTTAAAAATAAGTAAAAACACTTCTGTTCTACAGAGAACTAAATACAGTTCTACAGAAACTGTTAATACAACTGTTTTCCATTTATCTAAATGGAAATATTGTTTACTGGCTGGCCAGCTCTGACAGTGGCCTAGTTCTCAGCTGTTTTGCTCTCATGGATCCTGCATCACTTGTGTTGTAGGTTGACAGGAAGCAACATTCCTAGAAAAGTGGTAGCTCCAGCTCTTGAAGTTAGGTTTGTGAATTAGAAGTATACTGCCAAATTCATGTAAACCAGCCCTGGGCACTCTTACTTGCAAGCAGGAGGCTTGTTGATGTCTGATTAGAGAAAAGAAGGAAATGATATATTCAGAAAAATATGCTTAAAAAAGACGTTCTGACGTCATTGGATTCAGTGCCAAATAAAGAGAGACTGTGAATTTTGGGTTGCTGTGGAGTATCAAAAACAAATTTGGAAAGCATTTGACGAACGATTAAGCCACAAATGTTGAAGATCTCCATAACCACTTGAATTCTGGCTTGGCATGAGTACAAGTGCACACTTGAAAAGTCATTTCCCATCCAGATCAAATACCTAGTTATCTTCTCTAGCCTTCCGACTTGTTGAGTTAACCTTCATTCCCACACCATGTTCCTGCTCTCAGCCAGTAACATTTCAGTAGCTGAGTTTCAGTTTATTATAATTATATTTGAGGACAGCAAATGCTTAGTATTGCTTATTGATTTCTTTGACTGCTCTTTGAAAGGAGCACTCCTTTCTGAATTCCTTGTATTATCACTATTTAACATATAGATCCGAGTTTCAGAGTTCAACAGGCTAGCTTATTTTTGTGGGATGTTTTACTGATATTACTGTAGGGATAATGTTGCTTATTGTTTGTTCTTTTAATCTTGTTCTCTAAAGCTGCTAGCTGTTCCTGACTGCTGTTCATTGCAACTGAGGTGCTACAGGCTATAATTCCTGTTTCTGTAGAGAGGAAAATGTCATATCTTGAAGATGCAAAAAGTAAGAAAACAGAGAGGGAAAATATAAGTCTCCAGGCAGTTTTTCTTCACAAATATATCAGTAAAAAGTTTTAACTTTTCAAAGTAGAACTGTAATGCTGCAGTACATGAAAATGAAATGCCCTTAAAAGACAGCTAAAGTTACTGTGCTTGATAGGAGGATGAAAAAACCTGATAGCAAAGGGAAATCTATAAACTCTCAAGATACTGTCAGCTCCCATGTTAAACAGCTCCATCTGAATTCATATTTAAAAGAGAAAAGCAATAATTCTTGAATAACCTTGCATAAGGTTAGCCTGGGTGACAGTGAGCAGTAAATTACTGTTATGAGGTAGAATGATGTCTGTAGCTGTCCTGGGATGGAGGCAGGGCTGAGTGACAGGTAACCAACTGCTGAGTCACCAGGACTGACTGATGTGACCATGACCACCTTGGCTGGACAGGGTTCTGGTTGGTACTGTTGTTGAACTCTGAGCTTTTCTGAAGCGTTTCTAGAGAAGAACAGCTCAGCTTGTTGGAAAGTCCATATTGTATTTCAAGCTGGAGATAAGCTCTTCTACTATTCACTTTACACACTGGGATGTTATACAAGCAGTTTTGTCTTCCTTAACTTGAAATAAACAACTGGAAACACAGTAGTTATGACTGGAGGAGAAGAATGTGTTCCCAATTTGCAAATATTTTATGATGTGCCACGGTGTTTCTTCTCAAATACTTTAGGCTTTACATTTATGCATCCCTCCTGAATGCCTCAACTTCTCCTGACTGTACATAAATCACTGTCTAAGTATGCTACCTACAGTATAACTCCAAAAGGATTCAGCCACATTTCAAGGAACCTTTTGAGTCTTGTTTTTTGATCATCAGGGCCTCGTAGGAGATGCCTGGTTTCTTTATGATGTGCTTACAGAAGCGCTGCGCCGCTTTACAATTACACAAGTGAGATCTTTTTTCACTTGTTGTTTATTTTACTCACTCCTGCATTTTCTCATTTTGCAGGTCCTTTTTATTTTTTTCGTTTATTTTGTATCAGATTCAATTAACCACGCTATTTTTTTTTTCCAATCAAAAACAAATAGAAAATCCCTCTGCAATGCAAGTCCTTATGGCTTGGAAATGACAAACATGCAAACAAATTTGCCTTGACCTCATGTTTCTCTGGTCATGGAATAATACAGCCCTATTAACAACTGTTTACATGGGTTGAGAGTGATAGGATAAGAGGGAATGGTTTTAAACTAAGACAGAGGAGATTTAGGTTGGATGTTGGGAGGAAGTGTTTCACTCAGAGGGTGATGATGCACTGGAATAGGTTGCCCAGAGAGGCTGTGGATTCCCCATCCCTGGAGACATTCTAGTTGAGGCTTGATGTGGCTCGGGGCACCCTGCTCTAGTGGTTGGTGACCCTGCCCACAGCAGGGGGGTTGAAACTAGATGATCTTTGAGGTCCTTTTCAACCCAGGCCATTCTGTGACTCTATGATATTATTCTGTGCTGTTTCATCTGTTTAGAACAACTTGACTATTTAAATTCACTGAGCTATGATTTGTGGGATGTTCTTAACAATGCTATTGATGGCTTTGGCTTCACGGTGCCTGCTGGAGGACATTTTCTAGGTACCTACTGTGTGCTGTGTTTGTAAAGCCAGACCATGATGTACCATTGAGAAACCTTTGTATCTCTTGATAACGTGTAAATATATAATGATTTTTTTGCAATCTGAGGCTGAATTGCTATATTAGGTTTTATGGTGCTTCTGATCAGATATTTCCCTCTGAATTAGCATGAGAATTTTCTAGATTGCCAGTAAATGCAACTAAATTGCCTGTATGTGAGGTTTTTCTTTTTCATTTTCTTTTTTTTTCTTTGTATACAATTAATGATGTAAATGACATGAAGGGTCAGAAAAATTATGGTCTAAATGATGTTATGTTACAGTCCTTCTGTGAATTCTCTTCCTTAATATGACTTCACTGTTATTCCATTATTAACAAAACTGATTTTTTAAGAGTCCTTTTGATATTAGATGTGCTCATTACTGGAAATCATGCAATTATTCTTTCCGTAACTGAGAATTACTGAGTAAACTAAGAGTACCTGCTCCTTTTCTTTCCAATATCTTTTGACCAAAAGTGTTTGGGAAAAAAAAAAACAGCATCAACAAAAAACAAACAAACAAACAAAAAACCCAAACATTCATTTTTCTTCTACTGAACGCTGTATTTTAACTCATTTTATTTTGCATTAATTAGTTTTGATTATTCTAAAAGGTGTTCTTACAGCAGTAATGACTTCTGCATCACTGCTTTTAATGTGCTAGAAAGCACAGTGGTAGTGTTTGTAAGATTTAGGCTCTCTGAAAACAATATTGTTAAAGCTATTTGTTCACCTGTAGAAAAGTCTTTGAATATATGGTGCAATTCATAACTTCTATAATTTTTCTTTATATCAGAGTTAGCATTTATGGGTCATTAGTTTGTTATTTTTCCTTGTCTGCAAGTCAATAGCAGTGAGAAAGTAATTTCTCATGCATTTTATACTATATTGGTAGCAGTATGATTATTATCTCCACGTGCATCTGCCTTTTGTGTATGCATCTTACTTTCAGTGTTGGCACAATCCAGATACGTATATGTGTGCTTTGAGATGCAAGGTAAAACATTCAGAGTGCCTTTAGTGTTATTGGGAATGCATCAAAATATGCATGGACCTAATGAAATTAGTAAGCAACAGAAATCTGTCTCCTGAAGGCTCCATAACATTGTCTGCTCACTTAATGATTTATTTATTTTTTATATGCACAACATATCCACACTCTTGAAATTGTGGAAAACCTTCAGGCATCAATGGAAACTCAAACAGTGTATTAACTATTCACACTTGTGTCCTTGAGATATTATCATTGTGCAGGTGAACAAAGGGGGGAGAAACTATAAAGAGATGCTGGGGCTTCATGAGAGTGTGAGCACATACCAGCAGTGTATTCTTGGTCAGGGCATTTGTGTCCCAGTTTAGGAAATGGGTTCGTATCACCTCCATTGAGCATTGCCAAAATGTCCCATAGCAATGCATGAAGACAGATTTGAGCAGTTTGGTGGACTTGTTTCCTTCTCATTAAGAGCCTACAGAAGGCACATGGAACTGGGGGAAGGACAGAGGATCTGAAGAGGAATTGATCCTGCTGAGTACCATAGAAAAGCATCAACGATCCACTTTCCCATAAACAGGCAGAGAACACAAATCTGTTTGAACGTTACTACAGTGTGTATACATCCAATTAGCAACGTAAACAACGATACCAGGAAGTTACATTAGCTCTGCTTTGTATATACTGTGTTGTTTTGCATTATTCATGTTTTTATCTACATAAGGAATGATTTTATCCTGCAATAGAAAAATTCATATTTGAGGTATGTCACCTGAAGTAATGGTAGTAGATGTCCAGAAGAGGGCAGACTTGCATACCAGAAATGTTTTGTACATAGCAGATCTGCATTCCAATGTGGTATAGCTGCAATCAAAGAAAATGTAATAAAATATAAAATGAAGAGGTTAATTTTTATTAATTATGGGAGCTTTAGAAGAAAATAGATTCAAAAGGTTATTTGGGAAAATATATATATTTAAATAACGTTAATATTAAGTATGTTAATTATCGAATAGGAATTGAATGTTAAGTTCTACTTGCATTTTTTGAAATGCCTTGATAATTTTGTTTCACTAACAGATTTGGCAAGCAAGGATGAGATCTTCCCCTGCCCTTCTGAAATCTTTTCACATGCAGATTTATGAAGCAAAGCTCAAGAACACATGCAGCGTAGTAAAGACTAATTTACAAATTGCCTTCTTACAACAGATAAAATATAAAGAGATATATCCAAGTTTGCTGAGCTTTGACATATGACCTGGAGAATTATCTTATGGCTTCATAAATGCAGCAGACAAATTGTGTCTCATTGCCCAGTAACTCATCACATTTTCAGAATTACGTATCAGACACTCTCTGGGAGGACGTGTGGTTTATTTTTGTGTTTTTACTTGAGAAATGAGAGGCATGAAAGCCATCTACACTGTAAGCATCTCCCTACAACTTAGTGAAATAGGAAAAGGAAAGAATTGCTTCATTTCTTTAAGAGGATTGAGCTGGAGGAATAAATAGTTCCCATGTTTGTTGGGATTTATTTTTGGTAATTTTACATATTGATCCAGTTTTCATTATTTTTTATAACGTTTGTAGACTCTTTCAGAGCCTTTCCTTTTAGCAGAGAGAGCAACTACTTTAAAATGCTGTAGTGTGTATTTCACTTTAACAGAATCCAATGAAACATTTTGTGAAATTTATTTTTCCATAATAAGCTTTAATCTTATGTGCTTTATAAAGTAAGCAATGAGTAAGCTTAGGGTAACATATTGACTATGTATTTTCACAATACATATGTTATGTAGGTTGTTTATATGTTTGTTAGTTAATTAACTGATGCCTCGACTAATTCTTTCATTTATTTGTCAGTTATTAAAAAAAACAAACAACAAAACAACAAATGAAGAAACTGAAAACCCAGTTGAATGCATTATAGTATGTGATGCTGAAAACTGTTTTGGGCATTTGGTCAGGTTTTCAGTTAAGCCCATAAGTTATAATTTCCTTTTATTATTATCCAATGCATGCTGAGGATTGGCTCATGTCTTCAGTAGCGTCACAGATTTTTTGCATTGTAGTGAAACATTTAATTTTAAAGTCAGAAATACCCAAAAGACAATTCTGGAGCTTTAAGGGGACAGTGAGTGAGTTGTTTCTGATAGGATCTAGAGTACCTAGGGGCACAATGTGTAGTAATGTAGTTACTATAAGGCTGTCAAATTCATTGCCAAATCGTATTTGAATCCTGGGATCAGATAAATGAGATTTTAATTGGGTTTTAAGGGTAAGCTGAATAAGTAGATAAGGCAGAATTAACCTGAGACATATTAATTTAATGAAATCTTTGGTTCTCTTAAGCTTGTATGAAACACCATTCAGTCTCTGCTGAAAAGAGACATCGTAATAGATTAGAAAGAGTTTGACAGTGATAGGTAAGACAGATGATGATATCAGATGTAATCACTTAAACACATAGTAACATAAACTCCCATAAATCCCTGCTAAGGGATTTGATTTAGTAGTTTAGTGGGTAGGGATGGTGTTAGGAGGATGGTTGGACTTGATGATCTTGTAGATCCTTTCCAACCTAATGTATCTACGAACCTATAACTGCATTATCTGGAACACAAGGAGACCGTGAAACTGTCTGACATCCCATTAGCTGTATTTTATCACAGACAAAAAAAAAAAAAAAAACAACACCACAACAATTAAGCAGAAGTCCGCATCTATGCGTTTCCAACCTGGTTGGACAATCCAAGGGATTTATGAGGCCATTGAATTCTGTTATTTGTTTCCTATATGGAAACATCAGAAGTTGCTGTGACATGAAGTTGTTGTAACTGTTTCTTCTTCTTTTCTTTCTGAACTATTTTAATTATTTTTTTTCTAACATCAATCGGTTTTATGAATTCCTAGATATAAAGGAGGAGAAAAAAAGGAGAACATTTGGAAAAGAAAACAAAAAAAAAGCTGGGGGTGAATTTTTTGTTGTTTGAGTTGGTCGTGAATGGTTAAGTGAGCACAAACCCTTTTGCATGCCTTTTGGTGCCTGCATGTATGATGAGGCAAATTCCACATGTGTTAGAAGGGAGTCATTTATCATTATACATATCGTTATCATTGTACATATACGTTTATCATTATACCTATATCATAAAGGATTCCATCAGATATCTAAAATGACAGAATTCCCGGATGTAGATATCCCCATGAAAGGCAGTAATGCTAATTCTAGTGGATTAAAATGTGATTGCATACTTTGTTGGTTTTGGGTGTCAGGTTTTACGGGAGCTGGTTCATCTCATGTGCTCTGCATGGACAGCCACCACATAACGACTCCAAAGGTTCAGCTCCGAGCATCTTGTCAGTGTGAATTTAAATTAAAAGTTATGAAATCAAATGTTTAAAAAACGAAGCATTTTGAAGTTAATGTTTTGCAATTTCACATCACGGTTTAACTGATGAGATACATTTTGAAACAGAAATGCAGAGGCAGTTCATTTATTTATTTATTTTTGCCAGAATCTAACGAGGAACTTTGTTTACAAATCTGCCCAGGCCTTAGGTGAACAACCGTTTACTTCTCTCTTGAAGAACTGCTTTCCTTCCTTCAATGCAAATAAATAAATACATGAATGAATAAATAAAAGATATGCCTGATTGCAAGTGTGCAGGACTAAGCTTGCAAAGTACATCTACATCCAACCATTTGTATGTACCAAACAATAAAGCTTGAAGGCTCATTAGCCTGGAATGACCCAACTGTGTTTTATGCATAGGGGTCATTTCTTTACTAATGAGCCTCTAAGCCAGATGGCTAACCCCACAGTAGTCTAACTGCATTAGTGTGATTTAGATTTTTAGGCAAATTACTTTTCTTTTTTTTAATTAACAAACAGGAGCTGGTGGCAGTGCTGACGGACAGCTTTTTATAGAACTGTGTAAAACCAAGTTTTAGCCTTAAATGTTAAATGTCTAAAGAGGCTCTGTAGTTCTTTGTATCAATTTCTAATACATTTGCTCATTTCTAGTGATTGTAGTTTGTTAGGCACCATCCCCAAGTTCTGAACAGAATGTTATTCTGTCTGTTTTACATCTCTACTGGATTTTATTTCAATAGACAATTAATCAAATCAATTCCTCTTGCCTCATATTTGGGTGCAAAGAAGAATGTGAAAGAGGAATTATTTGCACCGGTGAAAGGGAAAGAATGCTATTGGCTCTTTAATGTCTGTTGCCTTCTAGAATAGAATTTTTAGTCATCTTTATGAATTTAAGATGTATAAGGTGATTGAGATGACAAATTGCTGGGTTCGTATTTCTGTAGAAACCTATTATCAGTCATGAGGAGCATGGGCATTTTGGATTCCCTCTGATCAGTTGAAAGTGTTTGACACCTTCAAAACATGCTAAGTTTTAAGGTGATCATTTTTTGAGGGATGCATTTCACTCTCCATTGTCTAACGTGTTCTCAAGACAGATTTGGAAATAAGACAAAAATTTACATAGAGAACAGGTCTTAAGAGAAGAGGGCCTGAAGGAAGGGCAGTTTACAAAGGGCAAAGTCAGCAAGGATGTTCTGGGGATGGCTTTGAAAGAGTGTTTCAAACACTGCATGAACGAGCATCCTTGTCCTTTCAGCAATCCCTTATTTAAAAGAAATTTTGATACAGTACATTATTCATGTCTGATATAGTGAGTAACTTCAGATGACGATTTACACATATCTTATGGGCTTTTGTTTCAGTGATGTTAAATTACTCTGTATAGGTTCTCAGCACAGAAAATTGCTCCTATCTTCAAATAAGGTGGCTACATTTGAAAGAACATAAAATGGGTCAGATTTATGTGACCCGATATCTTTCCTCTGATAATGGTCACAGGGGGTGACCAAAGAAGAGTATAAGAACCTGAAAACATTGTGATTGTGATTCTATGAAAAATTTATTCACTTTGCCTCGAGCAATTTATGGTTCAGGGAGTTCCTACACAGAAAGGTGATCTTTTTTTGTTGTTGTTGAAAAATGAATAATTTAGGATCCTTTCTTAAACAGTCTGTAGAGCATTAAGAATTTTGGAGATGTACAGAAGTCTCTAGAGTAGCTATTTAGCATCTTTTTGTTGTTGCCTTTTTTTTTTTTTTCTTCTTCATTTTCCCCTTTCAGTTTTATTAGTTGCATAGTCCAGGATGGATCAGGAAGGGGAGAAATGCAACAGCTGTAACTCTGTGGTAGTTTTCTTTGTAGGTATTTTAAAACTTTATTGACTCGTTTGTAAAAGATAAGATCAACTTTTCCTGCAGGTTTTTTTTTTTTTTTTTTAGTTTTGAATACTGAAACAAAACTGATAACACAGTGTCACATCCTTTAAATGTATCAAGTCCAATACATGGAGATTTGCTTGCTTAATTTCCATGTGCTTCTGTCTTCCAACTATACCTGCCTCTCTCCAGCTCCAGCATCTTCCAAGGCAATGCAATTTCCCATCGTGGGAAATCTCCCTAAAATTAGCTGTGAAAATACAGAGAAAAAGATGGACTGGCACCCTGTGGGAGCAGGAATAAGCCATGCTCCCTAAATAAACCATGCTTAAGAAATCCTAGTGGTAGGTGCAGCATCTTCAGGTGCTCCTCATCACATAGCAACATTGTGTGATCAAAACAGAGACATGGCAATGCACTTTTCTTTGTCAGAAAATGCTGCAAAGTGTTTAGGAATATTTTGCTTCAGTAAAAAAAAGTTTAGCTACAAGCAGTCAAAGTCAGAATCAGGGCCAAAACAGCATAAGATAACAACTTTCCCCTGAAAGGAGGAAGAAAAGCAGTGTCAAAACATTAGAAAAATAAATGAATTTTAGATGGGAAAGTACAAGAAAATCTTAATGCCGTTTTGATTTGTGAGTGCTCATAAATCTGCCTTCAAGAACTGGGGCACAGGTATTTTTCTGAAGGAGATGCTAATCAAGGTGGAAGAGAACAGGCGATTTTCTGTTTTATTCTGACTTGTGCTCATATTTCTTTGACTACACATTTCCTGATATATTAGGATGTTTGCATGCTTGTGTATTTCATGTTTTTAACTTCTGTCTCTCTTTACCCAAAACCAAATGAACTCTTACTGGATGTTTAGTGTTAGGAAAAAGCTGGTTTCAAATCTGTCATTACTTTTAAGATTTGTTCGTTGAAGATTAAAACATCTACTTTCTAATTAAGAATGTGAAGCTGGTGTCTGAGTCATACCTTAATTTGTAGTGTGGGAAATGTAAGTAGTATTTTTTTCTCCTTACTCTGTGTTGCCAAACTGACAGAATGACAATAATTTAACTGTGCTTTTTTTTTTAATCAAACCATATAATTAAATGACTATGAAAACTAAAGAGCATTTCCATCACTGAAGAGTGGTTGCACTTCTACTGCCCTGTAAGCAGAATTGTAATAAAAAAATGATAGAGCATCATATACTGTGTACATTTTTTATTTGTTAATAACAAGTTTAAAACGATAAATACTTTTCCTTCTGTAAAATCTCTTGAGGATTCAGTAGCACTGTAAATGTAATCTGCAGTTCTTTACAATTATAGTTTAAATAGGCCAAGTCTAAAGGGAGTCTGCCTATTTGATTTTCAAATTTGCATCACTTAAAATCCAATCAGACCAACTGTTCAGATTTTTATTAGGTATGAAATACACGAATGGGTTGAAGGCCACGCTATGAGCAGCAGATACATACCTTGTGTTACAGCATGGCTTATCTAACTTGTTACTTAGCATGTGATTCGACCTTCATCTCACAGAGACTGCTTACTGACTCCTTGAATTGTTACTATATTAAACCCTTCGATTTTCAGTAACTGGTGTTTTATAGGCCAGCAGATTGCATTTGATTTTGTGAATTTGCTGTAACATATTGAGTTTAACGGATTTATGCAGGAAAGTAAAACAAAAATAATACATCAGGCACTCAGAATTTTATAACACAAGGGCATCAGGCTTGCAGGTGGCTGATATGGATATTGGCATTGAATAATTTAATATGGAAGGTAATCTGGTTTTGACAGAATATTCAGCCAATGCATTCAGGTGTTTGGGTAGTAATCTGCATGGTCTCATCTAAGGGAGACCATAGTGACCATGTGGTGCACAACATTATATTCTCACTGACTGTGCTTGGAGGATTTGTCCAGAGCATGATAAAATATACTTTAAAGGCCCTAAGTAATGCAATCTGTAAAATCATTTCCCACTTTATGACATACTTTGTTCATTTTGATCATAAGATAAAAGGAAGAATGTCTATTTAATGTTTTGATTATAATCGATTGTTCAATGCAGATGGGAGTAAGAAAATGAGAAAAAAAATGTAGACATTGGCAAAAAAAAAGTGGTTTATCTCTTTTCTTACCTATTGCATCAAAACATGAACTCTGCCTTTTCCATACAAATGTGTAATGATGTACTCCAATCTTTATGTCATGGAAGCATCTGTAAAATATAGTAGACACAATTGTATTCATTGTAGCTGAGAATTTTAGGGCAACAATCAGAACAATACTACTAGTGTTCAGGTCAGCTGGCAGGAGCTGTCTGAGTTGCAGTTGTTGGGGCAGATTACCATCAGTATTACTTTTCTTAATGACATATTTGGAATATAACAACCAATTTCCCCCAGCTCTTCAATGAATTACATTTCTTTGAAATTAATTATGTTCACCAATACATATACTTCAAGGAGCATTCATGATGACATTGGGTAATGAGTAATACAACCTGAACTATGTATGTAATATTTATCAAATTTAGTCTTACTATTTTTTCAGGATAATCCTGGATATTTATTGCCTTGGTAGAACAGTTTGAATATTTGAGGAGTTGAGGAACAAAGCAGATCCACTGTGGGAGCTGTTTCCAAATGTTAATTTTCTCAGTGCTTTTGAGAGACCAACTGCAGTGCTTGAGCCTTGCATCCTTTGCGAGCCTTGAATCTCTCCCTGCCTGTACTAAGTGATTTGCAGCAGAGCTGAGTTAGTTTACATTTTCAGCATGGGAAGCTTCTTGCAGGAGCTGTTCAGGTTTTATTTCAGATGGAGCTGTTTGTGGGCTGGATCATCTTCAAGACAATTCAAGCACTGGTTGAATCCCTGGCTGTAATTATTGAATTCAAATAAGAATCTGATGAAAGAAAGGGAGGGAGCTTTCATCAATGCCTAGTATAGAGTTTAAATAGAGTTAAACTTGCAATTTTCTGCTTTTTTGTTTCTTGCCATTTCCAAAAGGCAAGAGCGATCAGATTTTCAGAAAGAGCTGAATACCAGATAGGACCAAATGTGGAGAATTTTGAACAGTTGAAGCTCTCAGTATCATGGGAAACTAAAAATTATAGGATATGAGGGAAAGAAATCTTAATATAGCTACTATCCACTATTTTTATAAAATACACCATAAGTATTATGAGTGCCAAGAATATCCTAACCATCATATTGATTTTATAATGTTTTTCTTGACTGTGGTACTGCAATTCAGTGACATTTCATTACAGTCAATGCAACCATAATAACTGAAGTGCAACACCAGCTGATGGAAATAAAATTAAATCTATCTTCAGTAATAAAGAAGTGACATCCACCAAGAATAGAATACAGACCAGTTTTCTAGTTTTAAAATGTTCAATTACAACCAGTTATAAATAAAAAGTAAGCATTTGTTGTAGCTAACAATCAGATCATGTTATTTCTCCTAGATTCTCTTCAAAAAGCTCCCAAAGCAAACGCTTATGCATGCACAGGGATATTCACCTCCTTTAACAGAAAGCCACACAATTGTGTTGCATGCATTTTACAAAATATATTTAACAAGGTTTCTTAAATATGTTCCCATTCCTGGTGATAGATGAATGAGAAATAAGCCTTTCTGGGGGGTTGAAATATATAAATCTAGCCCTGCTTTAATGCTTATGCTTTTGGACTGCATACAGAATTTTCAAGAGCATTATCTACTAAACATTTGTGAATCATTAAGTTTGGATTGGAAATTCATCATGCTTTAGTGAATGAGTACTAATACATTTGATTAAAGGAATAACTAAAAATATAACCTAAAAATATATTTGCAGTATATATAGTTGCTGCAGTAGGGTTGAAAAGACACTACCTGCACAAATATCATGATACTGAGAACAATTTTGTTCTTAAAATATGTGTTCTTTAGTTATCTTCAGTGCCTCAGCACTGACAGTTGTAAGTACGTGGCAGTAAGAGCGTTCATCAACAGATGTATTTTTTTCTTTGTTTTCTTTATTTTATTTTTTTTCTCAAATAAAGTAAAATTGCTCTTTGCTTTCATCAGACTTTTATCCCTCATCAGACTTCTTCATGCATAGTGACTGTGCTTGTCTAGCAGCTTCTTTACTGGTCTTAGTTTTTTACACAGTCTGGTAGTGATAGGATAATGGGGGAATGGTTTAAGAGTAAAAGAGGGGAGATTAAGATTCAGTGTTAGAGGGAAATTATTTACTCAGAGGGTGGTGAGACACCAACACAAGCTGCCAGATCTAGTGGCAGCCCTGCCCATGGCAGAGGATTAGAACTAGATGATCTTTAAGATCCCTTCCAACTCAAGACACTCTATGATTTTACTCTGAATCACAGTGAAATAAATTTGTTATTTATTTATTATGTATTTTGTACATCCAAATCCATGTTCTCAGCATTGTGTGATGTGTTGTTGGAAAAGAAATTATACTGTATGCATATTTTGCCATGTACAAAGCACAATGTGGAAAAGGCATAACGTATAAGAGTGTATTTCAGTTAATTTATCTAGTTTAGGGAAAAAAACGTGCAGGTTGTCTTCCTGATTTCATTCAATTCTCTCTTACAGAAGGAGGACCTAAACTCAGTTTCCTTAAGAGACCTTTTGAAAGAGTTATTAAGAATTCAGAACAATTCTTACCATTTTCATCTCGATCTTGATGTCTGTATCTTACTCTTAGTACAGTCATTTTCATTTCTCTGCCTCCTTTTAAAATTTCCTGACATTTAACTGACAAGATCTACCTGGAACATAATGCGTGAAGACCTCAGCTGAAAGGGAGCAGAAAGAGCCTGACACTGGGATATGAAATGCCACCTTCTCCTGTCACTTTGATATTAAAGCACATCTGCCACCTGGAATCCTATTTCTCTGATGAGAATGGTAAAAAACATAGTTGAAACAAGTTATAAACTCATTTGATTTCTTCTTTACAAAGGTCTTCATTATTATTTTCTTCACATTTGGAATTAAATTTTTGAGGGGCCTACACATATATTTATTTTTCCTCCAGGTTCCATAAAGGATATTTCTTCCTATCCTGATGTATTTATTTGATTAAACAAATAAGAGGCAGAAGCTGGCCATGGTTGTTGAGAACACCCAGTTTCTTCTTGTTCTCTTTGAAACTTGGAAATGTTTTCATTGAATTCTTAGGAAATACTATTTTGTGGGGAGTGTATTTGGAAAATGAAGAATTCCTATTTTCTGTCATTATTGTTATATTAAGGTGGTTAAGGGACACGTGTGAGCCTGAAAATCTCTCAACTCTGTATGTTTCATTGGTCTGGTAGAAGGTGCTTTTGTACCAAATAGTTGTGTCTTGTACTTAAATAATGACAATGGGGCAGGGAGAGCAGGACAGTCATGATGGCAGTCTGCATTGATAGGGAGGGTTGGTCTTCCAGTTGTTGGTTTCCTTACTGAGCCATTTGCCAGCAGCTGTAATTTCTTCTAGGGAAACTAAGGGAAATGTGGCTAACTTGTCATTGTATCTGCCTCCCTAAGGAGGACAAGAGGCTTTTCCATTAAAAGCACAATGCACAATCAGCTTTTGGAACAAGTTGCCCAGAGGTCTTCAACTATGCAGCTTCTCAAGACCAGATTGGACAAAATCTTGAACAACCTGCTCTGATTTCATAGCTGACACTGCTTAGTGCAGGAGGTTGGGACCTGGGACCTCTGAAGTCTGCTTCAAACTGATTTAAGAGAGTTTGGACACAGCAACAGGCCATTTGACATTTAGAATTCTTGCACGTTTGCAGCTGACAACCAACTTCTATTTCTGGCATTTTGCAGTATGTGCTGGAACTGGAATTCTTGTCAGCTTAAGAAGCAGCGCAAAAGTAGAATATTAATTATAATTGGTTACTGATTTCTTGTAGAAGGATAGTACCTGGGTACATGTAACTCCCATCTGACTCTCCATATGCTTCTGCCAATTTTTAAGCAAAAAGCAATTGTTGCTTGCTTTCATCACATTTGCTTCTCCTTTGCTAATTAACATAAAGGAAAAATAATCATAGTAGTAGTCGTGTCTTGGTGTTCCATTATTCCTTTTTCTCAAATTAAGAAAAAAATAAATCCTTACTGCAAAATGTAATCAATATCTCAACTTTGTGAAGTAAATTCTGTACAGAAGTCATGAGCTTTGGTTCTTTGTGTTAGACCTGAACTCTACAGGGAAATATTATTGGAGAATAATATCATTTAATAAACAACCAAACAACAACAGCAACAAAATACACACTTGAATACCTGCATTCATTTGCTTTTCTAATTAATTTACAGAAAAGAAAGAACACAAGTTATAGAAATACTCCATAGCTATTGGGAAAAAAAAAAAAAAAGAAGGTTTATCATTAGATCAGATTAGAGGCTAAAGGTGGAAGGGTCTTTTTTTAACTGAGAGGTGCACTTGTTTTCTCATTGCTTTTTGGTGTAATTTTGCTTCTGCATGTTATGATTAAAAAAAAAATGTAGTGTTTGTAAATTGTACCCAGGCATACTTGCAAACTTCCTTGAAATTATCTTTAACATGTTTGTCTTTAATTTCCTTTTCCTAGCCAGGATGTTGGAAAAACTACCCCCTATTTCCTCCAAATATGATGGCAGTTTGCAAATAAATTAACTAAATTCAGAGCTTAAGGACGTGTTAGTAACTTGTATTCCTTGTAAAAATTCAGCAAAACAACACTTGCCAGATAAGTTCTTTGCTACTTATCATTTCCAATAGAAAGAATGATTTATGAGTATTCTAGGGAAAATGACTTTCTGCAAACCTCATCTTTCATAAAGCAAAAGAAGACTAATGAGGGCCGTCTTTGTTTTAGAAAATAAATCAACTTTCCTTGCAAATGCATCAGATTTCCTAACGTGCCTGTATTTGTACAGCAAATCTGTTGAAACAGAGATTTGCATTAGATTGTGCTAGGTCATGCCAATTTATAAGAAAAAGAACTCGCCTTTAAAGTAAGTTTCTTTTTGTAGTTTTCCACTAACGTTCTTTGAATTCTGTGACAGTACCATGTGTTCAGTTAACCTAATTAAAGTGCATTGATTCTCACTTAGGCCTCGTTCGAACTGTGAAAGTAAAACTGCCTTCTGCAGGAAACAGGCTTTTAAAATGTGTTTTATGAGAATGTAGATATTTTTTTCTGATGAATGAGCTTTGATGTAAGCCTTCAAAAGATGAATGAGTGATAACTAAATCAAATTACATCACATAAAGAGAGAAACAAAAGAAGGGGATATTCTAATCCTAACTTATCTTTCACCAAATGACATATTTACTTGGACAGAAACAATTTCAACCGGATTGTTTATTAAGTATGTGTGAATATTAACACTATTTCGTTAAAAGTTATGTTACAGTGGCTTTTCCTTGAAATTCAGATTGATGGATCTAGCTGCATGCTGATTCCACAGTAAACTTTCATTAAATTAGTTTTAGTAAAATCTTTGAAATAATCTGGAATAAACACCTTTCTTAATCAAAATTACACTTAAATGTCTTTATAGAAAAATCAGCCTTAAAGGTTTCTAGCTTTTTTAAGGCAATCAACAATGAGAATTTTATCATAACATTCCCAGAAATTCCATTTTGAGTACAAACTCAAATGATATCAGTGATGATTATCAATGTCATTTTATTGATCCTCGCTGCCTCTTCACAGACCAAGGCACAGTCAAAAAAGGGAATCTTAGCAAAGTTATATCCTTCAATCTGAATCCGTTGTACTGGGGTTTTGAAAGTACTTTTCAACTTTGTACTGAGAATGAGAAAATCGGGCAGCAGCTTGTTTCCACTATAGTCAACACACTTGTTTGCTTACAGCTGTTCTTCTTTTTCTTTTCATTCCTTTTTTTTCTTTTCCTTGTGTGGTGTTCTTAATCTCCGTTTAAAAATAATTAATTAATCAATTAATTAATTAAAAGGTAATTTTGCTTGCTGTTAAAGGCTCACAGTAACAAGGTTAATATTAAGGCTTAATATTAAGGAAATGAGATAAAGGGTCTTAGAGCCATTTCTTCTCCTTTTGGTCCTCTTCTGCTGTGCAAGATTGATGGTAAGGGCTGTGTATCAGCAGCTGGGTGAGGCTCCTGCCTTTCCTCAGTGCATACAGTCTCTCCAAATACCAAAGGGAATTAAATTCTGAAAGAGTGGTCAGGCACTGAATGGCCTGCCTAGGGAGGTGGTTGAGGCACCATCCCTAGCGCTGTTCAAGAAGCGTTTAGATGAGGTGCTAAAGGACTTAATTTAGTAGTTGGGTAGAGATAGTGATAGGAGGATGGTTGGACTAGATGATCTTATAGGTCCTTTCCAACCTTATGAACTTATGAACTTATGAGCAAACCCCTAAGAAAGAAAGTGTTCAGCTTTTTCTACTGAAGTGTGTCACCTTGGGTTTTATTCAGTGATGATGCATTGAGAATGATGGAAAACTTTTCTGCATATTCCTATGTGTTTGCCTGTTTGGTCTTGTCCTAGGGGGTTAGGTTTAATTTCAGGGGGAGGCTGTCTTTGGTGGGATACTGGGAATTGGGTGAGTACAGGTGGTGGGTACATGAGGACTGGTGAGTCAGGACTGGTTCCTGGGGTTCAGTAGCTTTACCATCAGCTTCCAGAATTGAGTAATGTGCAGTACTTCAGTATTCACAAATCTTAACATTACTGCCAGAAAGTTGGCTTTTTTCTAAAAGTTTGAAACATTTTGATTGCTTCCTCTAATAGTAATGTACCTTTTCAACCCTACTTCTATAATGCAAATCCCAAATCATTTACAGTCATTCTAGCATTCATGCAAGAGATGAAAATGTAATTGAATCTTCTCCCAGCTTAGATGGACAGAGGAACTTACAATGTTTGCTTTATTGGTTTACTTTTGCTTTTTGCTAGCATTGCTTTCACATTTCTCTCCTAATTACTTTTCTGACATTGTAGTTGCCTATGCCTTTTTCATTTTCTTATTGTGCTTCGCTGTGCTTGTTTGTGTGGAAGGATAAGGGGCAGGCAGGATTTGAAATATTTAACCAAACCAAAGTCTTCTTTTTACAGTGTATTTGAATGAAATGTAATCACATGAGTTATACTAGGTATCAGGCCAGACAATCTGTTGGACCTCCTTCTCTTTGCTTTCTGTTGATCCATAAACAAAACAGTATGCATTTACTTGTCTGAATATTTACCTGCTTCCTCACTCAAAAAATGATTTCTGGTGTTGTCAATAAGACTTAAGTTACAATGAAATCTGTGATGCCACGATTGAAACCCAGTTATATCACTCTGTTCAATCACACTGTCGTACCATTAAAAAAATAGAGAGAAAAATCAGGTATAAAGCAAACAGAAGTAATTTATTTTGCATGTCGTGTTTAAAATTCTTCGCCTTTAGATTTTTTAAAGGCAGGAATTAATGTGATTTCAGAGTGAGATTATTTAAATCCATGGAAGATAGAATGTTTGGTGTTGCCTAATCCTGATGGTCCTCTATAATCACCTTAGGAGTTCATAACCTACAGACTGCATGAAGGCAAACTAATGAGGCATTCTAACATTTCCCAGATGGGTCTTACTTTTCTTCTACTTCTGTATGCAGTTGTTATCAGCTGAATTTCTTGAGCATCCTAAGGCGTCTTTAGATTCAATGCATTCTTATTGAAATTATTTGAAATTCATATAGGGTGTACATCTACTAAATCACATTTCAATAGAGTAATACATCCTATTTTGTTGTTGTTTTGGTTTGGTTTTGGTTGAGTTGGGTTGGGTTGGGTTGGGTTTTTTTTGGTGTATCCTAACTTTAAAGGATTGACCACAAGCTCTGGTTTATTACTAAAGAAGTACATTTATCCTGAATGTGAATTTTCATTAGATATCTCTGAAAAATACTTTGTATGTTGCTTATCATCTTAACCTGAAAGTTTTTTAGGATTACTGAAACAGTAATAAAAAGGCTTTGAGTTCATTGGCACTGATTTGAACCACGGAAAGGGCGAACACTAATGTAATTTGGGTACTGTTTCATGCTGATATGGATTTCCTACAGCTATCTAGAGATAAAAGGAAGAGATAATCAAATGTTAGCATGTTTTTGCAGAAATTCTATTAAGTTAAAAAACCCTTTTTTTCTTTTTCTTTTCTTTTCTTTTCTTTTCTTTTCTTTTCTTTTCTTTTCTTTTCTTTTCTTTTCTTTTCTTTTCTTTTCTTTTCTTTTCTTTTCTTTTCTTTTCTTTTCTTTTCTTTTCTTTTCTTTTCTTTTCTTTTCTTTTCTTTTCTTTTCTTTTCTTTTCTTTTCTTTTCTTTTCTTTTCTTTTCTTTTCTTTTCTTTTCTTTTCTTTTCTTTTCTTTTCTTTTCTTTTCTCTTTCCTCTCCTCTTTCCTCTCCTCTTTCCTCTCCTCTTTCCTCTCCTCTTTCCTCTCCTCTTTCCTCTCCTCTTTCCTCTCCTCTTTCCTCTCCTCTTTCCTCTCCTCTTTCCTCTCCTCTTTCCTCTCCTCTTTCCTCTCCTCTTTCCTCTCCTCTTTCCTCTCCTCTTTCCTCTCCTCTTTCCTCTCCTCTTTCCTCTCCTCTTTCCTCTCCTCTTTCCTCTCCTCTTTCCTCTCCTCTTTCCTCTCCTCTTTCCTCTCCTCTTTCCTCTCCTCTTTCCTCTCCTCTTTCCTCTCCTCTTTCCTCTCCTCTTTCCTCTCCTTGTTCCGTTCCGTTCCGTTCCGTTCCGTTCCTTTCCGTTCCTTTCCGTTCCTTTCCGTTCCTTTCCGTTCCTTTCCGTTCCTTTCCTTTTCCTTTTCCTTTCTCCTTTCTCCTTTCTCCTTTCTCCTTTCTCCTTTCTCCTTTCTCCTTTCTCCTTTCTCCTTTCTCCTTTTTCCTTTCTCCTTTCTCCTTTCTCCTTTCTCCTTTCTCCTTTCTCCTTTCTCCTTTCCTTTCTCCTTTCTCCTTTCTCCTTTCTCCTTCCTTTTCCTTTTCCTTTTCCTTTTCCTTTTCCTTTTCCTTTTCCTTTTCCTTTTCCTTTTCCTTTTCCTTTTCCTTTTCCTTTTCCTTTTCCTTTTCCTTTTCCTTTTCCTTTTCCTTTTCCTTTTCCTTCTTCTTTTCCTTCTTCTTTTCCTTCTTCTTTTCCTTCTTCTTTTCCTTCTTCTTTTCCTTCTTCTTTTCCTTCTTCTTTTCCTTCTTCTTTTCCTTCTTCTTTTCCTTCTTCTTTTCCTTCTTCTTTTCCTTCTTCTTTTCCTTCTTCTTTTCCTTCTTCTTTTCCTTCTTCTTTTCCTTCTTTCTTCTTTCTTCTTCTTTTCCTTCTTTCTTCTTTCTTCTTTCTTCTTTCTTCTTTCTTCTTTTTTCTTTCTTCTTTTTTCTTTCTTCTTTTTTCTTTTCTTCTTTCTTTCTTCTTTTTTCTTTCTTCTTTTTCTTTCTTCTTTTTCTTTCTTTTTTTTTCTTTCTTTTCCTTTTTCTTTTTCGTTTTCTTTTTTTTTAATTATTTCTTTTTTTTATTATTTTTATTTTTTTAATGTTACTTGTCACTGTTACCAACAGCAGTTACTGAAAAATAAAGCTGACAGTGCAGATTGAAAGACCAACTGTAAACATGACTTTAGGTTGTAATTCATCACCTATTTTTTTACTTATTGGCAATATTTCAGTGGCATTACCTTGTCCTGCTTGCAAAACAACGTATACACTTTTCCTAGTCTGTCTTCTGAAGTTTTTAGATTTATTGTGTTAAGTGTAAATCATTTCCAAGTTCCACAGATGATGAGCCACATTTAGGATACAAGAAAAGCTTTCTGAGAGAAATTTTTGTTATTTAATAGTTTCAAAATGATATGTTTTTACATTCTCCTTTACATAGAATTTTCAGGGGGAACACAATGTAATAAATATTACAAAAGAAAGTAAACATCGAAGCAGAGAGGAAGTTATAGAGCACAAGGTGTGGAATTCTATTCTCATTATCTTTATTTTTAATTGAAGGTTGAAAATACACATAAATTGTTTGCATTTAGTGACAATTTCCTTGAAGACTACAAATCCATAAGCATCTTTGTTAAAGCTTTAAGTGCTGATAATTTGACAAACAGAGAGTATTCTTCTTAAGGTATACACATGGTCGTTGTTCCATAGTTATGAAATAACAGTGCCCAACATCTGGTAAACCACTGCTTAACACTGAGTAGAAGAGTTCTGATTAGAAGAGTTGGGGAGGGGGTGCAGGAAAGAAAGAAAAGAGGAAGACTGCAGCAAGTAAAAAGGAAGGGAAATTTGAAGCTTTTTGGAACATGGAAGAACTTTTATTGTACTCAGAACAATAGTTCAGCACTTTTATCAGTAATGGGAGTAGACAACAACATTGTTAATTAACAGGCATTTGTGGCATCATTTAATATCTAATTATAAACACTATTTTCTATATCTTTTAAATAGAAAGTTGCACTGATTAGCTTCTTGTCCTATCTTAACTGGCTGAATTCAAGATTAAGAAAGAGAAGTTGTTTTTCTGAAGTCCTATGGAGAAACTGGTCCAGAAACCAAGCTTGCAAATCCCTAAAACAAGAAACAAAGGAAAGAAAAGAAAATAAAAACACAAGGGATGAATGCTATCCCAGGTGTGCTAAGTAGAGAGCAAGTGCAGAAATTTAAGCATCTCTCTAGGATATCGTAGAGTCACCAAGATTGGAAAAGACCTCTGAGATCATCCAGCCCACCAATATTTCACACTAAACCATATTCCATAGTACAACTTCTAAATGCTTCTTGAACACCTCCAGTGTCTCAATCTCCTTCCTGGGCAGCCCATTCCAGCTCCTGACCACTCTTTAGGAGAAGAAATTTTCCTAATATCCAACCCTGGTGCACTTTGTGGCCAATCCTTCTCATTCTATCACTAGTTATGTGGGAGAAGAAGCCAACCCCACCTGGCCACAGTATGTTCTGTCACAAGAGAGAACATTTCTTTTTGAGGAAGTTTGGTCAAATTTTCAAATGCTTGAGGTTTGTCTTTAATAAAAGATGCTTCCCTGCACAGTGAGAATTTATTTCTTTGTTTGGAGTATTCAATAAATTCAGCTCAATTGGCCCAAGTATTCTTTTACCATTTTCTCACATATCACTTCCTGCCTTATTCTAAATAAATAACTAATTCAGAAATAAGTCATGCGATAACTGCAGAGTCACTGACTGCAAAACTACATCTCTCAGCTGACTGACGTCCCTTATTCCTATCTACGTTATATTTCACTGTGATATAAAGTTCTGGGACTACACAATATATAAAAGCCTTTGTGTTGTAACAACCTTGACATGATAAATCGGAAACCGTGTCGATTTCAGCAGCCACGCAGGTGGTTAGTTATTTGTGAATGTAAATCAGAACTGCTATTATCTAGCTAAAGTTTATTCAGAGGGGTGCAGTTATAACTTTCTTAAATTTATGGGTGAGCATCTGTAGACATGCAAGTGTTCTGTCTACTTATTTATTTCAGCCGGGTATGTTTCTGTGTATTTTGACATATACTTGGTATGTTAATTTTCAGCAATGCTGCACTTAATGGCCTTGAAATTGTAAAAATATTGAAAGGATATTCACTTATGTGGGTTTGAAAGGTAACATACTTGTTTTTTTCCTGTTTTATCTGAGTATTAATTTTTGTTTTTCCTTCTACTGCACTCTATATAACTTTCTCTTGCTTTTTTTTTTTTTTTTTTTTTTTGTATCTCTACTGGCTATTGAAAAGTAGATCAATCTGTCTAAAAAAATTAAATTGAGAGTTAAATCCCCAACACTGTGCATCAGGAATACTTTTCCTATTAAGTTTTTGTGTCAAACAGGCAGTTATGCTGTTGTCTCCTTAGATGAATTCACAAGTCTGAAGCCCAAATCTGACTTCTGAGGTATCTTTTCTGCAACTATAGTCATTAAACCTGCATAGGGCCCACTAATTATTTTTATCAAAATGATTTGTGGAGAAGGATGATTTTATAAGTCAAAATATGAATAAATAGACTGTTTTCTCTCTTATCTCTGGTGACTCACAGCATTCTGTTATGTTTTGTTCTTTTTTTAAATGGATTTTTAATGGCTAATGCAAAATTAAGCACTTAAAACTTGAAAAGAAATTGAACATTGTTGTCTGTTAGGCTAATGCGAGACTGCTTTCTACTCTATAAAATGTAGGTTATACATGGAAAAAACAATACACCATCTAATTGGTGTGTGTCTCTCTTTTTTTTTTTTTTTTAGAAGATGAGATGGATTGATGTGATTGAAGTCCTCAGTAAAATTTGCACTCTCAGATTTCCATACAACTACCCCAGGAATTCTGAAGTTTTAATCAGTATTTGTGCTCTAGTTTCTTTTTGGTGTCACAGGAGATCTACATAAATAAATATGAAGGGGATGTTTTATTCTCATTTTAAGTACAGAATAACGTTTCATGAGAATATATAAATCTTTCTTGGGGGTGGAGAATGGAAACCTTCCTTCTATTTTAAAAGATGCTAAGCATGATGAACCAGCACCACTGTTAGAGACAGCTGCATACAGTGAGTGTTATAAGCATCTAAATTATTGTGAAATCTAAATTATCAAATTATTGACAAAAGACAGTAATAAACTATCTTCAGGATTTCTTCAAGTCAGTATTAAACTTTTATGGTACTTAGTCAGAGGGGTTTGGCCTTCTGTAATGGATTTATGCACAACACAATTTCATCATGGTGAAACTGGTGCATTGGATGCTGCATACCAGCTGTGCATGTAGTGGAGTGTTAATGGGAGTTTCTTACAAGTAATTAAAGTAAATCGTGTTTTCATTGGTACATCTTTGATCTCTGTTATTGCAGTTGAATATTTTCTTTGTTCACTTGTTTAGGGCTGTCATTTCTTTTTTACTACAAGGAGTTAGAATTGCATCTTTATGGCAGTGACTGTATGAACATGCACTGGAAACAGAAGTTTTTCTTCTGCAAGTCAATCTAAAATTTCAGTGATTTTTATCATTTTCTTCAGAATATTAAGTAATTTGCTTTCACATAAGTAGAACAACATCTTGAAGGTGATAAGGCCTATCTCTTCTTCATTAAAAAGAAAAGAAATTATTTAAACTACTTACATGCATGTTCATGAAAATGAACTACTCTGTTACACTCTGCAAGTGTTTTTTTTTTTTTTGTTTTTTTTTGACAGACTTAAATAATGGGTCCAATTGCTCAGTATAGTACTTCTTAAAAAGTTTTCTTCAGAGCCTTATCTTACAAAATTTGTTGAAAATAGATGGAAAAAAAGGATATAGGATTAATTAATATTTCTCCTAATCAGTGTTAGTAAACTGCAAGATCTAATAGTTTTATGAAAACCAAGTTACAAATTCTGGCTCACTGAATCCCTAAACGAAAATTGCTTGAAGGACCTGTCGAAGGTGATGCTAAAAGATATTTCTCAGTTACCATCTGATGTTTAGACTTCCATAATAAGAACAGTGTAAACATATCTTGAATCTTTTACCACACCCTTTTAATAATAAGCAGTATTTGGTTCTTTAGTTTTGAAAGATAAACATTTTAGGAACCATCTTAAGAAATGGTATTACCCAATTAACAACAAATACACATCTAACTTCTAAGGGGAATCCTGTATCCATGGTAATCAGAGCGAGGTTGCCCTGTGAGGTATGGAAAAAGTATTTGTGAAATGAAAGGAAGAAAAACAAAAGAAGATCCAGAATGTATTCAGATATCTTCCAAAACTAAAATAAAAACCTCCAAAAAGAAGAAAAAACAAAACAAAACACAAAAACAAAAAAAGAAAAAATGAAGGTTTATCCACACTCTAATATATATATATATGAAATTAGTACTGCCAACATATACATGATAAACTTTAAATAATCTAAAGTGTGTGTAGAAGTAGAAAAAATAAAATTTGTATGTGGTAAAAAATATTCTTAAACCACTGAGTTACAGATTTAAAATTTTATCCACAATTCCCTAATAATTGGATAATAATAATAATTGGAATGTAATTTTATTTACTGCTAATTCATTCCAATAATAACAAATCATTTTGTTCTATGAGGCATATTTAACTACATATTAATGAACCTAAAAAATTAAAGAGACAACAATTAGATCATAGCTCTTGTTTGTCAATGAATAGATTGTTTCTATATGGTAGCCAGTGTATGGGGTGTTTAAGAGTTAAATAATGCCTTCAGTTAAAAATAAACTCTTCATTAAATATGATTATGCTTCTAGTGGCAGAAGGAGCTCTTACTTCTCTTTCATCTGATTACATCACTTGCTTCATTAAGTTCATTAGAAATATTAAACAGTGAATGAAGGCCAAAGGAGGTGGATCATTTTTAGTGAATGTTACTGAGACCATTTATTGAGTAAAGAGGAGTAATAGCTTTGAATAATGTTTTTTTTTTCTTCTTCTGTTAAAATGTATGCCTTTCTGGCAGGTGCTTATTTTATTATTTTATTTTATTTTTATTTTATTTTATTTATTTATTGCTCATAAACTCACTTATCTCAGCCTACTCTGAATTAATGATCTTTAGGAATTTCTTAGCAAAGAGGAAGAACAGCAGACTATGAAAGAAGGGCAGAAGGATTTAAATCTGAGAAACACTCTAAACTTTTGAAGAAACTTTGCATCCTGGACGATCACTATTAACCCCAGGGCCTTTTCAGAAAATTCAGTGCTAGTGGTTTATTCTCAGGTATAGAGAAGATACCTATCTCGAATGCCCCAATAGATCTCAGCAGTGCTGCATCAACAGCATATCACCCAAAGGTGAGGAATGTCTGCTAGAACTTGTTTTATAGCTTATTTTTCAACAAATTTAAGCTGTATGTATTATCACTGACATTTTGAGTTCTCAAGTTTTTGGGCATCTCCAAGATCTCCCCCAGTTCATCCTCCTAAATAAATTGTTGTATGATCCAGAGCCTTTTATATACAAATCATGTTATTGCTTTTGAAGCTAGATAAACACTGACAAGTTGGATGTATACCTCTTTTCTTTTGTATTTTTTCTGTTCTGCTTGACTCTCAGTCTTATATAGAGTTGTTCAATCTTGCCTTTTTACTTCATCATCATTTCAGTGCTCTACTTTTGCAATCATTTTTCTGTATATTGACAGTAATTTCAGTGGAGATTGAGAATCTCTTTCCTTAGGCAAAATCAGGTAAGAAATGGGAGCATGTTAAGTAGAAGGAATAAATCATGTTTGCAGAAGCTACTGCTAGTTCAGAGGCTGCAAAAGATTTGACATTTGCTATTACTGAGCTTTGACATTTATTATTACTGAAACAGGTTTTTAACAGTATCATTTAATATTGTTTTATAAAGTAGTTTCTCTGTTTCTTCTTGGTATAACAGCTATACTATATCTGAGCGAGGGAGTTTCTTCATAAAAAAATTAAGAACAAAACCAACAATTCTTTTGATAGTTTGTAAAACTGTTTCTCTTGCCATGTATGTGATGATGATTGTCTCTGACTAGAATTTTACCTAGGTAACCTGTCCCAGGGACAAAAAAAATCAGGTTACCCTACAATAAAGCTTCTCAATAGAATCAGTAATTACCCACAGGCTTCTGTAAGCAAATTTAAGGAAGCCTATGTCTCTCACAGGGATAATTCTCAAGACAAGCAGTCGGCTTCATATATATGCATATGTAAAATATTGCCACTTATAATTGAAAAATAGAGTCATTGTAATTCTGTATAAAATGATGTGATGTGAACATTGAAGCATTTAGTTAATCTTTCAGCTGAACTGGTAAATAATCTTAATAGTTATTTCTTTAATTGTTTATAATTTTCAGCCCTGACACAAGATGCTGCTAAAACTTTACCGCTGTTAAAATCATTTCGTTTCAATAAATGATTATCCCTTAAACATACAGTTTAAGGCTTTTCTAGTTATGGCAGTGACACATTAACTTCCTATTTAAGGTTTTGTTGTGCACAGTGTTCATATTGCTTGATAACAGAGTACTTAACTTTTCCTGTGGTAGTTCTACTCAGAAATTTCTCCCCCGTACTAATATAGTCATTTCCAGCCAAGCTTCTATGAAGAATTTTAAGTCCCAATAGACAGAAAGTAATTGAATAAATTTAGCTGATGCTCTTCCATTTATGCACTTCATTGAAGAGAAACTTACCCTTTAACAAGTTCACATTATTTCAGTGTTTTATATTTATGTATGTCTTGTGTGTCTCAGGACTGGGAAATTATAGGAAATACACATGCACATATAAGAAGAAAGATATTCAGTGGCTTGTTTGTTGCCTATATTTTCATTTGAAACATAAAGGAGTACAGAATGAATAAATAAATTATACTCATAATTATTCTAAATTTCATTTACTTTATTGGCCTTTGTTGGTCTATGTACTTCATTAGGTAAATAATGTTGCTATTTTTACCAGATTTCATGCAGAATAAAATGGTGTAGGAACCACACTGTGTTTTTAGTTGATGTGGACTTTTACAGGGATCTTATTTTTATGTCATCTTATATTTGTATCATCAACCTTTCAGAATGAGCCAGGTGCTTTTTGATAGGATGTCTGCAGGCAAACAGATGAGTATAGATACTGTTTCTCAAGCTAGTTAAGAAAGGAAATGGGGATACTCACAATTTAAATTCAAGACAGAAATGAAAAATAAGAGAATTTTTGAGATTAATCTGGTAATCAAATTTGCCCCCATTAGCAATTAAACTTGTGTGTTTTTTTTTTTTTTGTAGTTTTTTTTTTTTTTTTTTCTCTAAAACCTCTTCTGCAGGCTTATCTGGTTTTAAAATCAGAGCACCTCCAACAGATATATCATATTGATTTACATGTTCTGATAATTCAATATTTGGGGTGTGGTTGACACACCAGAGGGATGGGATGCCATACAGAGGGATCTAGAGGGGCTTGAGCAGTGGGCCCAGGTGAACATCATGAGGTTCCACAAATCCAAGCACTAGGTCTTGCACCAGGGTCAAGGCAGCATCTATTACCGTACAAGCTAGGAGATAAAAGTACTGAGCTTAACCCCACCAAAAAAAAGACCTGGGGATACTGGTGGATGGGAATCACAGAATCACCAAGGTTGGAAAAGACCTGTAAGATCATCCAGTCCAACCACTGACCTATCACCAATAGCTCTCACGAAACCACGTCCCTCAACACAATGTCCCAATGTATCTTGAACACCTCCCAGGTGTTATTTGATATAAATAAGTTTGTTAAAATTGCATTTAACAATTAAACAAGTTTTTTTTTTTTCCCATATATTAACAAATCAAAGCCAAAATGAAACAAGAAAACAGAGCCTTTTGTTTGGGACTGTCTTGTAGTTACAGACTTTGTCTCATCTTTTCGGCTGTCAGTTCTCTGTCCCCTTGAAAGTTGCAATGCCAAAGCTATTCAAGACAAATAAATCAAATGCCCTGTCAAACCGTGCTGGTTCTCTTTCTCTAATCTTGGTTCAAGATTTCACCTCATCAGAGGTCCACGAAGGTTATTAAATGTAATTCAGCAGTTAAAGGAAGCTTCTCACAAATGCAGAGAGGAATCTCTGGTTTGGAGCTTGTCGTCTTCTATATATGCTCAGTGATATACCCATATATCCTTCATCCCATGGGTGGGTGAGTGTGAATCAGAATATTCAGTGGCACCTGTTTATTTATTCATTTATTTTTACTTCCATTTTCATACAATTATTTCCAAAGAATGGAATATAAAAGCTGTATTTTAAAATATATAGAAATAATACTTTGGTAGTCTTTTTAGTATTTTGAGGAAAAAAGGAAAAAAGAGTAAAGTCCAGAGACATTTAATTTCACAGGCCTTTCCTAAATAATTTTGATTTCTGGTATAAATTCAGTTTTTTTGAAGATACAAACTGGCTAATTATAGAATCTAGTATTTTCTTCATTAATCTGATGCTTTGCATTTCCAGTGCTTTCTATTTCAGTTTACAACTTAATTATGAATAAAAGGATCTTACTTTAATTACCTTCCACTATAGCTGTGAGAATAAGCAAGCAGTAATCATAGCCATTACACCAAATGGTGCAACTTTAAATTTGTGACCCTACCAGACAGAGCATCTTAGTGTAGTTGAATAGTTCTAATTATTGCCTTCTGTGAATGCTGCATTTTGAACTTTGTGCCCTGGACCATCTTGTTCACAGCTAAGAAATAACAATTACTTTCATCAAAATGCGATGAATTCTCTGACATTTTGAAATAACTGCTAGATCCAGCTGAGGGATAGAAAATAATTGCCATTCAAATATATTGTTTGTGATTTCCTTCTTGCTTCACTGAAGTTCCTAAAGTGTAAGTTGGAACAAACGTTTGGGAGGAAATAAATTCTGCTTAATGAGGTCCTTTGCACAGGTAAGACCTCAACACCTCACTGAAATTTTCATCACCTGGAACCTGATGGGGAAGTTAGCTTGCAAACAAGAACTGCAGTCCACTTTGTTAGAGAAAGGTCAATTCTCTAAACACACTAGACAGTGTATGTAGGTTTAGGTTAGACATTAGGAAGAAATTATTCACTTTGAAGGTCCTGGCACAGGATGCCTGTGGAGCTGTGAGTGTTCCATCCCGAGGTTCTCAAGGCCAGGTTGGATGGGGCTTCGTACAGTCTAATCTGATGAGTGGTGTTCCTACCTATGACTAGGGTTGGAATTAGATTAAGGTCCCTTCTAACCCAAATCATTCTGTGGTTTTGTTTGATTTAAACCTGGGAGATAGAAAATGCAGGAAGTGTAAGCTTTCATGACATGAAAGGACGTGCAGGTAATAGCTTGAAAATACATATCTAGGAGATTAAAACGTAATGCTGTCTTAGCAGGCTGTAAGAAGGAGTACTAGAGAGAGGAAGAATGTAGGAAGTACTTAGGGAAACTGTGAATTTTATGTAGTTATGCATTTCCTGCTTCAGCAGGACAGGATTTACTATGGTTGTTTATGTGGGTAGTGAGATCTGTGAGATCTATGAAGGGTTTAAATGTCCTGAACATTAAGGATCAAATGATTTATGTTCAAGGTGAAAAAGGATGATTGGTGCAGTTGATTTGTCATTTAAACTTTATTTTTAGTATTATGTTATAAGTTAAATTAATATTGAGACTACCATAGAAGAGAATTGGGAATATTGTTTTAAGGAACTTCAAATAATCCTCTGGATCATCCATACTTTCTTGAAGTCCACAAATATGACAGTCCATTTCTGACAAAGGAAGCACTGGTTTTTGTAGTGTGTTAAAAAAATGTAGAAGGAGTTGTGATTTTAAACTTGCAGAGGAAAAAAGCAAGCAGCTTAAATTTAGTGCTTTAAAAGTTATTATTTTAATTTCCATTTGACCCTGTTGGGTTTCAAGATACAGTTACGTGGATGTTTTAGTTTTCATGTTCATGGAAGTACTATTATGGAATATCAAAAGGTGATACAAGCAGTAGAGGGATGTTGATGCAAGGACTTCTTTTATATTCCAACGTGGCCTTTCCATTTCTATTTTCTAAGATTATTTCCATGTTTACATTTTATCTGTTTGATTTTGAAAGAGAATTAGCAAGGAAGTCTATATTTAAGATTTTATAATCTCTGTACGTTTTAGTAAGGCTTAAATATAACATTCTGCTAAATGCTATGAGGAAAAGACCAACTGAAATCACTAATTTCCAGCCACTTTTTTTAGAATAGCAGAATTATTTTTGCCTGTAATAATCTTCAGCACTTTGCTTTGCTATTGTTGGAACATGTTTGACTACCAGTTGTTAAATAAGCCTGTGTTATTTGAAAGTGGAAGAAGAACATTTCAAAGATGAATTGGAGTATATTTATCTTAAATAGGCAAATTAAGCTGTCACAGATACCATTAAGAATATTTTTTAATAGACAACCTTCACATGGTTCTCTAAATTAGTGATTTGTACCTTCCAGTCTGAAGTTTTCCCTTGTAATTTCATTTTGCAATGATCAGCGCATTTCTCAGTGTTGTTTTTCATAGATTAATTTGTATTTAATTCATCTTTATGTATGCCCAAATCTTTTTGGTTTTTATTTTTTATTTTTTATTTTTTCACCTCAGTTAAATGTAAGAGAATGAGACCATTCAGTTAACGACAAAGAATTTAGAAAAATTACAATATTAAACACATTTCTATTGCAACACTTTATTTCCCTGCATGGAAAATTCTGTAGGAAGTCATTCTGTTTAATACTCCAAGATAGTAATGTACCAAAGTGATATCTTCTGCTTCTGGAGAGTTTCCTCCTAGCAGTTTCTCAGCTTTTCTGAGTTAAAACAATCCAGCATGGTTATCTTCACCACTGGACGCATCCATCCTCATTGTTGTTATCATGATGGCATTATAAGGTACAAGGTAGAAATTGTATCAGATGAACCTGCTTATTACTTCACTGCTATCTTCCTTGGAGATCCCTTTACTGTTCAATTAATAGACATTTGACCTCCATCACTCCTAGATGTTTACTTCTTTTCCCATTGGAGTGTGGGTTTATTTGGCCTCCACTTTATTGGAAAAATGAAGCTAGCAGCTACAGCATACTGCTGGAGTCTGTATTCCAATCCCTAAAAGACATCTGGGCTATTTATCTCTTTGGACATCAGTGCAATCAGGTGTTTGTTGTCAGGATCCCATTGTTTTGTAAACTAATGCTTTAAAATTAATGTTTAAATTGAGCATAGATGTGATGAACCTGTGTAAAGAAAAGCATGGAAGTCAAGGAAACAAAGAGAAACGGATGCTGAAAACCATTGAGTGGAAATAATTATGGGTGGAAGGACTTGACATTCTTCTGTCTCCAAGATATTTACACATTATTTATTCACATCTGTTGGTACAAGTTCTACATGCCTTATTGTCTGGAAAAGACAGACCATGTCTTCATGTGTGAAGACTGATATAATTTTTACATTAATATTTTCTCCCTGTCCGTTCTGTCTGCCTGTTTATGATGAGCTAATCTGTGTTATGTCACATCAAAATGGTAGAGGAAAAGTCAGAGTAGTGATCTAGAATAAGCCAACACTTAAACCTTAGTAGATGGTGTAATTAATTTGAAGGAAGATACTGCTATAGCGCACAGCAGTTTAGGTTACAGCAGTGGAAAAGCAGCAAGGAAAGCCATCAAAAGCCAGCGGACAGTTAAGGGATTCATCTTGCAAATAGGGAAAGAGATCTGGAGAAAGGACTGTCAACTGCATGAGCAGAATGACACACAGTTCGAGACAAAAACAGGGAGTGTATCTGTGTAATGCAGACGCTTGGGTGCAGAAAGGAGAGATTCTGGAACTAAGCTGAATTATGTTTAGATAAGCTAATACACAGTATGTCTGCATTTCAGAAGGAAAGCAAGGTTCATCTTCTGAAATGGTGTGTTTGCTTTGCAATTAAATTTGTTTTTATTTTTTGAAAGAATGGTTTCTGAAAAAGCAGTTTTCTTCATGGGAAATTTATTCTGTCACAGGAAAGGGGTTTACAGGTTTCAGTCCAAACAGCTTCACGTAACTCATAACTGCAAAGATTTCCAAGTAAGAGTGATGTAACTGTGTGGATCCATGTACAGAAAACTCACATTAGAAGGTGAGAAGATCGGAAAAAGATTTCAAAATTCAGTTTGTTCTGTAAATGGCAATAACCTTTGCAAACATTCAAAGTGAAGAAAAGAAAGCGAAGAAAAACATGGGTATATTTTAAGATGGATTATGATTAAGAATAATATATTTTGTCATATTATATTCTGAAATATAATTTAGTATATAGTTATATTTTCTCCTATAAAAGTACTTTACTTAACTGAGTGTTTATTAAAGGAAAATAGTGGTCAATCACTGAGAAAAATTGTATATTGCTCACATTACAGAAACATTACACAAGTTGCTGTATATGCAATGAGAAGCCAGTATAGTTAGTTTTCTGAAGACAAATCAAATAATTTAATTTTTTAACTCTTAAACTTGGCACACATCTCCTTCTCTGGAGGCATTCAAGACCTGCCTGTATGCCTACCTGTGCAACCAGGTCTAGAGAGCTGCTTTGGCAGGAGTTTGGACTCAATAATCTCTAGAGGTCCCTTCCAACCCCTACAATTGAGTAAAAATAAATTGACGAACAGAAGTATGTAGGAGATTCCCGTGTCTAAAATAAGGGACTAAAGATCTTCAGACTGGATATTTATGAGATCTTATCAGAAATTGAGGGAGAGTTGAATTAGCTATTTTTAACTAAAATTAAGTAGGGTGCAGTTGTATTTTGGGGCAACTTGGATATTTTTGTCCATTATAACTAAATACTGGGTGTTATTTAAAGGTTAAGTAATTTCTCAGGAATTCTCCAGAAAAAAAAAAATTGGAAAATCTAATTACCACTCTGAAAAGTGAAATATAACCCTGAAGGAAAACCTTGCCACCATTTTATATTCTGTATCTTTATCTACACGTGTTTTGTTTCTCATTTAGAACAAACAAACAAACATCAGAGAAAACCCTATTAGTTAACTTTTACCTAACTTGACAAATAGTTTGGATGTCTCTGAACTCACATTTTCGTAGGAAATATAGCGACTAAATTGGGTGGGCTGTGGGGCAGGAGAGAAGTAAAGCTCAGATTTGATGTGATTGCACAGTTGCAAGTGTAAAAGTGTGATAGTTTGAGTTCACAAAATAGTATATACTTCTCTTAAATTACATTGGCATACACGTCTGAATATCCATGTTTTTAAGAGCTGTGTGGAAGATGTATAGTGCATCTTATTTAATGAGATGGGAATGTATGCAGTTGCGTCCATGAGTGCTTCAGGTGAAGGTTTTGTTAAAAAATGGAATTAATTCATTCTAGTTATATCCTGAATAGTTTCAACTTCAGCAGTCTCAGTTGTCTTTTTATGCTGTATGCCAGGTTCTCGAGCTGTGGCAATTGCAACCTGGTTGGAGAATTCCTTTTCAAACTAATGAGCTGTTAAAAGAAAATTCTGTGCTTTGAGAAAGGTTAAAAAAAGATTAAAATGCAGGTATTGGATAGATTCTTCCAGGTGAAATTCTTGATTATTTATTTCGGATTCCAAACTCCACTTATTTGTAACTCTAGATCTTCCTCTTCTTGCTGTAATGTTAAGGCTTCAGTGGTAAAAATGCAGAATACACTTTGCAGGTTATTGTGAGGGTATCTCCATGTGTACAATAAGATTTCAGATATAGCAGTTAAGTAGTTAACTTTCAGTCTCCATTGGATTCCACTCTCTTACTTGCTCTCCTTTTAATACGATATGTTTACAACTTTTATTCTCAATTTAAATGTTTATGAAGTTGAGCTTACAAATAGCTGTTAGCAATTAAATCTATGTTATTGCATAATGAGGTATTGTCCTGACTTTTACATCATTCTCTGAGGGATTTCTGTTTTATTTTTCCTTTTAAGATTTTATGTAAAAAGGGAATAAATACACAGAGGATATATAATCTTCTCTGTTGCTGTCATTGCCATGGAAACATTGGAAGTAAAAGGAACTGCAGGAAGAAGATGAAAAGGTAGAAACAAAGAAGTAGAAGAAGTAAAGAAGAAAGGATGGCATGCAGGAGGCAATAAGTTTTAGGACACTTGGTATTTGGTTACTGTTTTGATTCAGAAATTCAGTCCTATTTGGAAAAACATTTCTTTTCAGGACTGAAGTATGGGTCAGTTTGATCAATGCATATAAAAATAAGAATCATTTTTCCATTCAGTGGAAGCAAGTGAAAATAAATCCACAAAAACAACCCTTCAGTTCACATCTTTTCTGATGTTTTCATGGCTTTACACTTCTGATAATGGTAGAGATTTACAGCCGAGATGCATTATGCTAGGATGAATGCTTCTGTTCGCTCTTCTATCTTTTTTACATCTCTTGGACCACTGCCCAAAATCTTTGGAAAAAAAGATATTCCCAGTAAGGTGTAGAGATGTTGTTGAAGTCTGGATTCCTAAACATGTTTTTGTCTGGAGCATTTGTCATTATCCTTTTCTCAGGCACGTGAATCGAATCCAATTTTATCTTGATGCACTAACTATAAATATCACAATTTCCCTCGTAACCAGCCACGCCCTCTTCTTTTTTGCCATCCAGCAACAACTAATATAGGAGTTCTGTTTTACACTAGTATATTCACTCAGAGAAGGTTCCAGTAGGTGGCAGCCCTGTAGCATTGTTTGTAGATTTTGTAGGATTAATAAAATTTAATTGTGCCTTTCAAATAGCTTCTTTTTGCAACACTCTTTCATATATTTCTTAAGTTCTTGGTCCTTTCATGCCTATGACGTACCACTTCAAGAAAATAATGTCTCCAAATCTCCATTGTGTGTATGTATTTTTTGCTATAATGATCCCTGTTACTATATTCCATAGCAAAATATATATTAGGTCTTTCTTTTCGTGCCTGGCCTCTGCTTTTCAATATCTTACTGCGGTTTAACTCTTAAACCCATGCAGCAGTTACAGTCCATTATGCTTATGAAGCCAGCTAGTGTACAGAGACCCATTTGCTGATTTATTTTCAATCAGCAGATGCTAGGTGACTTGATGACACCATTTTGCTTTTGGGAATTGTTTTCTCTGCATAGTCCAGTTCCATGTGGGAGTGAAGCAGGCTGCTAGGAAAAGTTAATCTGGCATGAGCATCTCTGTATCCTCCTGTGGTCTCCTGCTCCTGATCTGAAATAGTATCAGGAACCCCTCTAAGTCACTTTTTGTTCTTTTCTTCTTTCTATTAGGTAAGCCTTCATTTGATCGATTGTCAGGACATTCTCTTGGATTTTATAAGCACAGAACAGGACCTGAGAATGGGTTAATTTACCTGATCAAAGAAGAATAATAATATCATTATAGGTTATAATATATAATATATAATATATAATATTATATAGATTGCATTATTAATAATGCAATCTAATTTTTAAAGCTGTATTCTTAAGAGTTTTAAGCCAAGGAGTGCTTGGTTTCTGAAGCATCATTTTAGTTTCCAACATACAGATCCCACAAAACTTATTTCAGCTTTGGATTGAGAACCTGCTCCTTCAAGAGAGGCAGGATAAAAGGGAGAAAAACACTGCTTTCTGCATAAGGCACCTGTTTGAATGTCATGAAGCTGTTATTTTCTGGACCCACTCATACATATGTTATTGTCACAGCCCTTTAAATAGTGTTGGTGTTGCTAAGCAATATTCAAATCATTTACAGATTTTTTGAAAGCAGTGAATACCTGTTAATGGTTCTTTTGGCTACACTAGTTGATTTACTACTGATCTATATTCAAACCTTCTCTGTTTTTTGGTAATTGATTGGTTGGTTATTGTGTGTTATTTTTTTTTACTCCAAAAAGTCAGCCTTTGAAAATACAAAGCTTGTAGGAATGGCGATGATGGTAACTTAGTGGAAGAGGGCTTGTGGGGAGTATTGGGGATGAAGGTACACAATCAGGAATCCTCTGCTCGTTAACGAATGTTTTATTCTGCAGTGCTCCTTAAATTTCAGAAGTTTAGGAAGTAAAGAATTGCCAGACAGTGTGTTGTTGCCTGGCTGCCTTCTGAAGTCATGCAATGCTACATGAGACTGCCTGACCTAAATGAAATAAGTTTTTTTCCTCCCCTTTCTTCTTCCTGTTAATTCTTGAAAGTGCTGTTGGGATACTGCCTGGTTATATCACTAAACGAGAAGGAACTCTTTTAGATGCCATTATATTTTTAGAAGTGATGTAATTCATATTTTAGTTAAGCTACTATATTTTTGTGTTCTTAGTTGGAAGTGATAAAAGATATTCTCAAAATAAGCTATTTTGATAATAAGCTAAGAATAGCTATTCTGCAGTTTGTAATGGTAGCGTGGGATGCTATTAATTATGAATAAAATAGGTAACCTGTGGCTATTTTAGCCATCTGAAGCATAGGTTGGATGTCTCACTAGAACTAAGATGTGTGTTAATTCTTCTCCTTTTACTTCAAAGACATTGTAGATTTTTACCTATAAATGGTTTAAATTTCTGCAGTTAATCATCCTCATTAAATCTTTAGTATCAAACTCGTGTTAATAGCAGAACTGAAATTCATACTTTGATAAGCTGCATGTCAAACTCCTGCATCTCCATGCTACTTTTTAATGAAGATTTTAAAAGATATTTTTAGTGGTGTGCATGGGTTCCTCTGATATTGACTATTTTGATTAAGGAGGGAAATCTGGGACTGAGTTTTGAATGTGTAGAACAAACTTATTAACTTTGTGAACCTCTGTCTTTTTTTCCTTCTGATTGAGTTTTGAAGAAATTATTTACTAGAGAACTGACAGATTTAAAACCTGGTGTTTTGTGTGTGTGTTTTAAAAGGTCTACTGTGGGTCACTGTTGCAGGTAATAATGATGACAGCAGAGTTTATTACAGGGAAAGAAGCTACTAGCAACACAGTACAGAGCTGTTGTGGTAGGTGCCATACATACTAATTGGCACAGTGCTTTTAGGAGGTGATTAATGAGTTTTCTGAGACAGTCTGCAAATATTAGAGCTCTTTAATATATCAAATAGCAAGGTAATGAACATTGGGGGGAAAAGCTTGAGGAAAATATTTGAAAGTCTGAAATATATGCTAAATAGACATCTTCTGAACCAAAATATATTTCAGATATTCCTTGTAGTCACTTAGTGCTTTCTTCTGGAAAAAAAAAAAAAAGAGAGAGAAATAATATGTGACTTGATAAGCTATTATGTACTTCATAAATTTGCATTTATCATCTGACATGTTCTTCTGTTTTGTAGTTAAAACTGCTCAAGAATGGTCTGAATGGTGCTCAGTTTTTCCACTGCTGAGGTCTGGTTCACTCCCTGTTCTCAGGTCAATTTTTCATGTGTTGGAAATTCAGACTGCACCATGCTCAGATGGCATTGTGGTTGCAAGGTTTAAGTTGTGTGATTCTTTTTTAATCTGAATTTCTTCCTTCTACAGTTTTCTCATGGTATTTATGAAAAGCTCTGATACTTCTGTGTTTTAACTTTGTAGAGTACATGGTCAGATAAGCTGGTTGTAAGCTTTTCATTAAACACATTTCAGAAGACAAGATTTTGTGATCCATATATTCACCTGGGAATTAAATATTGCTAAATGCAAAATCTAGAAATGCCAAATATCTGAATTGAACTACATGACCTTTAGGGATATTATGACTAAGCTGATGATAATCCTGCCTTGAGGTTCTGTGTTTGAATGCACATTCTCTTAGGAGCACTTGAGTTTATAAAATTACTTTATCTTTCTATATCACTTTTGTAATTTTCTAACAAGCACAAGTCAGAAAATATCTTCAGCAGCAGTTGTAGCAATGATTCTTGGAGGTCCAGGATCAATGTCTGTTTTTCCAAGCATACAAATCCAGCTTTAGAGCATGGATCTGTAGTGGAGCTTTGTTTGTTTTTTAACGACTTTCAGGAGTTTTTACTTAAGAATGTTTACACAGATCATTCTAATTTCTGATCCATCTTTTTCTAGCAGTGTTTGCCAATGTCCAAATTGTAAATAACCATGGTATGTTTTCGATGACATTAACAAAATCCACAAATCATAAATATCAGCAGAGTTTGATCTTACTAACCAGTCTATGATAGCACTCACTTTCTTCCTTTCAGAAACTTATTAGGTTTAGTTTTGATTGGAGGAGCTTCATCTTCTTTAACAAAGAAGAAACACAGCCAACAGTGGAGAAAAATCAATAGAATACCACCTCCTTCAAAAAAAAAACAAAAACAAAAACAAAAACAAAAAAAAAGCCCACAAACCTCATGAATCTTATTTCCCATTGAGAAACTTATTCTGAATCTGAAAGAGATACTGCATGTTTTGTGTAATGTAGGACTTCAGGGATGTATCGAAGTCAAGTCGCATCATGAATCAAGGCCATCATACTGAAACACTGCTGTCTTTGTAATTGGGTACCTACAGACAGACAAACAAACAAAAATTCTTATGAACAAGAGTTTGGCTTTACTACAAAGAAAAATAAATGATGCTCCTACCACCAATGATCAGTAACTCTCAAATCACGAGATTTCTGTCTGCTTAAATTCAGGTCTCTTGACCTATGTTTTGTCAAACTGTGCAACTTCAGAGCTCTTCTTTTTTCATGAGTGAATCTGTGTCAATGACTCAGTCTTTCACATCAGTATCATCAATGAATCCTATTCCTGTCTTTGAAGTACTAAAATTACTCTACACTATGTACTTGGAGTAGATTGCTGGTCTTATCCCTTTAGGATCATTCCAGTGCTTATATCACCCACAATTTTTGAGTTGTCCTGCCATACACATCTAGTATTTCACACTAGCTTAGGTGTGAATTCACACGTGATTAGGGTCTTCCTTTTATAGCCTTGCAATTGTGCAAAAATGTTGATTCCTTACACTATTTTGGGAGAAAAGAGTAAGATGTTCTCTTTGTCCACAGAATTCATGTCTGCTTCAGTCAAGCAAAAACATATTGCAGTACTTGTAACTATCAGTGACAAAGAAACTTTCTGTTTTCTATCTGCATCATGGATTCTAATGAGCCGTATAAAACTGCACATTTGTTACTAACTCTGAGGTGATTGATCATTTTCATCATGTGTGGATAATTATTTCCCAAAATAGAATTCCTAATATCATGAAAACGCTCACAGCCCACTCAAACTGATTCACTCATGTAACTATGGCAGCTTCTTATTATATTGCACTGGCAAGGATGGTCTGATTGGTAAGAAATTATGATTTATTTAAATAATCAAACTCGATGTACTTAACAAGGAAACTTATCCCTCTCTTGGGAGATCTCACTGTGAATTATCTTCTCAATAGCATAGTCACACTAGGTGTTTTTTTTTTCTTGTCAACACTAGCACATAGAATAGAAGTTTGTGAACAACTGTTTCAGTAAATAATTTTGGTTAGAAGGAGCCACTGGAAGCTACCTGGTTGAAATTTAATCAAAGCAAAGCTAACTTCAGTGTTAGATCATGTTGCTCATAGCCTTGTTCTGTCAAACATAGAATATTGCCGAGCTTGGAGTTTCCAGTGTCATTGGGAAGTATTATAAGTAAAATGGGGTTTCCATCAATTAACTTGATCTGAGTTGATGGTTTGGCGATGGTGTTAACTACTGGAAGAGTCCCTGGCTCTGTGTTTGCTTCATAGTTTCTGGCACAGTCCTTTCCAGGGATTTTTAGTCCCCATGCATAACAGGCATAGATTTGCAGTGGATTCTTCGCTGTTGGCTTTATAAATTTACCTTCAAGTCCCAAGTAGTAATTTCCCATCATTAGCTTTCTGTTTGTTTTCATTAAAGGGAGACAACAGGAAAGCTGAAGAAGGGCTCTTTATCAGGGAGGTTTCAAACTTTTAAAAGAGAGTACATTTGGGTTAGACTTTACAAAGAAAGAGGGATGGTGAGGCCCTGGCACAGGCTGCCCCAAGATTCTGTGGTTGCTCCACCATGGAAGGGGTTCAAGGCCAGGTTGGGTCTTTGGGCATCCTGATCTGGTGAGATGTGTCCCTGCCAATGGAAGGGATTGGAATTGGATGGGCTTTAAGGTCCTTTGCAACCCAAACCATTTTAGGATGTTTCAGACTGTATTTTTGGTGGATTGATTAGTGGTTAGCAGTACCAGAGAAGAACCTTATGAAGTTCAACAAGGACAAGAGTTCTATACCTGGAGAGAAATAACTGCATGTATTAGTGCAGGTTAGTACAGGTTGACCTGCTGGAGAGAAGCTCTGCTGAGGAGGATGTTGATGGTGTCCACCAGATTGACCATGAGCCAGCAGTATGCCCTTGTGGCCATTAAGGCCAATGGTATTCTGGGGTGCATAGCAAAGACTGTGGGAGCATGTTTTTCAAGGTGATCCTCATCCTCTACTCTGCCCTGGTGAGGCCACATCTAGAGTCATGTGTCCAGCTCCTGGTTCCTCAGTTTAAGACAGGGTACTGCTAGGGAGAGGCCAGCCGATGGCCACAAAGATGGTCAGTGCCTGGAGCATATCCTTTATGAGGGCCTTGGGGCTGTTCAGCCTGGAGAAGACTGAGGGGGACCTCATCAATACTTATGAATATCTTAAGGGTTGGAGTCAAATGGATGGGACCAGGCTCTTTTCAGTGATGTCTTGCAACAGAATAGAGGCAACTGGCACAAGCTGTAATGTGGAAGTTCCATATAAACACGATGGAAAACTTCTTTCTTTTGAGGGTTACAGTGCACTGGAACGGGGTGCCCAGAGAGGCTTGAAGTCTCCTTTTTCTGGAGATATACAAAACCTGTCTGGATGCTTTCCTGTGTAACCTTCTCTAAGGGCTTACTAGTGGGGTTGGACTAGATGATCTCCGGATGTCCCTTCCAGCCCCTACAATTCTGATTCTCTGATTCTGTGAATAGTAAACTGATAATACATTTGATTGACCTAATTAAAAGCATGTGATTACATCAGCTTGGAACATTTTCTATAATATGATTAAAATCACACTGGAACGCATTCAGCAGTTTTGCACTTCAATAATGCACAATATGGAAAGAAAACCTGGCAACAGTTTGATGAATTCAATGTTGCATGCAGGAATACACAGTAAGCGGAATTACAGGATTTCAGATGTGGTGGACAAGTAATGCATTTCAACAAATTTTCTTTTGTCTTTGCTTAGTCTTCAAAATGAAGCTTTAAATTTGACAAGAGGCACTTGTAACTCTTTCAGGGTTATTTTAATAGTTAGGATGCATGCTGTTTTATTTGTTACTGACTTTGCATTTTGTGTGAAGTAGTTGCTTTCTTCTTTTTTTTCTTTCCTATCTTTGCTTCCTGCTTCTTTTCTTTCCTCTCTTGCTTTTCAAACCTGATGCGTATTACTTATGTTTTACTTTTATTATATTACTTTTCTTTTAAATTACAGATACTTCATCTAATCAGCCAGGACTATTTTTTTATTTTGTTTTGTTTTCTTATATTTTACTTTTCCTTAGTATAGAAAAGATTCATAATGATATGACTAAAGGTAAATTCCTTAAAAGTACCTTTCTTCTAAATGTCTGAGAGAGACTTTCCTCTCTTTAGGCATTTTGAATCCTTTCCTTCCCTCAGTACTATTAGATTGTTTGCCTTCCTTATTTCTGTGTTCTTCAAAATACAGAGAGAGATTCAGTGTAAAACGAAATATTAGAATGAACCTTAAATGTGACCAAATATTGAGAGACCATTAAGTGAGAATGAGGGGGTAGAAGAAGAAGAGTTAAAGTTGTCAACAAACAAACAGTGGGATGCTGTAAAATTTCCATAATGGAATAAATAAATAAATAAAATATATTTTCCTGAACTATTGCCTCATTTGTTTGTCTTGGTTTCCAAATATTGTAAAATTTGTGGAGTAAAGGATGTAATTTGTTGGTAATAAGCAGCACAGAATTATTTCAGAATAAAATGTAATAAAATACTGAGTCCTATAACTGAGCATATCAGTATATAATTTAACATGATGTGGTAATGGTAATATAAATCTTTTACTTGCTCTTTTGAATTTTCATCAACTAATAATTTTTGTCCATAGACTTAGCGTCAGCTTCTGCCTTTATCTTTGCTAGCATAAATCAGCTTCAACTTCATTGGAAGTGTAAGGTCTCAAAATGCTATTTGCCAATCTCAAGATTTGCTTTAAAATCACTCATAAGCTGGTATCAAAACCAAAGAATTTAATCGTTCCATTGTTCAAATTCACAGCTCCAAAGAAGTTATAGAGCAGACCTTCCTTAGCGACAACTTTATACTACCAAAGTGATTGCAAAATAAATTTAATGTTACTCTAGGATAAACATTCTCATGGAGGCTATATTAATTAAGATACAATCAAGATGAGAAGATGATCTGAGACAGCCAGCATGGCTTCACTAAGGAAACATCATTCCTGACCAAACTGGCGTCATTCTGCAATAGACTGATAGCATCAGTGGCCAAAGGAAGAGCAAGTGATGTAATTGACCTTGACCTGTGCAAGGCCTTTAACATGGTCCTGCACCACATTCTTATCTTGACACTCGAAATATAGAGTGGACTATTCAGTGGATAAAGAACTGTTTGGATGATCTTAGTCAGAGAGTTGCTTTCAGTGGTTCCATGTCGAGGTGAAGACCAGTGGTATTTTCCAGTGGCTGCTCTAGGGACCACTGTTTTTCAGCATTTCAACTTCAGGCCATTTCTTTGCATTCTATCACTTGACACTTGAGGAAAGAGACTGGTGGTACAACCTCCTTTGTGGAGAGTGATGAGCCCCCAAAGGAAAACAAACAAACAAACAACAACAACAAAATCATGATTGTGGGAAGAAAAAAAGCAAAACAAACCAACCAAAAAAACAAACAAAAAACAGAAAGAAGGGAGGTCTTGAAGAAGCAAAAAGAAGAAAATAAGACCAGCTTACAACTTCCATAGTGGCTCTGACCAGATGTCCTTTTGCTTGATGTCAAGTTGTTGGTATTTCCAGTAGTAGCTGTTTAGCAAAAGTGCAGGGAACCAGGAAAGCATGAATTAAGCTCTTCATGGCTAAGCTTTCACTCAGTTGTGATTTAGAAACTTCCTGAGCTGAAATTAGCCTGTGAATCACCATTTTAATAGCCATCAGTGGACCTATAATCCACTCATTTTTCTAAAGACTTACTGAATCCACTCATATGTGTGAGCTTCCCTGCAACAGTTTCTGAAATTAATTAGATATTGAATGAAATAGTTATTATTGTCATTCATTTTAAATGTCCTATCTGCTTTAGATCTCCTAATTTATTGATTAATGGACAAGTTACAAAATAACTGTCTTTCCCTTTCTCTGTTTTTGGTCTTAATGACCATTTTCTTCTTGGAATATCTAACTGCTCCATGAACCAGTTCTCTAGAGATGTCAAGCCCTCAAATGTATGTTTTATGTTCTCATTTTATACTCGAAGAAGTAATACTCTATGATTATCTTTTTAAATCCTTTTTTTTTTCATAAAATGTTTACTAACTTGGTACTCTTTGTGAAACAATGTAATTTCAAAACATGAAAGCAGTGCTCATGTTCAGTTGAATATCACATTCAGAGGAGGATGTTGTGATAACTCATGCAGTACAACTTATTAACCTTACGTGGACAGTTAGAAAATTGCTTTGCATCTGTATTGAATTGCAAAGAATGAGGTCAAATCTCGATCTGTACAGAGCTGGCTTTAATCCAGGAGGTCCAGTAAAATTTTCTTGGAATTGGCAGTGCTGTTAATGGCACTGTACTGGAATGGCGAATATGCAGAGAGGGGGTATCTTCATCAGTATTCATGGTGGTTACCAGCAGCAGTGAAAATACAAAATGGCAAGTTTGTGCTGATGCAATGCCATTTATTATCTTTGAGTGACCTTTGGCTCACAGTTAGCTACAGCTGAATAATATTGACAAATTAGGTTGGATCAATTTAATTTGTTTTTAATACAATTTGCTAATTACTCTTGAAATGAGGTTTTCAGGAGGTTTCGTTGTAATGTTGGAAAAGGATGTTGGGGAAAGAATTCAAAACTTGCAGCAATAAGCACAATGCCTTAATTTTAGGCTATTTCTGTAAAACATTACTGCCATTTTAACAACAAACAAGGGATCAAAATAAGAAGTGGATGCTTGGAAAAAAAATGAGAGTAATGAAGTTACAGCGAGCTGTTTAATGGGATGTGATGATGGGGAAAATAAGTTTGCAGATTTGACATGCATTCTCTCCATTTTGCCTAGATTCATTTGCAGTGCTAGGCACATTTCTTAGATTTTTTCAATTCATGTGTACTTTTTTAGAAAAAAAAACTTAATGCGAGCCATCGTATGTTAATTTGTAATGTATTAAGATAATTTCCTTTTGCTAGCATTATAAAAATAATTATGGTAATGTAAAATGAGTCGCTGGTCTTCCCAAATTAATTAAAGAATAATGATATTAATCACAAGAAGAAGAGAGCCTAACGGAATATTAATATAGAAGAGCAAAATGGGATTGTTTGGAATACATCATTTTTTTCCTCCTCATGTTAAATATATACATATTTTCACATGCGAATGGATTTTCATACAGCAGTATGAAATGCATGAGATGAGGGAATAAAATCTCCCTTTGAATAATTGTATGGCATAGTGCTTTGAGTTGCATGCATCAAAAGTATACAATAAGAGTGAAGAGAATTTGTAGGTGACAAATGTTTATTAGTATCTCTTGTTAAATGTTGCCAAACTATGAAATATCATGTCATACAATAGATTCAGACAGACACTGGTACAATCAAAAAAATCATTTTGCCATTTTAAGTAGTGTGAAATAAAAAATATTAGAATCTAGACATTAGTATGGCAGCAGATGAAGGAAGCTAGGTGGGAAGTTTGACTTTCAAAATATAATCAACATTTTCTCGTTAATGAGGTAAGTATAAGCCCAGAAAAAAAGCAGTCATGGACTGTTTGTTCTGGAAGAGGATCTGTTTAGAACAGGCAGCATCATAGGCTTTTCCTTAAACTGCTCTTTTAAATCATTATAATACACTACTGGTGCAATATATTGATGGTCTGACAGCTGCCTGCAGTGCAGTATGAGCTTTGAGAGTGACCCAGTGCTGTTTGCCCTTTGATAAGGCTGTGCTTTACACAAACAAATTTGCTTTTTTAATTGAGTGGAAATCACACAAATTCTTGGACTTGATTTCATATCGTAATTACTTGCATTGTTTCGGCTTTGGATGGTTTATGAGCTTGATGAGATGTTAAGCAGCTCAAGAAATATTTAGTACCTAATTCTGGCATTCTCAGTTAATGATCTGCATTAAAGTAAACTTTTGATGCTTTGAGAAGGAAGTTAGACCCAAGTGATTTGAGGTGCCAGAGGAAACAAACTCTGAATGCTTTCTTATGGGAATTTCTTGGAGCTCATCAAGGTCAGCACCCAGTTCAGGTTGTTACATTAAATGATGGTTTCCTGAATTTTGTAAAGGTGTATCACAGGCTTTTATGTATCCTTTAACAAGGATATTTTAGTGTATTTAAAGGCAGCCTCAGAAATCAAACTGAGTAGTTTTTAAACTGTCAAAGGAAGTGAGGGTTCTGGAAATGTTATTGTCAGTACAACTGGGCTGGTTTGTCTCTTGCCTGAGGTGATTTTTGGAGTATTCCCAAGGTGGTTTGCATTTGCCAAGAATGAACTTCTTCTACCCCAGACACCTGAATTCTCTGTTCCCACTCAAATGACACAAAATTTCCTTTGTCATCCTCCAGTGAGACTTGTTCCAGATACTGGGCACCCCTGAATTCCTCCTTGAGGAAATGACTTGCAGTGTGTGGGAATGATGAAGGAAATCTTAGCGTGCACAAATAACGTCTAGCCTGCACAGAGCTGGATGCCACTGGGTCTGGGTCTCTCAGAAGCAGCAGAAATATTGCCAAAACAAAATATATTTTGCATCTGAACTAAAGAATTAAAAAAAAAAATGTTTTACTGATGTTTGTGCAGCTTTTATACTACTCATAAAAATGAGCAGTAAGTAACTTAGTTACTTTGAATCACTGATCTTTAATATCTGACTTACTAGGAGTAAACAATTCTAGCTACATCTAGGTATTAAATATTAGCTACTAGATCAGTTAGGGACTGAAAGTGAAGGGCTTTGTGCATGAATATCGTTGACAACAGAAAAACAGAAGTTGTTCCTTGTGATTTTTTTTTCCCCTTAGAGTGATTTGTCAGAAAAGGTTGCAAATTTGTTCTGAAAAATAGTGAATATTCTAGAACCTGAGCAGGAGCAGTGTGTATGCTGTCTGGGGCTCTGTGCGTCGTGGAACAGCCTGTTACACCAACACTGTGGTTTGTGCTTTGATGTAATTCATTTCCTTCCTTCTCTGCTTCTGTACTACAAACAGCCCATCTGTTAAAGTGAGTACATTGTAGACAGCATTTTGGTATGTGAAGTATTTTTGATGTTTTCTGCAGAAATATGAAGACCTCATAAATCTGCAGCGGGCTGATTCCCTGCTGTGAAGGGTGTTTATTTTTTTCTATGTGTGAGAGTTGAAAACATATAGATCAATATAAATAATGGTAAAGAACAATAAAGAGAATTTAATGATTTGTGATTTTCCTGTTTTGGAAGAATATCGCAAAACTCATGACAAAATGTGCCAGAAGCAGTCTGCTATTGCCAGGTGATTTTCATCTTTTTTGGTTTTATTTCTTTTCCATGAGGATGACAAAGAAATTGGATTTTTCTTCTTGTCTGAGTGTCTCCTTTTATGGTCTGTATGGCCAATATTTTTATCACAGAATTACAATGAGATACAGGAATGAAAAGATTGCATAAATGATGATATACATTGCACAATTATACTATCAAATAGAATCACAGTAATTTAAACTTAAATATGAGTAAATAGTACTTTTGCTTTACAATTTTTGTTGTTATAATTTAAACAGAAGATTGTTGATTCATACAAAAAAGTTTACGTTGTGTTCTTGGTGTAAAGGAAGAGTCTTTGGTACAAAGAGTGTTTACAGGATCCTTAGTGTATGTTTAATGCTGAATGAGTGATGGCTTTTGCCTGGATTGTCCAATTTGGTGTAAGGTGGTTGTATATTGGCTAGGTTTCATAGGGGATTTTAGTTCTTCAGATTCCCATGAATGCAACTTCCATGAAAGCACTGACAGAGGTTCCACACATTCATAGATTTGAACCTACAATCCTACTCCAGTGTTAATATTATTTGTTTGGTACTTTTGAAATAAGGTCATGGTTTTCTTTTTAAGTCATAGCAAAAAGGTAAATTATAAAATTTCTGTTTCTGCAGAATACTCACTGATCTCTTTAGTTTTCCACCAAAAACACTGAATACTTCGAATGAACAATTAAGTGTAGGCACTTGGACATCATCAGGTTGCGTTACCCCTAGACAATAAATTAGCAGCAAGTTGAGGAGTTTATCTTCTTTTTATTTTTTATTTTTTATTTTTGACACAGAAATGTAATGGGATGTCTAGTAGTAAGTGAATCTTGCTCATACATTGAGGGTGGTGAGGCTCTGGAACAGGTTGCCTAGAGATGTGGTTGATGCCCCATCCCTGGAGGCTTTCAGGGCAAGGCTAGATCAAGCCCTGGGTGACTTGATTTAGCTGTGCATGCCCTTGTTCATTCCAGGGCAGTTGGACTAGATGATCTTTAAAGGTTCTTTCCAACTCTAAGGATTCTATGATACTGTAGCTATTTGCTTTAATAAGCCTTTAATAATGTACTTATGAAGTTTTCATTATTTTCAGATTATGACTATCTTTTTGTTTCTGTTGACTTTCACAAATAACTGCCATATTAGAGAGAGTTTTTCTGATTATTTCACATAGCTATCGTATATTTTTCATAGTTATTCCACATTTAATTGCAATTCTCTTCAGTATAGAATATTCTGAAGTTATATGGTACTATATTTTGTAAAGATAATAGTTAAATTTATAGCATTAACATTTCATCATGTACAATATTCTTATAGCTGAATCTTCCTTTAACACTTCATTTTCTGGGGTTGTTCTTTCTGTCCTTCTCTTATCATTCCAGAGATTGTTAGAACATCATGGTTATAAAATAAGCAAGATTGTAAAATACCTGGGGGGGTTGCTAAAAGATAACGTGTCTCTTAAAACATCTATTAAATTCTTTAATTGCCAAATAGCTTTTGGATTATGATGCTTGGAAAGCACGAGAAAGCACACAGTGAAAATCTGATTTTCTATTTTGATTTTAATCAGAACCTGTGCTGAGCATCAGTGGGTTTCCTTGGTGTCCTAGAGGGCTGTGCTGACTGTGAGCTTGCCAAGTCTTTGTATGAAGGTCAGAGCACTGAATTTAGTGTGGGACTAAAACTCACACCCGTCTGTTATATTTTCTGGATGTTTTTGTTCTTAATGTGAATAGAACACTTTGAATTTTCAAGCCTTCTAACATATTTAGTTTTTGTAAGGCAGCTGTACATTTTGTTATCTTGTAGAGGACTGAAAATGTTGGCATATTAGTCTACATGATAGCCTAAAAAATATCTATTTCCTTGAAATGTAAAATAAAATGCCTCTTGATAAGGATTTAAACATATTAAACTGTATTTTTACTTCAAATGATGTATGTTTTTGGAAAATCACCTTAACTATTAAAACCCTTCTTGGACTATTTTATTGACACACTTACTTGAATTGAGAGACCCAACAGAATCTACTTCAATTTACTTCTGTCCTCTTCCTGTCTGTCACTGGAGTTGCCTTAGGACCCTTGTAGTTCATTGACTCTGCTTATACTGCTGGAAAAAAGAAAAAGAGCTCATGCATTTGCAACAAGGAATGTAATTACAGCATGTTTTCAGTTTTTCATAAGTTAATATATATATATTTAAATTTCAGTTACAAGTTTACTGCATCTTAGGTAGCAAAACTGCAGTAAGTCTGTTCAGAAAGCTCATTTTGCTTTCTCACACCAGAATACAAGGGAAGTAAAAGAAGCTCAAGAGAATACTTTTATAGAGATTATAAGAAAAAATATCTAGCTAGACCCACAACTTTTCTACGTTATGTTTTCCATTAAAACTGTGATTTAGCAATATACCTTTGCTACAATTAGATATCTACAACAGATACTTCTGAGAAATGGGCTTGGATGTAAAATGTAATGGAGATGAAGGTAACTAAAAAATAAATAGAATAATTCAGGGACCCATATAATGCAGCATTTTTTTTTGCATGAAAATTGCTACATTAAAACACAGAGCATGGAAGTAATAAAGGCAGTATATTAATGTTTTAAAACTTAGTGGTATCAGAGACTTAAGAATTAGAATCTTATTAAAATCATATTCCTAATTATATGACCCACAACAAACAGACTTCAAATTACATTTTATTTAGGAATTTGTTTTTGGCATTTGCAGCAGATGCTTCTTGCTGCATTTTATTGTGTCAGTTAGTAAGAGTTGGGAATAAGTGTATCAGTATGTAGCATCTCTTAAACTGCTGGCTTTTAAGCATTGATTTCAGGGATTTCAAAGTGCTGAAAAATTGATAAGCCCTTTTTTGTCCCTCCTTTGGAAACCTTTCATCCTTTTACCATGCTGTAAGATACATGGAAATAACATAAGCCTTCATATTCTAAAAATATAATTGTTTGGGTTTTATTTTTTTTCTTTCATTTTTGTGCTTTCATTCTTCTCATCATTTTCATCTAATTCCAAAAATAGTTTACATATGTTCAAAATGGATGCTTTCACATCATGTATGTATGAAAAGGTAATTAAAACAGTAAGATGTTTTTTTTTCCACAGTAAATTTATGGAGAGTGGGATTTTTTTGTGTCTGATTGAGATTGTTTAAGACTGACTTTAAGAATATGCCTAATTTACTGTTCCATTTTAGTCTAAAAATGTGGCTCCAATACCAAAATTAGGTAGAAACATTTAATACAACACAGACTGAATTTCTTATAAAAGTTAAAGACAATATTAGGTCATTCTTTTCTGAATCTTACGCAATTGGAGATGTCTATGAAAGGACCTTCAGTAAGTTATTTCCAAACTCTGCCAGAGGAGATGTGCATATTGTTTGTTTTGGAAGCTGCCTATAATTGACTGCTGTCCAGCATCAGATTATACCAGTGTTAGGGAGTCTTTCAATTTACTTAGAAATTATCCAGAAGTTAATTTAAATAATGTAATAGGAATTTCTTTCTTGATTAGGAAACTCATCATGGTATATCCTGTAGAAAACAGATTACAAGCTTAGGTCAGGTCCTAGAGATCTGAATGTTCTAATGTAGGCTGAACACATCTTCAGAGTGGAGGCCAGAAGGATGCTCAGAGGGCTGAAGCTATGGAGGTAAACTGAGAGCTGGGATTGTTCCATATGGAAAAGAGAAGGCTGTGGAGAGATTTATTGTGTCCTCTTGCTACCTACAGGAGAGATGTGGAGTGACTGTCAGGCAGTGTTGTGAGAGGGCAAGGGCTAGTGACTTTAAACTAAAAGAGGGGAGATTTAGATTAGATTTAGGGGAATTTTTTTCCAGAGGATGGTCAGGTCTTGTCACAGGCTGCCCAGAGAATTTGCTCCCATTGCTGGAGGTGTACAGGGCAGCTTGGACAGGACTTTGGATGACCTGTTTTGGTAGAAAGTGTCCTTGCCCATGGCACAGAATTGAAACTGGATAGAATTTAAGGTCCCTTCCAATCCAATTCCCTCTGTGATCCTGTGACTAACAAACTTAAGGTGACCAGGAAAGCTGAGATGAGTAAGGAATGTGTGAGTTTTCTGAAGGAAATCTCTTGCAAAAGTAGTGGTGTAAAACTCATGTACCAATGCTAGAGGTTAATGAATGTCAACAAGTGTGTGAAACAAGTGATACCTAATTACACTTTATAATTCTTTTATTCTGTAGATGAAGATCAAGTAAAATGATTTGTTCATTTGTTTTTGTTTTCCCCTATTTCTTGACGCATTGTCTGTACCAAAGTTCTTGGGTACCTGCAAGACAGAAATAGAAGCCACAGAATAGGTTTATATAATGTGCTGCTTTTATGGTAGTTCTGGGAAGCATGATTAGGAAAGCCTTCTAAGTTTATAAATATCAATCTTACAAAATAAAAAAATACTCACTTTGCTAGGGTTGTGTTTCACTTGCTTTCACTGCTGATCTGAAGTTTTAGGCAGAAGGTAAAAAAATATTCTTTTCCCCTCTCTAATCACTGTTCTGGCAAAATCAGAACTGATGGAATATGCCATTAAAAAGAATGAAAAGGAAAAAAGGAAAAAGAAGCAGAACCTGTTCTTTGTGCTATCAAGCAGGTTTTTTTTTTTGTTTTTTTTCTTTGGTTGGGTGACATTTTGGGGATAGGCTGTAATTATTTATTGAATATTGTGCTTTTGAGCTGAAGGAAAAGATGTTCTCTTATTTCCTGTCTTTCTCCATATGTCAAGGATAACGTTCTGTACATTTTCTTTTGTCTCTATGTTACACCTATTTATTTGTGTTCCTATTAAGGTTGTCCTGTATTAGATGAATGAAGCACTTGTTTCCAGATCACACTTTTCCATTTTTGGAAATATTTTAGTTCTGTCCATCCACATAAACAACTTTTTGTAGTACTGTCTATTATGAAACTAAGACGATTTTGCCAATAGTTGTTTATTGCTTCTTTCTTTCTATGTCTATTAGACTTCTGTTTGTTTGTTCGTTATTTGAGGGTGTGAACTGTCTGCAAAGAGACTGAGATGAATAAATGTTAGCTAGTTAACTTTCTTAACCCTTTAACCAAGTGCAATAAAGTGCCCATTCTTTAAAGTTGGAAATACAGTACTATGTGTAGTGTAATTGACTATATTGCATGAATTTCTACCATTAGATAATTTTACCAAAAATTACCAAAAATTTTACCAAAAAATTTCCCCATTAAAAAAAAATATATTTTTTTTATTGTCCTTTAAGAGAGAAGATGTACTGTTCTCTCCTTCCACTTATTAGTTATGTTTGAGACAGCAAGGCTTTTCTAATGTAATGCCTATTCCTGCCATGTTGTATTGGTGCTATACATAATGGGAAAAGAAAGAAAACAGCAGTAAGAGGAAAGAGCATAGAACCATTCTTTCTCTTCATTTATTGCTTTATCCAAAACCAATTAAAATCCGGGTAAATAACTAAAATACAAGATGAACATTTTAAAATAACGTAGGTAATTGGAAATGGGTGAAATGAGAAAAACTACTTGAAAGTACATTTTCATCAAACTGATAGGATTTCAGGTTGCCTGTGTCCACAGAAACAGCTAGGTGGATCTTAGAGGTCCCAGATGATCTTAGAGGTCTTTTTCAAGCTTTATGGCTTTATGAACTGTTGTAGTAGGTGCAAAAATGAACTGGAACTAATGTCCAAGTCAATACTATAACTGGGGAGGAGACTCATGATGCTCTGCCCTGCTTAACTCACAAAACCACATTTTTCTTCCAAGCAAGTACTAGTCCCAAACTACAATAGCTCCTTTCTGCTCTCATTTTTCATTATAAGGACTGGCATCATGAGGCAAAGAGCTTGAATATCTCGAACCATACATATAGGTGAGCAAAGACTAACATGAAGGAAAGAGTTTATAAAGTTCCTTTAATTCTTACATCAGAAAACCCACAATTTACAACCACACTTTTGTTCATATTTTACTCCTTTCTATTTTATTTTTCTGCTTGGAATCATTTATATATAGCATAATTGTTTAATTTGATGATAAAATTTTGTCGTTTACATTATATTCACGCTTCTGTGGAAACTGTTTCATTATCAGCAACATGAGGTTATGGAAATACTTCTGAAAAATATGGCAAAACCATTGTTACATTTTCTTACAGTATTTAACAGCGAGGTTTTTTTTGCTCCTGTTTTGCCCTTGAGCTGGGTGGTAGCAGTAGAATGGTAGAAAGATATAATTTAATCTAAAAAAGCATTCTATGTTGAAAGTAACTTCAAAGCTATCATTAAACATACTTACAATAATTAGTTTCAAAGCATTCTAATTCCTAGCAGTGTTTGAAGAATTCAGCATCTAATGAAGTAAAATAAATTACACACCACTTTGTTCATTGAATAACCAATTTTCTTCCCCTAACCACCGTTTATTAACAGAGCTTTTCACTGGAAAACTTCTCAGCTCTCTTTTAAAAATACTCAGGCCCAAGCATACTCCTCATTTCCTCTCCCTCCTATACACAATGAGCTTGATTATAACACCTTTGTAGAATTATAATTTAGAAAAAGTAATAGTTCACTTTGGAGCAGTGTTGAATCAAGAGAATGGAAATGCTTAGTGTGATCTCTGTACTGCTTTACTTCGAAGAGCTTGTATTAGTGTTGATGAATGAGGAAATATTACATTTCCATAATTCTATGTTGTGATAGCCTTAAATAATTATAATAAATTGAGAAAGTCCACACACTGTGTAATTTGAACTATATTTTCTTTTGGAGGAAACATTTTAAACTTTATCAAAATGAATTCATGCCTGGTTATTGGGTTAATGACTTGAAGAAGGAAAACCAACACAACTATATTTCTATACACACAAGTAGTTCCACTGACATTAATATTATGCAGTTTTCCTGTCAGCAACGACAAATTTTAGGAGAGAAATAAAGAGAAATCGAGAACTTTCCATGTGAGATTGAGTGCAACAGGAAATGGGACAAGTTAGTAATCATAGACTCTGACTTTCTTGTTTCTAATGTTGAGCAGATATGTTTAGTTGAAATTTCTTATTAAGTATAAATGAATTGCAGTACAAGTGATGAGGCAGCTTAATGATCACTTTGGAAACACGGGGAGATGAAATTGGGCTCTTCATAGAAGTGGGGGAATCCAGTATATGTGAAATCCCTGGTACTTTTGGGACACCAAAAAGCACCACCAGGAGCAGGAAGAAAACATAGAAAAAATGTTTGTTAAAGCATAATTTCCCTCATTTTCTCAAGGGGAAAATCAAAGCTCACTTTTCCTTTCTTTTTCAGTTTTACTTTCTGTCTGACTGCGCAAATTGGACCACACATTTATTCTTTTATTTGCTCATTAACTTTTTAAATTATTGTTTGTATACTTATCTTTAGACAGGCCCAGTATGTAATGTGATTTAAATTTATATTTTGTGTACTATCTGTACACATATTTACGAGCAACAATATCTAATCAGTCCTAGGCCTATTAATTTGCATAACAAAAGTGGAAAGAATTGTATAAGGGAGATATAGTTTGAATATTTATTGTACCAAGCATTTAGCTAAGATTCTATAATAATGTTAAACATTACAAAAACACCAGAAGGTTAATTTAATTGTAATTTTGACATATAATACGACTTGTTTATTGACAAATTTTCAACAAGTTTTCTCATTATTTTTCTGTTCATTGTGAAGCAATAACTTAAAACCCTGGGGAATGGCTTGTTGGTCATAGATTAGTGTCTTTGTGACCTAATATTTCATTTAGGTAATGCAATCAGTAAGTAAATAGATTTATGTATATATGTACATGGAATATATATGCAAATCTATATCTTGCCAATCATGTTTTTACTAGTAGATATAAGCAGAAAAGATAAATAAAGGTAACAGAGTGACTGTGACCCAAACTGACAGATCTTTGGAGGTTAATAATTGAAGGTAATTCTGTGTCCATATTCTCTTAGTGCCATTCATTGTAGGTTATTCAAGATGGATTATTCAAAGGAGACTATTGATTGAAGAATAAAATGCAGTGATAAAATGCACTGTTTATCTATTCTTTATAGAAGAAAAGAAGAAGCGTTCGAACTATGTTTTCTTATAAAATTGTAATGGGTGGTGACATAGATTTGCTACCATTATTATAATGCTACTTGGATACCAGAATACCAGAAGAAACGTACTCTGTAAAAGTTGTTCTGATTTAACTTTGGAAGCTTTGGTTTCTCTTTGTTACTATGCAGGAATTTTAGGACTATACTTGGCTATTCTGTGACCATACTGAACAGGTTTTAGCGTTGTTTTCATTTTGGACTTCATGTATAGAGAATACATTCTGTTCTGCTTGTATGAATTACCAAACCTAAATATATATGTATATATTTCAGCTTTTGCACATGGAAACTGCTGCCTCTGTATTCCCAGCTTGGAAAGAAGCCTCTGGGATTACACCCTTGCATTTGCCTTTTTTTTTTTTTTTTTTTTTGGCTGTCATTTAATATGCTGAACAAATGGCATAACTTCTTTGGAAAACATTTTCTAATAAAATTCCTGCGACTTTGTGAAAAAATAGAACAGCAGAGGCAACAGGAGGTGCCTAGGAAAATGATATATTAATAGAAGAAGTACAGAGTGACGGTTCCCTTAATGTTTTTCCAGCCTGTGCTAAATCACAGCTTGTAAAGTAAGAGGAGAGACTGAAAATGAAAAATGCATTTGTTAAAAAGTTGGTGGACAAGTTTTATTTCCAATAGTTCCTTCTGTGAATTTTATAAATATGTATCTCATGTGCATGGTTCTAAAGTGTTACAGTTAAGTGGTTACTGGTTTTCTTGATTATTTTTTGGTAAGAAAATTTAAACTTAAATCAGGATGCATAAAAGACGGTTTTCATTACTTTATTTCTAAGGTACTTTCAGACAAGTGTTTTTCAAAATGGATGCATATATTCATACTGACTTAACATGTTATTTGGCAAGTTTGAGAAGGTTCAGATTTGTTGTTTGGGAAGTTTAAAGTTTACTGTTTTCTAAGCCTTTCCCACACTAGAAAATCTGCCTTTATTGGAAGGTATAGGGCATAAAAATACAGAACTATTCAATGAAAAGCTTTTTTTTTTTTTTTTTGGCAAATCTTTACTCTGTTTGGTTGCTTTAATATATGCAAATCTTTATGGTCTTTAAGAGTCAATTGATTCTTTTGTTTAATTTATCAAACAGTTTCACAGAAAAAGCTATAAAGAACTTAAAAGGTTAAAAGAAAGGGAGAATAGTCTGCTCTATTTCATAGTTCCTGACCCTGTTTTACGTAGAGAAATGAGCTTTCCAGGTAAATGAACATGCCAAATGTTGGCCTCTTATCTCTGCTGTTTCCTCCTTTTCCTCTACCATCATCTTTCTGAGTCTTCTTTTTTTTTCAAAAGAGATGGCATTTGCTCCCATATGTGAGTCATGTCGCATTGACAAAACATTAAGAAAATTGTGGGTAGCTCTGCAACAGCCTATTTAACCTGGACCTCCCTGTCCATCATAAAGAACTTCATCACACCTATTTCATACCTGGCCTGTCCTTCAACTAAGTGGCATTCCACAGTTGTTTCTCTCCCTTCAGTTCCACTTTTGAGTTCTGAGTCTTTGCTACCAATGATGGCCTTTTAATTGAAATGGCACTCGTGTGCCTGGGGAGATTTATGCTTACCAAAAACTTTGGCTTGGATGTGCAGCCAAAGCCATATAAAATGCCAACCAGAGGGAACCTTGGAAGATCTGATCTGATTCTATTTACAAATGGTGGCTAAAAGCTAATGATTCAATGGATGATAACTAACTCTGTTCAGTGTTTTATTCATCCAGTTGCCTTTCTTGTTCAGGACATGAAGACTGTCCTTGACTCCTGCATCACTGTAGCAAAAGAACATAGAGAAAAAATGGGCAAACGATATCAGCTAAGTGACTGGGGTTAGTTTTTATGTGATTTGTTGTTGTTGTTTTAATTTCAGTAATGAGTATTGCTTGCCTCTCTGTTGTTGGATTTTGAAGTAAGGAAATCATCTTTTGCAATTCACAGATTAAAATCTAATAACACTGCCGTTTTCCAAGGCAAATTTGTGAAAATTAATAGCCTGTGAAGGTTACAGCCCTTCTTGTTACTGAAAACGAGATAGTTAACTTGTGTTCCTGAGTTTGTATCATAGATCACAGAAATGTACATAAAATTACTTTTAGGGGTCATCTTATCCTAGAACAAATAAAATAATGCATATGTATAGACATGAAAATTAGATTCAATGGTGTATGAGCATATAGTATCACTAAGATGACTTTGCCCTTGGGTCATTATTCAGTTTAACCTTTGGTATTTGTATAATCACCAGAACTCAAAGTATAGGTGCTTTCAAATAATGCAGGATCTAGTGATAACAGCAAATGTCTTTGTATCTGGAATATCATGTTATGGCTCCTGTAACTCTTAGAACAAGTAAGGTGAAAGATGTAGGAAATCTGAAAAAACAATGGGCCATAAATGATAGAGAGACATTAATAATGAAATGCCTTACAAGTCACAAAAAAATAAAAATAAAAAATCCAGTGCAGCAATTCTTAATGATATTTTCCATGGACCATATAAGTCGATGAATTTCAAGTTCAACCATTTATGCTAAACAAGGTTAAAATGGCTAAAAAGACTGACTGTATTTTAATGTGCTATAAAAGAATTAAAAGCCTCCAGCAGTCCATAAAATATCATCCTTCATTTCTGAATGCAATGCACATTACCAAAGAAGGATTTGGTCAATCACAGGGCAATAACTAACTCTGTAGGGCTGCTGTAATTGGTAATGTAATAGTAAAATGGAGGTTTACCCAGTATCAATCCCACTGATTCCTACTCATTTAGTTAGAAATACAGTTTATCCTTCTTTTAAAGATATTGTATTTCATACTATTATATTTACTTCATTTATTCATTTAGCCATAATACATTGCAAAATTTTCTTATTGCTGGTGACATGTGGCATCCAGGATTTAGTTTATTGAAAGTGAAATGCTAATTTCATTTACTTTACTTATCTAAACATTGCAATCTGTTAACCCCTCAGAAATCAGGTTTGGGTTTGGGGTGGTCCTGTGTGGAGCTGGGAGTTGGACTCAGTGATCCTTGTGGGCCCCTTCCAGCTTGGGATATTCTGTGGTTGTGTGAAATGTGCAATGGGCTGGTATTTGTGGTAGTCCAGAAAGGACAGAAAGTATTGTGACAGCAGAAAGAACATATTTGATATCAGGTTGGATATTAGGAAAAAATTTATCTCTGAAAGAGTGGTCAGGCACTGGCATAGGCTGCCCGGGGAGGTGGTGGAGTCACCATCCCTTAGGGTGTTCATGAACCACAGAGGTGTGGCACAGAGGGATGTGGTCAGTGGGCATGGTGAGATGGGTTGAAGTGGAAGTTGGGGATCGTAGAGCTCTTTTCCAACCTGAATAGATTCCAGGATTCCTTGATAAAGCTGGAGCTTGGTCATCTACTTTCTCCCTTTTCCCCTGCAGCCCCCTTTTTCCTCTCTTTTCTTTTATGAAGAGGCACCACACTTGCTTTTTAGAATATATTCATAGATACTTTAGGTTGGAAAGGAGCTACAAGATCATCTAGTCCAACCATCCTCCTATCACCATCCCTACCCACTAAGCTACTAAATCAAATCCCTTAGCACCTCATCTAAACGCTTCTTGAATGGGGAAGGCTTTTCAATTCCAGTTCTTTCCAATTGTCTGTCTGTATTGTACAATCAGAAGCTGTCATACCAGACAAGCAGAAAGGCAAGGATTTGACTTGTAAGTTTGTTAGGCGCAACAGCAAGTGGGGAGGAGGCATTCTGAAAAAGTGAGAAAAGTTACTTTTGTGTTCTGTTGCGTTTTTCTTTTTTGTGTGTGTGGTTTTGTGTGTTGTTTTTTTTTTTCTTCACTGTGTGGCTGCTTGGCATCTCATTCTAGGCAACAGCAGAGGCATTGCAGCTGTCAGGCTGAGGAGGCAGCTATGGCATTGATATTCTTGCTTTCAAGTTTCAGCAGTTATCTTTACAACTCTAAATGACAGAACCTCTTTTTAATTCATTTAAAATAAAAGCTATACTTCTGTAGACATTGATGGGAATCATGTGGGAAGTATTCCTACTTTCTATGAAAATCTTGCTTTGTTAAGCTGGGGAGAAGAAATGCATGAGATATTTTGAACCAAAAAAAAAAAAAGAAAAGAAAAGGGGGGTTTATTTTCTTAATTGTTATTAACAAATGTGATTTGTTAAACATATGGTCAGTTTTGGAGTGACAGGTCCTATGCTCTTGATATAGAAGAGAAAATCAGATATGCTAAAGAGGAAAATGTCATCATTGGGTGTTAGAACCTGTGGATGATCAAGCAGAGTGTACGTCCCATGCATTTTCCTGAATTGTGATAAGAGTTGGAACTGTGCCTTAAAAACACTTGAAAAAAAGTAAGAAGCAATGCTTGCTGTACCAAAAACAGCAAGGCAAGAGTAAGAACTTTGCCAAGTGATACTAAATGGAGGATTAATGACCATAAGGACTTCTTAAAGGTGAGATTAACAGAAAAGAGAAAGACAAACTACGCATTTTAGAATTGTAAATTAATGGAAGGGCTTTGTGAAAGCAGTTACCATTTATTAACCAAGTACAAAAATAATGAATGAAGAATGTTTATTACATGCAAAATATATGCTTTTATCTATTGAGAATGAAATGTGGAAGAATAAATTACAAATAAATGGAATCTAAAACAGATTTTTCCATAATGTGGAAATAAAGTTACAGTTCAGCGCATCCTCCAAAAGCGAAGAGCAGAAGGAGAGTGGGAACAGAAGAACATGATTAATCTTTAACAGTAAACTTTTTTCCTGTCACTCTGAATGTCTTGAATCAAAGGCAACCATGCGTCAAATGTTGAGTTTGAACAAAATAAATTATAAAAATGCCTGATTTGGCGAAGTCTGAAAATTGTTGATTGCTGGTGTTTGATCACACAAAAGGTCTCCCTTCACCTGTCTTTAACTCTGAAGGGCTAAAAAAACCCACCTGTTTATCTTAGCTAACTTCTGAAGTATACATACATATGTATTTGCAAAAGAGGGAAAGGGAGGGGATATTTCAGATATTTTGTTACCTGGCTTTAGAAATAGAATAAATTCCATGGACTAGTGTGCATTATTTCAATAGCCATCTTTAGGGCTTTTGTGAGAGCAGCTGTGCCTTTTGATTCCTGTCTGAAAGCTGTAACATCAGTTGATAGTCACCTTTTAGCAAAGGCAAAATTTTTATTGCCATTATCTAATGAAGAACCGCATAGAGTCAGTACTGAGATGTGTCACAGAAGGGCCAAGTCTTCAGTCCTCTGTCAGTGATTTATAGGTTCATAGGTTCATTAGGTTGGAAAGGACCTACAAGATCATCTAGTCCAACCATCCTCCTATCACTATCCCTACCCAACTACTAAATCAAACCCCTTAGCACCTCATCTAAACGCTTCTTGAACAGCGCTAGGGATGGTGCCTCAACCACCTCCCTAGGCAGGCCATCCCAGTGCCTGACCACTCTTTCAGAAAATAAATGCTTCCTCAGGTCTAATCTAAATCTTCCCCGGCGCAACTTGTGGCCATTCCCTCTCGTCCTGTCGTTATTTATCAGGGAGAAGAGGCCTACCCCCTCCTCACCACAACCCCCCTTCAGGAAGTGGTAGAGTGCAGTAAGGTCTCCTCTGAGCCTCCTCTTCTCCAGACTGAACAATCCCAGCTCCCTCAGCCGCTCCTCATAAGACTTGTGCTCCAGGCCCCTCACCAGTTTTGTTGCCCTTCTCTGAACACGCTCCAGGGCCTCAATGTCCTTCTTGTAGTGAGGGGCCCAAAACTGAACAAAGTACTCGAGGTGCGATTTAGGAATTGCTCAGCTTCATTTATGAATGTCATTACAACTTCTTGACCTACTCCAGATGCACATTTTGCAGTCTTCCCTTCAAAACAAAAAAATAGAAATGAAAGTCAGAAAACAAGAGATGAACCCATGCTGGTATCTCTAACCTCTGCTCACAAGCCCTTCCACACATCAGGCAGTATTATCAGATCAAATCCCAAGGAATACCCACACAGCCAGGCAAACACACCAGGCAAATACAGATATGCTTACCAGAAGGGAGTCAGAGTGTTTCAATGCCAACAGAAGGTAAAGGTCTCTGAGGAAGAAATGTGCATTTCTAAAATCATACCTGAAACCTGAGGATTTTTGCTGGTTTTTTATTTATTTATTTATTTATTTATTTTTGCAAGATGTTTTGCCTATTTAGCTCATAATGATGCTTTGCATTAGAAACAAAAGCTGAATTATATTTGTATGCAGTAAAGGTATGTCTAGGGGAAAAAAAGAACCATAGTGCTGTTTCTCTTAACCACCTCTGCCTTCCCGTGATCCAGGAAAAATGTGAAGAAAAATGAGCAACATTGCCCACCAACAAAACCCTTCCTGCTGAGTCTGTGTAGCAAAGATGAGACGTAATTATATGTGGGAATTGAAAGAAACTGAACCTCATAGCACATGTACAGAGCTGAAGACCTTTTCTGGTGCAAGAGTAAATTAATACCAGCCTCGTTTTCTTTTGTTCTTTCTGCATTATTGGGCACTTCAGAGTCAGTGCTGAAAGCAATGTCAGACCAATAAAATATTCTGTATCTTTACTTTGTGCGCTTCAAAACCAGCACAAAAGTACACTGCCTATTTATTTTCTCCAAATTCATGGAGATATCCTGAGAAATACAGTTTAGACTAGGAGGTTAGCTGAATGCTGTGGGAGATAATCTATCTTCAGTAAGAAGATGCCAGAAATCCATTTTGTAAGGAGAAAATGGGGCACAGCACCTGCTCTTAGTTGTCTCTCTATGTTGGTGTGGAGAGAATGAAGTCACGATAAATCACTTGCTTTATGTATCACAAAAGAAAAGCTTAAAGTCATGTGTATCTCATGAAATAGAGAACAAGTTTTATGTGGTACAGTAAAAGGGCTTGACTGTGGTGTGTACCTCTTCTTAAATTGCTTTTGTAGGAATTTTGTTATTACCTTACTAGGTCGTACACAAGAAAATTTGCTTAATGAGTAACTGGTAGAGACTTGCCCTTTGGTTTTGGTGCAGCCTGAATCATATTCTACAGTACAGACCTCAACTAAAACATTCTGTTTGTGTTTTCAGCATTCTGGATCATTTATTCACGCTGTCCTCTTAGCAGCACAGTGGTAGGCATCTATTCTAATCTCACTTTTGTAGGAGGTACTGTTGTATCACTGAACAAGAGCAGTGATGGGTAGCAGGGTCAAAAATGCTATTATGAAATGATAGGCCATAGGTAATTATAAAATCTGAATTTTAAAGGGTTTAAATGAATAAAAGTCATCATGACTATTACGTGATCGATAAATCTCTCCTTCCAGCCCTCATCATTTGAAGTAATAGAATTTGAATTTACCAGGCATGTGACTACCTGCAAATCCTACTGTGCCTGACCCTGTGCAGCAACATGTTAATGTGGGTATTTCATTGTGGGGCTCAGGCTGTGATATTGGGGCAGCCTCAACTCCTGCTGCTTTGAGACAGTGACACATCCCATGCTGAACCCTGGATCCTACATTCTGTAAATGGGTGCATTACAACTTGCTATGTGCTGCAGTGTCTTTTTGAAGGTTTTTATTTCCAGCTCTCTCCAGAATAATCAGCTAGGTTTTGATTTCTGTCATGACTCTGATAAAGTCATCTGATCCTAGTTTCCTATCTGTGAAAACATATAATGGTGTCTTGCTTATTAATTGGAGGTTTCTTTATTTTTGTATAAAATAAAGTAAGCCCCTGCTGCTTCCTCCACAATAGAAATATTTCCAATTCCTTTCAAAATGGTAAGAATGATTCATATGTGGTGATATAGTTATGGTTGACTGGAGAAACTTAAAATCTTTTTGAGAGATGGGAGAAATGAGGCATTTTCTCCATTATCAGTTAAAGAAAAGCCATTAATGTCAAAATCTGAAACTGCAGTATTAGTGTGGTGTCTGTGGTGAGCTGGCTGCAGCTTCAGCACTTGGGACGCTGCCATTGGGAAAGAGAAATGATGTTCCACACGCTCAGTTGTACTTCATTCAGGCTCTTAGCAGAAAGGGATGTGCATGGTGTGCTTCTTTCCTTCAGCTGGTGCCCTCTGAACTGGGATTTTTTTTAGCCAGTCCTCTCCTAGATCATAGTTTTCATTGCAGTCTTAATTGGGTGAGGCTTGCTGAGTCTGCTTGTGGAGGGACAGAGCTGGTTGTAATGTTTCAACTCTTTGGCATGGGGCTGTACATGGGAAAAAATTGTTTGTTAAGATGTGAAGTAGAACTTGAAATTATAAAACCCTTCTTCCTGTGTGTACATGCACACATGCAAGGGGATATGTGAACATGAAGGGAAGAGCAGGATGAAAAATCTATTTTATGCTTTGGCATCTAATTAAATATCTGTACTTCACATACTTATTCTGGTAACTCTATGCATTACTAGAAATTAATCAGTGAAGAAGGTTTTTAGTCAGTTGTTCAACTAGAGATTGAGGGGAAACTGAGAAAAAGAAAACAACAAACCTGCACCCAAATATCTCCCAAGAATATAATTATTTGGAAATATAAGAAGAGAACAACTATCGCTGTAAGCTCTGTATTTTACATGCATATTTCCATTCTTTTCATAAACAAGATAATTTTACTATTCCCTTTATTGTCTCCACTTTTTTATCCACCTACAGGACAAAAAAAAATGAACTGTCAATTTGTTTTTCTTTTTCCATCTGTTTTCAGAATCTGTCTACCAGCTTCTTTACACCTCCAGGTATATTTATTTCATGTACCTTCAGCACCTTTGATCTTTTATAAAGCAAGATGGTCATTAGTGATAATTGGAGAATGATCATAGCTGTGTAGTGGAAATGAGATATTGTTGCAGTCAAGTACACTAGGGAAACTGAGGCAAAGGTTTCATGTGGATTTATTCAATTAATACATACCATAGGAATTTGGATACAACTCCACAAAGTTATTGAACTCTCGTGGAGGTAGAAGTAGATAAATAAGAATGAGATGTAATGAAATTGCTTGTCAGATCTGGTCTCTTGTTCAGGACACTGGGCTCTTATTAGAAGACATGAAAACTAGTTGACATCAGTTGAATTTCATTTACCATTTTTGTTGGCAGTTGTGATTTGATCGCGTGCTTCTGGAGTCAGCATTCTCTGTCACACTGTGCATGTTTGTGTCTGTGTCTTGTCTTTCAGATTGGAAGCAATTTAGGATAAAACTACATTACTACATTTTTCAACATGCACATTCAACATATGAACTCACTGGCATGCAATTCTGTGTTGTTTTTTTTTTGGAGATATGAGTTGTCCACCCTAAGTCTTAGTGTTATTTACCAGAGTTCCCTATTTCTGAGACTTTTACTGCTAGATAGGTGCTGCTGGCCTTCAAGGCATAAGTGTAATCATGCATTATAATACCAAAATAAGAGTGAATCAGAGAGATCTCTGTGTCCCATTTGCAATCAGTAGGAGCAAGAGTTGGAATGTGCTCGACACACAGAAAGAAGTGGTGTCAAATTCAGCATCTTGCACTATGCTCAGCGGAAGTAAACTATTTCACTGTATTTGTCTATTTTATTTTGACCTACAAACAGACGTACATCTTATGGCATATTTTGTTTTTGTCAACTCAAGGCTCCCATTTCTAGTATTAATTCTTCTGCAGGAGGCTCTTAAGTCCGGTGAGTTACCATGCTTTTGTTCTTGGTTTAAGAATCATTACACAACTTAAAAACATTTTATTTGTTCTCTGTGGTATAGTTATTTTCTCCCTCTTGTACTTTTTTCTTATTCTCTCCCTGTTCCCGATAAACTCTGAATAAGAGGTTTGGCTCCACCATCCAGACAGCACAAACACTGCCTGCTGAGTGAAAGGGGGTTGCTGCAGAAAGTGGGAAAATAAGGAGGACAGTGGATAAATAAAAACAATGTAACTGCTACAATTAAATGAAATAGTAGGATAAAAGGGAGGTGAGGATGGAGATTAAACGGGGTAGGATAGGTGAGAAGAATGGCACGCACATTGTTTGTAAATCTTAAGCTCTGACAGATTTTATTTGAAGTATGAAGGAAATCAATAGAGTATTGCTCAGAACTAAGCTTATTAGTAAGCAGAGAAGAAAGGTCCTTTTGAGTACTGGTTTTCCACAGCAAGAATGCATAAAGCCATGAAAAATACAATAAGGGGCTACGTGTAATATAATGTCCACCATGTACCACAAGTCTGCATTAAAAACTGCACAAAGGAGAGGAACTCCAAAAAATGGTGCATGAGGTAGCATGAAAGATTTCTACTTGGTTTCTAAAATCTACACATTTTTTGTGTATTTGGGGAGTATGCATGCAGCGGACGTTTGGAGCCTGAATTATTTTGTGTGCAAGTTCAGTGCACATAACTAAGCTATGATACATCTTGTAATTACTGGATGGGTCTCCATACATTTACTTGTGTAATTTAAGTTACCCCATTTTTGTCTGTACCTTATGACTGTGTTAGCTAATATATTGTTGTGTATCACATCAAGTTAAAGGTGATTTTACCCTTTGCTATTGCAACAATTAAAGATTTATGAGCAATTTGAATTAATCTTTCAAAATTTAGTCTACCTTGATTAGTTCTAAGTAAGAGTAAACGTGGTACAGTCTATGTACAATATGTCCTTGATGAAAAAAATGTTACCTTGCTGTCATTGCTAAATATGTAGAATTTCCTAAAATTTTAATTAATTCCCATCATTCTTCATGAGAAAGATAAACAAAATTTCTTGTGAAAGGCAGACGTAGATATACAGATTATATAAATCAAGGGGAGATCATTTTGATTATCTGTTTTGACCACTGCATAACGCAGAGCAACGAATTTCCCTCATTTAAATACCATTCAAAGTAAAGAGTCTCTTCCAGAAATAAATCCTTCATCTCTTTTAAATTAACCCATTATGCAGAATCTGGCATAGCCATTAGCAAACTTTTCTAATAGTTAATTATTCTTATTCTCTCAGAAGTATACCTATTTCTTGTCTGATTTTGGTAGATTCAACATTTACTGATTGTTATTTTCTGCCATTTTGCCCACATTAAGCTATTTTTATTATTTTTTTTTTTTTGAATGCCAGAGATGGAGCAGAATTCTAGGGAGCAGTTGATAACTACTGCAGATGCAGTTGATTTTGGAGACCTTCCTATGGCCTCTGTAGATCAGGACAGAAATGGTAGGACATCAAGGCGCTCCTGTTTATCTCTCAAGTCAGATTTGAGAAAGCAGAATCTTTGTTCAAAAGGTGTTTAGAAAATGCCCTCAATAACGTGCTTTAACTTTTGGTTAGCTCTGAAGCGTCAAGCAATTGGACTCTCTGATCTATGAAAGCTCTCCCCTGTCCCCTCTCCTCTCCTTTTCTGTACCCTCTGCAGTGTATGATTGGTGCACAGAGCTGGACAAGAGCTGAGGCAGTAGATCAGTTCTGTGGGTCTGTAGAGGAATCTTTTACATTTACTTTTCTGAAGTGGGAGCTGACAGTCTTTACCTTTTTAAAGAGCGTCAGCCGAACCTGATTGCCCGCTGAGATTTGTCTCTCTTTCCTTTGTTTTGTTCTTTCATGCAAATGCATTCTAGATACTGATTTATGTGACAAAATATGAAAAACATTATTATTCCTTCATTCAGAAATATTGGTTTTCAAGTCTAACAAGACAACTGTGCTGTTTGCAAAGGGAAGTTGGCCTGTTCCGTGGCAGATGCTTCTGGGAGGAGCAGATAGGGCTTGCTTGATGTGGAGTGTTTTATAAGGGGAAATCACAGCTGTTGCAATTAAACATAGAGTAAGAAAGTGTGATTTGAGGTCAGTTGGTCAATACTTTTACTAATGGATTTAACAATATGTGTTTATATGGAATATTCTCATCAGGCATATAGGAACTGCTACATTGGATTAGGCTAATGGCCTTTCAGTTCTTCTGGATTCTTGAAATTTGTGTTACCTGTAGCTTTAAAAATAGAAAAACAGTACTATTTTCCTCCATTTTTTTTAATTATGTGATAGTTATAATTGATAATTAATGATAGTTTAAATGATGGTCACCTGAAAGTAGTGTTTCAGTACATATTTTAGATACATATTTTAGATTTTAGGTTTGTGACCTAAAATCACAAATCTTTTGCTAAAATCTTTTTTTTTTTTACCAAGTTGAGTATAGCTGAAGGTTAAAATTAATCAGATGATGCTTCGATGTCTGTGTGTGCTCCTGTCTAAATTGATCAGAGATGCAAGAAACTGTAATTTCTCTAATGTATTTGTCAATCTGCAAAGGCATTTCAATTAATGAAATGCAGTTGGATTCAATGTTCTCTGTAGGTCTCTTCCAACTGGTCTATTCTATTCTATTTAGACCTGTTGCTTCATAAAGACATTGTTTGTTCCTGTATATAGACTTAAATGGAATAAGTGTTGCTGAGAGTTATCTGAAAATAAAACCATAATTTGAAAAACATGAGAAGTTCAGAAAGGTAGAGGATTGATTTAGACAGAAAAGATTTGTAAGTATTACTGTTAATATCCAATTGTAGAATTCATTTTTTAAGCTGGAAAAGGACCTATTGAGAAACAAACAGTGAAAAATTTGTTCTGCTCCTGTGCATAAAGTCTTCAGAGTTTAGCATCATTTGTTTGGGAATCAGGGTTTTTGGCTTGTGTTCCCACTGTTTAGAGATTTCTTTACTTTGATAAAACACTATCTCACTGTGCCTTTTTCCCAATAGTAAAACTGAAATAATAAACCTTAGCAGTCTAATTATAGGTGTCCTGTTAGGCTTAATTAATTTGTAAGGAATGTTAATATGCCCATATGAAAATTGGTGTGTGGTGTGAAGTGTGTGTGTATAATTACATTGTAGACATACACACATGGAGTTCTCAGAAGAGCACTGTTAGGGCTGCAAGGCCAAGCAGTCAGAAGGAAATATGAGTTCTGCATATGGCTATTCCCTTGTGACTACTCATTATGGTAAATATTTAATTATACTGTGATATGCTGTTATCCCGGCAGAAGCCCTGTCTTGTTTATTTCACATCAGCTGCAAACATCCACCTCTTTTAACCAACGTATTTACTTTTCTTCTGTGGCTCAGTTTCACTACTGAGTTGTGTTTCTTTCTCCTTTCTGATCTTATTTCCAGGTCCTTTCCCCATCACCCTAATGTCCTTGGGAAGTTCCTCAGGAACTGGTTTTTTTTGAGATCTCTGATGAACAGTTCCTGGAATTCAGTAGATAAGTGCTGTAGTGAATACAGTAGCATTGTCATCCTAGTTGCAGTTATGTTTCATGAACCATGTCTAGCTTGACTTGCAGAAATCCAGTACTGTAGGTGGGAGAAAGCTTTGCTCAGATTAGATGTGAGTTGGTACACTAAAGCTTCGTGTACCTAAAGTTCAATATTACCATGTTCCACTGACTCTGGAGAAGATCATGAACTGACCAATTTTGTGTAGATCTTCAAAGAACAAGAATCCCATTTGGGGCTAAAAAATATTAAATTTTAGATCTGTACACAATGAATAATTGCACACTGTTTTAACATCCACAGTTTTTGACATCTACATTTCATGTTCCTGGGAATTTTTGACATCTACATTTCATGTTCCTGGGAATTATTGTTTTATATTCAAGAAATTGATGAGTGAGGCAGTTGTTTCTTAAAATGAAGGATAAGGAAATTAATAGAAAATCACTGTAGCCAGTAGCAAGGAATTAGAGGACATATTATTGCATACCTTGTGTTGCATTACACCCAGCTAAGTGTGTTCCATGACTGTTTTGAAATATTCTTTCTGAAGGCTAATTTTCTTGTAAAGAACATTTGCTATTGAGAAGAGCAAATATAGCCAATCTATTATCTACTGAAGCTAGCTAAAATGTATGCATTTGTACTGTTTAGATATGCAGCACTGTGTCATTGCAGTAGTGCTACCTTATGGTGTTCAGATGTTTGAAGGTTCATTGAATAAAGCCTGTTTCAGTCAGCTGCGAGAAAGCATTATGAAATTAGAAGAAGAGTCATCACTAAAACCTATTATTCACATTTTTCAATAGAAGATAACTGTGCTTATTGCTTTTTGGAAAATGGAGTTGGTTTTTTTGTTGTTGTTTTGTTTTTTCTGGGGTAGAAATCACAACTTTATTTTCCCTCTTTTCTAAAACTATTCATTATTTTGAAAGCAACAAGGAAAATACAGTAGCTTAAAATTGGTACTTTCCGTAGATTGCAACTTATCTGAGACCCATGATTTTTATAAAGGAGGAGAATTATTACACTGAATTGAAAATATTGTTAGTTTTAAGTTGTGGTGGAGACCAACTCCTGTAGTTTTCTCTTTTATTCATTATTTTATTAATACAAGCTTGTTTTGAAGATGGAGGCTGAGTTTTAGCTCTCAAATCAAGATGCACCTGTAACTCTAGTGAAGAGGTAAATGATAGAAAAGAATGGGAAGACTCATTTATAAAAAGAAGCATGTAGGAGTGCTTCTAGTCCTCGGATCCACAAGCATGTGTGCCTAAATTATGTGTCAGGACTAGATTCGAGCACCTTCTGTCCTGGCTCTTTTTGACACTTCTGTGGATCTAGTCTTTTGTTGTAGACCAGAGTGTAAAATCATTTTCTCAGCCCAAAGCATCTCAGTTGTAGAACATGGCAACAACTCAGGGGATCTACTGCTGCTCTGTCTGCTCAATTAATAGGATGCAGTCAGATTCAGTTACAGTGGCTCTGTGCTGGTAATATAAATGTGTTGGCTTCCTGCTTTGGAGTAGCACAGATTACTTTGTGAATTCTTTATTTAAATTGCACATGTTCAATAGTAATAACGACCACAACAACAGAAAGCAAGAAGAACTGATACTGGTTTTGTTAAAACCAACACAAAACCATACTGGTTTGGTAACCTGAAGTTTCTGTTTCATAAGCTGCTATATACAGAAGTAGGACTGTCATGTATATTTACCCTAGGACTGAACATTTGTAGTGGATTGCATCCTTCAGACTTTAATTCTCATTTGAAAAAAGGACTACAAAATCTCTTCCATAGAAAAATAATGATAAACAACAGGGGAGACAGCATTTATTAACCTAGCAGATGTGTCAGATCATTGTTTGGTTTGAAGTCAGAGATAATCATGACTTCAAAAGCATTGTAGAAAAGAGTATTGCTAAAATAACTTGCTGTGAGCTTTCCAACATTAATGAAAGCAGTAGTAGCATCTTTGAATGATGTGAAAAGTGAATTATACAGCACCTACTGTCTTAAGACTTCCTTAACTGCATTGCATATTTCTCTTTGCAAATAGCTCTAGGACTAAGATTTCAAATAATTGCTAAAAAAAAAAAAGCTAAAATTCCAAAACTATGGTGATCATTTTAACACTGACCTTTAAATGATATTTCTACTGAGTTTATACCCAGATTGTTTGCAAACAATCAAACTTCTGTTTTAAGTCTGGTATAAAGAGAAATCAAGCACTGTGCTAATACAGAGATAAACAGACACTAAAATTTTGTTATGAAAGCATAAAATACATGAAAACCTGTAATATCTGTATGCTAATAATCTATGAATAATTTTAAAGTATAGTTCTCCCAGGTACTGAATATTTGCAAAGTAATATTAATGCATTTCTCTGACTCAGCTGAGTATCTCTCTCTCCCTCTAATGCTGTGAAGTAATTGTCAGGTGCTTGGGATGTGGTCTGACTGATGGGAGAAATTTGTCAGAACCACTGAGCTGCAGGCTTATCCGCTGTGAGCTCCACCAGGGACTGTGTCTAATATTGAATGTGCAGATGGTGAGGATTAGGTGTGAAGGAATGTAAAAACAAAGTGCAGCTGGGGACAGTGAAGTTCATTATCAGTCTATTGAACATTTTTAACTTCTAGGTGATGGCTGTGTAAAATTTGCAGCAAAAATGGCATTTCATTTATTTGGTGCATGTATTATTAAAAATAAGTAATACTTTGCTTAAAAGCAAACAGCTATTTGATGAGAACCCCAAGAATCATAGTGCCTGAATGTATTTGTTAAACTAATTGGATGTACCATGTAACTGCTTCTCAATTTTTACAGATATTGGAGCTGGAATATACATTTTTAAGGCTCAGTGGGAAAGACTACTGCAACATGCTACCAGACTTAATTTCCTCCTACTCCACCAGCAAACTTAGAATGAAGAGTGGGAATAAAATAAGTCAGAAAATGAAGAGTTAATTATGAAAAAGAAAAAGAAATAATATCTCTTTTTCTACTTATAAGACTTATAAAAGATTAAATATTAATAACTCCATTTGGATGGAAATTTGAAGGATAGAAAGGTGGTGCGACTTGTACAGCATCACTCTAAGGCAAATAGCACAGCTGGGTACAGGGTCCCTGCACATAGAGTTGCTCTTTGTGGACTTTATGTAGGGTAATCTGGTGTAACCGAATACTTGTGACAGTAATGTACCTGAATAGGCTACTGAAGACATTCAAGGCCAGGCTGAACAGGGCTCTGAGCACCCACATCTTATCCCTATGACCTGTAGATGTCCTTGTTCATTGCAGGAGCATTGGACTACATGACCTTTAGAGATCCCTTCCAATTCAAACTATTCTGTGATTCTATAACTCATTGCTAAATTCCTTGGTAAAGAAAGAAGGCAAGGAAGGTGGATGGAGAGGACGAAAGAAAAACAAGGTTGGTACTCAGGGAGTGTAGTCACTTAGAAGAAGAGACAATGTGGTTGCAAATTTTTTTGCTAACGTGGCTTTTCTTCTGTGAAAGGATTTTGTATTGCTGTCCAACCTTTGTTTTATGGGGTATCACATTTTCAGCATTTCATTGTCACTGCCTGAAAGTGAAGAGCCCTTACGAATGCATCTATTGGCCACTAAGGGAAAGATGACAGAAACAAATATGTATTTAAAAAAAATAAGAAGAGAGAAGATGTGTGAGTCTTAGATCAAATCATGTCCATTGAGAAAAACAGAGAAGTCATGTTACATTAAAGTGTGTTTTATTTAACTCTTTAAATGTGTTCTTAAGGAGGTAGAAGGGTAGTATTTAGAGATGAGAAACCTTTTGGTACCTATAAAAGTCAATTAAAATAAAATGTTTAGTTTAGATATTTACTCCCTGCAGTATCTGGCAGAGCTCTCATGGTGGTAAAATTCTCTTCAACTTTTCCCTAATACCTGAAGCTCTTTATGAATGCTGATGTAGAATATGCTTCTCATGAGGGTGTCCTAGCACCAGAGCCCAAGTACAATGTGGAACAGTAGTGGAGGTGGTTACTAGCAACATGAATATTCTTCCCTCCTTTCTTGGAAGAAGTGCTTTGTTAACAGACCACTCCTACAACAACAAACTCATCCAGAAGCAGATATAGTTGTACTTGGGGCACCATGCTTGGCACTGGTGTCATCTACAGTTTTAGATAGTAGAATGGAAGAGAAATAACTTTCCTATTATGTTCATCAAGATGTGTTTTTACAAGCCATTCTGAGTGAGCTCCATCCCTGAGATGGTTGTCATGATTCTCACTTTATTCTTGCTCTCTAGAAAAGGAGAAAAGAAGTATTTTTAAGGAGGTAAATACTTTTATCATATATCTTAGAGATGCTACAGAGAGCTGAATCTGGTACCCTGAAAGTTTAGATTTCCTCCTGGAGAGTTAGCTCTGATGTAGACATCTTTTGTCTGTGTTAGGGACATGCCTATTATGTTAGAAAAGTCCCAATCTACATTATGATAGAAGTGTAAGGCTGGCTAGAGTCATGTAATAACTGCTGCTTGTTGGGAAAAAGTATGCCAAGATGAACCAGAAGCTTTCTATTCATCAAAGCTTTTTAAATATTTTTTAATAGTGAAACACTAATTTAGAATGTCTTAGTTTTTTAAAAAGATAAGTAGAGAAGACTCAACAATGAATAAGCTTAGCAATGGTTCTTCCTGTTTGCTGGACCTGTTTTCTCTAGCCCAGATTTCCTGTTCAGAAGCTAATAGGGATTTTTTGTTGAATCAACTCAATGCAGCATTTTATGTGCTCCTAAGAAAGTTGAAAGGCGTGTCAAAATGGTGTGTTTTAGAAATATCTCTTTTTTTAGTATGCAGGCAGTTCAGATCAACACTATAATTAGCGAACCTGCTTGTTTAAATGCTTGTACTATCTCTTTAAAGGAAAACTTAGAAAATCTTGAACAAAGAATTTATCCTGCTTATTACCTCGGGTTGGTACTGGGGTGAAAATCACAGATGGTTGCAACTTTATTAAATAATGAAACAATGAAAAAAGATTTTTTAAGTCATTTGAAAAACAATGCAAATCCTTTGTCCTTGCATAATTAGAACTATTTTTTTTATTATTAATTTTTTGGGTTTTTTTAAGCAATGCGTTTGTCATTGAAGATACCGGATTGACAGTCCTGCTAAATAACAATCTCCATTCATAGATGGGTACATTGTGATGCTAATTTTATTACTTTGAGCTTGAAAGTTTTTCAGGGCAAACTATTTAAGCAGAGAAGAGTTTTCAGAGAGTGCTGATGCTATGAAATTTTTATTCCTTCCCCCCTTAGCTTGAAATGGCAAGTTAAAAATTAGATCCCTGACTACTTTCTCTTTGTAGATGTGTCTCCACTGAGGGTTCATACTGTGGCTCTCATACATTATCTAAAGACATTTGTTATTCTTCTTTCTCTGGTTTTATGTATTTTTATGTATAACTATTGACTTTAATGGAGCTGCTCCCAGTCTTCCCTGAATATCTTGTTTTTATTTTATTTTTTTGCTTTTGCTTAGGTGATATTAGAAATTGAGAATAAAGGCATGAGATTGTTCTTTGGAAATATCCACCTTTATTACTATTTATTAGAAGGATCATGAAAACTGAAATGCAGACTGATGTGAGGAGAAAAATTATAATTCTATTAATGCATAGAATAGAGGCATTTAGGGAATGATAATTCTCACCCTGGGTATCACTTTGATTTTTTAATAGATGTATGTGGAAGTTGATTCAATTATATTCCTTTCAGTGTGTCAAGTATATACTTTCAAGGATAAAACTGTTTATTTTTCTTTTGATAAATCTATACTAGATTATAAAATTCATGTTTCTTCTTCTCTAACATGAAAGAATACCAAGAGGGAAAAACTATAGCATATGAAGTAAAACCTCTTCCATATCTTTCATTTTCAAAGCAGAATGGTTTTATCTATGTAAATCCCATATTTAAAGACATAAAACCTCGTACTGTGCACTGAAAATAACAGGAAAATGTCTGAATCATTTGTTACAGATAGGCACTGCACATCCTTTGTGTCAAGGATATAAATAAGGAGTTTATATTTTGTAAGCTGTTCTTTATTCTAAACCATGAGGATGCATTGAAAAACTTTGAAGTCTCAGATCCCATTATTGTTGAGGTCAACAGAGAAGCACCAGAAATGAACTTGTTGGCAGCATGACAGTGTGGTATCACTCAGACGTATTGCAGCTACTATTTTAATTGAATGAGAACTTTAATGAGCAAAGTGAGGTTAATGTACAATCCCAGCTTTCCAGCAGATTAGATTGACAGTGTTTCATTTTACTGTCAGAGTTATCAAAATCTGTTTTTTCTTCCCCGTGATATTCCCTTATTATAAGCATTGCAGTAGTAGGGGAATGCAATTGATATGCAGTCAAATTGTTCCTGACAGAGAGATTTTAAAAGCTTTTAGAGGGGATGTAAAGGAAGAAATTCTGTCTTCACAGAGTCTGCTTAGACTATCTATCCACATTAAGCGTCTAACAGTTACACTGAACAGAAATGACATCTTACAGAAGACTAAGTGCTGCTTAACTTTTTAATGTCATTCTTGGGAGATCTGAAGTTGAATGTTGTTCTTTTTTTTTTTCTTCTTCTTCTTCCTAACTGCTATATCACTCCATCATAGCATTTTATGAAAAATAAAACAGCACTTGTGTTCTCAGTAGCGGACTAACTATGCTTTCCATTGCACCATGGAGATAGCAGTTTATGTCTTGCCATATGGAAAGAGGTGCCCATACTGTTAAACAATTGATACTTGCCTATATATTTATCTGGGACAAAAGGAATACAAGGCACAAATAAAGTTCTTGCATTTCTTGTAACCAGACTGCCACTGTTGCAGACAGGCCTTTTAATCTTGCTTGTGAATCTGTGAAAATTCTCCGTATATTTAAGGCTCATGCTTACCTCTGTTCTTCCTGAAGGGGTGTTTCAGAACCTCAATCTTCTTATTGTCAGAAACCTTGTAGTTTTCAGTTTGTATTTGGTTCCAGCACATTCACACCCCATTAATTTTCTGCCAACGCTATCCTTTATTTTTAGTAAATCTTACGTCGGACAGTTGCGTTTCATGTTACCTTTCAGCTGAACATTCTCCTGCCTTTTGGTGGAACTATATAACTCCACCTTTGCTAGCCTTTTTAACCAGTAGCATCCTGGAACATCCTCCTAAAACCTTTCTTTACTCACTTAAATTCCTATTTCTTGAACATAAATGACTGAAGTGCACGGTATTCAAGATGAAAACTTACCATTACCTTACACAATGTAATCAGTATTTCCTATCTGTGCTCACCTGGCACTCACAATATTGCATTTGCCTTATTACAGGAACTTTTTATTGACAACATTAGATTATATTTATTTAGAATAATATGTCTTCCCTCCATTACTATTCACACCTGTTAATTCTCTAGCCGAAAACAAATAAATATCAATAGTCCCAAGGGTAAGAAGTTGAGCTTTGTACTTTTAACTTCTAACCCATTTCTAATATTTAACAGTCATGGTTCCTTGTAGTTATCCATTTCTTCAAGTGTGGTATTTTCAACCAATTACATGTTAAAGATTCATTTCAATTTTTTTTTTTTGATTAATCAAATTTCATGACCACCAGCATGAATATCAAGGCTACTATCTGCTTTGTCTTATCTACATTAAAAAATAATAGTTCTCCATAGTTAGTTAACTAAAAATTAAAAATACTATAGGTCATATATTATCTGTGTCAACTATCTTTTTATCATAGTCATAGCAGCAGCTTTACTCAGAAGACAGAACATACTCTATATGTCCATGCCATGTTAGGAACATTTGGCAAAGTTCACTTTTCTCATAGGCTGATTTTTATATTCCTCCCTTGCCTAAGCTTTGCCATTTCCTCCCTAGTGGCCACCTTTGGCCTAACCCTGCCATTCTTATTTTGTCCTCAAACTCCTCATTTTTGCCTTTTTCTTGGCCCTGTCACCTTTAGATAAGCAAGGTGAAGACCTGCTCATTCACAGCTTCAGTGGCACAGAACCATGCTCGGAGTGCAATACACACTTCTACCCTGGAATTTGACCTGTCAGGATACAGACACATGGGATGAGCTCGAGGAGGTAATGATCTCTGGCAGCTGGCCCTGCCTAGAGCTGAAGGTTGGACTAGAAACTTCCTGAAGACTCTTCCAACCTCAGTGTTTTGTATGTCTATGATCTGATTATTTTGAAGAATCCAAACTTATTTCTCTTCTTTTGCAAAGTGTTCTAATTAAAAAACCATTTTATGTCGTATTTCTACCTGGACTCAGGGTATTTGAACGTGTGGATAACTTTCTGAACACTTTTCTCTAATGAAGTATCCCCAGAATGGAATATTTCTTAAAGTGTTTCTTTGTATTTTGTACTACTTACAAAGGCTTCATCTAAATTGACATTTCTGCTTCTCAGTTACACTTTCAAGAAGTACAGAAAAGGTCTATGATCACTTAATGTGCAATAGATATTACAGCTAAGAATAGTCTAAGGAAGTTTTACTTTGGAGAAAGATTTATTTGAAGGAAGAAAGTACTTAGCTATTCACACGAGCTAGGTCATACACGTATAAAAGTTATTTTCAACATTTTATCAAATTCAAGGTTAAAATCTCATTCAACTCCTTTTATTAAAGGTAATATTTATAGTATTGGTTACATTGGGTTGTACTGCTCGAGACATTTTAATATTAACAGTGTAAATGGTGCAACAATGGTACCTCTGAGAAATGTGTAATATATGTATGTGCTGCTAATGCTATTCTTATTACCATTATCTACTTTATCTCATTTCCATTAAAGTGATGGATATTAAGCAATATGAAATAGAAATAGCCCTTTACTCTATTTTCTGCTTTGCTAGCTGGCAGTACATAAGTGATGAAAACTCTTATTTTAGAAAGCATATTTTATATTCCAAAACTGGACTGTAATAAGTGAAAAGCAAAAAGAATACTAACAATGAATTGGATCATTAGTGTAAAGACATTTATGAGATATACTAAGGATATTCAGTAACTTGCTTGAGAAACATGGCAATTCCTGTGGCCACGCATAATTTAAATCCTTTGTGTCATGTAGTCATGTAATGTATATATAAGAAAACAGGGTTTAAGTGACCTAGAAAGGAAAGTTAATTGCCTTGTGTAGATCTTAGAAATTTAAATGATCTACTTCAAGGCTTATTTTGATTTCAGATTTGCCCTTTCATCTTCTTTTTAAGGCATTCTAGAATTGTTTACAGGACGAAGTAATCACCCTATTCCTTCCTTAACCTTCCAGGATAAAACAGAGTTTGTCCCTAAAAAAATGTTCCTTTGGCCCATTTAAGTTCTCCAGAGCCAGGCATTACTCATGCTATAGTTGACTAAAGTGGAACAATCCATCTTTTTTTTTTTTTCCCCTTTAGAATAAATAAGGAATCTCTCCCATGGCACGTTCCCTGCATCTCTCCAACCTGTTTGCAGTTTCTGTTCATACGTTCTCAAACAAGATTGCAGTTATCTCAAAGCACAATGCCCTAATTGGACTTGGTGCTTTATCTGAGGATCTGTTCCCCAGCCTGTGTCACCTTTCCTTTGTCTTTGTGTTTAACTCTTCTCATGACTTTTCTAACAGTGAAAAATATTTTAGTTGACTTCTCCAGGCATGTGGTTGTCAGGTTTCCCCACAGTGCTGCCTTCACACATGTGATGGTCAGGTGAACAGATGTGGGACTTCCTTTAAAGCAAAGAGGCATTTATTATTTTAAAATTCATAACTGCTTGTTTGCAATAGCCACTAAAAAATACTGCAATTTATGTAATTAGCATGGAGCAATGAAAACTTCCAGGAAAAAGAAAGGAATGAATATGAGCAATTAGTATTCAAAGCTGGAACTCAATACAGTAAAAAGAATTTGTGGGCTTGTGATTACGTTCAATACAGTTAATTGACTCACACTTCTTTATTACTTATAAACTGTGAATAAAATTTGAGAAAGGCACACAAATGCTCCCTTTTTTTTTTTTTTAATTAATCAGTAACTTTGTTTTGTATCGCAATTTAATCCTAAAATAAACAGGTTTAGGAAAGAAAAAATACATTTATCTGGTGATTCAATTCTCTCTTGCTATCACAGACAATAGCAAAAACTTTGGCTAGTCAAGAGCTCCGAAACAGCCCTATATATTTTATGAAGAAAATACGCAATTCTTTTTTTTCATTTTCTATTTACCTGCAAATTTCTTAACACTTTTTTTTCTTTGAGTGAGTGACACTGAAATCACTTGCTTTTGCTGTTTATTTGTTGGCAGATAATGCAAAAGACAGAGGAGTTACAGCTCAGGATGCCTAACATAGCTTAATTGAAAGCCTTAGGAAATAGGTAATTGAAAATTGCAGTTGTCTTCACATATCCTTCATTTTCTAAACATTACCGTGTTAATCCTTAACCAGTGTTTGAAATCTGCTCTACCAGGTTGATTGTTTGTTGTAAAGACTGAATATTCAAAAACTTTGTGTTTCTCTCTGATGCCTGACTCCTGGAGATGGAATTGTACTAATATAGTATAATTCAACCCTGAGCATTGCAGCCACTTTTCTACTTAAATTCTGAGTGGCTGCCAAACGTACTAAAAAGAAAAGTTTTTCATATCATATTATTTTTTATACCTTGAAAAAATGCTGTAAAGCAACAAAGAATGTTAATTCTCTATCTAACAATCCCTGAAACTCCTACTGAAGCATTTTCACTTGCAGAGTTTGCTCAGTATTAAAATCATGTCTAAATCAATACAAAACTTGTAGGTGCTGGTGAATGTCATCAATCTGGAAGCTGCTTCAGGATCATCAGTGACACAGAAAATAAATACATTTTTCTTATTTCGTAGGTTTACTGTGTTGCACTATCACTTTCCAGCTTTGGTAAAGACTTACATGGTCAAATGCACCAAAGGCTTAACTTAGGGGATATGAATAGAAAGAAATCACATGGATGGATTTTTCCTTGGCTTCTTTATCTCCCTTGTTCCCATTCCACTTTTCTAGCAACTGATTCAAACTAACATCCTGTGCAGAATGTGCAATTTGCTTCTTGAAAACTGCATTTTTTGTTTTTTAATATCCTAACTTCTTATGTTTCCATGTTGGTCAAAAGTGAAGAATTTCCTTACATTTCATATTAATAAAATCTGGGTCAAAACTGGGAGACTTTTGTTCTTAGAAAATTCATTCTGCGTCTCCTCAATCAGTGAAGAAGGGCATTATGTGGAAGATGTAAAGTCCTGTGAAAGGCTTTATCTACTACATGGCTAAGCAGTTCTATGGACTTATGGCCATGTCATGTTTAAGTGTTCTTGCAGTGAGTTCACTGCTACAGGTGTGTTTCTAAAGCCAGCATGTCATTTTATGATAGGAGAGTCCTTCACCTATTAATATTTAATTCTTAAATATTTCTGCAGCACAGTTCCCAGAAGGGCAGACTCAAGTTTTACCCTCTTTCCATTTCTCATGCTGAACTGTCCTCCTCTTCCAGCTAGACTGTCTGCTGGGAAGGCAATAGCAGTGCCAGCACAGCCTTTTGGTTTTCAGACTATAAAACTATTTTTTTCTGAATTTTGTCCATTTTACTTAACTGCTTCAGTCCAATGGGTTTGAGGCAAACAAGGATTGGACCATGTGTGGTCTGAGGTCCTACATTTGCTGTGTTGTTGAAGGTGCCCTCTGCAGTCTTGCAAACATCAGCTGGCAGCATTTCTGAGTCTTAGGGTCGAGGCCTCCTTAGGATTGCAGCAGAGTGCCATGGCAGGGAGAAGTCCTTGCTCCAGTTCTGTACAGGGGTAGGAAATATTTGTGCCCAACAATTATTCTCACTTTATACATGCTGAGCCAGAATGGACTGCAATTTCTAGAAAAGACTGGCATTGAACTCTGGTTTGTGTACATATACCCAGACAGGAAGCTCTTCTTTTATTTACACTGGTCTTATGGGGTTTTAGCAGAGAGGGTGAAATGCTTCCTTCCATTGGGTCTCAACTTCCATTCTCCACAGCTAGTTCAGTACTTGAAAATCCTGCTCAACGATTAAAGTGTGTAAGCAATTGTGAACATTATTGTAGTAGTAATTCCAAATGGTACTAGAAAGGCTGATGGCATCACCTTTGAGCTGATTGCTTTTGGTGCCTCCTTGTAAATTTTTAGGGTAAAAACGTTCATGTTTTATGTAGGCAGATATTCAGAATGTGCTTTCTGAAAACGTGGTAGGAGTAAATCACTTCAATTTTTCACCAAAAAGGGTAAAGTTAGAAATGTGAAGAAAATAAATTCAAATGCAAAGAAATAAATTCAGATGCAAAAAAAAAAAAAAGTTTGTAGTGATTGAGTTAAAATATCCGTGTGTGTGAAAAATTGCAAAGTCTCTTCCTTAGGTAACACTTTCAGGCAATTTCAGGAGAACCTAGGTTACAATTATTATGCTATGAAAAACAGTATGGAAATTAACAGCTCTACCAAATAATAGTGAAAATACGTATAGAATTGTATTTGAAGTTGTATGGGTCCAGCTCTCTACATCAATATACTATGGGTAATTCAAAGAACAGTAAAAGGATTTAAACAAAAAAATGTGTGAGAAAGGATTAAGAGGATGGAAAGCACGCCATCCTTTTAAGAATTAAAAGTTGAGATGGGTAGAATTAAAGGACGTGGTTTAAATCATATCTGCAGGATACAAATACAGACACAGCTTTTTCGTGTAGTCACTGTTGCATTTCACAAGTAGAGAGGCAGAGCACTCTGGCCTTGTGTAAAGACTTCAGGATTTTTCTTTCATAAATAAAACTTCAGTTGTACCATTCAGAGATGCAGACCCCCACTTAGAAACAAGAACGGAACAAAAATATGCAGTGAAAAAATCTACTGTCATATATTTGCACAAGTTACACAATTCTTAAGATTGACTTGTGCAACCAAACTTCTATACTCTTTTTTTCTCTCTCATTATTTATTTTTTTCTATACTGAGTAAAAATAATCAATTTAGAGTTAATTAGTTTTATTTGGATTTCCAAAGGATCAGCTAGACAGCAGTGATGAATTTAATTAGCAGTAGTGAAGTTTCACCTGTCAGCGCATCCCACTGTGTGAAAACTAGGAGCTTAGAGACTCATAGTCTTTCAGACTAGGAAACTGCCATGATTATAGTAAATGGACCACTCATTCTTTAACACAGAAGAAAAAAAAAAAAAGGAGGGGGGACATTAAAGAATTATTCATACAGTACCTTCGTGTGGTGTGTGGGAGTTTTTTGAGACTGACATGCTTTTGCCTGCTTTGCCTGGTAGTGATTTGCAAAACCTGCTCCAGATTCAGCTACCTGCAGAGCAGTCTGACAGCTGTGATGAGCAGCAAGCTCTCACAGCTCTGTAGCAGCTTCCTCCAGTCAGCTCATATCCATTGGTCATGGAACAGAGAGGAGTATTTAACCAAGTAAAGGAAATCTGCTTAAAATGCTGAATAACTGCTGTGGGTTCACTTATTTTGATCAGCTGACTATGCGACTTCATAATGGCTGGGGAGATGAATAGGTGGAATCACTGAATTAGAATAGATCGGTTGGAAGGGACCCACAGAAATCATCAAGTCCAACTGCCCCACCACTTCAAGGCTAGCCAAAAATTGAAACATGTTATTGAAGGCATTATCCAAATGCATGTTGAACACTGACAGGCTTGTGGCATCAGCCACCTCTCTAGGAATCCTGTTCCAGTGTTTGACTTCACTCAAGGCACAGAAATGTTTCCATGTGCCTAACCTGGCCATCCCCTGGAGTAGCTGTGTGCCATTCTTCTTCTTCTTTCAATGTGTTAGAGGCACTGTTAGGTATCTGAGATCAAGCCTTGTGTGAAGTTCACTTAAGAAAGGTGAACTTCCTTGTTCAGTGGCTCATCCTGCAATCCCTTGAGTACGTTGAGATCCAGTTTACTACATAAGGATGCATTTAAAGGATAGTGATAAATAATGGCAAAAATCATATAGAGAAAACCAAGATGCAACCCTGAAATCTTCTGTCATGGTAGTCCAGATGTGGGTGACTGTCATTTTAACTTTCCTTTGAGTACAGTATGAGTTTAAGAATAGGAAGAAGGAGAACAGTTGGCCTCATTATAGGTTAAGGAACGCACTTTGTAGATTTCAGAAGGTACTTAGTTATTGCTTAGTGTTTTCTATCCCATCTATATTATTTATGATGTCTACATTATGGAAACTTAAGTCTCACTGAGAATGGGAAAGAAGGAAGAGATCCAGAAGGGCAAATTTGTGAACCTGCTAAAAGACGTTGCTTCATCAACCACAGTAGTTAGTGCAAAGTTAGCAGAAAAACAAGACAATGCCTCTGAGTTTCATACCTGGTTGTGCAGAGCATTTACTAAAAGGCTCTAGGGTACTGGGACATAATTTGAAATGAAAAACAAAATCTGACATTTAAGAAAAAGAAAACTATGATATACTTAATAGAAATGATTGGAATTGCAATCTCTCTGAGACATGTTAATTAAAATAACACAACAAATGGTGCCTCAGTGCAGAGTTTGATATGCACTGTGGCTTTAAGTTGTTTTTAATAAACATAGTAGACAGTAATATCAATTTAGGGAAAAAGATAAGCAAGAATAAAATTCAAATTTAAATGCAAAGGTTAGACTAGAACAGATGACTCATGCTTTATCTATTTGAAGTAATTATACAGTGAGGGCTTAGAACACTGGCTTTGGAAAGAGCAAATCACCATAGTGAGATTTATCTTCTAGCTAATTTTATGGGCAATACAAAAGTTTCTAAAAACGACTGTTTGAAGGATGGGTAGGAAAGGTCATTGCTTCTTCCATTCCCTTTTTTTTTTCCATTGAAGGACTTTCCAGTCAGTCATGTTTACAAAATCTTTTTCTTTCCCCTTGAAATTTCCTATCGAGGTTGTTGATTGCTTTTTCTTTGCATCTTTAAACTTTTCAAATTACATTCATGTCTTCGTATATGATCTAGAAATGGTTGCCAATACATTTGTAGTGTAAGAGTCTGCGGGCATGGTGATAAACACATTCTCCAAAGAGATTTGCTAGATTACTGTTCTTTTTATTGTGCCTTAACTCACCTGTGAGCATCCTGAATGCTTGCTGGGAGTGGTGGCTGTGTTTTCAGAACTGTTTGATCGTAAAACAGAACAAAGACATTTCAGTTATGAGGATAATACAGATCTTGATTGAAGTATTTTTAAAGTCTGATGCCAATAGATGTCAACCAGCAGTGCGTTAGAAAAGTCAGATCAGTGGGAGGCCATGAGGTGGTTTGCAGATGGCTTAAATGGCGTACTGAAGCATTAGAAAAGATTATTTGTACTGCTTATTTTCCCTTAAATTTCTCATTTTAAATGAATTTCACTTTTTTGTTTCCCTCAAAATCAAGCCTAAAGAAAATCTACTTTGTCTGTATTTATGAAAAACTAATTATTAAATTATTAAATACCATAATTAAGTGCTTTGCTGTTTAAATTCTCATTCCTCTGGAGAAAAAAAATAGTAATTAAAAAAACAAACAAACAAAAAACAAAGTTTACTTCTAGTCCAGGATAAGTTTTCACCATTCCAAGGAAACTGTTCATAAGTATCAGTGACTACCATTGTCATTCTTTGTTGTTTCTTTCCTCTTTTTTATCCTTTATAAATGCAAACCTGGATGAATTGTAGCAGAACTGCTGTAGAATGAACAGAGCAAGACAGTAGTGAGAGGTACAGGCTGCATTTTGGCTTGGCTTCCATGAGTTAATCCCTCTCCTTTCTCTTTTAACTACAGGATCCTTCTGGACAGTTTTCCCTAACTAGTTGTTCTGTTCATGCTGCTTACTAAGCATTTATTCTATAGCCAGTCTCTGCAACCTATCTGCTATATTCTGTTTCCATTCCTGCTTCTCTCTTCAAGTGTTTCTTTCCTGTAGATACCCACTACCTCCTTATTCCCCTTTCCTTAGACCACTCCAGGACAGACTGATTAATTCATACCCCTGATAGAAGAAGACAGTAGTTGGAAGGTAGAAGTGTGTCCTGCAGAATTTGGTTGCTTTTTGTGAGTGCAGAGATCCATCAGTCTGGCAAGAACACAACTAAACACAGTACCTTGTATTGTACTTAGTGGTTTGGAAATGATTGATTCCTTTTAACAGCATTAAGCATTAATTTAGTGCTGTCCATCTTCAAATTCCTAGGAAACATTTGTCAGTCTTTTCATCCACTAACCAGACTTTTTCCTCTCTCTATCCAGTCATGAAATTCTGTCAGTTTTCTTTATACATTACCTTTCCTATTAATTTTTCAGTTCACTCTTCTGGTTTTTTAGAAAGATTAACAGTACTGACTTTTCTCAGTGGTATACCATGAACTGCAGTAGATATTGTTTGTTCATAAACAGTTTCCATTTTCATTTTACCTGAGAGTCCATTTAGCATGCTGCAGTAGAAATACATGGGCAGTCTCCCTCTTTGTGAATGTTGGCAATCCATCTTCAATTCACCTTGCAACAAGTGGAGTAAAGCAGAGTGTGTGGGCTAGGAGAGTTATGGAATTATATATTCACAGGATGAATCTGTAGGCACGGATACATCTAAGAAATCAGTTGATTTCTTCAGTTTTGTGATATGAATTCCAGCTGTTTCTCTTACTTCTGTACTTCTTTTTGACATGGCAGGAAGAATGGGGGGAACCATTTTGGAATATTTCTCAGCTGCTTCCATTTTCAGAATTTGTGCTGAAAATTTAATTCATGACTTTGTGTATATATAGATTCATCTAATGATTTAGGTTAGAAAAGTCCTTCAGGATCATCAACCAACCATAAACCTGCCCTACTGAGTTCCAGCACTATATCATGTCCCTTACTGTCGCATCTACATGTCTCTTAATACCTCCAGGGATAGAGTCAACTGCTTCCCTTGGAGGCCTGGTCCAATACTTGACCACACTCTCCATCAATAAATTCTTTCTGATATCCCATCTAAAACTTCTGCTGGCACAACCTGAGACCATTTGCTTGCCTTCTTTAACTTGCCACCTGACAAAAGAGACTGACACCATCCTCACTACACCCTCCTTTCAGGTGGTTGTAGAGAGTGATGAGACTTCCCCTCATCTTCAAGACTAAACGGCCCCAATTCCCTCAGCCACTCATGCCTTGTTTTCTTGTCCTTTCATTTACTTTGTTGTTTTTCTCTGCATAGGCTTGAGCAACTCAATGTCCTTAAGATAATGAGAGCCTAAAAATGAACTGGGCTAAATGGGGTCTTTAAGGGTGCTACAGTTCAAGCCCCATGCGACGGATGGAGGGTCTTTCCATGAGACCAGGTTGCTCAAAGCCCCATCCAGTCTGGACTTGAACACTTCTGATGATGGGTCATCCACAACTTTTCTGGTCCATATGGTCATCACTCTCATAATAAGAAGTTTCTTCCTTATATCCAGTATAAGGAGTTATATGTATTCAGACACATCCATTGTCTGTATACCATTAGTATTTTTCCACTCACATATTATAATACAAAGAGTACACTTCTGACTGTAAGTGTATCACTGTACCTGTAGTTTCTTTTTTTTTCCTTCTCCATCAAAAACCCTATCCATGTTACATGTAATTATGGAAATAAGCCCTTATTAAAGGGCCTCTTCTTTACATGAAAGAGCAGCAGTTTTCCAACCCCAGCAAAGTGTGCCAGTTTTTGCACTAGCTCAGACAGTGTTGTACTGTGCTTTTATTCAGTGCAGATATACAGTAGGTAATATTTTACATTATGCTGATCTGCTGTAAGCAGCCAAGAAGGGCAGAGCTATCTTTCAGGTAGTTTGGCTAGTACCCTAGGCAATGTCCTTCTTGTCAAGATGGTGGAGAAAAGCAGGAAAGAAAGTCTCCAGTGATTCTGAGTCTAGTGTGATCAGCAGAAAAGTACTGGTACCTCTTGATTTATTGTATACCAGATAATAAACCATGCAAGAGAGAAGGGCTGGAAGAAGTCCTTCAGATAGCACGATTTATTCCAAGAGTGAGGAGACCTAAGATAAACCTTCCCTCTTACAGTAAAAATGCTGCTGTCTTACATATCTTGCTCTAAGTAAAAAATTAGATACATTTTTTGAAGAGCTTCTATATGTAACAGAAGCTTACAGTGCTTGAAGATAAAAAATTTTAGAGATGCTAAGATTCTGGCTTAACTTTATGACATTTAAAGGAAGAATTACAGTAATAAACACATTTATTAAAGTTGAATAATTTCTGTTTTTTAAACAAATAGGTCAAACTTTTATTTTCTTCTGCACAATGGAATTTTGTCAGCTAATCTGTTAAAAAAAAATAAACTCAAGGAAATAAATAATTTTACAAAGCCTAAAGAATAATAGCCCTCAGGCAGCAAGTATTTTCAAGACTACGATGTGAAATGATCTTGGAGTCCCAAAGCAATTAAATGCCTATAATTACATGAAGATAGTTTTGTAATATATGGAAACCAAAACAGTAAACAAATCCCTTTTAGTTCTAAGGGAAAAAAGAAATACATGGAGTATGAACAAACAAACAAAAATCTTCCAGCTCTGTAGTGGTTAACAGCATATTTAACCATGACAGCTATTTACATTTCAAAGTGTCACCTACTACTAGAAGTAATATAAAAATCTGTAGACATTTTAGATCTTTTCTTCTATCTTCCCTGTGACTTTGTCCAAGCAGTTTCAGCATGAGTGTTCAGAAAATAACATTTTTAAAAGATTCAAGCTCTCATACTCAGTCTTATTCCCTCTGAAGAGTAACTAATGCAATATCAAGTGGAGCAGTGACAGATGGACTCTAAGGCAGATCTGTTTTGTGGAAGTTTTGGTAAATCCTATGACATTATGAGCAGTGAAATTTTGGTGGCAGGATGATTTTGTAAAAAAAATAACCAAACAACTTAGTATGCATAAGCTATCACCTGTATTATGCCATGAGTAGTCTGAGAGATCTGTCAGCAAAACAAAAACTTTGGGAAGATACAGATTTGTTTCATAAAATTACTCCACCAAACCTGAAATTTTTGTGAACAGGAAGACACTTCTAAAATCTAACACTCTGCCAGTGTGGTTCTGGGCTCATGTCTTGAGTGAGAATGAAGTATCCAGTTTCACAGCACTTCTGCAAATGCATTTGGACTTGATGTGTTGAGTAGATAGCCTTTGTCCTTTCCTGTGCTTTAAAGATCAGTTTGGAAAGAAAGGTTGGAAGGATATTGGCTGACGGATGGAGGACCCCTTGTGTCACCTTTCAGAATACACAAATCTTATTTGGAATCCTGGATGGTTTTATTATGCTAAATGTTTCTCTTCTGTAATTTTGATACTTATTTTTGTATGCTTATGCAGAGTATCTCTCCTTATGATTGCTTTTAATCCATTGTCATTTCTGGTATTGAAATTAGCTAAAATGAACCTGGCAGATACAAGGCATGTACTTGCCCTTAGAGCAAGGTACTAAAGCAAGGCAGTGTGTGTAAATGAACCTATTAATTACATGAAATATTTATTAAAATTTTGGAATTGAACCATTTTTTCATGTTTGTGGAAGGACAGCTTGTAAGGACATCCCACATGTGGTGCATTAGTGCTGCTGAGCAAGAGGTAAGCTAATGTGGCAGTGTCTATGCTCTGTTGTTTTTCTAGCTGAGAATTATTGTTTTTCTTGTAGATACAACAGAGAAAAAAACATGAAAGTGGGTTTGTATCAATATACACAAACGTCAGCTATGTTGGCCAAGGCTTGAAGGCTCTTTGCAGAATCTAGGGGTGTAATATTTGGCAGAGGGACAGAATGAGCAGCTGCAGAACATCTTAAATTGCTACAGTTGTTTGCTTCCATGCAGCTGAGCCAGATTTTCAGTCAATTCCCCATTAACTTAAACTGTAACAAGATAAATGGAAATAAAGCAAGGTCGCATTCAACTAAATCAAACTGTGGGCATTTAAATTGAAACAGGGTTCTTACGTAGATAAATCCTATTGCACATTAGAAAGAATTTAAGATAGAACTAACTGCAGGAGGACCTAATTTAGAAGTCTACATTAAGAAAAACAACAGAAATAATCTTGAATGGGAATTTTTTATGCTGAGAAAAATGAAAGAGTATTCTTTAGAAAATGGCTTTATCGCTGTTCACACAGCTACAGGGAAAAGCTGGAGAATGAGAGTAGTTTCTTTGCTTTCAGTTACCAGTGCCTAAGCTGGCAACAGAAGGTAAGTGCTCAATGGACAAGAAAGAGTGAAGAGTGAGCTCTTGACTTTTGATGGCATGGCTGGTATGACAAACAGGCTTGTGGTGAAGAGAGGTGCAAAAGCAGCAATCTCACTGGGAGATCTCACTGTTTCTTTTTGATTGTTGTGATTTACGATCTCCAGGTTCAGATTATTTATTTTTTATTCTCAGGATAAAAAATTTAGAGGCTTGCCGATGTGACTCCCATCTTCAAGAAAGGCCGTAAGGAAGACCCGGGGAACTACAGGCCTGTCAGCCTGACCTCGGTATCAGGGAAAGTTATGGAACAGATGATATTGAGGGAGATCACACGACACGTGCATGGCAATAAAGGGATCAGACCCAGCCAGCACGGGTTCACCAGGGGCAGGTCGTGCTTGTGCAACCTCATCTCCTTCTATGACTGGGTGACCAGACAGGTAGATGAGGGAAAGGCTGTTGATGTAGTCTACCTGGACTTCAGCAAGGCCTTTGACACGGTCTCCCACAGTATTCTCCTGAGGAAACTGGCAGCCCGTGGTGTGGACAGGTTCACTCTTCTCTGGGTGGAGAACTGGCTGGAGGGCCGTGCCCAGAGGGTAGTGGTTAATGGAGTTAAGTCCAGCTGGCGTCCTGTAACGAGTGGTGTCCCCCAAGGGTCAGTTTTGGGGCCCATCTTGTTTAATATCTTTATTGATGACCTAGACGAGGGAATTGAGTGTATGCTCAGTAAGTTTGCAGATGACACAAAGCTGGGAGGATGTGTCAAACTGCCTGAGGGTAGGGAGGCCCTTCAGAGGGATTTGGATAGGCTGAACAGCTGGACTGAGCAAAATGGGATGAGGTTCAATAAGACCAAGTGCCGGGTCCTGCACTTTGGCCACAATAACCCCATGCAATGCTATAGGCTTGGGGCAGAATGGCTTGAAGAATGTAGAGAGGAAAAGGACCTGGGGGTGTTGGTTGATGCTCGGCTCAACATGAGCCGGCAGTGTGCCCAGGTGGCTAAGAAGGCCAACAGCATCCTGGCCTGTATTAGAAATAGTGTAGCCAGCAGGAGCAGGGAGGTGATCATCCCTCTGTACTCAGCTCTGGTGCGGCCGCACCTCGAGTACTGTGTTCAGTTTTGGGCCCCTCACTACAAGAAGGACATTGAGGCCCTGGAGCGTGTTCAGAGAAGGGCAACAAAACTGGTGAGGGGCCTGGAGCACAAGTCTTATGAGGAGCGGCTGAGGGAGCTGGGATTGTTTAGTCTGGAGAAGAGGAGGCTCAGAGGAGACCTTATTGCACTCTACCACTTCCTGAAGGGGGGTTGTGGTGAGGAGGGGGTAGGCCTCTTCTCCCTGATAAGTAATGACAGGACGAGAGGGAATGGCCACAAGTTGCGCCAGGGAAGATTTAGATTAGACCTCAGGAAGCATTTCTTTTCTGAAAGAGTGGTCAGGCACTGGAATGGCCTGCCTAGGGAGGTGGTTGAGGCACCATCCCTAGCGCTGTTCAAGAAGCGTTTAGATGAGGTGCTAAAGGACTTAATTTAGTAGTTGGGTAGAGATAGTGATAGGAGGATGGTTGGACTAGATGATCTTATAGGTCCTTTCCAACCTTATGAACTTATGAACTTAATTTATGAACTTAGGATGGATGTTTGTCGTGTAGGGCATGACGTAGGCATACATCAGGTGATACCTAGATCTTGGGAAGCTGTTGGAAGTCTCTTTGATACTAGGAGGGGCAGTGTTCTATTCTTTTATTTAGTTAAAAGTCTTCTTCCAACCATTTTCTTCTACTAAACTGTTCATTCTTTCTCTAATCCTTTTCAGATTAAAAATATTTTTGTCTGTAAGATAGGCATGGCTTTATTAATGCTTAATGTGCTTCACATTCCACTAGAGATGTTTCCTTATCTCCCTAAATCTGTGTTTCTATTTCAGTGCATCTATGTGTCTGTTTATTCTTCGGTCTGTCTAGCCTTTAGTCTGTTGAGCATATACATTTGTGTTATTTTCTGTGGTTATTTTTTTTTCTCCTTATAGTTTCAAGGTGGGCAATAAAAAGCTGTCTCCTCCACTGTGGTGTTTTACTGTTATGGTTTTATGATTTTTTGTATTGGTACTCCACATTATAGCATCATGTAGTGCATTGAGTGCATTGAGTCAAGATGTGAAGGACAGGCTCGCTGATCTCTGTGCAGCCTGCATGGCTGAGAAATCCATGCTGTCTACTGTATCATCCTAGTCCAAGTGTGAGTTTCCAGCAGATGATAGCTTCTTGGCCAGCAGGAATGAGGAGAACGTTAGTTGCAGGTTTTACAAAGGAGGTATAACTGAGTTCCAGAGCTAATAACTAGCCACGAATTTTAGGCTACATCATTCTCAGAAAATAAAATTTATTTATATGTTTAATTATTTAAAGTTTATGTTTATGGCTTAAAGATACTTCCCTTAATTCTATTTCCATTCAATATGATAATTGCAAGTCAAACCTTGTTGAATACTGGAGAACTGTGGACAGTTTAAGGTGTTTCAGTTGTTTAACGTGGGCACGAGGCTGATGTACATGGGATTTTATTTTCTTTTGGCCTACATAAGTGTGATTCTGGTACAAGATCATTGCTTGCACCTAGCAAAAACTCCAGTCCTTGGTCACTATTTGCTGTTATTAGATGAGGCTCACTCTGAGGTTATAAGCATTATTAATCATAAAGGTTAATGCATGCACTAAGGATCATAATCAAATGATTGAAATGAACTTAAGGAGATTGTTTGGTAGGCTAAATGTATGTTTTAATATTAAGTAACCTATTATTCCTGGCTTTTACCAACACAGGCTTTTTTTTTTAAAGCATCTAGCATATTTATAGCATCTTGTATTGGGTAAGAAAAAATTCGTCTTGTGGAGAAAGAAGAGTTTAAAAATTAAAGTGAATGTGTCATTGTTTGCTTTTTTTTTTTTATTAACTGAGTACAAATATCTGATCGATGTTTGAGACCATTTGAGGCAGTTAATTCAACCTTCAGGTAAATTATTATTACAGTTTCCAAACCATCTCTTCAGTCATGGATGAGGTCAGTTCTTGACCCTATTTGAATCATCAGGAAGATCAGCCTGAGGGAGAAGAGAAAATAATTAAAATGAAGTCTCCAGGCCTGATCATCTTTCTGTGGCAGGCAGCTGCAGAATTTGAAAAATGATTTTCTGCTGCCCGGCCAAATTCTGGCTATTTGCTTGGCTGGGTGATAAAATCATACAAGACTTTAAGCAATGCAGAAGGCTGCAAGTTTTTTTGTGGTGGAGAAAAACCCAGAAGCAGTAGGTAGATATGACAATTCCTACAGTGGAATCTCACAAATCCTCTTTTATAAATACGTAAAGGAATCACAAATTTTTTGGCTGCAGGGAGTCATTAGAATATCTAAGACAGGTTTATGCTAAAAACATAATTAAAAATATATTTTAATAAGCTTAACATTTTCATTTCTAAAATATTTTAATTTGTGTTGATACATAGCCTTATGCGTGTTCAGGTTCTTGGGCAGTGTATTAGAATGTAAAAATAGAAATTAGAGTAGTATTGAGACAAATGGAGATAATTGACTGAAGACTGATAATGTGGAGTGTCTGGTAATTAGAATATAAAAACTATAGAAGTGCAAAGTTCTGATTTTTAAGTAGCACTCTCTAGATTTGCTTGTTCTGTGATTAAGTTTATTTTGCTGTTCAACCTAAGTGGCAGATAATAATTGCAGGTCAAGTGATGTCAGAACCTTCACCATAAAACGGAGTTGTGCAAATAACTGATAATTGTGTTAGTCAACAAAATGAGTCAGCTGTAGGGAACTGCAGTGTTTTCTTCTGAGAATTGTATTTTGCTGTAATATAGCTAAATGTAGCTACAGCCACTACTCCCTTATGGAGTGACTGTCCAGTCTCTCAAGGTTTATTTCATCATCACCATCAGCAAAAAGGTATCCAAGTGTTTATAAATTCATTCTGTTTGGGTAATACTGCCATTAGTGCCAGGAGAAGTGATGTCTACCTACATATTAAGTACAGGCAGGCTAAGGAAAAGCCTTAATTTGTGTCAGCAGTGCATCCATGTAAGCAAAGGGCCAGAACTGGGGCCTGGGGAGAATTAGGAAGAGAGCAACCAGGAGATAAAGGAGTATGCTTCCAGCACTGCACTCAGGACTTGTTAGTTCACCAAAAATTGAATGCTAAAATATTATCTTATGTATGGAAATAATTCTATTACATACCACTGCTTTACATAGACATAAAACAGTATCTGTGATGGTGCTATATGGCATCTAATACCTCTAGTGTGTGATTTCATCCTTTAGGTCTCTTCTATATGAGTGTGTGCCCTTATGATATATAGATTGCCAGAGCTTAGGGTCACTCAATGAAAGACTGAGTTGCCCTTAAGCCCTGAGATATAGTTATTACACCCAAGCTAGCATGAGTAAATAACCACAAGTAGAAGAACGATGCTTGCAGAGCTTTTTTGGCTGCTCTGCAAAGACCCTCAGTGTAGGGAAATGGAAGCTAGGGTCATCACAGCATCTTTGCAGTGCAGGCACTGCTTGTAAACTCCATCAGTGATTTCTTAGACCTCGTCAGCTGTGTAGTCTTGGGGAAACAGTGAGGTGGGTGAGGAGTGGAAGAGAGCCTTTGTGTGTCCTCTGCTGAGCCCTGGGATGCTTTTACCTTGAGTCCCCACCTCCATGGTGATTGCATCAACAACTTGACTACACCTCAAAGCTTCAGTAGGTTCCTTTCAGCTCCAAATACCTTCAATTTAACTGTTTTAATCAAAAGAAAACAACAACAGTATTGCATCCTTTAGTTTCTTAGCAGGATTCACATATTTAGATGTATGGTAGGGGATGAGATCAGAATATTAACATTGAATTAATTTTAAATCCGTTATTTTTGCATAGTTATGTCTATAGCAATTTAAAATAATTTTGTGAAGAAAACAATGTAAAGTATTGCTGCAGAACAAATATTGCCTATAGTTGGATTAGCAATATTAGAAAGTCATTTTGAATAGCTGGACTGTACACAGAGAGCTATTTATCGGTTTTTCAGGGAAATCTACTCCAAGCAAGGAAAATTATGTTTATTTGTAAGAGAATTGGAAAGTATTATTTATTTATAAAGGAATTCATATGCATACATTTGCATGTGGATTTTATATCCAGATTGTTCACTTTTTATTTTCTTATTACAAAAGAAGCTTATACTAAATAGTGAGGATTTTCATATAGACACATTTGTGTTCAAATATACACACACAGTTTGTTTTTTTTTGTAAGATTTTAAAGAGTTAAATGGGGGAGGGGGGGAATTGAGTGTTTGGGGATTGTGTGATGTGGTTTCTTTTTTAATTTCAAAACATTATTTAAATGGGAAATTTTTAAGCCAGTTAAAATTCACCCAGAAATTATTCTATCAAGCTCACTTTGATTCCCCTGATAACGCAGTAAGGACTAACACACCAATTCTGCAGAAGCCCTTTGAGCAGTGGCTCAGTAATCATGAGCTCCTCAAGATAACTATGATAGGAATCATCCATGGCAAAATAAAATCACAGAATTGTAGGTGTTGGAAGAGACCTCAGGAGATCCTCAAGCTAAAGCAATTTCCCTACTGTAGATTGCACAGGAAGATGTCTAGGTGGGTCTGGAATATCTCCAATGAAGGAGTCTCTGCCACTTCCTTGGGCATCCTGTTCCAGTGCTCTGTCACCCAAGTGAAGTTTTTCCTCGTGTTTACCATATTGGCAATAAATGCTGCAGACAAGCAGATCAAGACCAAGCATCATAATCTCTGTTATGTTTTTATCTCTCTCCAATTAAAAATACATCAACAGAATCCAACTCCCCTGACCATCACATTCATGAATTGGAAAAATCAAAAGTTCATAGCTTACAACCCAAAAGCTTAAGGATGATGCCTTTAATCCTGACTTTCCATGTGGATAGTGTTCTCAGCTACCTGCAGCTGTGTAAGAGTTAGGCAGGTAATTTAAGATAATCATAGTCACTGTAGTGAAACACAGAGGGGGAGGGGAGGGGGAGGGGTTGGGGGAAGGAAGAATTCATAACTATTTAAGGTAACTAGTTGCAATGGGATAAATTATCCCTTGGAACTGTCAAGTATAATAATCTTTTATTCTTTCTTTTTCTAAAATAATATCACTTAGCATAATATAAAGTTTGATTTTGAAACTCTCTCTATACCTAACTGCTGAAATAAAAAAGTCATAGAAAGTTATATGGATGAGGATAATTGCATTCATCACAAATAAAGAATTTAATATTACTTATCTGCCTTTATGCCTTTTATCTAGAGATGTCAAAATATGTGCCAAAGGATAAGAACTGTCGCTACTGAGTTTTGAAGATAGAGAAGCTAAGCACTGTCTGTAACTTTATTCAAAGTCACAGAAGACAATGGCAATATCCCAAGTCATTTTACCATGTGTAATGCCCCATCCATTGGAACTTGATTTTTCCATTAAAATTTCAACCCAGATTGGCTTTCCATTACTACTCATAACTCGTGTTTGAACCATATGAAATCTATAGGTGTATAAAATCCATACACCTTTTTAAACAAATAAATAAACCAAATAAGTCATAAACACTAAATGGCCGTCTCAATCACAGGGTAACATTCAAACTGTTGCCTCTCTGAATTACTCTTTCTTGCTTTTTTTCTTGAGAAATAGAAATTAACTCCTAGCCCCTTCTGCTCTTGCCAAGAATGCTGGATGTATAGCCAATCCTAGAAGAATCATTTATTCATATTTCTTAATGTGTTAAGTTGGTAAAGAACTAAAGGTTCTTTGTGTAATATCTGTACATTTCTTACTCTTTTTATGTTTTCTTTAAGTAAATACTTCTTGTGTGTGATTCTTTCTCTTATCAACTCCTGCTCTCTCTCCTGCTATACTGCAAGTGAAAGGAAGATACTGCATTAAGAACTTCTTTAAAGATATTTTACAAAGGCGTTTCAATATTAAAATAAGAAGATACAGAAGGCAAATTCCTAGTCATCTTAATGGCTAGGATTTGTTGTGATCCTCATAACATTTTCATCCTCGTAGCATTTTCATATTTGTTCCTTATTTCAGAAATTATCCTCTTTACCTCCACATTTTACATCTATTTTTTTTTTTTGGTCTTTTTCCCAATCTTCCAAGCTTACAGGTTTTATAATGCCTGAATCTTTATTTTGATTACTAAAAACTCTTTCTTAAGCACTTTTGCAAAACTTAGAATCAGATTTTGACAGTATGCCTGTGGGCTTATACGTATCACCTAACCAAACTTTGCTATGAAATTATAGTGTTTGTTATCCATAGAAAAGTTACTATGTTCCCCAAATCACAATGGTAATCCAACACTTTGTGTATTGTTTGTGACTGTGATACATCTGTGAAACGCAAATATTTGATAGTTTTAAAAGATCAATAGCTACAGTTTGGGAGATGGTGGTAAGTGCATCAGTTACTAGTAAAAATAACAGGTTTTACAGGCACAAAGGACTCAGGTTAGATTTCACAGCTTATCAGTCTTTGGTACAGTGAGAGCAGGATCAGAGCTGCATCTGAAAAGCATCAGCTGAAGCACCTGTGGCTTCATTTTCCACTTCATAAAGAGCTGCAGAGTGTGTGGGCAATCTGAAACCTTGCAGCCCAGATCAAACTGATTGAGGGACTGAATGGAAAGGTTCCCATAGATTTATGCAGGTGTTGACACTGTGCCAGAAATTAAGATCCTGTAATACTTCAATTAAAAGAAAAAATATTTGTATTTTTTAAGTCTCTTTTTTGTAGAAACAAAACAAATAAACATTTAAAAACAGAATTATGTTTCAGAGAATGTGTGGGTGTGTATTCATAGATATATCTACATGTGTGTTGTGTGCATGTGAGGAAATTTATAGCTTATATATATGTAAGCATAAATATATATACATAAAGTAGTAAAACAGAGTGGTTGACAGCGGAGTTGAGTATTTACTGCTTAAAGTACTTTTCAGCATTATCAGAAAGCACTGTAAGTATTGCATCTGTTGTCTCTGAAAAATGCCAGGAAATATTTCTGATTTATTATGTATGAGGAAGGAAGTGAAAAGAGATATAGTGCTGAAAAATTGTATGCAGTAGGAGAAAGAATTGACTAAAGAATAATTTGTAAACTTTTACACTTGCTATATAAAAACGCCCTCCACTGATCTGGATTTCAGGTTTGTAAATCATCCATCTATTTCTCCTTTGTGCTTCACAGAAATAGACTGTTGGTTTTTTGTTGGGTTTTGTTACGTTTTTCTTCTTTTCCTAACAGGATGAAACTGTCAAGCTGGTATAGCTTACTTCTAGGATAAATCAGTGTAAAATTGTAGTACACCATTTTCACTTTTCACACTATTTTTGACACAATGTCTTTGCATTTGGTCTATAATAATAGTATCTGTCTATTCTACATTTTAGGTGTGTTTAGTAGATAAATGGCGGCCATCCATTCTCTTTTTCTTTTTACAGTGGCTTCAATTACATTTAATTTTCAATTCTTGCCAACTGCCTGCTTAAGCTTGAAGAATTTGTACTAAATAGAATAAACAACAACAACAAAAACACTTTGATTTTCAGTCATCGCATAGTTCTGCTTTTCTGATTCCAAACCCGTGTCATGCTTTTAATGTGCTTATGTTGAAAGACTGATGTAAATTCAATTGTTATAAGATATAAACTGAATGACCTCAGGAGGTTATGTAGTTCACTCTTCTACCCTGACAAAGTTTAGAAAGGAAGAATTGATTGTGGATAATAGATAGGATGCAGCTGAGGGGAAAAATAAATGAGTGGAAATAATAAAAAGCAATTCAACATGAATTCTGAATACTAAGGGTGAGTTTTGGCTCCCAGGTTAAATGTCAGTGATGGCCAAAGCATAACATGTCTTACTATTAATCTTAAATATTCACGCCCTTCATCATAACCACTTATCAGTGACTTATGTTGTGAGTTAAATCTGTGTTAGATGATGAACAAGTGGTCTTAGTTGGAAGCAGAAATAGATTGCACAGTGGCAAAAGAAAAAGGTGAGAAAGCTTCAGAGTCCTGTCATGAGTTTTGCTGCTAAATAATTTGTAGCATTTTTTTTTCCTTAACACATTTCAGGTGTACAGTCTTTTCTTAGTACCTAGATTGGGCTTGCTGGCAACTGCTTTGAAAATAACTGACTTGTAGTACTGGTGTATGATCTGAAGGAATGATGACTTCTAGATCTGTCTCCCCTTTGATTCATTGTGTAGCTGAGCTCTCGGAAAAGAGGATAACTTAAATTGATTGGAAAGTTCCCAATATAACCTTCTCTGTGGGTACTGAGATCAGAATTCTCACTTTGAGGTAAATTCTGGTGACAAAATCATCTTCCCAAGTTCCCAGATCCCTTTTTCACTTCTTTCTCATGATGTGGGTATTCCAGATATCTCTGTGAGACTGACAATATTTGATAATTCAATCGTCTACAGCGTCACTCTTTAGATTGATGAGGCAGAGCTCCATCATATTAGAAATGTAGGTCTGTTTCCCATTCATGGCACCTGGGGACTTTGGTACCTCATTAAATATTTTGAAAAAGAATATCCACTTAAATCAAGTAAGTAGAATACAGTGGACCTTATGATTTCCTTGTATGCAAGGTGGGCATGAACTTCCCTTTAACAGAGGGTTATGGTCATTGAAGAAAGCACAGTTTTAGTATATGTTATATATGTGCTGCTCGGTGGGAGATCTATGAATAATTTTTGAGATATTTCTCAGTGTAGTTAGAAGCATGCTTATAAAAGTGCTTTGTTTCTGGCAAACTTATAGTCACAGTAAAGAGTGTAAATAATGCTTTTGTGAAACATCATATTTGGCCCAGTGCAAACAGGCTTAGCTTAAGGGCATCAAGGATCTGGGAAATAAATTAGTTATCATGCAAAACTGATGTTGAAATATTAAGGTTTGAGGACAGATTCCAAAACAAGAAAAGCTTAGGATTTTAATAAATCTGTGTTGTGCCAGCATGCACAAATGGAAGCTAGAAGGAGGGGAGTAAAGAAGGGAAAAACAGAAACTGAGATAAACTAGTCTAGCAAACTATTTTCAGATGTAATTTGGAGATTTCTTTATTTTTCTTCCACATTCTGCCACCTTCATGATATTTATTTCATTTAACTTTCTCTTTCTCTTTTGTTATTGTCTTCCTCTCCTTTCCCCCTTTTTTGTGTCTTTCCCTCTCTCTTCTCTTCTTAGGTTTAAAACAGCAACAGAAGAATATCTCCATGTGCCTCCTCAGATGTGCTTTTTCTTGAAATAATGAGTTGTGTACATCCTTTTTCCTTTCAAAGCATAGAAAGTGTTTTATTTGCACTTTAAAAATTGCAACAATTTCAAAAAGTACAACAGCATTTGGAAAATATGGAATTATTGACCAATAGGAATATTAAGCAGACACGTAGATAGAGAAAAGTAATTAAACAAATTAGGATGTAATGAATACAAGGATTCTCATTGGAAATACCAGAAGTATTTTGGAGGCATGTTACAGTAGATAATGCTACATGATAAAGAAAGAATTCTACTCTGAAGAACATAAATTCTAACTAGGTAATGAATAAAGAGTATTTTATTAGTCTAACTCTAAATATGATGAGTTAGGGTACAGGAAAGAATTCCTGCTGTGTCCTGTGAAATAATTTCTTATTATAACTGATGGGACTATTTCTGTAATAACAGTCAACTTGAATAGCTCCATCTTTGTCTGAAAAATCCAATGGCATGTCCCAAGTCATGCAAGACAACCGTTTTTCAGCTGTCTAAATTAGATGACCACGATTTGTCTTGTATTCTTGCAACGCTCGCCTTCTATATTTCTAGTGCTTGCCAGTCTTCATTGACATCAAGTTGATTTTATGTCATGTCATTTGATATTAGTAGCTGTAATAACTGCCTCAGTGAGCTGTGAGTTTGTGCTAAGTCTTTAGTCTGGTAGTAGCATGAAGAGAAGCAGGCCAGCTACAGTCTAGTGACATCACCATTGTTTCCTGCAACACCCTTGGTTGCTCTTGAAGGCTTTCTGTGTAAGTACTGAGCACTCACTTCTAGGCTATTCATGCATGCACTAAACCCACCAATACCTTTGTTGTAGGAAATAGCTGAAGAAGGCATGATAGTGAATATGTACCTTTCAATATGCACAGGCATTTAAATAATCTGGATGTGCCATTCTCTATTGAATAGGAAAGTGGGGATGAAGGAGCTTGTAGGGAGCTTGTATTTAACACTGCTATAATTGAAGTAAGCAAAGAGCTGAGCTCTGAAGCAATTTGGAAAATCACACAAATATCAGAGATAGTCTTGAAAGAGTATTTTCTACTATGTTATAACATTGTTGTACAGTTTTTCTTTTTATGTTTATTTTTGTTTTTTGTTTTTTTAAATCTCCTTTCCAAGAAGGTTGTGGATCTTTCTCCATGAATACATTTTGACAAAGTAAATCCTGCTACTCTTGAAAGAATAGATAGCACATCTATTGGTTGCTCTTCTGGTAAGTCTTACAAATAGTTGTGACTTTGCTCATATTAACTGTCAAGTTGTTTCAGTCCCTGCAGAAGACAGGAGAGTCTAGCATGTAGAACAGTGTGGGAATCGAAAGGTATTCTCAATGTATGGACAGAGTTGGTTGATGTGGTAGAGAAAGATTTAAATAATCTCAATTCTCATGGTGGGATGCGCTGTCTTCAACATTTCTTTCATGTAAAGTTCCAATTTTATTTATTTATTTATTTATTTTCTGCACTGCTTGTCCAAAGTTTTGTCCTGGAACTTCACGTTCAAATTAAAATGTCAAATTTGGGGTGCTACCAGTTTAAAACTAGTTTATAAACTTGTGGAGAGCTTGTATCTGTGAGATAATTTCCACACCACATGGAAACACCCTCTATAGATGCAGACAATGCTGTGTTTTCTGCAAGGTGAAGTTAAAGCTTGGAAATGCCATCTTTGGTAGTTGAGCTGACTATCAGTTTCATCAGAGATGTCAGCTGTCTCTTTTACAGAAAATAGAGACATACCAGAATAGTTTCATGCGGTTAAAGGCACTCATGAAGCTAATACTCTGGTGATTCTTCCTTAGCCATGCTGTGTAGTCTTAGGAAAATCACAGGGTGTACTCAATTTCCATACTCTTAACTATCTGAAGTACAGGGGTCAAATTGAATTTTACTTAGGATCCCTCTGCATTCAGTAGAATTATTTCCAGAATAGATTTTGTCCTGTTCTATCATGTTTGGCCAGTGTCTTCTGTGAAGGCCTTTACATCTCCTGTGTTTTCAGACAGCCAAGGTAACTAGCTCAGGCTGGATGCACCTAATTTACGTGAGTAGGGATGGATGAAATCAATCCAGTTCTTATTCTGTCTGTGGTCTATTCATCACATGTAAATTATGGATATTAATAGTTCATTTTAATGTGTTTCCCATAGCAAAAACAATTAAATATGACAGAGAACTTATTGACTTAGAACATTAGAAGTACACAGCATTAAAGGAGAAATAAAGAAGGAGAGCAGGATAGGTATCAGTAAAACGGCATACTAGTACTTATATATAACCATATTTTACATTTTAGTTAGAAATCACAGTGATATGAAGTACTCCTTATATTCTCCATCATTCCTAAAATAAAGTTTTGATAACAGTCCAGTTTTTCTATTGGAACCAATTTCCTTGCAAGAAAAATGTAAGATTTTCAGATTAATTGTTTTAAATCTCCTCCTCCATCCTTCTGCTTGTCGCTCTTCCTTCTAGAGATTCCCATCTGCCTCATATGTTAACAGTACTGTGGACTTTCTGGTGCAGAAGAATTTGAAAGAATCTATGTTTTGAATTGAGTTATTTATTTTGACAGTAAATTCCTATTAGTTAGGTGACTCATATCCTTTATTCACCATAGAGTTAGTCTTTACAAACAGCCACAAAAGAATTACTCTAAATGGAAGCAGATTTCTATATACATAATGCTGTACTAATATTTTTTTTTGAAAGAGTGGAAAAAATAGACTACAGAAACATGCATTCACAATCTTTCAGAATTCATTATATAAGATTTCTTATATTTAATACCATAGTTGTCATGATGGTGAATCTATTTCAGACATTTAGTCAGATATCTTTAGTCTTGTGTGAATTTTAAACATAATATATATAAAATTGTTTTCAAACAGCTATAACTATAAAACCAGTAGAACAACTTTAATTCAGTCTTTATAAAAAGTGAGGATTGTACAGTAATATGAAGTCTCCAGTATTAATAATTGTATTGTCCATAGTATAGTGCATCCAGCATAGTTATGCTGAATTAAGAGATTACTTGCATTTGCTAAGAACATGCCATTGGATATCATATTAGTAGATGAATTAAAGAATAATAGTTGTGCTATATAAATGTATCTCTGGCAAAAAAATAATGTCAGGAGAACTGGATATTATTCTCTTAAAACATGAATTTCTGTTGCCTTTATCCATGTGCAATTGCATTTACTTAAAAGCAAGCTTTTTAAAGAAAATATATCTAAACTACAAATGGAGTGATCATTCAGGATAGAACCTGGATCTGTCTGGAACTGACAATTTTATTATTGCTTTTAAATTCTGTTGTTATGTTTTTGGTTTTCTTGTAATTGAGGAATAGATAATTTTGGTGATTGCATACTTTCGGAGAGATGGGTTTTATTCTTACTACCCCCTTTGTGTAGTAAAAGTAGAGAAAAACTGAACTTTTTTTCTTGCTACAGCCTTTGATTCATCCATTTTGGAAGACTTTGGAAACCACATTTTGTTTCGATATTTGCTTTTTCCAATTTCTGAGAAACTAAGCATTTCAGAACTAGTGGATACCTTATGAGGTATGGCACATTCAAGGCCAGCAACACTGATAGAACAGTAAGGCACTCTGAACTAGGGAGAAAAAGATGTTTTATTTAATGTAATTCTGATGACAAACCACGTCTGTTTTCTTACATCTGCTCAACATCAATATCTCTCACAAACAAGTTTTTTGAATTTGCAAGGAATGTAGTGTGAGAGCTGCAATTCATGCTAGCTTGTCTTTTGTCCTTGACCTTTACATTTCAGCACTTCCACTGCCTGCTGGAGCCTGTTGTTAAATGCCAGCCTGGAGTTTTGAAGGCATAAAAGATTATCAGTTAGAAAAAGAATTGCCTTTCAAATGAAGATCAATACAAAATCCACATCTTGTGGCAAACAGAGCTACATGCAAAAGCATTCAGATGCAGAAACGCAGGGACGTATTTGTAATTTTGACAGTGCTAACAATGGCAGAGGGAAGGAGGGCACTTCTGCTGTGCCTGAGTCTGTCTGAACAGCATCCCAAACTTTTGGCAAGCTAGCTCATGGATAGGCAGACATTCATCAGAGTGCTGGTAGTTTCTAGCTGCACAAACAGGAAAGGATGATTGGGATATGGTGACGATGTATGGTCAAGGAAGTTGGGCTTGTTTAGCTTGGAGATTAAAAGGCTGATGGGGATAGGACAAAGGGGAATGATTTTAAACTAAAAGATGGAAAATTTAGGATAGAAGTTGGGCAGAAACTCTTGGAGAGTGGTGAGGCTTTGGCACAGGCTGCCCAGAAAAGTGTGTGTGCCTCATCCCTGGTGGTGTTCAAGGCCAGGTGGAATATGGCCCGGGGCAGCCAGCCCATGGCTGGGGTTTGGAGCTAGGTGATCTTTACAGTCCCTTCTAACCTAAGCCATTCTATAATTCTATGGTCTTGTGAGGATTTTATGTAATTACACAAGTGAAGTTTTCCTATCAGTAGATCTTCAGCTCCAAATTCTGGTTTTCCAGAAAGCTGCAGCCAGCTGTCCTTTGCAGAAACAAGGAATCATCTATTTCAACATTAATGTGCAAAAGCCTACGTCTGAACTGGCTGTAGTGTTCCAGTAGTTAATGAGACAAAGAAAAAAATTTTGTTAGTCAGTGATTCAGCTTTAAGCATGTATCTGAATATGAGTTTATAGTGCCCTCAGAGTGTTCTGTCCCTATTGACTGCATGGGGACTTTAGAAATCTATCAGGCTAGATAAATTTGCTGGCAGTATCTCTCTATGCATAGATTAAAATGCTGTCGTGGTTTTAGTTGCTCATTCCCACATTCCCACACTGTTTTATTACAGAACTTCTAGTATATTGATCTTCAAACTGATGTTTAATGTGAGCAAAATTATTGTACTAAGCAAAATACAATTCAGGTGTGAATTTATTTATGAGGAAAAGAGGTTAAAACTTATAACATTTGTGCCCCTTAAAACTTATAACATTTGTGCTCCAGGTCATCCTGTACACAAGAGTCCATGAAAGTTAAAAATTTCATTTTACACTCCAAATAGAGCTAGGTGCAGCTCTGATCCAATTTACACTGGAAAGAAAGGTGCTTGGAGACTTTTAGAGTACAGAAAATATCCTCTAGCTACTGGGAAGTAATAAATAATAATAAATTTTAGTAGATGGTAGCAAATAATATTTCTTTAAAGCAATGGGAGTATAAGAAATTTGAATAAGAGCCTGTAGAAAGCTTGAGATATTTTTCACAAAGATGATGACTCTCTAATTTGGTGAAAATCTTCATCTAAAATGTGAAAAGCTTATTATTATTATTATTTTACTTCTGAAGTGTCTCTTACAGATGTTTTTTGAGGTTTTCTTGTTTATTTTTATTTTCAATTTTTAATTTTAAGGGTTTGCATTATGCTGGTTGAGGTGTTCCCTCTATCTGCTATCACTTGGATTGTAATATGTGGCAGGACATAGGAGTCTTTACTAATTGCATGATCTCCATATGTTAACAAGGAAAAAAAAACCCAAAACAATACTTTTAGTGAACTCTCACATTCTGGAGACATAAATATTTGAGAATATATTGAAAGCATAATTTGTTTGTGTATCTTCTAAATAAGCTTGTCTACTTATAGTTTAATAAATAGAAAAAAAAATGACATATTAGCTGCTTTTTAAAATTGGAAGACTTAAGTAGTACTTTAAAATCATTTCCAGAAAGCTTTTCAGTGTTTGCAACAAAATTGTATCCAGGGTGAGCTATCTGTATTTCATAAGCATGAGAAATTTCAACTACTTTAACTGTTTGATCTTCATCTGTTCTTTGAAGAAATTCCAGGTTGGAAATGTGCAAAAAGAAATAGAATTAGAAGTCAGTATGAGAGACAGAAAAAGTTAAGACTATTTAGGAAATTGCTCAGTTTTTCTATTCTGACCTGCAAAGTATTGCTTGTTATAAAATATGGCAATAGAACAAAACCTATCCTGGCACTTTTAATTATATTTAAATCCTAGAGAAATAGAAGTTTCTCTTAGATGGCTGCCTGGTATTTTTTAAGCACTTCAGAGAATTGCATCTGAGATGAGATAAATGCAGCTGCAAATTTAAATTAAGATTATCTTTAGGCTAGTAATCTCATTTACTGTTCAGCAATTTTAATTCAAGTCAAGACAGTGCAATTAGTGTCATCATCCTGCTGATATTCTTCTTTGCTTTGTGGCTGTATTTACTGTTGTTAAGACAAGACAACTCATATAAAGTATAAGTCAAGATAATTAATTATTAAAGGAAAAAATTCAGCAAGTGCTGCTGCTGCAGTGTGATGAGCTGGACTTGTGTGAGCGCTGAAAAGAATGTCTCATTAAAACACTTGGCAAACTTTATGTTTCCATTTTGACACGGAGATAAATTGATTTCAAATGGCATTCTGAAAACTGTTACACATTTTTTTTTTCTTTCTTTTTTTTTTACTCCTCTGTTAATTGCCTACAAAAACTTGTATTTGTTTTGAGTATTTTACAGGGATTTAAAAATGTAAAAAAAGTTATTTTCCATATGAAGAAGGGATTTTGCTGTCCCCTATATAGGCCGGGTTCAAGAAGGTATTTTTCTTCAGTTATATTATGCTGCAGCTTGTGTGGATATAAAAAAAAAGTCATCCATGTCAGGTATACGAGTGTTGAGTAGTTCTGAACATATTTTGTGTTCCCAGCTAGCATAGGTTTGAATGCTTTTTATTAATGGTGTTTTTTATTTTTATTTTAATTTCATACATTTCCATTAGAGGTTCTAGAGGAAGAGTTTTCCAAGGATATCTAAATTTCTTCATGACTGCAGCATTAGTTCCATTCCTGGATTTTGAATCCCGATGGCTCCATTTTTTGCTTTTAATAAAAGTGGTATTTGTATGAGATGTTCTGTACGTGATCTGGCAAGATATGGTGCTTGTACTTTTTTCCAGTGGCAGTGTGTTCGTAATGATTGCTTTGCAAAGAGCAGTTAAGTTGCTGAGAGAAACACATTCTAGGACTAATCTGTGCTGAGAATGCTTCCCAGAATATGTTGCTGTTATATTCAATAATTGCACAACAATAAAGATATATAATCTGTGAAGTCAGGTAGGGTTCAAACAATGAGGGAGGATTTTTAGAAGGAAAAGGATGAATCCAAAACACAGGAAGGATACATTAAACAGAAGTCCTTAGGTTATATTTAAATAACACAATCAGTTCATAGTTTAGTGTTACTAATGTATATGTTGCTTAAAAATACAAATACAGAAGAGCATGCCTGTATATATTGCTGTGTTGTAAACAATGTGAACTGTGCCAGGAGTATGTTGTGCCAGAAGCTTTTTTAGTTTCTTACTGCTCAGCAAGGTCTTTAATACATGCTTACCTTTAAACTGATGAGTAATGGGATTGATTTGAGTGGACTCATGTCTGCCTTTCTGCTACCAACTACCTTACTCTTTCTGGAAAATAAAACACATGGTGCTATTAGGACCTTGAAGTGCACTTAGAACAAAGTGATTGTGTGTAATGGACACACTGTATATGCTTATCTTCACTTCTCACTTCTCTATGTTTTTTATGTATGTTTCTGAACTAAGGAAAAGATTATAGAAAGACTTTTCTCTTATGTGGATTTTCCTCTATGTTTGTTTGTGAATCAACCCTGCATAAAATGACTTTTACCCTGGCTAATAAATATACTTTTAAAGATCTCTTTCTTTTATGCTTTGCATTTTCTTTTTTGGAATATGCACTTTTGGTTTTAATGGAGAGCATTTGGTGATGGAAAAGGGGGAATCGTAAAGAAAATGCCATGAAGCATGAAGAATGCTACTATAGCAGAGTTGCTAGGAATTCCTTTCTTGGTGAAGTGTTGAGTGTGTTTAGGTAATTCACTGGATTCACAAAACTGACAATCCTGTCCTTCAGTAGCAAGTAAAAATGTTGGAAAGTGGCAGTATTTAACAGATCGAGCAGAATTTCGAAGATAACCTAGTTCTTAATTGCTTAACTAGGGAAATCATAGGGGAAAAAAAAATAAGCCAGGGCACCTGTTAGGTGTTATTATTGCAACATAATTCATTGGATTACTGCTTAGTACCCTGGCTGTAAATCAAGCTACATTAATTTTGGACCTGTTCTTTGCTTTACCAAATGAAGCAATACTGCTTCAGTGATGAACTTAAGAGTCCCTTAAGGCTGATTGGTTCAAAATGTGACCAACAAATTTGGATCTGCAGAAGTCACCGAGGAAAATAGGTCCCAAATAAACTGAGACATTAATTTTGGAATCTCCACTTACCATATAGTGCATCAGATTACCAGCTGTAATTGCCAGACCCATGCAGAGGAATGGGCAGAATCAAGTTAAAATGGTCCTGCAGTATTGAGTGAGGCAGAGGAAAAAAAACCTACTTCAGTTCCTCAAATTCCATTCTTTCGGTGATATTTCAGTATTTAACCACATTTTATATATAATAACTAGTGACATGGGAAAAGACAAAAAATGAGTTAATGAAAAGCTCAGTCATTAGTGTAGAGTCAAGAAACCATGATTTGATTTTCCATAAGGGAATCTAAATTGCAAAATTTCAGTTGGCTTTAATGGGATTTGGACTAAGCCCAATATTACTAGCTCAGTTTTTGAGGTGAGCATCAGCATCACTGGGCTGAATTTCATCCCCAAATGGCAAATTCATTATCTAAGTTGCATTTAAAAGACTTTTGCCATCTTGGCTAATTTAACTAGAACTTAGGTTTTCTGTGCTTAGACTGAGTCTAGGAAGAAGGAGAAAGAAGTTCTATGTGTAGCACAGCTACCAAAGTTGTGTAAAGGTGTGTTCCTCGTGGTTGGGATCTGGTAAATAGTAAGGGTTGAGTTTTCAGCTTTTTTTGTTTTGTTTAGTTTATAAAGGGACAGAACAAGTAGGATGTCTCTTTTCTGTACTCCTTAATATGTCTGAATATATCTTCAGAGATTCTGTTACCCTCCTAAGTTGTTAAACTGAAGACAAGAGAGGAATTCATAGATTCTTTCTCCAGAAAGATTGGTAATGTTTAAGTTCACGTGCACACATGGAAGCCTGCAGTTAGATTCATGATGCAACGAGTGCACAAACCTGAGTCTCTAATGAGACTACAGACTACAAACAGCTTAGCATTCATATTCATCAAATAAGGTTGTACATTATTCTTCCACTTCACTGGTACGTGTTTTTTCACAAACATGGTCTAGAATGAAGAGTGTTCAATAGGTAAAAATATGTTCTATAATTTATGTCATGCACACAATGAAGTTCACATAAATCACAACTTGTACTTCAACTTGTATTCACAACTTGTACTTCAACAAACTTGTGTTTGTTGTTATTTTTTTTCTTTTTAGTAGACTGAATTAAGCACAAATTAACACTAAGTGACCACTTCGCAGCATTTTCATAGTTCACTAACAAGATGCTTAGACATCATAGTGCACAGATGCTTAGTTCATAGTGTAACAGCTGAGCTCAGTTCATAGCATAGTTAGAAGTACCTGCCATCGTTTTCTGTTACACAAAAGAATGGCAACCACAAATGTTTGGGGCAATCTCTGCTAATTCACCTCGAAAACAAGATCCTATGATTAAACTCTTTCAGGGGTGAAAATTATCTATGTATCTCTTCAGGTGCACAAGGAGAATTAATCAAAATATTTTATAGACCAGTCTTCTCAATTCTCAGCTGATGCTGATCCAGCTGCACCAAGCTGTTTCAGATAGACAGTCAGGGCACTGCCTTTTCTGCACTCTTTGCTCTTTAGACAATTAAAAGTATCTGTATGGTTTGCATGCTGCCAGCAATGGGAGGCGAGGAGGTGATCTTATCCACTAAGATACCTGTGTTCTGATGGGAAGCATGAGGCTCTCCATGAGGTTTGTCTTTCCTCTCTAATGTATTTTATGCAGAATTTTAGGGTGGCTCACAGCATGTAGGATGAATTGTGTGCCCAACCCATTCCACTGTCTTCATGTTAGCAATGGATATCTGGCTTTTGTGCTTTCTTTTATGGGAACATCTACCACATATTGATGTGATTTCTCCTTCTTCACACTTTTTCTCTTACAGGGAAGCCCTACTGATTTGGCTGATAACTTTGCTATGTCTCCTGACAGCATTTTTGTTTGATGAATGAAATGCCATTTTAGGTTATTCACTCAGTTTTCCTACAAAATCAAGTTTTTCTTTTCTTGTCATATTTTAAATTCTGATAATTAAATATTTTCTGTTCCTTGACTTGTGAGAATATTCCACCTCCAAACATACTTCACTTGGCAGAGCTTGGAAAGTTTTGGCTTGCTTCTTGAATGGGTTTCAAGCAGTATTCTCATTATAGTAATAACCATAACTGGTGTTAAAGAACTGTGATTTTCTACAGAGCATTCTTAAATGTATGAGAGGCAATATGCTCATTGAAGCTCAGGTTTTACCAGTGTCTTTAAAATGGTCTTTGTGTGAAGTATATCTGTGATAATGGTTCCCATGTTCTATCCTGTGCTCTGGTTGCACATAGTGTTGTGATTTTATTTGAGAATTATGCTATTTAGATATATAAACTGTGCCCAGAAATCTAGTTTTTTTTTAAGTAGCAAATTAGAAGCAGTAGAACTTTTATTTTGGGCTTATGTATACAAGATATATTAATGTAACTGTAACAAATAGTTGTAGCTACTACATGTGCTAATACTTACGTAGGATAATTTCTCTTTGTATTACTTCATCAATTTAGCAGTCACTCCTCGCTTCTGCCTGCAAGTAAATAAATAAATAAATGAAGCAATCATTAATGGAATTACATGATAACTTACACTTACATGACATTGATTCCCTTTTTAAAACAACTTGCTTGCATATAATTCTGTCGCTAGGTTAAGCACCCCTATACTTTTATTCCTGCCACCTAGGGAATAATTAAAGTATCACGCTAAGCTCAATGACAGAAAAAACAAATGGGTTTGTCATCTGAGGCAGACATGGTTGTCTGAAAAACTGTACCAACCTCTGTGTGGGTGGAGGAGCAGAAACTCTGCTTTTAAGATTGCTTCCTGCATGCACATTGGCACAGCTGGGCACAAATGACAGCCTTCTAATAAGTTTTAAACTCACCATGAACTCTCTCTGTTTAAAAAGTTGCAGTATGGATTATTTCCTGATTTTAATTTTACATTTTGCATTTGATAGAATCAGGTTCTCCTGCCATTTTTGAGAGGTTTATCAGTTTGCATTGCAACTCGAGAAGTAGATGTAGCTCTGCCACTGAACAACGTGAACCATCTCTGAGAGATGCTGTAAGCCTGAGCTGCTCCACAAAACTTAAAGCAAAATTCTTGGCACAGTAATTTAATAATGGCCACTACTTTTTCCATTTACATTTCTGGAGATTTGGTTGTGATGTGATAATTCACATAAAACTTAACTAAAACTTATGGATGAGCTTTGTTTATGTGTGTAATAAAGTGCTTTGTTAGGCCTGGGCTAACCAGAACCTGATTGCTTCTGCTTTCTGTGGTGATTTGCAGCATTTCTTCTTTGTATTTCTCCTTGCTTTCTGTGAATTATAATAGCAGAACAAATCAAAAACTGCAGTAAATACTGATATCAGTGATATTATATCAGCACAGGGCATTAATATTCATTGCAAAAAAAACCCTCAACTCTGCAAGATAAATTATTAGTGAAAGAAGACACATCTCAGATTATTTTGTTGAAACACAAGAAGCTAAAATATGATACAGTATTGGCAATAAAGTGTATTTCCCTTTATTTAATTTTCTCAGTGGTATAATCAGTAATTTTTACTCATTTGGAATATAATTGCCTTGATCAAATTAACAGAAAGAAACCAAACCAATGGTGAAATAGATTCAGAAGCTTAAATCCTTTCTTACAAATCCTCTTCCACTAAATTATTTCTAATTCTGTGCCTGACTTGTAAGCATGACACAATGTGCTATGCTGGCATGGTTGATCAAGTTGTGAGTTGCTCTCACATACAGGGGATGCTGTAACCCATCCCATCTGTCCATAGGGCTTGAATTTTTCCGTGTTCAGCAGCAAAGATACAGCAGAAGAAAATTAATGATAATTCTAGGAGGAATTAGTAAACTGAGGATAAGCTACATTTATTTATTCATCCATTCATTTAAAATCTGTGAAGGAGGAAGGAGAAAGGCTAGGTGGGTTAGGGAAAGGCGTATACTTCAGGTATCCTTCAGCCTACTGTCTGCAGACCCCCAGCATTTCTCATTCTGTGAGCCCATATTCTACAAGGAATCCATCACCAAAGGGATTCTCACGAGCTATTGCAGTTTTCAGCGTATTTTATTCTGGAAAGAGGGAGCATTCTATCTAGAAGACAGGGAAATGAAGCGAATCTCATTTAGAAAAGCTGTACTGGTGCCTAATTTCTGTATTGTTAAAGCACAAAATTAAATTCTTGGTAGCTGTGCAGTTTTATATAATTACCACCATTTTTCACTGAGGAAAGGGGAAAAAAAGTGCTGTTTACATTAAGGACTATAGAATGACAGTGCAGGAGTATCTGGCCAAGGTTCAGGTTCTTTGGAACTGCAAATATTAATGAGTTCACACCCTCTTGCCCTTAATCTTTTATCCCTGCCATCTTTCATCTCTCAGACAACATCTCACTCTGAAATTCATGATGTCCAGCACTAGTTCTCAACCCAGCTACTGCAACCCAATCCAGTAGTTACATCCAATGTCCTGTAAGAAAATAAATAATGTTCAGGTTCAGCATTTGTGACTCTAGCTGACCTAGCACTTGTGAGAAAATGAGATTTTACCATAATTTCTGCTCTGATTAAAAAATATCCTCGTATTCTGTGATGATGTTTCTATAGATGTGATCAAATAATGTGAACTTGCTCACTGATTTTCCCCTGGTGTACTTTAAATGTGTGCAATATAAAATCAGTAATTATCTCTTGGAACATACTTCATTTTGGACTCACATTTTAATCTGCCAGTAGTTTTTGTTTATAAATAAAGGTTTCCACCTTAAACCACACCTCCATTTATCAAAAGTATTTTTCTTACCTGCAGTATGGAACTTTTTCAAAGCACTTCAGTACCTATGATTCGAACCCCCCCGTCTGATTTAAGCAATGACATGAAAAAACTGGTTGATCCTCTAAAGAAAAAGGCGTGTGTTTCCACGTCTATTCTACTGAGAAGCTGAGAGCTCCATTGATTCACCACAAGAAGTAAACAACTTTGAAAATTGAATCAAACAAGAATAAGCAACAGTGTGAAGGTCTTTAAATGTTTGAAATTGAAGAAAGGGGGTATGGGAGTTAAGTAAGGAGGAGGAGAAGTGATGAAATTGTTACTTAACTACCAGTTTTGGAAGGGAAATATGTTTAGGGAGTGCATTTTGTCTTGCATGTATTGAAAAGGAGACAGCGTTATGAGAAGATTTTTACACCTACTGAGATTTTTATGTTGTTGTAGACAGGAATAAAGGAGCAGAAATGATGCCCTGAATGCTGGAAGCTCATTCATCTCAAAATTTCCCTGGATATAGTAGTGTAAGCTCTTCCTCCACCTTTAACATTCAAAATCTTTATTTTTATTGAAATTCATTGCAGTGCTGGTATAAAAATTCATTATAATGCAAACTTTCGGCTTGGTCCAGGTGTGATGATGTCAGTAGGAGTCTTAGGATGAGACTCATCATCCTTCTCCCAGCAATTATTTATTCATAAAAATTAAAAAAGAGAAAAAGAAAAAACATTTTTAGCAGAAAAAAAGTCTAACCCATCTAAAAGCTTGTTGCATTCTCAAAAAAAAAAAAAAATTAAGCCTTTCTAAGATAAGATATTCTTGTACAGAAACCATTTACTCTCAGTGTACTTTTTTTTTTTAAAGCTGACAGAAAGGAAATCATTTTCTATTATATCCATTTTTAGACATTTGAATAAATTGCCTGATTGTTAAAGATACTAAGCATTCACCCTCCAGAAGAGCATTTTGTATTAGTAAATGACACAAGATGTTTCCCCCCCCCCCAGTGGAGCACTGAAAAGAAAATGAAATGTTCTGAAAATCAGTAAGGGTTACCTCTTCTGCCTGGAAACAACTTATACCTGTTTTTCTTCCTTATATCCTTCTTTTTTGGCTTCTAGAGTTAAGTCAGTTTTTGATAACAGATTTCTGCCTGAGGGTTTTTGTTGGTTTTTGATCTTTTTCTGAGCAAATGCAATGGCTTTACGTCTCCAGGGGTAGCAAAAGTCATAGGAGAACTGAACTTCAGAAAGCAGCCAGTGTACTGGTGGTTCTTGATGTATGATTTTGAGCCAACCAAGCAGAAGGAGCCATAATAGCTAGTATGGGTTCTTTGAGTTAAGAGTCAGGAGACAGGAGCATGCAGAGAACTCATGGTTATCTTGAGACGGATGGGTTTCAGCAGACTGGGAGAGCTGGTTGGGAAGACGTGTTTTGAATGACAGAGTTTGGGAACATCATAGACTGGTGAACGTTTTGTCAAGAGCAATTTGAGTTGTTGGGATATGATGAGGACTTGAAGCAAGGGATTTAGGAGTGGGGAGCAGTTGAGGCAATTGGATTACCTTGAGAGCATAGTTGTATCTGTAGTGGTAGAGATAAAAGATCTACCTTGGCAAATACACTTTCTGAGAGTAAGTGCTTACAGGTGCTTAAATAAAGTATGTAGAAGGACAAGCAGTAAATGATCCTTATCTTCTGGACATGAGAAATGTTTGAGATAGAATTTGCATCTGGGACATCTTGTATAATAATTCTTGAAGTTGTTTTACTGCCTTTCCAGTTCTTGTATATATTGCTCCAAGATACGCCTGACAAATGTTTATTGTATTGTATTTATTTTCTTCTGTCTAATTATTCAATTCAGTTGCCCCCAAGGCCTTGTATAATGAGAAGAGTAATTAATTACCCTCTATTCACCTTTTCAATAGAGTGCAAAAATGCATAGATCTCATTTTTTTCTCCCGTGAGCTCAACTTGAATGGAAAATATATATATATGTCTAATAGTTTGTTCCATTAACTATTATGGTATTCCAGACAAAGGCATAGCCCACAACTCTATGGTTTCATGGTGAAACTACCTTGTTTTCTATACCTTTCAAAATAGTTCTGTCAGAATATTATAGTTATATTTCTAGAGGACAACCCAAACTTTTTTTTTTTGCTGAGTGAATTTTTAAACTGATATTGTTAATGCACTGTTGGGGTGCTGCAAGCACATTATGCTGGATTTGATCTGATTTTTCATTTCTCAGCTTCTTGCATCTGTTCACCTTGTCAATAGTTTTCACTATGCTGAGTATTTTGATATAATAAGCAGATTTCACTACCTCACCCACTCCTGCATGATTTATGGACATACAGATGAGCCAAGTCCTAAAGTATATACCAGTGGGATTCTTCTTATAATTTCCCATCATTAGGTAAATTGATGGTCTTCGATCTTTCGAACAGCAGGAAAATCTATAAAAGATTTTTCCCTTGTATTCTGTGCTTCCTTGTAGAGCTTTTGTTGTCAATCACAAAGTCACTATGATGTGCTGGTGTTGTTTGAGTGCCTTAATTATGCCTTGCTCGTTTACACTTGCCTGCTGCTGTGCTTATACACAATTGCTGTGACTTAGAATCTGTAACTCAATGCATCAAATATGGAGAGGAACAGAGTGAAGAGCAAAATTCATACAGTCAAGTAACAATTCTTTGATAGCAAGCAAAAAAGAAACAGGGCCTAAATCCAAATAAATTTGAAGATTATGATAATGTAGTACTTCATTTACCTGTTTTCCTGGCGGTTAATATTATAAGAATGAATTCTTATTTTCAGAGAGCTTCACTAGAAAAGCCAAGCTTTTGATACATCTGATATTTGAAATGTGTTTGTATTACATTCATCTCATAATCCAAGGCTTTTGTGGTTGTTAAGACTTCACACCTCTTCATTCTCTGGCTTCAGCATTTCTCGGACTCTTTTTGCCTACCTATAAGCTACTCAAATCACCTAGCTGTCTATTACAGATAGGATGCTCCTACTGGCATGAAATTCTTCTGCTTCAGAAGGTTAAAGTCACCAGATTTCGAGTCACTCAGGTTTTGTTTTTTTTTTCTTTGTAACAATAAATAAAAAAGAATTTTGGGGACGGAGTTATCTGATTAGGCATTACCTCATTCAGTGAAATAGACACAGTTAAAGAAATCCGAGAAAGTAGTGATGGTTGTAAGGTGCCATGCTCTCTTCTTGCTATCAGATATAAATTAATTGTAAGGTGGTTTTTTTTGAGGAGTTTTCTGATTCCTGAGGAAACTCTTATAGACTGTCTAGTTCAATTTTAAGTTTCAAAGTTCTTCTGAGAGTACAAATAATTTTTATAATAAATTCTTAATAGTCTTCAGCTATTCAAATTAAAGTACTGAGAGTGGAAATTAAATTAATAACTCTTCAGAGAAAGTTGTATCTCTGAGATCTGGTTTATCCTATTCATAGAACATCTCTACCCTTCACAGCCATCCTAAATATGCATTTCTGTTGTTTATAATTTTGTTTCCATTATGCCTATTAATAAAAATGTCTATATTTTAATAAAGTACATCATTCTCTTTTGTCAATATGACCAGCCAGCACGCATTCACAAAGGGCAGGCTGTGCTTGTGCAACCTCATCTCCTTCTATGACTGGGTGACCAGACAGGTAGATGAGGGAAAGGCTGTTGATGTAGTCTACCTGGACTTCAGCAAGGCCTTCGACACGGTCTCCCACAGTATTCTCCTAAGGAAACTGGCAGCCCGTGGTGTGGACAGGTTCACTCTTCTCTGGGTGGAGAACTGGCTGGAGGGCCGTGCCCAGAGGGTAGTAGTTAATGGAGTTAAGTCCAGCTGGCGTCCTGTTACAAGTGGTGTCCTCCAAGGGTCAGTATTGGGGCCCATCTTGTTTAATATCTTTATTGATGACCTAGACGAGGGAATTGAGTGTACCCTCAGTAAGTTTGCAGATGACACCAAGTTGGGAGGATGTGTCAAACTGCCTGAGGGTAGGGAGGCCCTTCAGAGGGATTTGGATAGGCTGAACAGCTGGGCTGAGCTCAATGGGATGAGGTTCAATAAGACCAAGTGCCGGGTCCTGCACTTTGGCCACAATAACCCCATGCAATGCTATAGGCTTGGGGCAGAATGGCTTGAAGAATGTAGAGAGGAAAAGGACCTGGGGGTGTTGGTTGATGCTCGGCTCAACATGAGCCGGCAGTGTGCCCAGGTGGCCAAGAAGGCCAACAGCATCCTGGCCTGTATTAGAAATAGTGTAGCCAGCAGGAGCAGGGAGGTGATCATCCCCCTGTACTCAGCTCTGGTACGGCCGCACCTCGAGTACTGTGTTCAGTTTTGGGCCCCTCACTACAAGAAGGACATTGAGGCCCTGGAGCGTGTTCAGAGAAGGACAACAAAACTGGTGAGGGGTCTGGAGCACAAGTCTTATGAGGAGCGGCTGAGGGAGCTGGGATTGTTTAGTCTGGAGAAGAGGAGGCTCAGAGGAGACCTTATTGCACTCTACCACTTCCTGAAGGGGGGTTGTGGTGAGGAGGGGGTGGGCCTCTTCTCCCTGATAAATAACGACAGGACGAGAGGGAATGGCCACAAGTTGCACGGGGGAAGATTTAGATTAGATTTGAGGAAACATTTTTTCTCTGAAAGAGTGGTCAGGCACTGGAATGGCCTGCCTAGGGAGATGGTTGAGGCACCATCCCTAGTGCTGTTCAAGAAGTGTTTAGATGAGATGCTAAGGGATTTGATTTAGTAGTTGGGTAGGGATAGTGATAGGAGGATGGTTGGACTAGATGATATTGTAGGTCCTTTCCAACCTAATGTATCCATGAATCTATGAATCTATGAATAAAGAACTCTAAATGTGTTTTGTTTTTTTTTTTGAAGGAAGTAGTTCATTTTATCGTGCTGTGAAAAATAATCACATTTAAACATATATCATGAAGCTACAAAAATATGAAGGGTTTATGGTACGTTTTTAAAGAAATCTTGTTCTCTGGTTCTACTTTGATATACCTGTATTACCAGTAAATTCCAGTCCTTTCTACTGCTATATCTAATTCCTACTTACTTAAGTGCATGCATCTGGCAAGTCTCAGTGAAAACATTCAAAGTGAATGGGATGAAATATTAGAATCTTGTCAGAAAATATTTATTTAAAAAGGATGCAAATCTGAGGTTATTCAGTTTCCCCCCAGCCTACCCTCAATATGGTTATTGTGTTTATTGAAGTGCTTGCTTGTATTATTTGTAGACAAACAAAGAAAAACAAACAAACAAACAAACAAAACGACAATATCCCACACAGATAAAATATATTTATTTATTAGCAAATGGAATAATTATATATCATCTGTCTTTTAAGACAGTATTAATATTTATTAGGTTTAAAAAAAAAAAAAACAGATGTCAGCTTTAAAGATGTCAGCAAGTATGGGTCAGCTTAGGATAAGTTTTTCTGATGCAATGTACAAGACCATGTTCTCAGCTTTATGTACCTGATAAATGTTGTTGAGCTTTTGTCAATGTCATTGGAGCCATTAACAGATCGCTTCAAAAAGTTCAGTCATTTAAAAATGAACTGAGCTGTTCTTTATGGACGTCCATTATTAAGAAGAAATATAACGGAGTTGTCATGAATGACTTTCATCTAGCATCAGTTCCCCATCCATGTAACTGCATTGCCTTCGAGGGAGCTGTTCCTAATCTATAACCATTATAGATTTTAAAGTCAAAAGGGCCATTTTGATTATGTGTAATCTGACCTTTGGCATAACATGTGACATAAAATTCCACCTGAATTAGGCTTGGTGATTAAACCTCCATTTCTTTGAAAGGTGAAAAGTGATGTCTCCAACTTATTTTCATTTCTCTAAGAAAATAGTCGTAGAAAATACATTTTCAGCTTTCTTAATTAAATAGAGGGGGAGGAAAAAAATAAATAAAAATAAAAAATAAAAACCAAAACATCCTTCAAGGAAGATTCAGCCCACTGGTTTCTGTTACTTAAAACATAATAAGTTGGGTTGCCAGATGAGGGTCTTTTCTATCTCCAGTGCCCTTACTATTTTTCAGGTTAGCCTTGCCATTTACATAGATGAAATTAGTTGATGTGAACCTTTTCCTGTGTAAATTTGATCTTAAGATTTCGCTGTGTTGACCAGTTTTCTCTTGAGTTTACTGTTCTTATTTAAGAGTTTATTTGTATTCTGAGTTTGTTTAGCTGCAGCATCTAAGTAATGAATCTGGTAAATAGATGTCTGGTACTCATCACAGACCATCAGAATCCTTCCCTCCTGTAGACAGTGGTAAAGGTGAAGGTGAAGGTGGACCAGAAAACAGACACACTATTTGCATTTAATCTGAAGTTTGCAGGACCAGTGTTTAGAGGCAAGTCAATCTATATGCAAGTTTCTGCTTTTGTGTCAATTCGTCACAATAAATATCTAAAATATTCCACCTGAAGATTTTACACTGCCTCTGGAAAAGGAACTGTTTTCAGTTCCACTTGTAGCTATTCAGTGGACTCATCTTTTGATCTGTATGTGGATACATAAGGCCTGTTAATGTCAACCTGCCACCTTCCAGAGGTCATGAACCTAGTCTCTTTAAGACAAAATTGAGAGGAAAAAAGAAACATTACAGGGTTATTCTCTCTCTTGGAGGTACATTTGACTCAGAATTGTTTTTTTTTTCAAAATCTCGTTGCATTGATGTTAAGGAGCAGGACTAAAACTGTTGGTAGCAAGCACTCCATAACTGCAGTATCCTATGCAAGAGACATGCTGAAAATGGAGAGCAACTATTGTAGCTATGGGTATTGTGTATTATGCCTCATCCTGATCTGTGGAAAGAACACACATCTTCAGGACTGCTGTTTTCAAGTATTCTTGTAGCTCTCTCTGATATTGGATCCACAGAGGTGCCTATTAGGAAAACAAAGAGGGAGCCATAAGAACCTGGTATTTTTGAGATCTCCCCAATTTCTAGTCTTTCTGTAGAGGCAATATATGAGCTAGAGGACCCCTTAATATTCTGAATGTAGGAGCTGGATGCTGAAGAGAGCCAGCTGGCCTGGTGACACAGTTCCCTATTGATTCCTGGGATGTTTGCTGAGCAGTGAAGTGGGAAGAAAGTCAACAAGACCAGACAGAATGGAAATCTCCATATGAAGGATTTCACTATGTCAATGGTCCATCAAATGTTTACTGAAATGAAGAAACAGGAGAAAAAAAAAAGCAAATAAACAAAACCAACCTTTGCAAGAAGGTTGCATGTATTTTTTGGAGAGCTACTGAAATAGATACCTGGATAAAAAGAGGTTCAGCAGTACTATGGCTTGTTTGTTTCACTGATTATATTGTGTGTTTTTACTTACTAACCAGGAGGATTTTGCTGTTAACTGCGTGTTTGCTGTTAACAAGAGTTGTGGGCAGAGGGCAAACTAAACCCTGGATTGCTTTCATTATTTGCATCATTTGTAGTCAAGAGGAAGCTTTTCATTTGCAAATGTTAGGGAAAAAAAAAAAAAAAAAAAAAAAGATGTTGCTGCTCTTTTTAAAATTAGACAAATTAGTAAGATAGTCAGGAAACAGGCACCTGCTACAATCCTGGAAGGCATTCGAGTGCAAGTTCCATCTTTCTATGGAATGAGAATTGCTGAATTGCTGTTAAGCTATGATACATTTCCAAGAAAGAGTTCCATAAACTGCCTGATTAACAGATATCAACCCTTGAAAGTACAAGAAAATTGTTACATGCTATAATTTAATCGGGTACTTGCATACATTATGGGATTTTCTAACTATTGCTTTGTTCCCTATTGTAAATGCTAAAGCTGGTAATGTAAATCTAGGCCAAAGTGTTTGGGAGCAGCTGCAGAACTGGGATTGCTCAGTCTGGAGAAGAGGAGACTCAAGGGAGACCTTATGGCTCTGTACAACTACCTGAAAGGAGATTGTCATGAGGTGGGGGTCGGCATCTTGAACTGGGTAGCAGCAATAGGACGAGAGGTAATGACTTTAAGCTTATCTCATTAACAGGCATGGCCTTATTATTGGATACTCTTGCAATATAACTTCCTTGTTCAATACCTGATTGCAGATAGTGCTGAAGCTCTCAAGGGACTGCATCACAGCATTACCAAAGCCCTCTGTGTAGCCCATCAGTTTGTGTGAGTGCTGTGCTTTGCAGACAGAGTACCTCACTGAGAAAAGGAAAGGAAGAAAGTCTTTTGTGAGGGTAGAAAGGGAACATGATGTCTTCAGTTATTCAGTGCTCTCTGAAGCTGCTTAATGTAACAGTGGTTTAGTGCTGCTTTATGTGGTTTTGGACCTGCCTGCAGGTCATTTTCTCTAATGAAGTTTCAAAGATTCAGCTAATACATGCTCTCTGGCTGCAGGTATATTAAAAATTATGCTATTCATTCAGGGAACGTGAGCCCCTGGCATCACATGGGAAGAATGTTGCTGCTCCCTGTCAGACAGCCTTGGGAGGATAATGCAAAAGAGAAACCACAATAGAAACTTTTTTATTGTCTCGTTTGAGATTTCTGTGTACTCAAAACCCAGTCTCGACTACTTTCTATCTCCTAATGAAGAATTATATTTAATCAGTGTAGCCTCTGACTTCAAATCTGAGAGGTCACGGGTAAGTTTTTGGTTCTCTAGGAGATGTTAGTCCTTTTTGTACTAAAGAAGAAAGGACCCCTAATGATGCCAATTAAGAGATGTGAAGGGCTTATTCCACTCTTTATGGTCTGGTAGGTCAGTTAAAATGAGACAACAGAACATGCGGCACAGACAGAGCAATTTGAGCTATTTGTGGGAAGATGAATGTCTGTGGCTTAACTAGCAGAAGGAAGAATGAGCTTGCACAGCCCACCCAATTACAGTCTCTCCCTCGCAAGAAAGTGAAATCATTTGGAAACTTTGCAAATGTTGTCACTTGTTTATTTACAGAGTTAAAACAGTCTTTCTTTTTTTGTTGTTTGTGAGCAAGAGCGTGGTGGTCTGGGATCTCATTGTGCAACTTCGTAACCCTTGTGGACCTTATCTGCCATTATCTAGTCTAGCTCTCATTGCAGAAGTTAAGCCCCATCAGCAGTGACTGCTGAGCTATGAGATGGCTGGAGCTTGAGGAGGATAGTTACAGTGCTGACAGAGTGGTCTGTTCATCACAAGACAGACATTTAGCAATTTTAGCCTTGCAATTGAATGTGGAAAGTGTTAATGAGTAATCAGAAACTCCATTAGACTCCCACTGTAATTACATACCTGTGTTTTAACCTTGTGAAGACACACGCTTTTAATTACAGAAACAACCATGATTTCTTTGCCTCTTGTTAGTCTGTTCATCTAACTGTCTGCTCTACTCTCACTGTTACCAGTGAAGGACTTTGGTTTGAGGAGGAAGGGAGCATAAATAATTCTTACAGCTTGATAATTACATTGGTGGGAGGTGTACAGTGTCTGGAAATTCAACCACAGGCACATCTTCACCATGCAAGGTTAATGTCACACACTGATACAATATTCTTTTCTTGTTAAGCTTTCTCTCTTATTCCAGTCTGTGGTTTCACTGTTGCTTGTTAAAATATCGTAGGATCTGCTTTGATATGTTGTGAAACATTTCTTCATTAAAATCATTGTTCAAATTGCACATTCTCCTCCATTTTGCAACTCATCCATAGACTCTGTGCTAGGAACGTATAAATATATTGGGACAAAAGTGTGCAGCCTTCATCTTAGATATAGTGAGTCCTGCTGTACTTGTGGGGCAAGGCTGCAAACATAAGAAATCTCTCCTTGTACTTTCATCTGGGAGCATCAGATTTATTTCATAATTTGAATTCCACCAGTTTGCTTGAATTTGTCACAGCCTCTTGTGTGCTCTTGAAGCCTCTTTGGAGACTGGCTGTGATCTTCACATCTCAAGCTTCCAACTGTCTCCCAAAATCAGAGGGAAGCTCTGTACTTTGTGGCTTTGCCTGGGAAGTGGCAAGATATTTAGTATGTATTTCTGGTTAACGCTAATAGTGAGCTGATTGAGTGTGAAAAAGGAGAACAGTACAAGACCAGCTGTTATTTAGGATGCAGGCTCTCCATCCTGGGGGGTTCTGCAGGGCTACTTTGGAAAATGAATGTGGCTTTTTGGAATGACTTAGCTACCAAAACCAAAGGTAACTGTGCTGTTTCATTCAATGGTAAGTGCTTTCAACAGCCCAATTACTGCATCTTTTGCAAAGCACTGCTTGTATGGAAATCATACAAATGACTGTACATGGGAGGTGAGGGGAAGAGCTTTCCATAGTACTGGGAATTTGATTCAGTTACTTGGAAATCTATGGGGTACATAAAGCTTTTCACTAAGAGGCTACTGCAAGAAACCATTTGAATACTCATTTGTGAGTTTGACATATGAAACCTGAAGTTCAAATATATGGTGTGACACTGTGTTATTTGTTCAATGCACCCATATTTTACGGGCATTCTTTATACAGAGACTGAAATGAAGAAAAGTGGTGCTACATGAAGGTGAAGAGAAAGTGTAGAGATACAATAGAGGCCTAATTATGAAGTGTTCCAGGCAGAACAGATTTATTTATTTATTTATTTATGTGTTTTGTTACTTTGCCAAACATGATTCCTCAAAATCACCTTGAAGAAGAAAACTTTGGGGAAGAAAATAATATATATATATATATATAATTTTATTTTATTTCATTATCATTTTTTTAATATTTATTTATTTATTTTTTAATGAGCCAGAAAAATATAGCTGGAGATCACATGGTGGCAATAAACCATTCTGATCCAGAAATATTTCAGTAGCTGAGCTTGTGTACCAGTTGTGGGGAGTGTGGGGAGTGGGGTTCTACCTTGTCCTGCCTGCACTGGCATTACCTGCTCAGGACCATGTGCTTTGATACACCTCATGGATCACTCTTATTTCTTCTTTCTTGTTAATGTTTTTTATTTACTGACACTCAAATTTCAAACTGATGATTTTTCGACCACTTTTTAATCCCACAATGTGTGTCAAGCATTGAGTCAGTAAGTTAATCATGAAACAGATATATTGACTTAAATGTCCTACAAATTCAGTGTCCAGTCTGTAGCATGAACCATGAAGAGCAAACTCTATGTAAAAGAAGGTAACTGTGAATTTTCTACTAGTCTGAATCCACATTTCAAAAGCCGTAGCTTTTAGGTCTAATATGATAAATACATAGTAATACATTCTAATACCTTGCTGCAATATTACTAGCATAGTATAACCTAAATGCAAATTATGGTACAGTATGACTTTTAGAAGTATAAAGAAATGCATAAAGAATGTGTTCGAGTCAAGCTGCCTTTAGAGTATAAAAACGTATTAGAGCTCACACTTCAGTTCCTAACAAATAATGCAATAAAAAGGAATGGAAATTGTTCTTGACTAGGACCATCTGGTTCCTTATCACAGATAAATGATTGCTACATAATAGTACGTTGTTTCATTGAGGTAGAAAATACATGAAATGTTTTGAGATGGTAAGATGTTTGAATATCAATAAATGAGCCAAAAATAAAATTAAATCTGCAGTATCTGTTTATTTTCTTGGCTTATGTCAACAATGTGAATAAGAAGTTAATATTAGCTCATTTTCTTCAGAAAATCATTGTGTTTTTTCTTTTTCTTTGCCTCTTCGAACAGGAATCATGTTCTATGGCTTTGATAAACTGAGAAATATCCCCTTTAAGAACAGTTGCACAGTTTCTACTCCCAGCTGAGGAGCTGTTTCAAAAACACTATAGCTTTTGAAGGATTATTCATCTCTTGTAAATAAAACGAAATTAATTAATTATCAGAACAAGCATATCTAGTTATTCTTGGGTGAGCATTGCATTATAGCTTACATCAGTCTTTGCTGCTCCTTGATGTTTCTCCTAGAGGTAGTGGCTGCTCCTAATGGGATGCCCTTCTGCTTTTATTTGCTCCTGTAAACACAGCAGTTTCCTCAGGGCCCTATTCCTTGCATAGGCAGCCCTGTGCTTCTAAGCACTCTGACAGCAAATTGCTTCCACTACTTATGTGTGGGGTTTAGAGATCTCTAACACGATTGATATTTTTATCACGTTGCAGTATCAGTGCCTTCCACAGCAGTAATGATACCTATCATTACTGGCTGATCCATGAACCTCATCATACACCTGAAAAGCAGCTTTAACTTGTTGTTTGTTGCTTTCAAATCTCACCTGAACAGCTTATTTGCTTTCATAATGACCAAAGTTAGAATTGTTGCATGTTATAAATGTTGCCTTAAAGTACATTTAGGAAGTCAGAATGCTAAAAGTAAATGCTTCAGTGTTTCTGGCCTACTGTTGTTTATGCAGTCGCTTGCTCCAGCTACTTACACAATGAATATCAGCCTCTCAGCAACACCATTTTGGTGATGTTGTCAGTATGTGCAGAAATATGAATCACTTCGTAAGCCCTCAGTGCTACCTCTGGGGTAGAATTATTACAAAACAGCAGTAATTTCTGTTTCTCAGAAACGGTACATTTGTCTAGAAATAGCACCTCAGGCATAAGGAATGTTGCAGAAAAAGGCATGGAACAGGTTTTGTTTTCCTCTGGAGTTAGTTTGGATGTGGAGACAGAAATATGTTTTGTTTTGTTTTGTTTTTTCCTGAGAATCCTGTCAGATTCCCATGCTTTGAAGAAAGTACACTTTCTTACAAAATCAACTTGGTGAAGAGTAGCGACAATGGTTATATTAACATCTGCACATAGAATCATAGAACAGCATGGGTTGGAAGGGACCCCAAGGATCATCAAGTTCCAACCCAGTGCCACAGACAGGGTCACCAACTTCCAGCGTTAAGTAATATCCAGAATGGAAAGTTATAGATACCTTCTGAGAACTTAAGACTAGGAGTCACTAATATGTAGAAATATTAACGCAAGACAGCGCTCACCCCACTACTGAATGTAGTGGTAGGTGACACCTAGTGGCCTTCAGCGTTCACTACCGTAGCGTGACGTAAAACTTCAACAGTGGAGTGGTTGAAAGGGAAAATAATATTCCTGGAGCTGTTGGTAGCAATAGTTGCAGTTGCTCTACTTAAATACGTGAAAATTTTGCATCGAGGAAAATATGGAAATTGCTTTTTTTTTTTTTTATCTTTTTGTAGTCAGCTAACGGTTAAGGAAAAACATACAGTCAAGTTTTGTTCCCTAATAAAAATACATTTTAGTTCTTAGCCTTATTGAAGAAAATGAAAATAATAAAATCCTTCAAGCACCATTTGCAGCATCAGATGCTTATCAGCAGGCATGTGCTTGGCCAACAGCTTCGTGAGTACATAATGGTTTGTGTTTATCAGATGGCTTGTGTTCTTGTTGGAAGTCATGCCTTTTAGGGCTGTTGTTCCACTTTTTTATTTAATTTAAACGAACTCAGTACACTTTAAAAAATTCCTTATGGATGATATTGAAGAATTTTTCAAAAACTCTTTTGAATCTGATCTTAAAGTTAACAAGTGTTGTGCCATTAAGTTTTGCGTTGATTTAACGATGAATCTGCTTCTTGCCCGGGTAGACATGTGAGCACATTCATCTCAGTGAGTTATAACATCCACAACGATATTAGTGGGGATGCTGGAGCAGGAAGGTTTGTCCTAGTGTGAGGCAGCTGAGGTACTGCTGTGCCTTTCAGACCTTTTCTACCTCTGGAGAAACATCATTTAATAAACCATTTCCCCTGAAAGTACTGGTGGTTGATGTTCTTCTATGGCAGATGTGCTCAATTGGCCAGAATCCATTTTAATCTTTCATTTACTGGTTCTGATAATGAAGTCTTGACCTCTGAGCAGATGGGTTTTGTAAAGGAGTTCTGCTTACCACTAGCAGAATCTACAGGCCAATTTATGCCTGAGAGTGTGGCTTTTACATGTAGTGGAGTGGCAGATTGGGTTGAGTCCTGTAGGGTGCTGAAGCCAGAATTACTCTTGGACTTATTAAATAAATATATACATCACAGCAAGATGATGTCCGCATTAATCTTTGCTTTGGTCTCACCATGTATCCTTCTAGCTACTGCATTCAGTACATATGTGATCTTCCCAAAATGCTTAAAACTGTTTAGATTAGTTGTCAACACAAGAAAGCAGTCTAAAATGCCATGCTTAATTTTCTGTTCATGGAGGTGTTACAGGAGTTCTGCAGCTTCAGTAAAATGAGTTCTAACCAGTGTGTTATTTGCATCGCTTTGCAAGAGGTGAGTGTGGAAGGTAGTGTTTGCACATCTGTATCTCTACTCAAGTTTCTTGATAGGATTGATTTAAATGCTCCTCAGAAAATAATAGATTAATTCTGATGCAGTATACATGAGAGAATTTAATGTAGGCATTGATTTGCATTTATTATATTGTGCTAAATTTACTCTAAAGGAACTTGTGTTATCTTAATCAAAATGCAAACCAGACATTGTTACATATCCGAGAGAAAACCCCACTGAACATACAGGCAGGGTGTGTTCCAGGACAACTTTAGTGATGCTTTCTCTTGTGCAGTACATGATATCCATCCCCAGGAGCCAGTGTTGCTCTGCTGGTACACCACAGAACTGGGTTTGCACTCAGCTCAGAGATGCATCCACATCACAGATATAGTCTGTGCAGTCTCCAAGTCAACAGAGTGCCTGGTGTGAATGTGGAGCAGATGGGCTGCTTTGGGATTATAATAATACCCTTGGACACTTGTGGAGGCTGATTATTTTACATTTGGTGGCACAGAAGTTGCACGGCACAGAAGCATTCAAGAAGAGCACCAAGGGGATGGAAGGCACAGAGAACACCAATTTCTGCTCTAAATGGACTTTTGATAGCATCTTCTTTCCCCCATAAGAGGAGTCCAGCATAAGTTACAAGCTCGGACCTTTTTGACAAATACTCTATATGGAACATAGGTAATACCAGAAATAAGGAGAATGGTTTGTATTTAGAAGAGACCTTAAAACCCATTCAGTTCCAAGCTCTCTGCAATGGTTGCCCAAAGCCCCACCCAGCCTGGCTTTGAGCACCTCCAAGAATGGAGCTTCCATAGCTTCTCTGGGCAGACTATTCAGTGCAGTGAATACTACACTGCACTACTGCAGTGGCGTGTAGATGTCTTCATTTCTGTGCCATTTTGTTTTTGAGTGAGTATTTGTGTGTGTGCCATATATCCAGCGTAAACAGGAACAAGTTTGGTGTTGGAAACCAGGTGCAGAAAGTGACTTCCAATCTTAAGTCATGAGACTGCGGTCTTCACGAGCATTGCTGAATTAGCCAAAGCCAACTTCATTTTTTTATGGGTTCCCGTCCCTTCGTTGCAGCACTTATTGAGGTTTTTATGTGGTCTTAGTGCCAAATTACCATGCGTGAGACACTACAAACCCATGAGGTCACCCCACTAACCCTAAGACCTGAGCATCTTAAATTCTGAACTCTCCATACGCTGACTCAGCCACAGCTGCCAGGAGTAAATCTGAGCCTAATGTTGAGGTTCCAGATTATTTATTGTGTGCTAAGGGCAGACTTTCCCTGAGTCAGCATTTCAGGGCTCAATGCATAGTGGATGTACGTAAAAGCAGAAGGTGGAAATGTGAGTTCTTCTGGCCCACTGGGCTCTGAAAGCCTCGCTATTAAAAGAATAACTAGAGAAAATGTTTCTTGTACTTGTGCTGGCTGTGATGCCTGCCGTGAAAATAAATTAAAGACTTTGTTACAATGTGAAAGACTTTCAGAAATTAATCTTACAGCAGCCCACAAAGCACTGAGGGCTTAAATACTTTATTGACCAAATTGGTGTTCAGTCAGTTGCAAAAACCAGGAAGGACTTGCATCAATTTATCTTTCCCATGTAATATCCTCTCAGACATAAATCTTTAGGCTGGACTGGCTCTCTGAGCAGTAAGATTACGCTGATGATCTGCGTTTATTTTTGTTTGATGCAAGGGAGATGAAAAATAGGCTGTGATGTTCTGTGAAACCCATCGGTGGTCAGAAGTGCAATCTTTGTTGTGTTATCCAGGTAATACCTACGATTTTGCTGTGTGCAATTCATTTTCTATAATAAACTATGGAGTTCAGAGTTAAAATCAAGCCACATAAGAAGCTGGAATCTGTGGACCACACTGACTCTTGTTTTCCAGTTCAGTCTAGGGCACTGGAGCACACGCTGCAGAAATCCCACCATATGGAGCAGAGCAGCAGCAGTGTTGTATTGGTTGGGCCACAGGGCAAAAGCACATGATTATCTTCCAGGGGGAGGAAAAGAGCGGTGAGGGAAGAAAGTGAAGTATATATAGAAGCAAAGGAGTGACTTGAAAAATATTTTATTTATTTTATAGGAGGTTAGCCAACTAGGAGATGTGCAATAGTACTGCAGAAAAACAGTATGAAAACAGATCTTGGAATTTAAAGCCCCAAGTATGTTTAATTTTTTTCTTCAATCTTTATTTTGTCTGTATTTTATTGAATCACAGAATCGTAGGGGTTGGAAGGGTCCTCTGGAGATCCCCCCCTGCTAATGCAGGTTCTCTACAGCAGGTTGCACAGGCAAGTATCCAGGTGGATTTGAATATTTCAAGTTTTTCCTCGTGTTCATATGGAACTTCCTTTTTGCAGACTTCAGTGACACTGGCTTTCCTCTAGCACGCAGGCACCTCTCCCATTCTCCTCTACCTCTCGAAAATGATAGAGAGCTGTTTGGCAACCTCTTCTGCCAGCTCGGGTGGATGCATCCCATCAACACCCATGGATTTGTGTGCATTTTGTTTGCCTAAATTATCTCTGACCAGACCCTCATCAACCAAGGGGAAGTCTTCCTTTCCCCAGACCCTCTCTCTTGTTTCCAGGATCTGAGTCTCTCGAGGGACAGTCTTAACAGTAAAGACTGAAGCAAAAAAGGCTCTCAGTAACACTGCCTTCTCAGTGTCCTCCATTGCCAGGACACCTACTTCATTCAGCAGGTGGCCTACATTTTCCTAGTCATCCTTTTGCTATTGAATCATAGAGTCATAGAATGGCTTGCATTGGAAGGGACCCTAAGGATCATCAGGTTCTAACTGCCCTGCTGTAGGCCGGGCCACCAACCTCCAGACAAACTCAAAGATGGCTTTCTTCTTGTCTTTCACCTCCCTCAACAGGCTTAATTCCAATTGAATCTTAGCCTTCCTTGTGGCATCCCTGCATGCCCTGACAATGTTTTTATAGTCCTCTCACATGACCAGACCCCTTTTCCATCTTTTTGCCTATTTTTCCTCCATTTTCATCATCACTGATGCAAACATTTTAAAAATATATTTTTATTATAAATATATATATTATAAATGTATATTTTTACTTTGAGATTCTTACTTAAAGATGAAGTATTTTCAGTAATTCGAGTCAGGAATATACTGTTTTCATCATTTAATTTCAGTAGAGATAATTTCACTTCAACTACTCCAGAAATATCTTATGAAGCTAAGATTTACACTTATTGCTGTTTTCTGTTGTTTTGTTGTGTTGTGTTTTTAATTTATTTTCTTGTTGATGAAAGATAAACTAAGAGTGTTCCACTGCTGCTGTCATATACTCTTGTGAAGTAATATTGTCTCACTCCCTACTTGTAAACAAACCTTAGCTATAAGATAGTTAAATACTGAAAGTAGTAAACTGCCTTGCAGAATTTGTTTTCTTGATCATTTTGGTATATTAGAAAAATACCCCCCAAAATGTATGTTTACTACTGCATAATCATTATGAAATTGAAGTGGGATAAATCAGCAGAAAGTTGTAACTGATTTTTTTTAAGTATGTAAGATATGCTTTTAACTTATAAATTGTGAAATAATGTATTTTTGCAATAAAATAATTACTCTGACAATAAGAAATACTTCAAGTCCCATAAAAATCAGTAAGAATCTTTTCAGACATAGGTAGAGTTCGGTGATAACTGCATGGTTCTGATCTTGTTTTCTTTAGAGCATCATAAATGACATTGATTTCAGGAGTGTAGGGAGATGTAGGGAGTAAAAGTTTGGAGGAGGCAAAGGAAAAGTCACTCTGATGAGTTTTGATGGTGACCTTCAGTTGCAGCATATCTGCCAGAGCCCTCTTACAAAGCACCGGTTCAGAGGTTCCTAAACACCAATCTGTGGGGTGAATACCAAAACAAGGCAGGAAGTGTGCATCAGCATTGCTTCCAGGGTCACTGATCATGAAAACACTGAATGTATAGAGGCAACAAAAAGGACAAGTTCAGAGTTATGAATTTTCTACGTCATTTTTAGGGGAGTGGAATAGGATGAGAAAATAAGAAGGAATTACATGTGTTTTCATGATGCTTGCCTTCAGTGGGATAGAATGACTGTTCATAAGGATCTCTAAGTGTTCTCTTGCATGGATTAAAAAATAACCAGAAGAGTAGACACTGCACTGTTAGAACTGTGGTGTCTAGGAATAACCTTGAAAATGTTAACGAATCTCTAATTAGAAGCAGGACTTTGATGATATGTGAATCATATGCTGAGAAAAACAGATCTAAGCAAATGAAATGCCTCCAAATATCATGGACTGGGAGCTATACGTGGAACTTGAGTGCAGGCTGACTTCATCTTGACATCTACAATGCAACAGAAGTTGTAGGTTGGGAAAAAGAAACCAAGAAAGAAAGAAAAAGAACCAACAGGTAAAGCCTCATTATGAAAGCAAGTAAATCATGGAAATACAAAGCGAAGTCAGATGCCACTGTGTGTTTTTCAGAGAACCCAGCACAGAGAAAGACCAGACAAATCAGGCTTATGCATCATATTTAGTTGTTCCTGGAAGCATAATGAGACAAAGAATAATTAGGTTGGAAAGGGTCCCTGAAGATCTTTGGTCTGACCCTTTGTCATCTTGGGTCAGGCTGCTCAGGGTCTTATCTGGGCAAGTGTTGAATGTCCTTAGGGAAGGAAATTCATAAAGAATAGAGAAAGAGCAATACCAAAATGACAAAAAATAGAGAAAATAAAGGTTATAAAAAGGAAACAGATCCAGTTAAGAGATAATGAGGTTGTTCTGGCAGCCTAATACAGCAAAGGAGACAAGAAACGGAGATGGAGTCGATGTCCTCCAAAAGTCACACACAATGGGAAAAACAGCAGCTGGGACTGTGACAAGCCAGAAACCACATGTAGCAACTGTACACCAAGGATTCCAGAGGAGATGACCCAAAATAGCAGAAACATACAAAAGTATGGTACTATGGTAGTAACAGAGGGAAAAATGTTTATGCTTATCTGCTTATATGGAAATGTTTGGGGCAAGTAAGTAAAATAATGCTGGATAGAAGAGATTTGAAGACCAGCTAGGTGGAGAAAAATCATCAATGTGAAGTCAAGTCCCTTCCAACCATGAAAATATAAACCAGAATTAATTTATATATGAGAATCACTTGGCTGCACTTGAAAACCAATGAATTAAAGTATGATGGCAGTCAATAACATATGCTTGTTCTGATAACCCCATAACCTTGCAGGTCAGGAAATGCTTACATGGAAGGAATATTAATAGTACAAATGGATTAAAACAGGTGCGGCAACATACACAGGGCTACGAGGAATGAACGTGGATTTCAAGATATGGAGGACAGATAAAAAAATCATTAGGATGTATAAATAATTGTGATTTAGAGTAGATGCAGCTCTTCATAGTGCATTATATATTCCCAGCATTTATGCCAATGTTGATTCTGACAGTGAAGCAGTCTAGCTGTAGAAGCACAGAATTACCCTGCACAAGGTGTACAAGGAATAAATGAATAACACATGATTTAGAGTAAAAGAGGAAAGAGAGAATTTGCAGTTTATTGCTATAAAGTGTAAATTTTGCGTCTGTCCAACCAAGCCGACATTCGATGTCTGTAAAGTGGCATAACCAACTGCGGCATGTTGAAACATGCCCAGCGTCCACAGCCAGCATTTTCAGTGGGAGCAGATGTTTTCAGCAACTTTCTTCTGATTGTATTTTTTCTTTTTTCTTTTTTTTTTTTAGTTTCCATTTTCAGACAGTTTTAGTCATTTGGTACTATTGAGGTGCTCTGCATTTCCAGAAATCAGAGGCAAATCAGAGGCAGCTTGCCTTAACTTTACAACCAAGCATTTGAAGCATCTTGGTATTCATATGCTCCTTTCAACCTATGTGAGTTCAGGAAAGGCTCAGGGAAGGCAGCAGTGAGCTGTGGCATTTCTGCTTGTCATTTTGCTCCTCTAGGGTTTTACCTTAAGGAGAGTTATGTCAGTGCAAGCAGACTCACTGAATCCTACAATTTAGATACGTGACAATTCAAGCACACTTTAGTTCCTGTGAAGCTACATGAGAAGCAAATAAGAAAGAAGACAGATTACTATTACTAGTGTATACCCAATCTGTTTTCTATCTGGCATTCATATGGATATATTACAGGTTGTTCTATTTGTTTCTTTTCTTTTTTTTTTTTTTCTCTTTTTTCGTTTTATTTTAATAGACTTCCAGCAAATGGAAAATTAAAATGAGAACAAAAGATTTTCTACACCACTGATGTCTGAAAAATGCTTTATTTCTTACTTCCCGGTGTGAATTCATTATCAGAGAAGATCGTTTGGGTTTTGCAAACTGTCATGCTTGATATAGAGAATAGCTTTTGCCACCTCCTTCCTGTAACTTAGTGTGAATGTTGAGCAGAAGATAGCTGTCGTGAAGTTATGACATTATCAGCATCATTTAATTTCTTGCACTTAATTTACCTCATTAATATTTTTATTGCATTTTGATATGATTGTATATAAAAAAAATGTAGTAGTGGTAGAGTCATCCAGTTCAAGCTAAGCACCTCTGTATGTCACAGGGATATCAGCATGCTCTCATCTTGGTGTTAAACTGGATTAGTTAAGTTTTCTTACTATTCTAGTACCTCTCCAGCTGGCAAGGTGTAGAATGATTTATGACTCAGTTTTCCAGTTTCTAAGATCACATTTCAACAGTCTGACCAAATGATATGCTAGAAAGAAAAATGGTGTGTTGACCAAAGGACCGGTATTTGATTTCAAGCCTTGATGCACCAATACTTCAGTAGGAAATGATCTTGATAGGATGACATTTTGCAATTTATCCTCAGAGAGCATGAAGATTGTAAATTATCATACGTGGTGTTTACCATTGTTTCTCACCTGGGAATGAAGTGCATTTATGATATTTTATCGATTGATTTACTGAAGGTCACATGTAGCAATAGGGTCTTTTTTCTGCAATTGCATCATAGGTTTTAATGAGTACTTTAAAAGATTATTGGCCTAAAATATATACTTTTTATAAGTACGCTATATTATCATCCACATTTTTAGAGCTCCAAAAAATAAGGATGTCAAATTCTTCTGGATTTCTTGTAAATGTTTTCAATAAGTGTTCCTTTTGTAAAATTAATGCTGTCTGGATATCAGGAGCATGTAATTTCACATAAACTTCTGTTAAGTGGTTAAGAACCAAAACCCATTCTTTTAAAAAATCTCTTTTTCTTTTAATTTTCACCATGATCTTTGCACTTTATGAACTGAATGTCATGGCTTTTTAATGATGATAAAAATTATGTAAGTTAACACAATGTATTTTTTCACTGAGTTCCTGACAGTTGGGAACTTTACAGTAGGAAGTTCATTTTAACCTTTTAAACTGAATTTATTTGAAGAGGTCAGACAGTTTTCTTGGATTAGTCATCTCTAATCAATTTATAAATACACCATTCCCTCTTTAATTAAAAAAAAAGGAAAATTCATTTAAAAATAAAATGAATCATTATTAAAAAGACGTTTTAGAATATCAGGTTGGATATTAGGAATCATTTCTTCTCAGAAAAAGTGGTAATGCATTGGTACAAGGCTGCCCAGGGAAGTGGTGAAGTCACCATCCCTGGAGGTGTTCAAGAGCCATGGTGATGTGGCACTGAGGGATGTGGTCTGTGGGCATGGTGAGATGGGTTCAGGATGGGCTTGGGGATCTCAGAGGTGTTTTCCAGCCTTAATGATTCTGTGATTCAGATATAATTTTGTTCTTATGTTTCTGAAGAGAAAAGGTGTAGAACACTCTTTAAACCTTTAAATCCTTTCAGAGAACTTTACTATTAAATTGTACAACAGACTATTTAACTCATTTCTTAATTCAATTAAATTCTTCAAATGGATCAATGCTAATTGATTACTTTCCTTCCAGAAATACACAAATAATGTAATTTATTTGCTAATAAAACAAAACCACCAGAAGACTGAGATGACATTGTATTTACAGTGAGGTATAGGCAGGGTCCTGATGTGTCATTAAGCATTTAATAACTACTCTAGTCAAGTTGGATGGGAAAAAACTCCCCCCTTACAGACAAAGTACTCCCATTAGTATTTAGAGTGTCAAGCTTTCTTGGTTTTTCTTTATTTCTTTTTCACACTTCTGAAGCATCTTCTGGGAAATATTTATGTGGAATTACGGGGTGAGAAAAGAGCCACCGAAGAGTGAGAATGGTAGTGAGAATGGAAAAGAAAACATGAGTGTGGGCGAAGTGTGGATGAGAATAAGTAACTGTACATCTGGTTCAGCAACACTCAATCTTTATCAGCCCAATTAGCAATCAACTCTATGGCACGCACCAGTAAACTACATGGTATTTGGTTGCCAGACCATACACTTGATATTGAATTTTATCTTCTGCTAATTGTTTATTGTGCTGTTTAGCCTAAACATGGTTACAGCATCTGTGTTGTATTAGAGCTTAGTTGCACACTTTGGAGTACCTGTGAGTATAGAACAACAACTTCTCTCTGAAGTCTTCAGTTACAATCCTTAGATTTCTGTAATTCCTTTTAAGAACGTCATTGGTATCACTGATGTATCGGGGCATCCTTCTTAGCAGCCTTTAAAATCAGTTTCCAGGTTAAATTTTCCCTAAGACACTTTTTATTCATACAGAGGATATGAATTTCTCTGAGGATTTCGTCCACATCTGGTTATTGCTGCTATGCTTAAAATCCGACATTTGCTCATCCTAAATCAATTATTTCTAGTAGGTGTAAAACTGAAATCCCTTTGGTACCCAGCACCATACTTAAATTAAAAAGAGATGTGTGGGTTGGAGGACTGTTAAGAGCATTTTGAATCAGTTAAATCGGATTCTGGTTTGGTTGTACATCTCATATATATCTCAGTTCCGTTTCCACTTTGCCAGTTACCACCTGACGAGTTCCCTTGGTTTTAAACTAAAATAGTGGAAATTTAAGTTAGAAATCAGGGGAAGTTCATCACTCAGAGGATGGTGAGGCCCTGGCATTGCTGCTCAAAGGACTGTGGGTACCTCATCCTTGGGGGTGCTCAAGACCAGGCTGGATGGGGACTTGGGCAGCCTGATCTGGTGGGGGGCAACCAGCTCAAAGCAAGGAGGTTTGGGACTGGATGATCTTAGAGGTCCCTTCCAACCTAATTCTAACCTCATTCTATAATTCTGAAAGCTTTTCTCTTGTTTCTAATGTTAAAAATGTCCAGACTGTGAAATGCATACACCATATGAAGAAAACACTCAGCAAATGGTAGAAAGTTGCAAAGTACAGGAAATTCATACTTTCTTCAGTTTGCAGAACCCTCTAGTCTGCTTTTCACAGCATTTGCTCCCTCTGTGATCTTCTTCCTCTTTCCCAGTTGCTTAGTTTCAGCTTTGAAGGAAGAGTATAGGAGTTGAAAAGCCATTACTGTGCATAATTTATTGTCCCAGCCACGAGAGCTTTCAGCACTGATTATGTGAATACTTTCCTGAAAGTATCCAAGAGTTTGCTGCCTGATTAGTCTAGTAATTAAGAATTGCAGTTATTTGGGCTTATATTAATATCAATGAGGTGTTTTTTTCTAAGAATGAATATAATCTTTTTTCATCAAATCCTAATTAAATACATTGCACTGTGGTATGCCTCTCATTTGCATGTTGCCTTTGTTATTCTGTCTACATGCATATGTGTGTGCTTAGTTTAGAAACTGGAGAAATTGCAGAAAATTGAGGATAACAAGCCTTTTCTTAAGTCATAAAAGTTTCTTGTGGACTGTAAAAAATATATTTTAAATCACAGACCCACACTGCTCTTTTCCCACAGAGTAACTGTGGGATGTGGGAAATCCAGACTTTGCTGTGACAGAACTGATACATGAGTTTGAACCTGGCAACTGAAATAAATGCACGACCATAAGAGTGTGGAATTAGTGTCTCCCATTGCAACTTCTTCTTTGTGTACACAATTAAAGATTCAGTGGTTTACAGACAAAGGAACTATTTGTTCTGCCCTCTGTCTGTCTGAATGATTTTATGTCTGTCTTCCTCATTCCAGAGACTGCATTCAGGAGAATGAAGAAAATTCATGACAAAAATATCAAGTACTGGTGAATCAGGATTCTCTAATTTAAAAATAATTCTAATAATCCCAGTCATTAACTCTATGGTTATCTACCGTCTTACTTTTCTGTTTTCAAATCTTTTACAGAGATAAAGAACTTCCTTTTTCTGTTGTGAAAGATTGTAGCACCTTTTAACATTAGAAAAATACACAGGTGGAGAAGTTATTGAATTCTTTGATTTATGTAGGTGTTCTTGGCGTTGTTGTTTATGTGTCCTTGTTGACGGAGTTTAGTATGGAAAAAGCATGTGTCTGTAGATCAATTTGTCTTCCTGGAAGAGCTCTGTTGTCACCTGCTAGCTCAGGAGGCAGTATCATGGATGGGTCTAGGAATAGTAAATAATGATGATGATGAATAAGCAAAGACTGATGTTTTTATGCCATAACTATCATGCCCATTTTAATGAGTGGTCAACTCATTCATTAATCTGAATTTCAGGTGGTTATTCCCTTCATGTAGCTTCTGATGTCTAAGTCTGAAATTGGCTCATGAAAGCTTTGAATCCATGAAATATTTCACAACAGTTTCAAAAAAATAAAATAAAAAATGAAAAGGAGCCAGCTCTTTATCCTCATGTTCATGATTTCAGTTGATCTTCAAATCTAAGGGAATTATATTCTGACAAGTTTCTCATCATGTCTCCTGCTAGTTCTCACATCCAAGCTGATTTCATCTGTAAATCCTGAGCTGCCTTATGCTTATTTTCTGCTTTTATTTTTATTTTATTTTTTTCTTACGATTTTCATTGGGGGATTGAAACTATTTGTAACATACAAAGTAAATAATTTCATGACAAAAACAATAATTTCTTGACAAAAACAATATGAGGAGTGTGAAAGTTTGTAGAAATTATGAGTGCAGTGACATAGGACTGCAGCAGATACAGTTCTGCAGTCTGAAGCATAGCATTTGCTGTTATGTATACACTTCTACAGTATTGGTAAACATATATTATGTTGGTATGACATATTCCTCTTGGGCCTATGATAAAACCTCAAGATTTTAAAATGTGGAGCAGGAAAGGGCTCCCTAATTTATAGAAAGCAGTATCTTTCAGACATCTTTCAGCTTACAGCAATCCTTTCCTATGTGGACCAAGTTTTAACTCTGAAACCATATATTCCAATCACTCAACCTAGGGTATTTATAGATTTTTTAATCTGTTATGTCCACTTGTTTATATGTACTATTTACTGCCATATTTTGGTGTATGTGGCAATTCTTTCCTTAACAATCTCCTTATCTCTCCTTGTTTTGTGGCATGAATGACATGTAGAAGTGCCATATTTCTGAATGATCGAGATGACTTAATAATTCAGCACTGATCAAACCACAAGTTCTGTATCTGTAAATAAGGCATTCATTAGTTGATGATATTTCTGATTAATGCTGTCACTCTCTATACTATAATTGGCCAAAGTTGGCTGAATGGATTTCCAGAGAAGGACCAGTAAAATTCTATGCTGTTCACTTTGTACAGATTTTAAAGTAAGTGTTTTGAAGGCAAAGATCCACAGGCACAGAAAACTTCAGGCCTTTGATTATCAACACTGGCATTTTGATCTTGCAGTGACCCTCAGAACTGAAAACAAATTTATCTTTGCAGAATGTGAAAAGATAAATGTAAGGCTGCTGAAAGGCAATGGTAATAAGTGCCATTATGTAGAAATCCCGCTTGCAGCCAAAGGGAAGATCTAAGCAGAAGAGTTAACTGAACTCCACTGTAGAATAATGCTTTATGTCTCATATTTCATTGGATTTAAATAGATTTTATAACTTTGATATGCTTTACCCAAAAATATGAAAAAAAGAGGAATATTTGACTAACTAGCATTAGACTTCTGTATGAAAATTAGCAAAATCTGGCTCTGCTAGGTCATTTGGAAACCTAGATATTCCTTCTTTATTTCTCCTGCTGATCAGTTTTTCATGATTTCACTCTAGCCTCAAACTGAATAACCATCTCTTTTCTCTTTGTGTTCAAAATTATCCACAGGAGAATTCACAGGACTCAAAAAAGTACTTCTGAGCACCCTCTTAGAAATTTTGGTTTACTAGTGAAAGACCAAAGGCTACAGGTACAATATGCTGTTAAAAATTGATCTAGGGTCTTTGCAGTAGGAAAATATTGGTTAAATACAGCTCCCAACCAACTGATCCAGCTTTAAGTGTAGGACTGTAAAGAAACCTGGCAGGAGTGTTTCATCTGAGTAGTGCCCAGTATTTTTGCTATGCTTTGTCCATTTGAATGAAAAACCAGCTGCAGTACAGACTCCTATTGTTCTCCACTCAGTGCTATGGTAGATGCAGGGGTGCTTGTTATAGTTTTGAAGTTTGAAGCACAAAATGGAAGATGAAATAGCATTCATAAAACAAAAAAGAATTGTTAGTCTGCATGGAGTAAGTACTTATCAAGCTGCTGCAAAAAGTTGACAATGGCTATGATTTTTCTCTGAAATTGTGGTGTTTTGGCTGAGATTAGATTATCCTTGCAGTGACATGAGATCATGGGTCATCAGTTCTATCACTAGCAAAGTCATTAGGAAAATGCTTTTCTGCCAAGATGAGAAAAATCCTGGTTGACTGCCTATACATCTCTTCTCTGCACCACTTTTATTTGGGCACTTTTGCTGTGCACTGAGTGAATCTACAAGCATTATACACAATATAAGAGCAGAGAGTAAATATTTATTGTCTACTACATACAGCAGATTTCTAAGCTAAATGCTACTCAGCTAAGCATTAATACTGCTGTCACCCAGTGCTGGATGTAGAATATTCTCCTTCATTACTCCTTGGAACAGGTTTCCAATTCTTTGTTATTTTGTTATTGTTGGGTTGGTTGGTTGGTTTTTTTTGGCTGGTTTGTTTTGCCTATTTTAGGATTATGGGTAGGTTTTCGTAGCAGTATTTTTTTCTGAATCTAGAGCTGTATCTTTGAGTTCAGGAGAACAGTTGTTGGATAAAGGGATTCATTTGGAACAAGTGGAGGTTACAGGACAGGAATTATGATGAAGATTTCAATGGGTGAAAAAGTGGACATGGGCTCAACAGAAGCAGAAATGGAAGCTGAAAGATAAGAATTGGTAATAGAGAGCGTAATGTTTCAATGCTAGATGTTTGAAATGTTTGAAAGCTAAATTAATGGGCAAAAGCACAAGGCTTTTTTGTTTTATTTATTTATTTATTTATTTATTTATTTATTTATTGTATATTAACAGATTTCAGTCATGCATCATGTTTCTGTATTACTGTAATAGAAATTAACAGAGCTCTTCAGAAGTTAATGAGATTCAGCAGCTCACATTAAGTGTGAATTTGGCCCTCCAGGTCTGATCTGTGTATCCCTTGTTGACACCAACATACCTCTGTGGACTCAGTGGTTTTAATCCTACCTGGGGCTTGTAAGGACTTTGCTGCTTAATTTAAAGAGATGCATTTCTTAAGGACATTAACTCAACTTCTACCTCTGGGCAGTCACTCTCCTAATTTTAATAATTGCTTAATTTTTTTCCTAAAATTGCCAGATTTTAAAACTGGTAACTTTTTGTAAACACAGCACATACTCATCTTTTCCTTTCTGTACAGAAATAACGATGTCAGTGGATCAGGGAGATGGGAAATTGGATAATTTTTGTCTCTTTAGTATTTTTAAACTGCTGGATCATCCTCTGCAGCTGCCTTGCATTTTATAGGTGTACTAAATTTGATGACCGTGAAGGGTTGTTAAACAATATACTGTGATAAAAATAGTTCCCTGTGCTGACATTATGTGTTTTTTTCTAAACTAGCTCCATAAATTACATCAACATAAGCTATTTTCACCTTTTTTATTTTATTCTAGAATTTCAGACAGGTAAATTAAATTGTCTCTGTAGGGCCGAGAATAAAAAGGAGCGCGTACAAATGATGGACTTGGACCCCCAGTAGTTATTCATTTAAAATATCCTTGTTCTTGCAAGTAATGCTATTTAAAGACTTTTCCATGACCCTGTTACTGGACAACGTACCTGAGATAGTGTTAGACAATATTCTTGCTACCAGGTTTTTGTAGAGCCTGCCATCTCAGTATAATTAGTTAATTCCTGTATGCATTTCAGATTAAATGAGGTAACATGATGTTTGACAAGTGAGTTGAAAGCATTAAGTGACTTTGATATTTCTGAAGAAATCTCATATACTGGCAGGGTTATAGAAGCTTGTTCATATTATACATAACATAAAATAGGTCTGATAATAAAATGAGACTAAATAGTATCATTTAAACAAGAGATAAGCATTCAATTACTTTGATCTAATAGGTCAAAGTCTTGAATGGTAGTTGGTACTGTGGGAGATGCTGACAATTTCAACAGAAGTAAAGGAAAGGAGAAAATTTTTTCTTCTTACCCAAGAAAGGATTGCAATAGAGAAAATAGTATTTAAAGGACAAGAAGTGGAGGGAAACTGACAATAAGCTGCATCATAACAGGAAAGGTCATTTGAAGAAACAACAGCTTGATTATCAACAACAGCTAATCCAAAAATCAGGATGGGATTTTTACTTGCTATTGTTTCTCAATTTCATACAAGGACATAGACTATCTACTAATAAATGCATCATAATTACATGTCTATTTGCTGCCTTCCAACTCGTGTCCCTTCTATTGAAGATATGAGGTCAAAAAGATTGCATACATTGTAGGGGATAATGAAAAGACATTCAAGAACTGGATGATGGTATCAGTTTGAGTATTTTGAGAGGTTAAAGTCTGGGATTTTTAAACACTGGTAAAGAACTTCAGACATTCAGTAAAATTCTGTGACCTAAAATGTAAGATTTTTAGAATTCTATCTAGAAAATAATCGTATGGTGCACAGTTCCTCTCTTCATTTTTTGTTTTAACTTCTGAAATTCCATTGATAGGGCCATTCCCTTTGTACCTTATGACCCTGAGCACTGACCATCCAGTTCTTTGAGGAGTGCATGCAGATCAATTAATCATTCTGATTTAAAATCTTTGACTTCAGTTGCTATTTAACATCTTACTTTTTTACTGTGGAATGTGAAATATTTCATTATCAGCTGTCATTTTGTAAATATGGAAGATAGATACTTATAGAGCACCTCTGTTTGGATTGATGTGATAATCTACTAGATGAATTACTGCCCATTTTATTATACATATGCTCAACAGTGATGTGCTGGTAAATAATCCAATTCATTTACTTTTGCAAAAATCATTTTACTTAAATATAAGAGGAATAAATTATTAAATCATTAGATGCCATCTGGGAAAAAAAAGAAAGGTTTAAAAAAATGGTACTGTGTACCATGTAAAGGTTTTGGATTCACATATACGAAAGTATCCAGCCAAAATCTGTTTAATTTCAAAAGCTTGTTGTGGATTTGCACAATTTGGTAGTGTTTCTTGAGATGTTGCCATTTGTCCTAGAGGAAAAAAACAAACATCCTCAACTTGCATGAATAATGTGGGAAGGGGTAAAATGTTGACAAGATAAGCTCATAAATCAGTGATGATGAAGAGAAATCTATCATCAACTCGAATTACAAGTTGAAAATAGTAGTTTCACAGTTGTCAAAAGAAGAATAATTATGTCAGTTTTCCACTTGTGTGGCCTGGCTTGTTCAGTTTTGCTGTTTGTTGTGTTTATATATATATATATATATCCTATTTTCTCTAGATGTACATATAAAATCATTTGGCAGTATACTGCAATGATTTAAAAATAATAATAATAAAAGAACCCACTTTATTTTCACAACTTGGTTTTCTTGTTTCTGTAATAGCATACATTTATGATTCATCCACCTGAATAGTAGTTAAAGAAGACCAAATTTTCAATTTAAAGAAAATTTGAAGTATCATCTGTATTTTTCAAAAGCCCATGAAAAGCTCCCATAAACTGCACCATCATATCATTTTCATTATGTTATTGAAGGAAAGGGAAAGTAGGCCACATATATTTGTCAAGAGCTTCTTTACTGTGCCTTGTTTTCCTAGCCTTTCCTGCTGCAATGAGAAAGGTAGAATCTAATTTTCCTATAAGCCCTTATTGCAGTTGCATCTTTCAAAACAAAGAAGAAACAAGACTTACAGAGAAAAAAAAAAAAAGAGGTCAAAAGGCTGTTCTCAGAAATCTAGGTAAGTGCAGCTGGATCAATCCCACCCTACAATCATTTCTCTGCAGTCTACTATGTAATAGCGGAGAAGATGCTTGAATATTGCATTGGACAATCTCTGACACTGTTTAAGGCTCAATAATCCTCGACACTAACATCCTGTCATGAAGAATTAGTTAAAATGTTGAATCTAGATCAACTAAGGGGGATGTGATATGTATGTAGGTGTTTGAAAAGCACGGATATGAAAAAAAAATGAGATAAATTGTTGAGGTTGATTATGTAACCGTTAGTTTCAGTGATGAGAAATGAGATGAATCAAAGAAAGGTCAGGGCTGAAGATCAGCAATGTCTTGATTAAGAAGGTCAAGACACAAACAAAACGAGGGCTTGGTGAAAGCGGAGGATATAATTACCTTGACCAGCTTACTTATAGCTAAACATAATTTCCCGGTAATGGAATTAATAAACCTTACACTGAAATCAATAGAAGCATATTGTTACCTTCTCGGGGAGTTGTGTAAGGGCTAGATGACTTTGCAGATATCTTCTGGTTCATTTTTTATGCATCTGTGAAAATTAACTCCCTCACAGAATGACATCTCTTGCTAAGTTAGTCTTTGACAAGACTTCTTCCCTGCCTTTCTGTTTATGTAAAACTTGCAACTGAAGCAAACTCTGAGATTCAGTGGGAAATAGTCCTCCAATTATCATAGGGTCATGAAAGAATGGACAAACTTGGCTCCATAGGTCTCATCCAGACCTATTCCGTTTAAATTTATTATTGCTTCAACACATTAATGACATCTGTGGAGGTATGCTTTTTGCACACTCTTTATCCACACTCTTATTTTGCTCTTTCAAAACATAGGTAATTAAAAACGTAGGTAATTTGTCTGTCCTGCTGAATTTGGGAAAATTCAGAAGGAATTTCATATCTTCATTAGATATTTATCACAGTCTACATATGTCTCCTTCCTTCCCCAAAAGCAATCAAACAAAAAGACAAAAACACTGCAGAGGAATGAGATTCATTTCCAGACATTGCTGTTGCATCATCACTTTCCTTGAAAGGTTATATGTCTTTGTCTGATCTTCCAGACATAAAAATGAAAACTGTCCTAATGAACAAGTCAGGATCCCTTTCTGGAGGGTTAAGTATATCATTTGTCACCAAAGTCTTGTTAGTTTGGCTGCTGACATGTCAAAAAGAAAAATGTTTTGGTATATAAAGATCCCTGCAAAGGACTATGTGCTTGTTTTTAGCAGCTGGATTATCATCTGACAGGATGGTAAATCTGTTTGTGGTATTGGCCACATTTTGCCTAATAATCACTGATTAAGCTTTCACTAAGGTTCAGTATTCATATAGACAGAACAGTGCTGTCAGCTAAACATAAATAGAAAAGTAATTAAAGAATTAAAACAAACTGTAATCTCTATCCTTATCATAGAGAGTCTAATTTTAGTGTGGTGGTCAGACCCATAGTTTCACAGGTAAAATTAATTTTAAGAACTCCAAAGAATGCTGATAAATATTTACTCCTTGATAAGACTAAATTGAAAAAAAACATACAAATCATTCAAGAGACTGATTGAGTTTAGCTTACCTAACAGAAAGCAGGATAGCTGGAACAGAAATATTGATCAGAAAGAATATGTCTATCTTTTTTCCAATTCTCTCTGTGAATATTCATTTATATATACTTATCTACATGTATAACACATACATATGCTCAAACATACATCCGCATATATGTGTGTAGGAGAAACATGAACTGGGGGAATCATACTTATCCTGTTTGTGCTAAATCAAATATTAAAGAATCAAGGCCAAGCTGTGATAATTCAGCTGATGATTGCATTGAAACTAAGAGATGAACTGCTGCTGTTTTGGAGTGTCTATGTGAAATAGAAGCATGGTTTATAGGAATTACTCATGTGATCACCCAAATAAATTGATTGAATTCAAGCTCTTGGCAGCCCTTCCTGTAAAGCCTGAGAATGAGGTAGTTAAAAAATAATGTTCATAAAAAATAAATTTAATCCTGAATATACAAAATAAATTTTCTAAAGTGTGGTAATCAGCATTTCTGTCTGCTTCCATACATTAATCATTTTTAGGAGTAACTGCAATGAAAAAATCAAGAATTCTCAGGCTGTGGTTACTCACTATATATGTGCATATATGTGTGTGTGTGTGTGTGTGTGTACGTATATGCATATATGCAAGTATTCTCATTGATAGTGTGTTTGTAGATTACTATGCTGGATTCATTTACATAATGGAAAACTTCCAGTGTTCACAGATTTAAGTCTCACATCAGTTTTGGTTCAATGAAATAGATGTCAGGGGGAAGTTCTTTACGATGAGAGTGGTGAGGGGCTGGAAAAGGGCTACCCAGAGAGGCTGTGGTTGCCTTATCTCTAGAGGTGTTCAAGGCCAGATTGGACAGGGCACTGGCAGCCTGCTCTAGTATTAAATGGGGAGGCTGGTGGCCCTGCCTGTGGCAGGGGGATTGGAGATTCATGATCCTTGAGGTCCATTCCAACCCAGCCATTCTGTGATTCTGTGAGAGATTTCATTAGATCCAGTGAAATTATGCCTGAATGAGGAATGAAAAAAAAACCTTCTAAAGACACTAAAAATCCAGATAATGTTCTAAAAAAATAATAACTCTTAAAAACTATTTGTCAAATGATATGTAAGACCCCCCAAAAAAGCAACTCTAATAAATGTATCACTGCTGTAATTAGAAAGTTAATATTTTTGGAAGTCCTTCAAATATAGCATATACACTGAGTAACAGAGAGCCTTGGGGATGCAAATCATTTGCAGGAAACGCATGCAGCAAAAGGAGAAGAAAGAGGAAGAGTTGAGAAAAATGAAGAAAACAAAGCAAGGATGTTGCTGTTGGATATGAGGAATTAATTTTAAAATGAGGTCTGCAGTAAAGGATGACAGTGAGGGTACTCATGTAAAGATGGTTTTGCTAATCAAGGAGATGAGACATTGACTATAAGTGAGAGCTGAGCAAGACATGTGGGTGCCAGGTGTTAAAATAAAATAAAATAAAATGGGGTGAAAAGGTTTTCAGTTAAGGGAAATGTGGTGAAATGAAAGTTGTTTAAATGCTGTAAAAAAGGAAGAGCAATTTCATACAAACTTGGAGTGAGATAAAAGAACTTAAGAATGGAGAGGAGACCAAAGTCCATAGTCTATGAAACAGAGAAAAGGGTTATTTAAAACAAACAAGGAAACAAACAAACAAGCAAAAACAAATAAAGGAGAAAAACACAGAGAATTGGTGATGAAAAAAGATACCTTTGTGAGTATTTACCTGTGAGGCTGATCTTAGGCTTACTAATACCTGATGTCTTTCCATTTTTTTCAACGGACTTTGAATCATGGCATGTGAACAATGGAGCATGCTCACAGTCTCTTCCTCAGAAGATTCAAAATCTTGTAAAAAGCATTACTTCTGATCTGTGTTTTAATTTATTTAATTAAAATGGACATACAACAACGATTGGTACTTAATATTTGGGGTATAATTTAACCCCATGTTCTACACAGTAGAGAATTACCTGATTTTGTTTGACATATTCTGAAGACTGTTTTGACATTCCATAATAATACAGTTCCTCTCAGCTCAGTGAGAGCTGTAGTTGGGTCCCATCCAGACACAGCACAGTAGTGCTATCAGCAGAGCTGACATTCTCCAGAAGACATATGAAAATTAAACTCATCTTCACAGTGAAACAAAAACAAAATTAATTTCCAATGTAGTTTTAAAACTAATGTTGTTTGGGCACTGTCTTATCTAATATATCTTCATTTTGATGACTAAATTATTTTCTGAAACTAAATTGTCTTAAAATAATTTTAGAAAGTACTTTCCCAATACAATATACTCCCAAACTTTCCAGACTGCATTTTATGAGTAGAAGAATGCATCAATTTATTTTGTCTGGCTAACTTATTCCTGGTCACTTTAAAATATATCTCCAGTGAACGGTGTTTAAGTGTCTGGCTGAAATAAGCAGATAAATTAACACCCCTGTTTGTGCAAATCTATTTAGGTGTGATCCATCTAGGAAAATGAGTTGCTTCATTAAAAGAGAAATGGCTTCTTAAAAGAAGGGAGTTTGAGAGAACTGAACTTGATGAATAAAATTGAGTTATTAATGAAACAGAGCACAGAATATGCTCAGAAAAATATTTTTTTAAATAAGTATTTATAAACTTATATATGAACTGTTTTGAACTTTTTCCATATTTATAGATAAGAAATTTTAAATACATTTTCTTGGTCTTCTACTTAACATCTCTCAGCCTTGCATGACAAAATAAGTATCATCATGAGAAAAAAAAAAAGCAATTGGTTAAGGAATTAGAGATTCTGTAGAAATAGGATACAGGTGAGCTGCTGTGCATAATAACATGTTCACAGGTCAGCTGTGTATAAGGAGAATATATTACCTTCCAGCATTTCTAAGACCTGCTCTGTGACAGTGTGGGCTGCAGACTGCAAGAAAGATGAAGATGGATTGAAGAGGGAGGTAAAAATAAGGACAAATACCTAGGATGAAGTGTGACTGATAAAAGAAGATTGAGTGAACTAGTTTTATTTAGTCTGGAAAAGTGAAAATTGCTACCATTTTTTCTCTATGAACTATGTAAGTGGCTGCTGCAAAACGCAATGGAATAAACAGCTTTTATTTTCCTTGTGGAGAGGAAAAATAGTTCTGGAATAACATTGTAGCAGGAAGTTTCCAGATTGGAATTAAACAAAGTGTATTAGAAGCAGAGATTTCAAGCACTGAAGGTGATGAAAAGTCCTTATGAGCCTAGGTTTTTGATAATAGATTAGATAAATACTGTGAGTGATATGATTTTGCCTTGTAGGAAAATGTGTTACGTAGCTTCTTCAGTTGCTCTCAGTTATTTTCTTCCCTCATTTTAGAGGTTAAATAACCAGTTATTAAACTTGGAGTATATAATATTTTAGAAAGCAAAAATATAAAGACATTGTGTCCAGGCCTAGGACCCCCAGCACAAGAAGGATGCAGAGATGTTGGAGTGGGTTTAGAGGAGGGCCACAGAGATGATCAAAGGGCTGGAATACCTCTCCTATGATGTAAGTCTGAAAGGGCTGAGCTTGTTCAGCTTGCAGAAGAGAAGGCTCTGGGGGAGACCTCATTGTGTCCTTCCAGTGCTTGAAGGGAACTTATAAGCAGATGGGGAAAGTGTCTTTTCGCGTGGTCTGATAGTGACAGGACAAAGGTGTATGGCTTTAAACTAAATGAGGGGAGACTTAGATGTTAGGACGATGTTATTTACTTAGAGGGAATTGAGACACTGACACAGGCTGCCCAGAATGTTTATAGATGCCTCACCCCTGGAGGTGCTCAAGGCTGAGTTGGATGGGTCCCTGGGCAGCCTGACCTGGTGGGTGGCAGCCAGCTCACTGCAGGGGTTGGAACTGCATGGGCTTTGAGATCCCTTCCAACCCATGCCATTCCATGATTTTCAAATTCAACTATACCATTTCCCACTTGAGGAGCCCACCTGAAAGTGTTAAATCATTAGTCCTATTCTGAGTACAAACAATCTGAATTAAGGATATCCACTCTTTCTCCCGACAGTCTTTCTTCTTTAAACTACAGAAGAACAAAGAGTCTTGAAATGATAAGTAAATGAAAAATGCAGGAAGAAGAACAGTGGGTGAACAAAACAGAACTAATGTCTTCCTTGTTCCTTGTCAAACTTACACTCTTTCAGCATCACTAAGTATTGGTCTGCCAGTGCTTTTAGTAATACAGGAGTTTGGCATGGTACAGGTGTTTGTACTATTCAGTGTATGGATTTATATGTTCCAGCTTTAAGGTTGTTACCTGCATATTACCTTAACCCAGTGTAATGATTTCAGTACATGTCAGTCTGCAGGCTGTCAAAAACATCTATGTGCATGCATGCAAGTATATGTTCCTCTGCTCTGTATATAACATCAGTTATTTGTGCATATAAGAAAATCATTTAAGTAACTTGATGAGATGACAGTAAGTGAAAAGGATGTTAGTTTCAAAATGTAAAGTACAAAATGTGCTTGTTAATCCTAAAAAGCTGTGCAATGTGTACAGTTATTTGGAAGAGTTCTGATACAGTTCGATTGCAATGAAACGCAAAAATATTGGCAAAAATAAAAATATTTCAACTTCTGTGTCAGATTGTGTTTACAGTTAGAAAACACTTTCTAATGCATAACCCAAATGTCTTCTGCTGCAAATTGATTTGATCACTTTTTGTCTTACCTTTTGTAGACACAGTGAATGCTTGAGCAGTTTCCATTGCATTAGGTTTGAAAACTCCATGTTTCTCACAAAGCTACTTTTGTCTGAAATAGTTTCTTCTGTTGTGATTATCACCTGATGCTATTCTGCTGGCTGTTTAGATGAGCTGAAATTGTATTGTACTTGAAAAAGTATTCAGTGAAGTTTAGCTTTGCCATATGGCAATGGCAGTGTCTCATTGCAAGGAAGTCCTTTATCTTTTATAACATTAAGCAAACCATCCTTTCAGAAGACTTTGCTTACTTAACGTGAAGAAATTACTCTGAAGTAAGGTATGAATTTAGAATGTAACAGCTTCTGAGCCCTGATGTGAAAACTTGTATTACCATCAGCCAGAGGTAAAGGATCTTGCTGTAGGTGATTTCAGTAATTTGAGTGGAATTTGCTGTTAAAATTATGGCTGCCTCTGGGAGTAGCTGTTCAAAGTCATTTTCAGCAAGCTTCTGTCCTCTCTGGTGGGATGCGTGCATCCTTCTGAGGCTTGGAAATAGGAATCCACGCATTTTCCATGTGTGAAAGGAAATGGCTTACCTGTAGCCCTGGTCTTGCAAACCCAAGAATTCTCTAGATCACTTGGATACACTCATACTGCCTTGCCATTCTGGAGAAGCCTCACTTTTAACAATATTTTAAACATCTGATAACAACTGACTGAATACAGAAATTGGAAGAAAATTCCAACAAATAAAGGTCTGTAACTTCACTAAACAATTGAAAATTTCTGGATTAACTTGACTACCTTTGATCTGAAAATCGAATCTTTTAGCTATTAAGTAAACCAGTGAAATTTTTCTTTGTTTTTGCTTTATTGATGGCTCCAGTATACTATAAAATCTAGTTCTACTACAACTGACTTATTCAATAGATTTGCAGAAGAATAGTATGTTTGTTTTTATTAGCTGTCAACCACTTTCTAACATGGGTGGCCACTGAAAGCAAAACTAGACAACAATAAGGTTATTTAGGAGCTCTGCATTAGCATTGCATTTCACATGTCCACCTGAGCTGAGGATGCACTCGATCCCACTCTAGTTTGCCGGTGAAGATGTTAGAGAGCAGCAGTCCCAGAACTGACCCCTGAGGGACACCACTTCTCATCAATCTCCATCCTGTCGTTGACCCATTGGCCAGCACTCATTGTGTACAATCTTGCAACCTGTTCCTCATCCAGTCCATCCATCCAATCCACATCTTTCCAATTTGGAGAGAAGGATGTTATGAGGGTCTGTGTCAAAGACCTTACAGATGTTCAGATAGAACAAAATTAACTTGGTTGAGGTACCAATTTCTCTGATGTAGTATAGAAATAACCAGTTTGCAATGAAAACCTAAACAAAATAGGAAGAATTCTAAGTGAACTCCTTCAATCTCCTGTTCACTTTACTTCCTGCAAGAGTCCTGCGTGAGGTGTTTAATCAACTCATCTACAATCCATATTGATTTCAGAGGTTAATGGCACAGCATAACTAGGTCAACTTCAATTCTCTGTGAAAACACAGCAATTGTTCCATGCTTGATAGGGAGCCATATAAAAAAATATACTAAAAAAATCATATCTGATGTAACAGTGACAGAATCAGTCCAGCAATATTATCTACCAGACAGAATCAGTCCAGCAATATAATCATGCAAGCTCTGAATATTTCTACAAAGTTCAGGGATAGACAGTGCTTTATTAAGCACCAATATTGTATTTTTTAAACTTGTGTCTAAAACTTGGTTCTTTGTCTGTGGATACTCCTACTTCTTGGCAAAGGTAAAGAGTCAAGGCTATGTATTTTTATGTAGGTTTGTCACAAATGCTCTATGTGTTCCTGATTTTGTCATGTCAACTGCCATTCTGCCTGAAGAACTGTATTGAGAATATCAGGCAGATTTGGATTGCAAAATACTGAAGAATTAATACCACTGTAAAACCAGGTATGATATCAGAAAATAAAGGATAAGGTAAACTTAATAGAAATGTAAGAAAAGTAAGGAGCATTTATTTTGAAGAAGTCATATCTTTTTATATTCATTTGTTTGCTCATATTTATTAAAGTGCTTTCAGAAAAAGACACTGAGCTTGTGCATAAGTGTGCATTACAGTGCACCTTTACCGTTACCTTGCTTCTTGATTCATTTAATCTTGTAGTGAACCAAGCTCTAGAAATCCAATGGCATTTTCACTAACCATCTCAAAAGGTCTGAAATTTTTGTGTTAAATTCTTGATCTGTTTTACCACTGCATTTTTAGAAGCTTTCCAATGGTCTTTCAGGCCTCTCCTGGTCCTACTTATATGAGGATTTCTAAGTCTTTTGAGGTATGACAGACTTGTCCAAGGTGTATTTTCTTGTCCCAGTTTCCTAGGAGACATTGTCAGTAGTTAGCCATGTTATTGTATCAGCAAGAATACAACTGGCAGTAGCTGTTTTGTATGGGAGTTCAATATTTTAGATCTTGTAATACACTTTTTCCTTATTTTTGTGTTTTTCGTTGACATGTCGCTTCGCACTTAACTAAAAATAATAAACTACTTAAATCATGCATATCAATAACAAAGTCTGTTAGAAATGAGAGATTGCTTGCTTAATACCAACAAGTACTTTGGAGAACATCAAATCCCCTGACAGATGAGTGTTGCCACAAGGATGTATTTTCTACAGCCTTTAAATAAAACAACTTCAGTTGCATTTTCCTATTTAATATTATTGAAGTAGAAGGTTATAGCAAAATGATTTATTGATAGCAATTGCATTCCACAGCTTACCTATTTCCATAAATGAAATCACAGATTCAATTTGTACTCAATCTTGAACACAATAACGTCAATATTTGTATATTCATCAGTTTAACTAGGAAGTAACTTTCCTTTGTTCCTCCTTAAAATATTTAGAAGTTTTTGAAAACATGATAGTGTTCATTTCCTTTTTCTCATCATCAGATACACAAAAATGCCTTTCTATATTTGTTTGCTAACTATGACAGCTGCTCTGAAAATAATCCCTCCTATTTATTATTTTGGCACTTGAAGTCAGAGGTAGATGTTGGTAATACAGCAGCAAAAGTTGAACCTTCCCACCAATATTCTGTTACGTTTTGTTGCTGTGTGACAGATGGCAGCAAAGGAGCTATCTGACAAAATGACATCTGACATGAAAGTGCATATGAAGAGAATTCCTCATTGAATCATTGAATCCTCCATGTGGTATCTGTTGTAGTTTCCATGGATGTATACAGGAGGTGACTTACACAGAAGCAACCTATGTGGAAGCATCTAAATTTTTAAGTGGCGAGGGAGACAAAGCAAGGTTTTCTTACACCATATTTTGACTATTTAATCACCATCCTATAACAGTAGAATTAGAGAAAAATTCTGAGTCCTGTCCTGTGTTTGCAAATTGAATCTTAACTCAGAGATAATACTGATAACTTCAGAGATAACACACAAACAAATCTCTTTTCTGTCCATTTTGTTTACAAAAACCATATTGTACTGAATGGGTGAGAAAGTTATATTTGGACCATTCTCTGTAAAATAAACGTTCATAGTGAGTGTCACAGCGCTCTGGTGGGAGATTTTGTGCTAGTAAAATGAAGAACTAAGAAGTGAAGTGATTTAGGCAAGGTCATATAGCTCCAGTCCAGGACAAGAAGATTGTCAGGCAACTTGTAAAGCTGAACATGTACTTAAGCATAATCTATGCAAGTTTTCAGTTGTGTGCTATAGATAGATGGTTGTATGTTGCTTAAAATAATCAACTTGGTTACTCCAAATAAAATGTTTCTTACAAAGACTGGGGTAAAGGAAGGAGTTAGTGTGGGAGTGTTATTTCCTAATAGGAGGCTTAAAACCTGCATTATTCTGCAAAATAATCATAGCTAGTGTCACTGACAAAAGAGCACTTTCCTAAATATCTTTCCCTCCCTTTGCTTCAATTCACTTTTTGCTAAGTTGTTCCACTGTTGGCTCCCTCAGTTGTCCACGATTGAAGCTGCAAGAGGACCAACAGACCAGTGTGAAAACTGTTGCTTCATTTGTTTGGTGTCGCAGCTATTTAGACTCTTGAAATATCTTGCAATTATCCAACGTTATTGGGATCTGCTACTGTGGTCTGCTAGTCAAAACAAGGATTTTACTAAAAAAAAATAATAATAAATTACTGGCTACTACTATTTGCATGGTAATTGCTTTGCAGTGCTTATTAAATCAGTGTTTCTGGCACAGCTTTGTGATAGCAGAAATAGGGTTATTAATATAATATGACAAAAAGCTTCTCTCATTTTATGCTGTTTTTTGTTGTTGTTGTTCGTTTTTAATTAATTGCTATTTTCTCATGGCAGGAGGGGAAATTTATTCATTGTTATTCTCAGCTTCAAGAGATTTTGATGAGGGTCATTGCATGGGCTAGAAAATCAGTGATGTTTGCAGATGTTTAGGAAAATACTTAATGGGAGGAGGTCAGCTCCACTGTAGACTTCTTGTGCCTTTTAGTTTCAAACATAAAAATGACTGATGACTTGTCCCATTCATCAATCTTGAATGCATCCTCAGCACAGTTAATCTACTTATAAACTGGAAGCCCAGAGCTTTGTGACTGTGCTCCATTTACTGTTGCTGTTTTCATTACCAGTTGACACAATCATACATGTGCTAGGTCTGGTCACAATTACGGGTTGATTTTAGCATTTGGTGAGATTTGGGATTTGGAAAAAGAGTCTTACAGGAACAATTTTAAATGTTCCTACCTAGGCGTTTCTAAGACACTTGTCACAGAAGCTCTATTGTCTGTTCTGCATCTTTTCATACCATTATTTTTAGCTGCCCTGATTTCAAGATGTTACTGTAAAGACACCATCATACATTTTCTTTTCTCTTAAGAGCTCCAAGGACCCAATGCAATTTGTAGTTAGAGTTTAATTAATTATTATGCATATGTAACTGTCAATCATTAATTTAGATACTTCTGGCTCACAATTTTTTGGAATGGAGCTTGGTTTATGAAGAGTGAAAAAAAATATATCATTCCATCTGTTAGCCAAATCCACCTGGCACAAAGTCAGTTTGGGCATCATCATGTAGTTGGCAAGAGTTTCAAAAAAAATGTGATTTCTACAGTTTTAATCCCAATTGATGCTTTACTTTGTAGTATTGGACCCATTCTTTTTCACACAGCTCTAAGTAAAAAAGCTTATGTTCACCTTGGAAAAAAAATGCCTAGCATCAACAAATAGAGGAATCAAGAGACAGGTGTGAAATAATCCTAAGTACATAATCAATTGTCTGGAAATGAAGCTTGTCCATTGTTATAGGCAGTTGAAAGCAGTCACATAGGAGTTGCATCACTGTCCTTTTAATCTCTGTAGGAAGAGACGTGGGACAATTTGGGAAATGATTCTTTTTCTTGATGATAGTGTGATTTATTTATTTCTTTTTCAGAATTCTGGCTTTTACAAGATTGCTACATCTGCAAATCTATTTTCTGCCTCTTTTGGCGGTGAAATTTCTTCTTTAATCCTCTGGAAACTGAATACAGGCATAAAAGACTTAACAAATTACTTTAGAAATATAAATAAACTTTCTCCTTTTAACTCATCAAAGAAAAAGGCAGATATACACAGTTAGCTCTAGTTCAGATAAAACTTCTAAAGTAAGAGAAAAAAAAGATAGAGCACTTAAAAACAAAAGGAATTTTTTCCCAGTGTTTATTGCTGATAGGAAACATTCTTTAAGTATAGCAATGAACCTCTTGCAGAGTTTGCACAGAAAGCATGTATACGTTGTATATTGTAGAGCTGCAGCTGAGGCAAAGCAGATTGCTTAGAATGTTCTAGACAGAACAGTGTTTGTTAGGTATACCTGAAGAGGTAGCTCACATAAAACTTGCTCCTTTTTTTCTTACTGAAGTCAGTGAAAATATCAAACAGAATTGCAGTGTTAATGTTCAGAACATGTGGCCTGACTGAAGGATGTGTTGTCATTCTCTGTGTAACAGACAGACAAAGGTAAAAGTTTGGAAATGAAATTATCAAGAGATGACCTTGTCACAGAGGAGTTGGTTTACAAATGCCTGTTCAGAATAGCATACCATGTCAAGGTTTGTTTCCTTGTGGCAAAACATTCTTATGCCACGTTTAAGGAGAGCATCCTTTGTTTGAATTCTTTGGATGGTTGAAGTCATTCAGTTATCATTCAGTTTAATTAAATGGCTTTTAATATTTAATTTTCATGAAGGGAAAAATGATCCACCATTGCAATTACGATTGATTTTATTTTGTTTTACTGCAACAGACATTGGGAGAGAGCCTTTGAGATAAGTTTAGTAATAAAAATGCTTCTGGTAGTTTATAAAACGTGTTATCTGTAATGCAAAAAGAATTGTTCCTGTTGTTAATTAATGAACGATGAGTTAGTCTGGAAGCTGGCATTTAATTCACCCCAGTAATGTTATTCAAAGTAAATCACAGCATACATCAGGATGTCATTCTGAAGAACCCCTGTTTCTTAGATCTGTAGAAACATGTGGCTCATCAGATAGAGGCCAAGGATTGCCTTTAGTCTGTTGAGTCAAGAAATCTAGGAAAATATATTTATGAATAGATGTATTATTACACTTCAATAATAGGTAAAAAGTACCCACCCAGTATGGTGTGCTCAGCTAACTACTCCAAGCCACTCACTTGCAATTAATTCTGTAATTGCCTCACTTTCTGCAATACGTCTCTCTGTAAGTGTTGGTGGAAAAGTAGATGTCCTTGGTGGATCATTGTGGGTGAATTCTTCCCACATTCAGCAGAGAATCAATTGCCTTTAGATTTCTCTGTAAGCTTTTCCTTTTATGTTGTGCCCATCCTAACAATACTCAACTGCGTGTTGTTTGTCTGTTTATTACTGTCTGCGAATTTCCTTATATTCTTAACCTTGAAACAGTCTTGACAGTGAATATTAAAATACAACTGTTGTCGGAAGTTTTATCACTAAAGGACACGCTATCAAATTTTCTCTGACTGTGGATAGTAATGAATTCATTTTATGCTGGAAGAGCAAATTGCTCACGTTATTATGTATAAATCATTTGAATAATCTGTTTTCTAAATATTTTTAATTAGGTAAAATTATTAAGACACAATGGAAATGGGTTCATATTTTTTTTTAATTTAAGACATGAGAAGTCAAACTGTGCTTTGTTTATTGTTTTTTTCTTTAGTTTCAGTTGAACAAATTAGTAACAACATATTCACATTAACATGAAAATGCCAGCTGTGAGCTCCATCTAAACTAGAATTTGGCTTTCACCAAAAGCAACTGTAAGATACAGAAGGGCACAGTCTGTGGTGGTTAATTGGTGATTTCAGAACAACCCATAAAAAAGCAGTGCAACACCATATATAATTACTTTATTTATTCAAACATTTACAAGTGTGATCAGTGTATCATGAGCTTTAATCAAAAACATGATCTTGGGTAATTTCATCACAAATCATTTCTAGAAAGGGTTACTTAATTTGTCTGTCTGTCCCATACAGCAATTAACGTATATCGATAAAAAAGCACTCCTAAGGATGATGTTTGAAGCAGAGGTTGAAAAACCTAAGTGGCAGAAAGATTTTACAAGAGAAAAACATAATCCCACACTATTTCTTGTCTTTCCCATGGACCACTACCTTTATATGGAGATTATTAGCTTGAGGACAGAGTACGCTCCCTGAGAATGCAACTGAAGAGTGTTCATTTCTGCTCCAAGCCACCAGGTTCCTTCTGTCTTATTGTTTTGTGAAGGAGAGGAAATTAAAAAAGAAACACAAATAATCCCAATGAGCAGCTTGTCATTATCTCAATAAGAATCAGAGCACAGCTCCTTTTCATTCCTTAGCAGCACCTCTTTGTTCAGCCAGCTTAGCATGTCCTATGGTCCACAGAAGTGCTAGGGTAGGACTGCTAAAAGATGGAAACAAAACATGGTCTGTTATATTGCATTATGTGAGAAAAGAGTAGAAATGCCCGTTTAAAAAAAAAAAAAAAGATTTTAAATGATGTCCTATAGAAGATAGAGGAGGCACTGTCAGAGCAAGGACAACGTGTGTGTACTGCAAACATGGGGTTGGGTGGGTCTTCTCCAGCCTCAGCTTCCCCAGGTGCACTTGGCTGTGTTGGGAAACAAAAAAAGGCTGTGTCCACCCCACAGTGTGCCTCATCCCAGCCACTGCTCCTAAAAGAGTAGCTTTCTTAATCCAAAACAGTTTAGAGGTAGATGTACTCAATTAATTCCCTGTTCACATTTCTGTGCAATCATTTCTCTTTTTAATGCCTATTTTTCACATAGGTTCATAGGTTCATAAGGTTGGAAAGGACCTACAATAGTCCAACCATCCTCCTATCACTATCCCTACCCAACTACTAAATCAAATCCCTTAGCACCTCATCTAAACGCTTCTTGAACAGCGCTAGGGATGGTGCCTCAACCACCTCCCTAGGCAGGCCATTCAGTGCCTGTCCACTCTTTCAGAGAAAAAATGTTTCCTCAGGTCTAATCTAAATCTTCCCCGGCGCAACTTGTGGCCATTCCCTCTCGTCCTGTCATTACTTATCAGGGAGAAGAGGCCTACCCCCTCCTCACCACAACCCCCCTTCAGGAAGTGGTAGAGTGCAATAAGGTCTCCTCTGAGCCTCCTCTTCTCCAGACTAAACAATCCCAGCTCCCTCAGCCGCTCCTCATAAGACTTGTGCTCATCAGTGACGTCTTGTTCAAGGAGCTCCAAAGTTGGTTGATTTGTTTTTGTCTTTTACTTTATGAATATTTCTGTCGCTAAAGTGTACACAGGCACCTTTCACACTGTATCCTTCTCTTGGAGGTTAGCATGAGCACACCACAAAATCTTACCCCTGCTGCAAACCTGCTTCAGCGCTGACTGATGACAAGCAACAAGGAAGGAATACGCCAGGCAGCTTAATGAGGAGTAGTACAATAACAGTAGTATAATTTTAAGTCACATAAAATTGTGAGTGGAGAAAGAGGAGGTGCGTGTTTGCTTTAAAATCAATTACCAGTGTATTGCCTTTCGCTGATGCGTTTTTTTTTGCAGTAACCCTGTGTCGACTGGCCACTAGAGGGGGAATGGGTACACGTTTTGCTGTTGTGCTGAAGCCGCAGACCCGGGTTCTTTGCGTCTTTAACAAAAATCTTTCCCAAATCTTTCCTCCTTTTACTTGCCAGCAGCTTATCTTTACCACGCGGTTATTGCCTTTCATAGCTTATGCTTAACAGAGCTAGGGACAATTTTCTGACAGAAGGCAGAGTAATATCAATCTATTTAATTTCTTAAGTGCTGTTCACTTGTGCATATATTTTAGATATCACTTAACATTCCGTTTCTTCCTTCTTATTTCTCTATTTTCTCTCTCCACACACTGAGCAGAGATGTTCAGTGCAATATCCAGAATAATGGTTGTTCAGTAATTGTGTATAACTTGTATTTTCATGGCATGGATGAACAGCTCTCCTTATATTGTGTCTTTTGCTTTGTATTTGACAATTGAGAATTTCATCCATCAAATCTTACGCAATCTTCAGGTTTTGGAAGCCTGTCTGTACATCCTCTTGATTTTCATTACTTTTTGCAGCATAAGTAATCTGTCATTTGAAAAGCATTGTCAAATATTTCCTGATTGTTGCCAGGATGATTCAGCAGCCCTGGCCTTGGGAGCATGCTGCACTCCCTGTTTTGCTGTATTGAGTAAAAAAGGTCACTGTAGTTTTGGGTGCCTAGCTAGGTTTCTCAGATCGTGGAGCTTGTCTTGCTTACAGCAGCCTGAATATCTTTCAAAGTAGTTAAAAGATCTGTGCACATCCAGATAGAAAACGTTCTGGTTTTATATGTCACTTAAAGTAGTATCAAAGTTATGGAGTGCGGGTAATAATGGATAATAGAGAAGCCTGCCCTTACTCCACAAAAGCCCAGTCAATTTATCCCTCTTGTATGATATTAAAGACCTTAACGGATCTTTAAACTAACTTAAAAGCTACTGCTTAAGTCTTATCAGTCCATTAGGATAATCTTTTTTCAGATTTAATATAGGGTAAGTATTTGGTGCAACAGCTACACTTACTAGAAATCTACATACTTAGCAGCTCCTCCACTTTATTTTTGCACTTTCTTTTCTGTTCTTTCGTTGCTTGTTTGTTTGTTGTCGTTGTTTAATCTTGATAAATACCATTTTGTCCTAATGATTTGCCAATTTAAAAGCTCTGGTTTGCTTCTTTAAATGCTCTAAGTTTAATTTTCTTTCTACTAACATCTCACTTACTTGGAAACAATAGGTTTGATGTAGGTTTTAGTGTTTGTTTCAAGTTTGATTTTCCAGGTCTTATTCATCAAATTCTCATTAAGACTTGTCATTAGCAGCCATAACTTGACTCCTTTGCTAATGAAAACTGACAGATTGGGGCTAGTTTATGCTTCATAACAGGAAAGCATAACCAGGGAAAAAAAAATAGGAAACTTTTCATCTCCCTTTTTTATGAGAAACATGAAATGTGACTTCAAAAAAACAAAACAAAACTTAGGGGAACTTTTTTGAGAAGATCTTTCTTCTACTAGCTGAAATAACTTTGTATAATCCCTAACAGTTGCTGGAATCAGAGAACTGTATGCGTAAAACAAATAGAATAGAATTTAGCCTCAGTCCTTGCTGTGGGCTGGCTGCCACCGACCAGATCATGCTGCCCAGGGCTCCATCCAGTCTGACCTTGTGCACCTCCAAGGACCCACAGCTTCTTGTTCAAGAAACGTTTGGATGTTATACTAAAGGATGTGGTTTAGTGGGATCATAGGTGGATGGTTGGAATGAATGATTTGGAGGTCTTTTCCAACCTTAGTGATTCTGTGATTTTCCAGGCAGCCTGTGCTGTTGTCTCACCACCCTCTCATATTATGTGAATAATTTCTTCCTTACATCTAACCTAAATTTCCCCTCTTGTCCATGTTAAACCTCATTTAGTTCACGTGGGCCTACTTTTCAAGCCTATCATATCTGGTTCCTCTTGATGGCATCCTTTCCTGTTACGATGCCAACTGCTGCACTGATCTTGACGTCATCTGCAAACTTGCAGAAGGAATACTTGTTCTCACAGTCTATGTCATTGATAAAGATTGCAGATAATGATAAAATTGATAAGATTCTTAAAAATATACCCCCCAAAATAACACCAACAGAAAGCACAGAAACATGACCGGGCAGGGGAATAAGCTCAGGATCTGGTTTAATTAGACTTCATGGATTGCTGTTTTCCCCACTGCAAATCCATGTTTGTTTGTTCTCAGTATGTCATTAAATATTGCCACAGGATTTTGTTATCCCCTGACGAGTGTCTTCTGTGTTAGTTATAACCTCATTCTCTTCCTGATTCACCTGCTGTGGGCACCTGTCTTCTCTTCTTTTAGCAGAGTTTTTCTATATCTTGTGTAATTCACCTTTTTTGCAGTTGATGCTCAATGCCTTTCACCTTCTTCAGCCCTAAGTCTCATCTTTGCCGTGTCTTTTTGTTTTATTGGTTCCCCCTTTTTCCCTCCCCAGATTCAACTCCAGATGCATTTCTTCCACTCATTTATTGTCTCCATCATTCCTTTGTTGTGAGGGTCATAGGATTCACATTCATTTTATTAGCTCACAGCAATTAAATGTTAAATTCATCACATCTGGTTGTGTGGGGAATTCATTTGGCAGCAGCAATGGGTGTGAAGATGAAGGCAGTTGCATATGCAAGCAGAGAAATACAGAATGTCCAATATGGAGTGATATTTACATGAAATTAAGGTAAACATTTGACATGTGGTTGCCTCTTTAGTACGAAGATTGCAAACCAAAGATTGCCCCAAATTTCTGTTTGCTGTTGAAAAATTGCTTTGGGTGATAATCTAGATTGGAGAAGTCAGTTCTTTATCAGTATAAATGTTAGCATAGAGCCAAGTTTGAAGTAAGGGGGCAAAAAATCCCAAGCTTGTTTATCTCATCATTACTAACATTTTCTTTAGTATTTACCAGACCACTTAGCAAGCTGAACTATCAGCAGAGGCATAGGGTTAGAGGAAGGTTTGGGTTTATTCCCAGGAGCTCACTTGGCTCTCAGCTTGCAAACAGGTTTGATTGCAGATGTGTTTCACAGGGCTGGCAGCTGATAAAGGAATCTGAACCTCTGGAATTCTGCAGCTCTGGGCTTTTCTTGCAGTTTACTTTGGGAATTTCAGGACTTTCCTCCCACCAACCTTTGATTCACTCTACCTGTGAGATTCTGGGATTGGAAAAGAGGAGAGTAGGTAAGATGGGATTAAAAAAAATTAGAGGGAATTAATATATTTTAAAGGATATTCAGCAATCTGTTTTCATCCTGAGTCCCTCAGCTCTTAGGATGCTTGCTTGTACCTTTTTATAACCACTAGGGTACAGAGGTGTGCTGCTTTACTGAGATTTATTATATATAAGCTGCATCACCTTCATTGGATAAGCCCTTTTAATCAGTTTGATATGTCTATGCATTATTTTTTTTTAATCCCACATTTTACTGAAAATACAATTTGAAGTCCTCTCTCCGGTGCCGTGCTCTGGTTTGCAATTAGGACAAGAGTGCATCTGAAAAAGAGGCCAGAACAAATTTTACAGGGAATGAGCTTAGTTTCCAAGCATGCCAATCAGATAAATCTGCTGTGCTTAAAAATGGTAATTCCGTGATGAAGTCGATTTTTATACTCACCTATTACCTTTGAAATCTTGGGCTTAGGCTTTGTTAGCTCAGTCACGGCACGGAAATCGGTCAGGTTCCCATAGCACCCATGCTGAAGGACATCTCTGGCTGTAGTTACTGCGTGAGGATGTGAAGAACACGAGAGCAGCAAAACGGTTTAAAATAAAAAGTGCCTTAGCAGTATAGTATGCGCTGTTTGCCAAGCACAGGCACACACAATGCTATTCGTTAGCCACTGCAACCTGCTACATTTGCCTCTCTCACCCAACTGTCACACCAGCAAAGGCGAGTTGGAGCGGTAATTGGCTTAAAGGCTGAATAATTGCTTCTGAATGCCAACAAGTGACGTTATCTTTGTAACAAAAACAATTGCCGTGTTCTCAGGGAAGTACAGATTTCATTGCAAATGGGTTTGCTTTAAAGCAGCCACACTGCAATAAAATTACAGTGCTCTGCAGCATTCAGCTTGGCTCTTCACAGCCACCCACCCGATTACAGGCTCTGTCATGCCAGCAGAAGATTGTTGCTTGGTTTCTGTAATATTTTTGTAGCCTTGCTTCCCTCTAGATAACTTTAGAGGTGGGTTGCACTCACTCCTTTCCTTTCATCAGATTTCTCTGCTGTAAAAAAGAAACTGGCGGATGGAAAGTCTTTTGCGTGGCTCTAAATGTGCTTTTCTGTTGGCTTTATTTTACATAGGTTCTAATACCATAATAGTTCTGGTTTATGTCAGTAATTCTGTAAAAGGTTAATCTCTAAATCACCAGCATTTCCTAAATTCCTAATCAACTTCGTGTTTGGAAAGGAACCCATATAAATGCTCAATTTGTTAATATTAGAATGGGTTGAGCAGGTCAAGGAAAAGTGTAACCTCCATGCATGAAGATAAATTGGATCCAGCAAAAATATCTCAGATATGTTTTGTCATAATAGCTGTGAATGAAGAAGCTGAATATGAGGGAGAATGAGCGTGGATGTACTTAGCAGCAGGATCTGCTATAGCTCACCATCCCCTTCTCTTTAAATGAATGTTTCTTAAAGGGTGGAAAAATTTGAGGTAAGTTGGTTATAAATGGCTGATTTTCTAGAAAGTACCTGGTGAGCTGTGTGGAGGGTAGATAGGAAGTCCAGTGAGCAAAACTAGTTGAATAGGCAGTAGAAAAGTGAACGAACATAGCATAGTAACATTAAGGTTGGCAAAGACCTCTATGATCAAGTCCAACTATCAACCCATCCCCCACTATGCCCACTAACCCCCATCAAAACATGAGCGCGTGTTTGAGAAGACAGAAAGACAGAGAGGGGCTGGGTATCTTGTTCAAATCACTGCTGTTTGCCCTTGCCATGTGGAAGGTGAAGGCACTGAAAAATCTCATTTACCTGGTGTGTGTGGTGGTCCCCTTGCCTTCTCACCAGGTTTCATCTTCCCTTTCATCTGTGCCCTTACCCCTTCCTTTTCTCCTTTTTTGTTCAATGGAGGTGTTTGCTGTGGTGCCTTCCTCTCCAGGATCTGTTTCATCCCTGCTTGCACAGATTTTATAACTGCTTTCTTCACCCACCTTCAGTCTTGGTTTTCATCTGTGCTGGTCCTTTAGATATACCATCTTTAAAATGAAAAGGCAGAGGAAGCCAAACCACAGCCTCATTTCCTTTTCATTTCTCCAGTCCTTTTTTTGCTTTTTGTGTTGTTTTTTTTTTTTTGTCACCTCTTCATTTCTTTTATTTTTATTATTATTATTACCATAGAACACTAATAGGCTTCTTATTTGCCATTCTGAATACTGCTGGAGAAGCTGGAGGGAAAGGGGAGGGTATTCAGAGCATCCTTTTGCTATCAATGCAGAACCAGACATGTTCAAGAAACAAATTTAGTCCATCTCAAAAGCAAATGAGAGGCTTGTACCAAAGCCAAAGAAAACAATGAACTAGGTGCACTTCAGGTACCCCTCAGGACTTTGGTCATAGAATCACAGAGCATCTACTACAGCATACAGAAATATCCTTAGGTATCAGAGATGATTTTTGCACCCAGGTGCAAGGCAGTTACAACCCAAGCATGGAGCTGCATCTTCACACTGCCCTTGCCCCCTGTAGTACTCAAACAGCATGGTAAAGGAGGGAGTTTGCAGCTTTAACACAGGATTTCTTTGTATTTTATATATTCAGGCCAGAAGCAGAATGTGATACATTAGCATTGATTCTGTGGTTTCATATCACTTTTTCTTTTTTTTTTTTTTTAGTACAGAACAAAAGGAAAAAAGACAGAAAGGAAAATAAATTATCCCTTATATACATTCAAAGCATACACAGCAACAGTTCCTTCATCACTGGGTGCACTGTGAGTGTGTATTGATGTTAGCAGCAAGAGATTGCATATTAGAGATCTATAACACTGATAGTGTTAACCATCCTCAAAAAAAGATAGCTCTTTCTCATGCCTTTCACTGTCTTGTATGGTCAAAACACTAAAAAAAAATAAGAAAATAATGTTAATTACCTAATTATAAAAGGCAGCTTAGTCCTGTTAAGTGGAACATTCAAAGGGGAATACTTAAAATATTTTAATTCCTTTGATTATTTCCCAGGAATCTGAACAAGAAACTGTCACAGCCAACCCCAGAAGCATCTTATTTTTTTTCTTTTTTCTTTTTTTTCCCTTCTTCCTTTTTTTTTGAGCCATAGAGTAAGCCTGGGTAAGGGGATCAAAAGAGAGGGAGTGACATATGTCTGGACAGCTGGTAAATATGAAATCTGGAAGGAATAGTGAGGGAAAATGTATTCCTGCAGTTGCCATAAATACATTACAAATAGAAGACTTCTCATATATACCAATGCAAGCAGCCATTTGCAGGATGAATAACTGGGTTTGTAAGAGCTGAATTGAAATGAAATCCTTGCATCCTTTTTATTTCCCATGTTTTTGTCACATAAACTTAGAGAACAAATGTGAGCAGCCAAAGGAGCACCTCTGTGCCATGGAACAGGTGGCATCCTTCTTTCCACCACTAGATGAGTATCCAGATATCTGGAGATCATCAGGGGGTCGTCTCTAGAAGACGTTACCCTTAGAAAAGATTTTTGCATGAAGACTGTGAAACAGCTCATTTTTGGCAGTTTAATAAAGTGCTATCCTCTCCATGGAGAGTTCATCCATCATCCTGCTGGGGTGGCAAGCCATTGGTGGTCATTACTTCTCTCCAGGAGAAATGGCAACAGGCAATACTGAAATTTGCCCTCACTTCTGGAATCCCTGTCCCTTGAAAGCCAAATGTTCTGTTCAGTTTACTCAAATTGTCACTCGAGCATGATACACAGGGTGAATAAATTGCAAAGGCAGAATTGCTCACATCTTGCAAACTTTGCTTGATGTTGCTAACACCAATAAACAACAAGAATGATTCCAGAGGGGTGTGTTTAAAATACATCCCACAGCTATGCTAAAAAATACATAGAAATACAAGCACAGGATAATTGTTTGTCAATATCAGATTTGCATCAGATTTACAGGGCCAAAAACATGACAGCACTAATACATTTCCTTTGAGTAACAGGGGGTCACTGTAGAAAGAAAGGTTTTGTTTGTTGTTTTTCCTCTTTTTTTTTTTCCACCATATGTAGACAATATGTTAACAGTCTTGGTTGGTTTTGGAAGCTTTCTGGCATTTAGCTGTAATCAGTCCTTCTGATTGCAAAGATGGATGTTGATTTCAGGAACGTATAACTTAGTCCAAAGTTAACCTCAAATCCCTGTTGATTTCAGAGAGGGCTTTAAAGGGGAAAATACATGTTTCTGGTTTCATTTAACGTGGTGTGAAGTAATTTCTCCCCTTACCTACTGTCCTTTGCTCATAGGTTCCTCTATTGAGAGTTCCTATATTGAGAATCTGGGGATGGATCAGGCCCTTGTATGTTTGAGGCATAGGGTCAGAAATGTACAGTTATTTAGCAGATAAAGGCCCAGTTTAACAGCTTGTTTAAAAACTGGGGGTAAGTTTTCAGTGGCTTTGATTTAAAAAGTCTATTTTTATCAAAATTCCCCTGAAGAATCCTCTCCCAGCACATATTCTCATTGATCTCATTGATAACATTTCAGTCTCTTTAAATACATTTTTTTTTTACTACAAGGCTATTTCATACTTAATATTAAACATAGTGATGTATGTACGAAGTAGAGAAAGATAAGTTTTGACCCCATAAAAATAGTGTCAGTTAGGAAAAATATAAAACTCACTCTCTATGGTTAAAATTGGCAGCTGAAAAGCTGCTATGCAGTAAAAAAATTACATGAGCTGTGCCTAATCTCTTCTTTGTAAGACTGTTGTATCCTCTTAAGAGTAGGTAGCACTTGAATGTTATTAAAAAAAAAAAGAGAGAGAAAAAAGAGAAGAAAAAAAAATCTGTGTTATATTAAAATTTCTGTTAGATTTCTGGTGTTTTCCTCTCTCGCATCTTAGGGTTAGATAAATACATACAAAGCATAAAAAATGTTTCCTCATTCTTTATCTGCAGCATTTTATTAGCATGTTGTGCTATATGGAGAGAAATTCAAGATGCTCTGCCTGATGTTATAAAACTGCCTCACCTTCGTTAGTATGGGGGTGATTGAAAGATCAGGCAGTAGGTTGTTCATGGACTAGAATGAAAAATCCAAAATACAAGGAAAAGAAGCCTTTTTTTATGGACATTCAGAATAAAGCAGCTGTATGTGATTCTGCATTATCAAATCACTGTTCATAACTATAAATCCTATGGATTAGTTATTAGCAAGGAGGGTTTATATGCTTTCAGCCTCTGTGTGGGTTTCAGTGTGTTTTGTTGGTGATGGCAGTGAGGGGCACAAGGTGAGCTTTGCTAGCATGTGCCAGAGAACCCAGAAGGGGTAGCTCTTGAGTAGCTCTTTCCCACTACAGCCCCAGACGTACACAGGTCGCACCACTGAGCACTGAACTGCTCCTGCTTGCCTCTCAGTGTGGCTCTGCAGTTCATAAAGCAAGGGTATCTTTGCTCCGGTCATAGCTGAGAGCAAGAGTAGAAGTGGGAAATGCTAGCAAGAGCCCTTACACTTAGGGTTTTTTTCATATTTTTGTTTTAAAGAAAACCATGACTAGCACTTTTTTCAGCAGTATTTCAGTTGTTCGTTTTTTTAAAGACTTGCAATATGGTCTGTTTTGATTAAAAAAAAAAAAAAAAACAACTTTAAAGGGTTACGATGCAATTTTTATGGCTCTTACAATGACATACAAGTGAGCTGTCCTTAAAAACCCCTTTGAAACCCAGTCCTGAAGCTTGGGCAGAACTTCAGCCCTTCTGGGGTGCACTGGCTGCCCTGACATCCAGTTACAGGTAGCACAGGAACACAAATAGAATTCCAGTGTCATGCTTCACATCTGCAGCAACATGATGGAAGTGAATGTGCACTGATTACAACGGGAAGCCATTGGGTTAATTTTAATCTGTCTACTTTATGTGGCTTCTTTGCTCCCAGGCTTTCATTTCAACACTCAGAACGAAGAGAAAAAAGGTTCAACTGTTGCATTTTGTATACAGGGAAACAATCCAGGTAATATACACCAGTCTGTGAAAACTGTAAATGCTATTTTTTTTTATTTTAAACATTTTCCTTAGTTTACAAAAGATCAATAATCAGTACCTTTTTACACTCTCAGTTTCCTGAATATTGACAGATCTTCAAAGGGAGTATTAGCATAGGAAATCTTAAGATTGGCTGTCCTGAAGATTTTAAGACATGATAAAGCTAAAATATCAAGTTCTGCCGGCAGCTCCTCCTGTGATTTCAGCAGAGGAGTGCCCGTGAAATCCTCAGCAAAGCCCCGCAAACCCCCCGCTCCGCTCCCTGTCTGCGCGCCGCTATTTGGTTGCACACTGTGTAAATCCCCAAGGCAAATCACACCTCGCACTCCCTCGCTGGCTGCTGGTGACAGGAGCAAGATCCGTACTCATTAATGATCACCAGGGCTCCCTCGATGTGGTTGGGTTTGTAATCAACGTAATACTCCTGGGCTGACATGGCAGCCATTTGATGCATGGTCTGTTTCTGCTTCTGCTTCCTGCGTTGTGTTACAAAGCACTGTCTTAGCTGCCTTATGCTGGCTGGAAAGCACTTCCAGGAGACGTACAACACTAAAACCACAATGAGAAAGCTAAAAATCAGTGCCATGGTCCCTGTCACCACCTTGTGAATCTGCACGGCGTTCTCCGCGCCTTCGCCGGGCAGCGTCACGGTGATGGCGTACGTCGTCGGCTCCCCGTCAGCCTCCGGCGCGTAGGCCGTGGCAGCGGCCGAGCCATAGCCGAACATTTGGTCGCTGTTGTTGGTCACAGGGGACAGGGTGTTGACACTGGTGGGGTCGACCGTGTCCTCACACAAATGGAAAGCATAGACCGCATCCAAAACGTCCTCGCCCTGCGCGTACTCGGGGGTAGCACAGAGCAGGTTGCTGTCGTAGCGGCCCTTGAAGTTGCTGAGCCAGGAGGCCAGGGCACAGACGTTGCGGCCGCAGTCCCAGGTGTTGGCCGACAGGCTGATGCTTGTGAGGGACTTCCAGGAGTCCAGGATGCGCGAGTCGATGTAGGTCAGCCGGTTGGAGTCCAGCTGCAGGGATTTGAGGTGAGGCACGCTTTCGAAGACGTGAGGTTCGATGTATTCGATTTCGTTGCCAGAGAGATCCAGTTTTTCCAGTTGCCATATCCAGTCCAAAGTGTTGACGACAATGGTGACTTTATTCCGTCGCAAGCAGAGCGAGTGCAGGGAGATGAGCCTGGGGAAGTGGGCTAAATTCACTTTCACCAAGTCATTGTGCTCGAGGTGCAGCTCGGTGAGCTTGAACAATCCCGCAAAAGAGTTTCGAGCCAGGCTCTTTAACTGATTGTATCCTATGTCTAGAAACTTCAGGCTGCGACAGTCCTGAAAAATTCTCACCGGCACAAACTTGATGGCGTTCGACCGCATGTGCAAAGTCGTGAGTTTTCTCAGCCCGTGAAACAGGTCGGGCTCCAGCGACTGCAGGTTGTTGTATGATAAATCCACACTGCGCAAGTTTGGCATGGGTCGGAACGTGTTGTTGGGCAGTTGGGTGATTTTGTTGGAACTCAGGGTGAGCTCCTTAACTCGCCGCAATTTTTGAAAGGCATTCCCCTCCACTGAGCAAATGTGATTGTGATCCAGATAGAGCCACGTGAGCTGCATTAACCCTGTGAACTGTCCGTCATGCAGCTCTGAAAGGCTGTTGTACCGCAGAGACAAGCCCATCATGCCCGACAGGTTGCGAGGCATCTCTGTGAGATTCAGTGATTCACAGTACAAAAGCCTGCCCTCACACCGACATAGCTGTGGACACCCACTATTCACGGCTGGAAGCATTTTAGAAAAGATACCCAACGTACACAATATCAACCCCGGGGGCTTCCTCAGCAGCCAGTTTAAACAGAGACCGATAAGAAGGAAATCCATTAGCAAGAATATTTCCAAATATGCTCGAGAATGTCCATTGAATCTTTTCAAATTCTACATCATATTTTATTTAAGAGGAAAAAACAGCAGCAAGAAAGAAAATAAACAACAACAACCGAAAAAAAAAAAAAAAAAGCCCAAACCAAAGCAAAACAGCAAACGGAACAAACACAGAGCCAAATATTTCACTTTACAGCATGCAGGAGCTGCGCAGCATTAAAGTTCACAGACATTCAAAGGTAAAATGATAGTGATTTTGTTCATGTTAAAGGCTGCAGCAAAGAAAAAAAAAATCTTTCTTCATGAAAGAATTTAATTAAAAAGTGTCTTACCCACCCTTTTCCAGAGAGTGACAACCTCCATTCAGTTGCTTCCTTTGTGTTTGGACTAATTATATGCAGAGCTAAAAAAGACCCCTCTGTGCTACAAATTCAGTCCCTTTCAGAGCTGTGCAAGGCTGGCAAGCTCACAATGTCTCACTTCGCTTCTGCTCAAAGAGCTCAAGGCTTGTCCAGCTAGCTTTTAGCTGACTCCTAGGACCTGCAAGTTTCAGAACTATGTGCATGAGCTTGATCTTCTCCTTCTCCCTCTGTCCTTTTCTCTGCAGTTAACACTGTGGCGTGAAAAAAACTCCAAACTCTTTACTAACGACTCCACAGGATTTAGCAATCTGTTTAATGTCCATCATTTGCAACGACCATTGACCGGCACAACCTTTACTCCATAGAGAGATTACCATGCATTCACTGACCGGCTAAGGGTAGCTTTATTTCCCATTCTTTGTTCGCTTTGCTTGTTAGGTGATGCTTAGAGCAGAGAGACAGCAAGAATCCCTTCCCTTCAGCCGAGCAGTATGTTGGTAGAGCATGCAGAGGCACCTAGTGTTCACTGAGTGTCGTAAGCTGCTCATGATTGTACGCCTGCACTGTGCATCTCAGACATGGGCAGATGGAAAAGGGGTGGGCATAAAACCAAACGCTGGAGCGAACCAGGAAAGTAATATATGCTCTTTGATGAAATGGAAAATACTTTAAGCCTATCTCTCCATTTCTCAAACACGCACGCACACACAGCCGCACAAATCATCAACAGCGAGGCAGTGCTAAGTAGGAAGCCGGAGAATTAGGATTTTTTTATTGTTGTTATTATTATTATTTGCTTTTGTTTCAAGTCTGAATGTATAAACCATTAGCTGGGGAGAGGGAGATACTTGACGTCTTGGTTTGGGAAGGAATATGTAAACCAGTGTCGTTGGATTGCTTTTTCTCTGTAAATCTGATGATGTTTGCCTTTTAGAGACTTTGGGGTTGAAGGGAGGGGTGGGATGGGGGTTGGAATGTGTTTTTATTCTGACATTGTCTAAGTAGAGCATGATTTGAAATTCTATGCATTCTTTCTGATAGAAATGCAGCCAGAGCTCTGCAAATAGGAACGTCTGCTTTCCTATAAGCTTTAATTACATTTGGTCTTTTTCCATCCTGCATATTCTCTGTGTGTTCAGCACATCCCTTTCCTAAAGGCTTGCATTTTCTATTTTTTTTTTTTTTCCAGTGTACGCTACGGCACACAAAACTATTATCCTTGCAGCATAAAGAATACAACGCATTGGGAATCAGATCAGCATATAGGCTATTCTGACCATGTCAGCAGCATGCATAGGAGGGGTGGAAAACCCCATCACTTCCTAAGTTCTGCAGACTGTGTTGCTTTTTTGTTCCGTGTACCAAAACAATTTTTTGCCTGATAATTTGCAGTCCTCGTTATCAATGGGAAGCGCGTCGGCAATGAGCTCTCTGATTTTTACCAACTGAAAAATGTGCAATACTTCTGTCAGGAAAACGCTGGCCATCTTTCCCTGTTACGAAATAGAATCTAAAGCCTGTGTGATGATGAATGCCACCAGAGCTGACAGCTCACGATCCTGCATGAATCCTCTAAGAAGAAGTTTCGTTCGGAAATACAAGTATTGCAGAAGATTGTGCTAATTTTCTGCTTGAGCCAAGATTGGTTGCAAAGTACTGGAGGCAGGGCAGAAACGTTACATTTCCTTTCTTTTTCACAGCCATATTAATGTTTAAGTCTTTTTTTTTTTTTTTGAAGTACTAGTTGTGGGGGTACAGAATGCTGGAGCTGTGCATGTGTGTGAGCGTGGCTGGCTGCTGAGTGTGTGTGTTGGTATAGATCAAGGAATTCAGTCATTTGATGCAGTAAAAGTTATTTTGCAGAAGTCTCGGTAAACTTAGTCTCTCGTTCATTAAAAAAATACCAAAAAATCAGTGGGAGAGATTCATTACAAATGTGTTTGCTCAAACCACTCTTAAATAAATGACAAATGTAAACCACATGGTCTGCAGTTTCAGAACCCTGGAACCGATGCACTTTAATGTTCCCAGTCTGGTTTATTCATTCACATCCTTCTGCTTTTCACATTTCAGGGGTCTCAAAGAAAAATGTGATGCTTTAATATTACATGAACCCCTTGTATGCTGTAGTAGAACAAGAGAGCTGAATGTGTTCTCCTTCTTCCAAGATCGTGCTGTCTTGTTCAAAGCAGGCTGTTCATGCAAGTGTCCACTGGTTGCAGTACACCTTAATTCTGTTTCTCAGTACACAGAAGCAGGAGGAAAAGCAGTGACAGAATCGGGAGAAAAAGCATAGAAGCAAGGAGAAGTGATTAAAAACACCTTTGTGCAAGAATGCATTCTAGATTGCATTTCCAAATATTTTGTTGCAATTTTCATGGGATAAAAAAAAAAAATAGAAAAAAGACTACTTGGAAGTTTATAAATACTGAACAAAGGTTGCATCCTTTAAAAAACTGCAACCCTGTAAGTCTTGTTGAGGTGGATCTTAATGCCCTCTCCCATTTAACAGTTTGGGGATGGAACTCTCAAAGTAGCCCTAAAAATTTCCATTCTGTATTCAAGGAAAGCTGACATTTTCTGCAATTCAGATGACGATAATGATCGCTTAGTTACCATCTAAATACTACGTTTAAAATGAAGCATTCCTCTAGAAGAGATGAAACTCCATGATACATCACTATGAAGAGCTGAATACTTTTTTCTCTGGAGGTTATTGCGATTGCCTGGGATACATTTTGTATCCTAACCCATCTGCTCATTGCCATGGTGGCATATAATCTATTATCATTTGGTTACCAGAGGTAGAAATTAGAACAGACAGTAGAAAACCTATCTAGCATTAGCTGGAAGGCTGACAACTAGAATTAGGAATCCAGAATTAATGGCCCCAAGCAGAATCTCACAGCTCTGTCAGTGCTACATTGCATGAGAGACTTTGATGTTATTTGTCCAAAAATGTGTTTATAGAAAACAAGCCAGGTAAAAAAAAAAAAAAAGAAAGAGAAACTATAAGACCCTTAGTATATATTTTGAGCTGTGATGCTGAAGCAGAGTCATGACCAATTGCAAGAAATGTGGCATGAGAATCTGAACCAACTAACATGGGTGAGTGTTCAGCTTAGCCGTGAAATACCTTTGTAAATTTTGTTTTCTTCTACATTTTTTTAAATTTTTTTGAAATATAATTCTTCTTGTTATGGAACTAGGAATCCATTTTGAACTTGACTGTAACACAAAGGGCTTAATTTCCACTGTTGAAGCTGTTATCACAGCTGAACTGTCAAGTTTACACATTTTCTGAAGTTTCAAAGCCTCTGGCAAATCTCTATAAATTAGTGGATTTAAATTAGCTTTATTAAACGTGCTATTATAAACCATTTTAAGAAGCACAAAATAAGTTTCTAAGTATTTAAGAGAGACTGATTAAATCAGTGTAAAGTAGGTTACAGAAGAGCAACTTGAGTTAAAAGTTCTAGAAATTTTCACTGGTAAGCCATTTATTGGAGTCATCCCAAGTTAAACGGGTTTGGAAACAGGGTGAGTAAAATCAGAATCTTGACTATAATGTCTAAATATACATATGTGTATATATATGTATATATAATATATATATATATACACACATATATACATATACACACACACACATATATATATATACACGTTCTTATGTATTAACCACCACCAATAAATTGTCTTATGAAGTCTTGTACGTATGAAGTACTGAGCATTCCTCTTCCTTCTGGTACTTTCTGAGTGGTTTCTATCAGTGTAATAAAAAGAGGGGCTTTTAGTAGTGATTTTAATTTCCTTTCATGAAAGGACGTACTCAAAGCTTGATCTTAAAAAGTAGTCTTTAATTTAGAGGTGCACTGAACCGTAGCATTTTATATAAAGGAAACATTTAAAAACAGAAAAGAGAAGGAAGAGATGTGACTCCAAGGAAAGCAAATTAAAGCTGTTATTTCTCTGTTGTTAATATCCTGGCCATTCCTGGCATTTGGTCAGCTCTCTCTTCTATATAGAATGTAGAGTTTCAGGTAATACAAAGTCCATCACCTGTATAACTTGTCTCTTTCAGTAATGGTAAAAATGAACTGTATTACAGAAGTTCTTGACCAAAATAGTCCTGAAGACTCATGATGCCAAAGTAATAGTCATAACTAGCATTCATTTCTTGCAGTGCACAACAGACACATTGAATTTGTTACTGCATTTAAACAGCAGATATTTTTTATGTAAATCATCTCATTGTTTTTGACAGTGCAATAAACACTTTTTCTCTCTCAGTACAGCCACTCAGTTATCATCATCAGCCATATTCAACAGCAGATATTCATGTATAGATCTATGAAGTCACTCATGGAAGACACCTGCATGTAGAATTGTCAATGCAGTACAGAAATGTCCATTTTTAGGAAAAGACATCAGTGGTGAGATGAAGAGCTTCTCTCACCTTTTCAATATTTGTGGAATACTTCAATAAGCCCTGGAGTTACTGATTCTCTTAGGTATCAGTGAAAATTGCCTATGGAGTATCTGAATGTCATGTCCAAGCTCTGGGCAATTGGTTATTGGATGTGAATGCCTATAATGAAAAAATGAATTGTTATAAAACTAAAAGTCCTATCCTTTTTCATTTGTCATCATGTTCTTGAAGATCATTTCAGCATTCTCATCAAGCAAAGATCTGTGCTACAGTCAGGTTACCAGCTTCTTGAAACTCTTGTTTCATAGGTAAAATGAATTATTTTACTTTGGTTTTCAATTTCAATTAACTCTTGCTAATTTATACATCCAAAAATGTCCTGGGAGGTTTAGGAAGAAGCATTTGTGATTAGCATTTGTGTTGGTTTTAGTTAGTCATAGTTAATTGGAAATCCATTAGTTCCACCATCAGAAATGTTAAGCTAGACACTCCAGAAAGGTTTGTTTCAAGACCTTCCGAGGCATTTCTGGATGTGCTAATGAATGAAATGCCATTTATTTCCAAATAGCTTAAGAGCGAAGAGGATTACAGCTTATCCATACACACAAATGTAACTTTCTGTCCTCTTTCACTTTTCTTAGTTTGTAAGGATGTTTTTTTTTTAAGTGAACTATGATGCTAAATGCTTTCTTATTTGTTTTTCAAGACTAATTTTCGCTGAAATAATTCTGTTTTCTTACTTGGATGTAGCTAAACCAAGATGACTACAGAAACCAACTTGTTTTTGTTGTTTGGCTGATTATTTTATTGTTGTTAAATTCAGCAACCGTGAGAGAGGTTGAATAATATTTCAGCTATGAAAACACACAAAGTGGAAAAATAGCAGAGTTGTTTAGGACTATGAAAAATGTCCATAGAAGCCAAGTTAGTTATGGCTCAAAACCTTCTTGTGCCCATGACTTAGACTGATGGTATATTTCACTCCTCTGGAATGACTTGTGTCACTCAGAAAGATGGCAATTCTCGGCTGGGGACATGGATATAGCCATGCCAACAAAACCCTTCTGTACTGAAGTCATATGTATTACACGGGGATTGGATCCTGATGCAAAACTGGTCACAGATTTTAGTGAGGACATAGCTTTGGTGGCAGTAAACACTTTTTGAACTTTTAAGATGCGGGAAATAGAAGCAAGAGGAATTTCTGAAATGAATTATTAAAAGCTAGGATGAACAAGTTAAAAGCTGTTCCTGGCAATCTCCTGGAAAGTCTTTTTGCAAATGGATAGACTGCTCTTGGAAAATTTTCCCGGAGCAGAAAATCTGTTCTTTTCAGTACTAGACAAATTTTTGTTCCTAATCCATTTATTTTTCTTCTTTCAAATGTATTTTAATGAAGAATCATAAAAATAACTAATCTTATTAATCTTACACTGGCCTCCGTACGTACCTTACTACAACAAATGTAGATTGGTGCTAAAGCTGCTGCTAAATTAGTATTTTGGAATCAAATTAAGACTTTTAGAATCATAGAGTCCAATCACAGAATCATAGAATGGTTCAGGTTGGAAGGGACCTCAAAGATCACCTAGTTCTAATACCACCATCTCCCATGCAGTTCTCTTCCATCACAGAGGGTACCATTCTAAAAGACTCCAAAGGAGTCAGTCAGGAAACTGGGAAATTGTACTTTTGGATACGCCTGCATCAAAGTTCTTAGATCTGACTCTTGAAGTTACTTAAGACCTGAACAATATGAGCTAAATATGGAATCATAGAAATAGATGTTGGATTGTAGCTGTGTGCCTATAGCAAGCAGGCAATCGGCTCCTTGGCAGACTGTATTATTCTCAGTTATTCTCAGTGTGCTTGTTGGTATATCTTGGCAGCTAAAGAAGGCAGTATTTTTATGTTTCCCTCCTTCTGCTCTGATGAGCTCCATAATCTGAAGGGAAAACTCAGGGTAAAATTTGTTGAAATTGTAGTTGGCTTTGTATTACATTTTATTGGGATATTGGAGGGAATCAGAATCATTACACAGACTTCACAAAGCATCGAACAGGTTGAAAATTCACATTTCACATAGAAGCCATTGTAATTTTTGCAAACTTAAAGAAGACGGTTGGTTGACTACCTGAAATATTTATGGCTTAATTACGTATTATTTGCAACTGATGTAATGTCTAAGAGTAATAATCGTGGGTCATGAGTCTCAGAAGGACATTTTTAAAGGCATAACAAAAGATGTCATGACTTCTTAAAATAGAGAATAACCTGACCTGTTTTATAAACAACTTATCATGAGGCAATATCAAACATATTCTTAAAGTGGAGGTGGGAAGTATGTGTATGTATAATCTTAGACACCTAGCTTTGCTCAACAACTAATCTAATTTGATGAGAACTAATGGCAGGCTTTGAATGGAGCTATTCTGCCTCTTGTTCAGTTTCATTAAGACTGACAATTAATCAAAGCTCTGTGTTTATCCTTTACTCTCACTAAATGTATAGAAAGATACACTCAACTCAATGAGCATACCTGAAGATTCTGAATTGATCAGAAAAGCTATAAAAGGAGTATGTAAACTGTATAAGGAGCATACATGCAATATTAAAGATGTACATTACCTACACATTATGTATGTTTTTAGGAGTGAAATGGTGGATTTCTTGTACTGCTGTAATTCTTTGATATTCATGTAATATGAAGAACTTATTGTTCCGTAAGACTGCAATCAACTCAAAAAGACAGGAAATGATCAGGCTGTTTTTCAAGATATAGGATATTTTTCTGTGCTTGGAGACCATTTTTAAAGAACACTTGGCTTACTTCTGCTCTTTTTTTGTAGTGCAAATTAATTATAATTTGACAAGAGAGTGCTTGATTTTCTTCTTCAGATTTGGTGTAGTGCCAAGCTTTATTAGTTAGAGCTTCTAAATCAAAATCAAAGGTCAGTATCTGTGAAATGCCTGTGGCTCAAGATATACTGTAGATATTTCCCCATTATTCAGAGATTTTTGTTTTTGAAAAGGTATTTAATTGGATACCGTATGTTGCATGCATGGCTGTAGAAGAGTAACCATCTCTCATGCTTATATCAGTAATATGGCAAAGAGCAGTCCTAAAGATGTGACAAATGGTTGATGTGAAACCCTTGAGTTACATACTTCGATGCAGTCTATTAATGCAGGCTGAGGGTTCACTTCCCACAGTGTGTCATACCCAGTGATTCCCTTTCTCCCTCCAGCCATATAGGTGATGGGCAGAGATGCAGCTACCAAACCTCCCCAGTATCATCCTCCATCCACCTGGAACTCATCCTGCCATCACCACACACACTGCTCGAGTGGGGCCATTTAGGGAATAAGCAGGTCAAGGACTATAGATCATTAAGGGAGCTGTGGTAATGTTCTGAATATGTCAGTTGCTGAGCAGTAAGGGGAACCTAAAGATATGGAGCTTTAAGAAAAACACCAATAAGCTTATAGGAAAGCTTATAATATGTATCCTGATCCTCACTCTGCTTATTCTATTTGCATTGCGCTTTTTTGCTTATTCTATGACCTTACTCTTCCCACATCTAGTATGTTGTTTTTTCTATTTCCAATTCTTGATCTCAAGGTTTATCTCTTCCTGTATAACACCGAGCATAGCAGGAGTCTGTTTTTGCTATGTGCTAATGAATGTGACAATAATCAACACAGCATGGCTGTTCAAGGCAATAATAGCTGAATAAGAATAAGGGAATAAGGGAGGTCAGCAGAAGTCCCTTCGAGCTGTTTTCTTGGCTATGAGGACCATGAAGGCAATGAGCTTCAGAATTCTTGGATGATGGAATGGGATTAAGCTTCTGTAAGGCCAGAGGTAGCAAATGAGATTGGGTGGTGTTTGCTTCTTTACCTTCTGCCCAAATAATATAGTATTGATACCAGATACAATAGCAGTTATCACTCCATCACATTGAACAAAACACATACACACAAAAACAAGCAAGCAAACAAAATAATGATGATAATAATAATAGTAATAATAAACACAAATGAAACAGCCCCACTTCTTTGATAGATGCTGCTTTTCCATGGTCCTCATTATGGTGGATCATGGATCCTGTTGGATGCTTCTGCAGCATCACAGAGTAAAGCTGACCTTGGGAAACTTCCCTGAAGCACACTCAGCTGTCTTTTGAGATATGTTCTTTGACTTTCTGGATTTTCTGGCACCGTTGTGTCCATTAAATACTGATTAGATTTCAGAAATCCAAGAGACCAAATAATGCTATCATCTGTTCCCTACTTATCTTAATAATATTGCCAGTAATATTCCAATATATCAATTCCAGGATATTCTGGAGCTAACCTGATGCATAAAATATATGGACAGGATGCCTTTTTGTTTCAGAGGCAGAAAAGAAGCAGTTTATGGATTGGATTTTGCTATATTGCCTAGAGATGATGATAAAAAGTGAATTAGCTGCTTTCAAGGACTGTTAGAAAAATACATCAGTTTTCATAATGTTTGATGAATTGCTTACAGTACTTGTTTTACTTAAAACTGCAATTAAAGATTGCCCTCTAGTCAAAAGAAAAATGTGATAAAAATGTGACTTGAAACTGGGTGGAAAATTTTCTGAAGCCCTTTGGGATTAATTCCAGTAATTATTCAATCTGACGTTTTCGAGAGAAATAACCCTTTATGTATGAACTCCATTAATCATAATAACATAGTTCACATGTCAGAGACTTCTGTCCTGTCACTTTGTATAAAATATTTAATGAGAGACTAATAAACATCTTCACGATAGTTGAGAAAAAATAGAACTGCTTTCAAAACATCCCAGTGCATGCGAATTGGTGATATGTAGGTTTTGGTCTTATAAGGTAGGACGCATTGTGCTTGTGTCTACAGAAGAGCTGAACTTCCAGACTGCAATTTCATTTATAACACTTCAAGGACTTGTTTGCTTTCTTGTCTTCTCTGACCTGCGATGGAGGTGTCAGTTTTGTCTACCTGTCCTGTTGTAAACACTTATTTTATGAATTTCCACATATAAATAATAGGGCTATTCTTTTTCAGGAGTTGTATGTAGGAAAATTATTCTACTTTACATCATCTACAGGCAGAAGAGTAAATACTATTTTTCCTGCATGTGAACTTATTGCATGTTATTGCAACTGCACAGTGAATATTGAAGATCTGTCTCTGATGATAAGCAACTCTAAGAAGATTGCCATTATGTCTGTCATTGTTTCATCAGCTGAGGATATTCTGTGATGTTTTCTTGCATAAAAAAGTGGTGATTTCAAATTGTGGCTCTGATTAGATACTCCTATTTGAAGAATTTACCATTCTCTGCGTTTCACATTCTGACATTGTTCTGTGCTTTTGAAGCTGGAAAGTGGAATTATCTGTGCTCTGATGAGAAGTGATAAGTATAATCTTTTGCTGAACGTGGATAAAAGACTTAGGCAAATGAGATTGTTTCAGCACTGCTTCCTCATGCATCTCCTGACTTGTTCAGAAGCTAAAACTGGAGAATAATTCCTTGTCTTTAGAGGTCTCCTTTATTATTTTTTTGTTTAGGAGCAGTACACAATATATCTGGACCGTTACATTGACTAATGCCTTCAGTGCTGAATTTTTACATGTCAGTTGTCATTCTTTGCACACTCCAGTAGATGGCAACTCCAGTCTTCTTGACATTTAATCTCCATTCAAACTAGAAATATTTTCTGTGCCCCCCCACACACACACATCTCATCTATATAAACGGCCAAGAATTTCACAGAAACGTGATTCAGTTTTACTTCTATTGAAATCACCGCACAGCATCTGAACTCAAATAGTACCAACAAAAAAAAAAAAAAAAAAGTGAAAAAATAAAAAATATAAAAAATAAAAAATAAGGCCCATAAGCACCAATTCTCCTGGATCATAAAGCACACACTGATTCCTCCATAACTTTTAAAAATATTTTAGGAGTTTTCATAAAAAGGCTGAGTACCTATTCTATTTTTACTTCTCATGTGAAACAAACGGCAGAAAATACAGCGAGCTAGCTTGAAGTCTGATGAATTGATTAAACTGTACAGCCCCGTCCTACCCCATCCTTCCTGTCAAGGTATTTATTTTCCCTATGCTTAACAGAAACTAGAGTAAACTTTTTAAAAGTTCAAAGTGTATTTACTTATGAATGCAGCGGTGATGAGGATTGTCTTGGGTGAGAAGAGCAGGACCACGGGCTTACAGTTGGAGATGGGGTTTTTCTCGTTTTCCCCTTTGTGCTTCGGTTCCGTCCCATCAGTTGTATTATTAAAACATCCGCATAGAGGAGTCTGTTTCTCCATTTTCCTCTGCTGACTTTCACAACATACTTGAGTGTAGAATGTGAAGGCGTAAAACAAGGCATCTCTCTGTGAGTGAATGCCAGACATTAGCAGGCACAAAAGGTTGTGATTGCTCTGCCTGGGTTAGAGACTAATGATCGTAACAAGTCACACAAAGGATCTTTTCTCTCTCTGTATGAAGACTGTAGTTCAATTTTCTAATCATTTTCACTGCCTACCAGTGCAGTTGATGTTTAAAAGGGCCGAGGAAGGAACAGTTAATAAGTTTTTTAATTATTGTTTTAATGAAATGCAGGTCTGACTTCAAAAGAATGCATGCTGCTTTGCATTTTGTTGTTGTTGTTGTTGCTGTTGATTTTGTTTACCTATTTCTTCCACGGAGCATTTCCAGTAATTGAGTAAGAAACTTTCCAACTTCCACTTTGTAGCATCGGTGGTGCTATTTGATATTAGGTCTAACGATCAGAAACAGATATAAACTTACTGCTTAAATTGAACTGAAAAAAGTTCCAAGGCATAGCAGTGTTTAGGACCAGATTTAGATGTTCACACTTTTATTGGTTTAGTAAAATCCTCAGTTTTCAACCCAGACTTTATTACTCTGTGGACATTTTTACTTCACAGAAACAGTATTAAAATAAATTATACTCATATAAGACAAGCAGAATATTGGTCCATTTAAGCCTGACTGATTTTTATGTAACAAATTAGCCAGCAAGGTAATTAAATCTCTTTTGGATGTCTGTTTAATCTCTGGAAAGAATCCCAAGAACCTTAGAAAACTGACTTTTGGGTTATATACAGGTCCTGGGTCTATTGCAGCTAAGTGGCTTGTTTCTCATTATCGCATTTAGTGCTACAGAAACTACTCCACCAGAGTCTTTATTAAAACTTGCTTAAGGCTAGCATTTTCCCTTGGGTCAATAATGACTTTAGAGGAATGGATGTAGAAGCTGGATTTGTTCTAGCTACTGGAATGAATTATGTCTCATTGGGGCCCCCAGGCTAGTATTTCAAATTCGCCACCAGGCACTTCATCAAAAATTCCATTCCAGTATTGCAGAGACCTTGTGCACCTCTTAGTAAAGGCAGAGCATGCAGCTGAACATCTTCCCCCTGCCCAAACTATACGACAGCGTGTTTTTCCCCACTGACCTACACAAATCAGCGAAGGATCCAGTTTAGAAATGTGTTAGGGAGATTGTTGCCAATGATTCCTGATTAAAGCAGGGAGCAAAAAGAAGGAGCAGTATCCAGTTAACTTTCTGCTGCACTGCTCCTACAGCTCATAGCCATTAAAATCCAGCAGCTCATTCTGATGGCGTGAGCACAGTATTTATGAGAGGGGTACCATACACATCTCCTTGCTGCACTGTACAGTTTTCTTGCTGCAAGCCCTTGCTCAGAAGTAATCCACTCAAAGTCTGTGCCCATATCCTACTCATTTGATCAAGTACTTCTGAAATACACAGCTCCCCCAAGAAGTAAAATAAGATTTTTTTTTTCCTCTGGTTTGAAAATCTGCTCATGTTAATGGTAAGATAAAATATGAATGTAGATAAAGCTTTGGATTTATGATCCTGAAACAAATTGCTAGCTTTCCTATTAAAGGCCCGTTCCATATATAAATAAAAAAATAAGATCACATGAAATCTACAAAATGCAGTACTATATTGGCATTAGTTCTCTTTTGGTGTTTACAGACAGAAGTATCTGTTGAAGTGCAGTGGTGTTTGATATTAAAAAGATAGATAATGGATAAGAGGCAGACAGGTGTTTGGCTCTTCCTTCTGATTGTCAAGGACAAAGACTTTCAGCACGTTACTTGGATGGCTCACAAGCACATTCACATTCACATCTTATTTTTTCTTGCTGACTGGATTTTCTCTAAGTGCTCTGTTCAGACATTTCAAATGCAACATTACTGAGGAGCTGCCATTGAAATCTGAATCAAATGGTGAATGTTACGACAGATACTGCATTTCAAGTGCCTTAACTGTGGCTATATATTAAATATAAATAATTATTTTCTATATAACCATTTTCATGGTTTATTTCTAATCTATCAGCTGCAGGAATTGTAGAACATTCTTCTCCCTTTGCTGTCTGGCATATACCATACTTCTTACTTTTCATCCTAGAGCAGATTTCCCAGATGTTTCCCTACAAAACATAGATTAGACCACTTTAGCATCTACAGGAGACAGTAAAATTATATTTGCTTTCTTGCCTGGTGTTTATTTAATCTGTATTGGAATTTTAGAGAATTGTATTTTAACAACATCATGGCAAGGCTGAGCCTATAAGTAATCTTCTCTTGTAAGGCTGAAACATTACTCCACCTAGGAGAAAAAATCACTACCATATGAAATTTGCTCAATCAAAATATGGAAAAAATATGTGAAGATACAGTAATGATAACCCATTCCTCTTAAGTGGTATTTAATTTCCATCTAGGAGTTTTCTATCCGAACAGCAGATTTTTGGTCAAGATCACAGAGTATAGATAAGAGATTCCAGCTTGTCCATGATTTTTTACAATTTCATTTCTGCTTTAACCAGTAGTGGTCTAATGCAACACTGAAGCTTATTTTAGATGCCAACCTTGTCACTCCTTCAACATCTTTTAAATTGTATGTTTCTTTTTCCTTATAAGAAGCTGTAATGTCATGATGCTGATTTGGAATATAGAGGATAACCAGGAACAAAGGTCTTTTTTTTCTAAAGATCCTCAGGAGCTGAAATGCATTCTCACTACAATCATGGAATTTGGATTTCTCAGGAACTTCTGAAGTTTTGAGTTTCAGACCATGACTATTTTGGAGCTTTGTCATAAGTAACATTTTGTAGGAGGTTCGCATCGGATGCAGTCTTCTTAAAAAATATAAACCACAGTCCACCTTTCTTCCATAAAGCAAATCAGCTGTGGGACGTCAACTTCTCCTGAATTGGAGATTTCTCAAGAAAATCTTTGTCTCTCAAATTCTGAAAGTTTAATGAACACAGTGTGTCCAAGCTTATACTGCTGACGGTCGTTTTTTGTTTGTTTGTTTTTGTTGGTACAATTGTTTGTTGGATTGGGTTTTGTTTACTATGGATTATTTACTTATTTATTTGTTACATTGATATCTGCCTTCCATTTTATTATTATTTTTTATCCATTCTAAATAATGCCCATTTTGTTGATAGAAAATGCGATATAGAGACCTAGTTTCTAGATCTGAACAGAGTGTCTCCTTGGCTGCAGTTAGGTTTCTACAGCTGAAGACAGTGCTTGCCTTTTTTGCAGCTGGGTGACACTGATGACTCATGTTCAGTCCATGATTCACAAAGCCCCTGGAACCCTTTTTTTATTTTGCAGATTTTCTACATAGCTGCTACTCATTCTGTTTTATAGATGGTTATTCCTGACTGACTGAACATCTTGCACATGACCCTGTTGGATAGCATCTTGCTTTTTTTTTTTTTTTTTTTTTTTCCTTTTGAGGACATAAGTGCAATTTGTCAGGATCGTGTTGAATTTTTATTCTGCCCTCCAGAGTACTTTCAGTGCTTCTCAGCTTGGTGTCACCTCCAAATCTAATAATTGTAGTCTTGTTCTATCACCTCGGTCATTAATGACAATATGAAACATTGATGGACCCAGAAAAGACCTTTCTGTGTCATTTCTAAGTGCGTCAAAGAATTGCTTTTAGGTAACAAGCTCATCATGTGGTGTGGATAATTATATTAGCAAAACTGTATAACAGAAGGAAGTATCCACATTTAACAGTTACGGAGGAAAAATTACCTATGCTAAAATTTCCTTTTGCTCTCAATTTTTGCATGCTTAGAAAGTGACCCGAGTAGAAAGAAACTTTGTGATTTAAATAACAAAAACCTTCAAGGACTTATACTAACAGGGGTTTTCCTCCTGTTTTGAGATAGCTCTGTTCCCAGGGATACTTACTCAAATACAGTCCTAATCTTTGCCATTTGAGTTGTCTAACAGCCTTCCCCGTGGAGCTTAATGATGCCAAGTACTCACTTAAATGCACAAATTGCTTTGTGCTAAATTATGTATTTTTGTAACTTTCATTTTAATAAGTTACATTCTAAAAAGCATGTTTTACTTTCTACTACGGAGATAGACACTTCTCATTTATAACTGTAAATACTCCGCAAGAAGACATACAACATTCATATATAATGTCTCTATCAGCTTGACATAACGTATGAATTTGTAATTACGTGTACTGCATGTAAAAAATCATGTAGCTGGACAGCTATTTCTCTGAGGAATCTCAAAAGCATTAATTATTTCAGTGAAGTCCTGCAATATGTTGTATCCATTAAGCTGTATGTATATGTGCCTGTATCAAACTGTTACACCACAACACTGTACCAGTTGTTCAGCGACCATACCAGTTATTCTGTGCAGAATATATTTGATTAAGACACTTATGGCTTTGGTTTTCTTTGTTGAAGCAAAGTAATTTATTCAGTAATATTGCTCCCCCAGCAATATATGAAGAAAATGCTGGTTTGGTTTGTTGGGATGGTTATTTACCAGCCCACGCATGAACTATAAATGGCAAACTGATACAATTTTTGTTCTCTTAAACAGTATTTCCATGGAACTTTGGCTCATTTGGAGTAATCGATTATATTATTACTTTCAGTTTATTTCCTATCCAATATGCTAGGCACTTCTTTCTGTCTCAAGTACTAAGCTTACAGTACAGTGGTGTTTCTGAAATTCCACTGTTTTTCTGTATGTTACTTATCTTCAGTATATCTCTGTGAAATATTCCCACATGTAAACAGATAGAGAAGGTAGGAAGAGACTAATCTGACAAACACCATTAATGCTGTGGCTTCAGAGGTCAGGAGCTAGCACCAGCCACACAAGCCTTTTTCTCTTGTAGCTTCTTGGATAAAACACATCGTTCTCAGCTCATCCCCACATAGTGATTTTGTTTTCATGCCTACAAGAGCGTAATACCTTAAGGAGGCTATTAAGTGAAACAGCTTGCCCAGACCTGGCTTTCTGTTCTGTAGTTTAAATGTTGTTTGTATATTTCTTTTTTTTTTTTTTTCTTTTTCTTTCTTCACATCAGGTTTGCTGTCACCCGGGTGCGGTTCTTCCTCCCATCCCAGCATGTGGGATCCCTTCAGCCCCCAGACCAGATCAGTCTCACTGGCTTTGAAATACAGCTTTCAATACAGGGTCTGCCAAGGGTTGGCAGCAGATGGACTCAGAGATTTTCTGCTCCATCCTTTCAATATCAAAGGCTTAAAATCTTCACAGAAGAATTCTGTTGAGTCATGCTCAGCTTTTAAATTCTCTGGATAAAGTAAAATGACCCCCCAGTGCTGCCTCAATTCCTTTCTCTCTTATTAAATGAATGTGTTTTGTTTTTGTTTTTGTTTTTTGTTTTCCCCTGTGTGCTAAGATCTATCTGCTGTATTACTAGTCATGACTTCCTGCTTTTAATCTTGTTGCTCCTCATTCCTCTAGTCCTACTGTCTCCATTTTGGGGTCTGCAGTAGGAGATGCCCAGACCATACTGAGACAGTGTTATTCCTCCTGAAGCAGGAGCTCTCAATAGCCATTCCATGGCCTTTGGGGTCTTCATATCCTTTGAATCAGATATTGCAGAATGTGCACATACTGTACCATGTGTCCTACTTGACTACCCTAGGAAAGGGAAGTAGATGGGCCATACAGACCATTCCTCCATGGGGTTGAATATTTTCATACATATCATGTCTCCTTGTATTCACAATTGAAGTCAGTTCACATATTCCCTGCCACAATTTACATTCTCTATACTCTCTCTAAGCTCCCCTTCCCACGTCCTGTATCTTTGTTCTTAAATCAAGCAACAATAGAGATGTTCCTCCTCCTCCCAGGCCAAAATGAAATCTCAGAGCTGGAACTTGATGAAATACCTGTAAATTAGGAATTTTAAGGCATCCATTTGAAACCCTTCACCTCTCCTGTAAATCTCAGACATTCACGTGTCCAGAATAAACCTGAGCTGGTCAAAGCCCTTTGACTGTTTGTGAGAAACTGAATTAGTGCATGGTTTATGCATTGAGAGTGAAAATTACAGTTGGCTGTGAAAGGCAGAAAAGTAGGGAACAACAATTTGCGAGGTCAAGATTGTAAGTAATGAGAAAAAGAGAGAAAATAGAGGCAGAATTGACTCAGAAGGATTTAGAACAGAAAGATATTGACATGGGGAAATGCAATATTAGACAAAGGCAAGAAAAATCATAAATTTACAAGTAGAGATATTATGAGAAATTTACAGGAACTTGACAGGACTGGTAGAAACAGTTTACTTTCAAAGACAAACGTTGTATGAATACACATCTAGAGGTCTGGTGTTTGTAGTCCAAGGGGAAGAAATGAACAAAGTTGTACTGGTATCTCAAGATATACCGAAGCAATTCTACATATAGAAATCCAATGACCATATGTACTGGGTTTATTCATAACAGATAGGAATGTAGCATATGGGTAATGTAGTTTGACCTGCTTAGCACATATAGAAAATAAAATAACCTCAGTTTGCTACCTACTTGCAGTGTTGCCTAATAATTTCTAATAGCTGAGTATGTAATTAATGTGAAAATCTGTGAACATAAAGATACTCAGTAGCTTTTGAGTAAAAAAAAAAAAAGGGGGGGGGGGAGGGCGTGGAGAGAGAGTAACAGTGAGGAAGTCAAATAATGGAAATATAAAATAGTATTTAAATTAAAACCTTGCTTCTATTTGCAAATGAGGCAGTGTTTAATGAGGTTTTGATCAGTGCAATATGCTATCCTTATACTGGCATAGAAACAAGATTTGTTCACTGAGCAGTCAGTATCAGGCTGCTGTGGGTGGTGGGGGATGTCCCTTCATAATAAGCACTTGATTTAAGTGGGACAAGTGAGTTAAATATGGGTCCGTGTCTGCAGATACATAAAGCTGAGCTAAATGTCCACATCCTGGTAGAAAAGACTCACAGAGTTGATGCTGTGCTTCTCTGCAAGCTCCCCTGTACCTAGGAGAAAGGCATGCAAGCAGAAAAGTAATACAGTGCCCCAAAGAAATTGCTCTCAATTGTATAATCTAGAGGGGGAATGAGGCAGATACAGATTTTATTTTTCATCCCTCCAGAAATTTACCCTACATTTCTGCTTTGAACAGATGTCTCTTGTAACAGTGTGTGGGAAATTTCCAGGAACGTCCATACGTTTGGATTTTATTATCTTTCTCGTGGATGAGAACCATTGCAGAGATGAATGATGATATTATTTTGTGTATTTTGCAACATTTTGTGAGTCAGTTTTTTTATTGTATGCATAAATGTTAATGGTGCTCACATTAATGGTTTGAATCCTTGGGGGAACATATATATATATATATGTATATACACATATGCACACAAATATATATAGCATTTCAATTTATAAAATAGTGTTTTCCTAAGCTTGTAGAATTGTTCCTATATATTTTTTATTTTGTTCCAAGATTTAAATGATATTCATATCTATCTGTGAAAGTAGCAATAACATTCATTGAGTAACACTGAAGTCTGCAATTCAAAATGAGTCTTTGTCTTTATCCTGTACTGCAGCAGAGACTGAAGGCTGAATGGTCAACTAGTCCCAAAACCGTGGGCACCACTAAAGTAAAGAACTGAAAGCAACAAGGCAGAGGACAAGTTTTAACTGAGATATTTTGAGGGACTGCATTTCTAATTGAGCACCTCAAGAGCTCAGAGCTCCTTAGGTATTTGTAGTAATTCCACAAACTGTTCCACGGGTGAAAGAGAATGCCTTGGGTGAACAAGCAGGTGTAAGCAAGCATCCTGAACCATGATAGCACCTCAGACTGAAGCGGCACTAACACTTTTAATTTGTGTAAAAATAAATACTTAAGCACCTGTAGATGTAATGTTCTGCATAATATTGGCTGTGCAAGAGACAGAGCCCAGCTTGTTTAGTGCACGTACAGAAAGAAGGAAATGAGCTCATCAAAAGGATCATGAGGATAAGTTTGATTCTTGTTAAGGAAATTACTCATAGCAGTATCTACATGGTCAATTTGAGGCTATTTCTGTGGAAAGAGAAAGCAAACAATAAATAAAATGCTCCTTACACAAGTTAGCCTTGGTTATAGTTTTGATTTGGGCAAGGAAAAGTAGAAAGGCTGTAAGAATCTAGGGTCTGAGGGAGATGAATGACAAAACCATTAAGCTATCGTGTCTGTAACTAACCTGTATAAGATTATTGTTATTAATAATCTACCTTCAGTATGTCCTTTCCAGCTCACCATAAGGGACTATTTAATGAAACTCTAGGTTCTTTGGGATGGATGCTGCCTAGCTCTTCTTCAAGCCAAGGAGACTGGCCTTGATGGAGGGGATTGAGTTTTGTTCTGGAGGTGTGTCCATGTGCTTATACATATGGATAAGCATTTGGATATGTTTGTGTAACAGAAAATAAATGTTACATAGCATTTGCAGGCTTCACTGAAGTGATTTAGAGGGAGTAGGTGGTTACTGCCCTAGAACACAGAAAGGGTTTGATGTTATGAGAGTAGGAGGTAAATTAAGATTGCAAATATTTTTTTTATGTTTTGTAGCTGCTGTAGCTAACTCTTCTGTTTCTGTATCACCAAGTTTTCTCTTAAGTTCTCATGTATTTGTTTCATACAAAATGTTGTTAGTTTTGTTTTAATAAATGAAACTTCTAGCCCATGGGTATGCATAGAAATATTTGAAACACAGTTCCATAAAGCCAATAGGCAAATAAGCAGAAGACAAAATAAAAATATTAGCTTTTAAAAGGCTTGTGCAACTTAAGGAGCATTCTTTTGCTTTCATAGTCTGCATGACTTTAAATTTTATCAGACTCCCATTACAATGTTTAGGGATTTTACCTCAATCATATTCAGTACAGTATGCTAATGCTGTCTGCAGGGAACATAAATATGGCAGTCATTCCACAAGGTTGCTTGGAAAAGAAATTTAAAATGATATATTAAAGATTGAAAGTTGCAGCAAATTTCCTGCTGAATTTATATGATGTATTCTAGTAGTCAGTAGTGGAGTTTGTAGCCCTTTCCTTAATTTGCTAATTCAACACAGGTCCTACATCTGCATCAAATGGGGAACATTTAATAGATATGCTTTACAGCTGTAGAGCATTTAACATGGCTAACTGGTCAAAGCATCCTTTAGCTGTGAGATTGCTGTCTGATGCTATAGTAATTGACATTTAAAAACACTTGGGTAGATGAATGTTTTGGCTATAGGCTGTTTAAAATAAATATTTGCAGATCGTATTTACAAAACAGACTCACCCTCTGTTTAAGAAGCAGTAAACAGATCTGTTCATTTTCAGCCCATTCTTTAACAAAGATTATTGTATCTAAATACTGATTTTGCAGTTTTCGATTAGATGGAATGCATTATTTCCAGAACTAATAATTTTTGTAGTGTGTATCCACAGAAGAAATCACAAAGTGACTCAAATTTGATTTCTGATTTAGGTGGGCATGGGCCCTTTGTTTTGTGATGGGATGTAATCACGCAGAATCACAGAATTGTAGGGGTTGGAAGGGACCTCTAGAGATCATCGAGTCCAACTGCCCTCTGCCAAACAGACCCAGGTCTCTCAGCCTTTCCTCATAAGAGAGGTGTTCCACACCCTTTATCATCTTTGTAGCCCTCTGCTGGGCTCCTTCCAGCAGATCCCTGCCTTTTTTGTACCAGGGAGCCCAGAAATGAACACAGTCCTCCAGGTGAGGCCTGACCAGGGCAGCATAGATGGGGAGGATCACCACCCTCGATCTGCTGGCGGCCACACTCTTTTTAATCTGTTCCCAAATTCCCTTACCAGTTTGTTGAGTTACCCAGATTATCCTACCACTGCTGTTCCTCTTTTCCAAGAAGAGTGCAACTGGACATCACAGCTACTACACTAATACACCATAAAGCAGGTGAAAATGCTTAGAAGAAACATTTTCAGAATTTAAAATACCGTTCCTTAGACCACTGGTTTCATTTTTGATCTCGTTATACAGAGAACAGAAGTTTATTGAAAATATGGAATAAAATTGTTATAAAATTACAACAAACTTTGAAATTCCTAAAATATTCACAAAAGAAAATCTTACTCTAAGTTTCTGTATTTGTTTTAGTGTGTCATCACAGCCATAAAACTCATGTAGCATAGAGCACCATAAATGACAGTAGGAATATTTGTGTTAGTTCTAGCAATGCTGTTTTTATTTTCCTTTTTATTTATATGTTAACTCATAACTGTGCTGTATAAGATGGTTTGTTATCTCCCCCATTGGTTGCTGAAGTCAGTGTGCCTTTCTGCTGACCGTCCTAAACATACTGTCAGACACCGAGATTTGTGATGATCATGGTTTCTAGTCCAAGAAACTGAAAACTAGTCTATGTTCATGACTATGTTATGCAGTAGCCTGATAAAAATCCAGCTGAATTATTGTGGTTTATTTCCTAAGGAAAGAATCATGGTCACACTTGATGTGCTAGATTCAAGGTTTACGGAAATGACCCACGATAATAACACTGTTCTTTGAAGAAAAAGAAATATCAGAAGTGATAGCAAAACCAGTTAACTCAATACAACTTAAAAGTCAGTTTAAGCCACAAGTTGTGAGAATATCAAACCAAAATCTTTTGTGATATTCTATATTCGGAAGAAAATACTTTTCTACACCATGTTTCATTGTGCTGCGGAATTTATCTCCATAAAATAGTTTTTACTTTGTAGTGAATTTATTTCATTGGATTTTTGCATACTTTCCTTGTCTTTTCAGCATCACTACAGCTCCACTCTCTTCCCATCACTCCTGAGGAGTTTCTTTCTGTCCTGAAGTGCAAACAGGGCTGCCTGGAAGGGCTATTTTTTATTATTATGCTATTTTTTACAAGCCTCATATTCCTGACAAATTAAACAATATCATTTTGACTAAAGAAACATTCTAATATTTCAAAAGAAGTTGTTCTACTCTGCCATACTCACAATCTTGAAGTATATGCTTACATCTAAATTATGGGTTTGATTTATAAGAAACTAAATGCACTGAAATACTCAGTGACTTTGTTAAGACTACTATATTAATTTCTATGTTAATTTTGCAAGCAACATATTTTAGCTATATAAGCAGCTGAGCAACAGATGAGGCTTATCTACCCTGTGCACATTATGAAAATTATCATGGAAAAATTAAGATTCGATCACATGATTGAGGGTTATACAATAACATGTGGATAAATCAGGGAAAATACTAGCTGAGCAGACAGCTGTAATACTAATATTTTATTTTCTAGTGTGTGCTTCAGCACTTTCAACAATCTGTTAGCACACAAATAGAAGTGACAGAAAAATAAGATTCTTAAAATAATTTCTAATACTGGTTATTGCCCTTCTTAGCTCTGAAAATATTAAACATATATGCTGTTCGGCTCACTTCTTTTCTTGATATGATTTGAAGTTGTTTGGAATATTAGAAATAGCCTTTGTCACGCTCCAATATAAAGGAGGGAGACGAGGTTCTTTATATGTATATGTATACCCGAGGGCGAGATTAAGACACAACGGGTCAAATGTTAGCCCAACCAGTTTATTACAAATACTAGTTGCTTAGGGATGTGGGGAAGGGAAGGTGTGCGATAGAAAAGAGATGAAAAGCAAGGAGACTTGGCAGAAAGCAAGAGATATAATCACCACCGTGGATCCAGCGAGGTTCGTAGTAGGTCCGTTGATCTCAGGAACCTGTCCGGTCACCGCGGGGGATGGGAGATGGCAGCAAGCGGGCCTCAGGGTCCGTCCTAAGTCTCTTCGGGAGTTCTCCTCAAAGATCTTTTCTTTGGGAGTTCTTCTCCCAAGTTCTTTTCTGAAAGTTCTTCTCCCAAAATCCTTAGTTCAGTGAAGGCCTTTTATCCCCATTTCTCAGGAGTTTATTTGTGTGTGACATGTCTGGCCCAACAGATAAGCCAGCAGCGGATGTTGCCTTCATTGCCATGCAGGAGCATTGTCTTTGTGGTGGTAAGCTTCTCCAAGCTGTACTCCCACGGAAAAGACTATTTGCACCTATTCCTGCTTATCTTTACAACTATAAGCAGAGACAATGGCACCATAACACCCATCCAGATAACCGGCAGTTATCAGTCAGAGACTTGTCACCAGAAAAGGCCTTACGAAGCAAACTTTGAGACAAAAGAAAGGAAAACAGTTTCTGTCTTTTACACCACCCGGTGGCTCAAAGATTGCTTGAAACTGATGCGCAAACATCTGTCCACGGTGGTGAAGGAGAGGAAAAAGAAAACAACAAAAAACAAGCATAAGGGAAAAGAGGGGAGGGAGGTAATGGAGAGTTAAATGTTACAAAATTACTATAATAGATTTCTTGGGCATAGTTACAAATAAGCAGTTACAATGTGCATTGAAGATACAACATATTGAATAAATTGAATATAACAGGGAATCATGCAAGGAATAAACAGAAGCATTGCGATAACACACAATAGATAAAATAGAATACGTTTCACCCATGGGCCACCCGGAAGCCAGGAAAAATAAGATCAGCATCTAGGCCTTTCCAGGTTTGGACGGGAACATGGACAATTTGTTTAACAACTTTACCATTATCATCAATTTTAGACAACAACTAGAGTTATTCACTTTGCCACGAACAACCTATTCCTTAACAACATACCAAGCACTAACTGGTTTTGCAATGCATTATCAGTACTTCTTGCATTGGTGATTTTAATTCTCAGAATGCATATCTAGTCTAATTCAACAATACGTGGATTTGCCATGTAATGTTTTCAAAGATCATAGATGGAACAAACATGTTTTCTAATAGGCTGAGTGAAGGTATAACTTCACCACGCTGCAATACTGCATGTTGCTTCAAGGTTAAATATGAACCGAATTGTCATTTAAGCATCTCAAAAGCGATTGAAATGCTGAGAGAGATATATACTAGTTTGGCAAGTTCAAGTATTGTTATAATCATAGAACTTTCGCAAGATAGTGTGTTTAGCATATCCCATAATATAAAACATTAGAGAAACATACACAGAAACATCACAGAAACATACACCTTACTCAACAAAACATAAACACTTTCCAACAACCATGTTTTGGATGGAACTCCTGGACTGGTGTTACAATAAACAACATAATGGGTTTCTTTTTTTGTGGCCACATCTGACAGATATTAGATGGTTCCTTTGGTTCATTTCCAAATTTATTAGGAAGTTGGAAACACCATAGCAGAGTTACATGCAAATCATAGTCAGTTTGATAAAAAGAGGTAGAAGAAGGGATCAAAAGAAACGGCATTACTGTGCAGGGAGTAGCCAGTAAGCCACAAAACCTGTGAAAACTCAAACCCAAGTGTGAAGTTTAACAGACCTAAAGACAACACCCACACCCACAACAACCTGAAACACAATACTATGCAACCGAAATACAATGTACTACAGTGTAATCAAGAGGTATAGTCAGCGTTCTAGTATGATCAAGTCTTCAGCATTTGTCCCAAAACACAAAAGATTAAAGTCAGCTGTCTGCCTTTCTGTGTTCAGTCGAGGTCCAACGGGGGTCTTCTGTAAAACAAAAGAGGACATCGGCTTGCCCTTTTGGGGCTTGTTAATATGGTTAAAATGAGGGAATAATACTGTGAGTGGTACTTTGGTATTCCTTTTCCCAGGCATCCCTAGACTTCTAAGCGTATTTAACAGGTCGTTTCCTTTTGTTGTAAGTTTTCTAATGTACATCCACCCTCCTCCCCCCCACTCACTTGAGAGGGGCGAGAGCCTTAGTTTTCCTGCGGTCCTAGTGCCCGTACTGATTCCGAAGTTGGGGGCACTCGGAGGTGGAGTGTCACTTCTTTCAGACTTTTGTTTTGGCCAGCCATTAACTAACTTCTCTAATCTGTCTGTAGGCAATCCATCCATTAGTTCTCGCGGAATGCCCTTCTGCCGGCCCAGCGTCCAAAAATTATTACGTTTATGATTTATATTTCGCCCACTTGGTTTCACTGAAAATGAGAACCTTTTAGATCTGTGGGGGTCCCGGTTAGATAGGGGAGGGGTCGAATTGGCCACTGCACGCCTCACTGCCTTTATCTCAAATTTACTGTTGAAGGAAGTCACTGGTCCATATTTTCTCCCATAGTTAATTAATTCTTGGGCAACCTCCCCCCACGTCCATACTTTATATCCTGACTGCTGATGGTTAGAGGCTGCAGCACCTTCTAACGCTGCCTGAATTCTTTCTCCCTGAGGCATAGCCTGTATTTTTCCTTGTAGTTGTATACCTATAGGTTTTAATGATTCAGGAAGCCCCCTAATTAAAGGAGTCATCCTCTCAGGATCAACAGGCATCATCATAGGGGATTCATGGTGTGGCTGCAGCTTTCTATCATACATCATTTGCAAACAAGCAGCCTTTTGAACACTTTCTACTAACTGATCAACTGTCCCAGTAATGGCAAGGGGGTCTCCCCTTTCTAGAGGGTTAAGGCCACCTGCCCAATAGGCAGCTCTCTGTGTGAGGGACCAGGGAGCACGATTGTTACCAGTAGTTAAAAATACTCCTGGTCCCCAATAACCTTCAGCCTCTTTTTCGGTTAGAAGTATCTGGTCTCCACCCGTGAGGCTGACCCTCCATACGTACTCTGTTTCTGATTCTTTAGGAGAGCGGCCAAAATCTCTTTTCAATTTTGTTAGCTCAGTAGCAGAAAAAGGGGTTTCTTTAATGTTCATTTGAGGATCTAAATCCTCGCCATTATCGTATGAATACTCAGTTTTTATTAAAGGACGCAACTGAGCTGGGGGAGCTTCTAATTTGTCAATATTTGCCTTTAAACTTTGCAATTCCTCCCTTGGATAAATTTTCTCTTGAGGTGCAATAGTATCACTAGCATCCTTACCCGTTAACACTTCCCTTAAAGCTATATGCAACAGATCAGAATTATGTTTTTCCCTTTCTAACTGCTTCTCTAGGTTTGCGATTTGATTTTGCAGAGATTTTATCAGCTCCTGACTTACTTTAACCGATTCCTGCAGTGCTTGTAAAGCTTCGCTCTCTGCTTTAAGCTGCTGGTCGCGGAATTCTATGGCTGCAACCAGAGCTGAACCCAATACTGCACAAATAAATGCCTTTCCTTTTCCAGCTCGGGTACGAGCGTTCTTTTGCAGAACATTAATACGGTCTGAAACACTCTGCAAGTTATGCCAGTTCTGCCGTGCCCAGTCTACCCCTGTAAACGAGGGTCTGGCACCGTGCCTTTCTAAGAGGTCAAATAATACATCTTCACCTTTCATTGTGATTACACTGTCGCTCATTTCTCAGTACCCAGAAAACTTGTACACTGAGGGAGAGGAGGTACCAAAAGCTCGATTAACACCTATTAATACTGTTCTAATTGCTTCTCTAAGAGGTGCACACAAAAATGTTCAGATTTCTAAAAACAACAAATGCAGAGATATCTTCCTGAGGAGGCACATACGTGCGTACCCAGGAGGTATACACATAAAAGTTTCTAGGAGCTATCTTCCTGGAGAGACGCCGCAGCCCCAGGAGGTACACACACAAAAAAACCAAACATTCAGACTATGTCTGGAAGGACAACACTCTCACTGTCGGGTATCCTGCCGACTACGCCATTAAAAATGTCACGCTCCAATATAAAGGAGGGAGACGAGGTTCTTTATATGTATATGTATACCCGAGGGCGAGATTAAGACACAACGGGTCAAATGTTAGCCCAACCAGTTTATTACAAATACTAGTTGCTTAGGGATGTGGGGAAGGGAAGGTGTGCGATAGAAAAGAGATGAAAAGCAAGGAGACTTGGCAGAAAGCAAGAGATATAATCACCACCGTGGATCCAGCGAGGTTCGTAGTAGGTCCGTTGATCTCAGGAACCTGTCCGGTCACCGCGGGGGATGGGAGATGGCAGCAAGCGGGCCTCAGGGTCCGTCCTAAGTCTCTTCGGGAGTTCTCCTCAAAGATCTTTTCTTTGGGAGTTCTTCTCCCAAGTTCTTTTCTGAAAGTTCTTCTCCCAAAATCCTTAGTTCAGTGAAGGCCTTTTATCCCCATTTCTCAGGAGTTTATTTGTGTGTGACATGTCTGGCCCAACAGATAAGCCAGCAGCGGATGTTGCCTTCATTGCCATGCAGGAGCATTGTCTTTGTGGTGGTAAGCTTCTCCAAGCTGTACTCCCACGGAAAAGACTATTTGCACCTATTCCTGCTTATCTTTACAACTATAAGCAGAGACAATGGCACCATAACACCCATCCAGATAACCGGCAGTTATCAGTCAGAGACTTGTCACCAGAAAAGGCCTTACGAAGCAAACTTTGAGACAAAAGAAAGGAAAACAGTTTCTGTCTTTTACAGCCTTCTGAGTCAAAAATTCATTCTTCTACACGTTCTTACAATTTGTTTCTGATACAAAAGAAGCTGACTTTCGGAGAACAGAGTGATATTAGATGTAGAAAATTTTACTAGGAGAGGCTGTTTGTCATGGGAAACTTCTCAGACATTCATCAGCAAAAGTGAATGCTGGCATAGACTGTCATTCTCCTAGCCTCAATTTTTTAAAGAAAATAAATAAAAGTGCTGTTGCTCAAAATTTCTACACTTCAGCTAAATTACTTAATAGATAGACATTCTGATTTGATTTAAGAAGTTATCTACAAAATGAAATTTCATCCTTGAGGACGCAGTTACCTGTTTTTATGTTCATAAAATTATGCTTGTAAGTCAGATTTCAAAATTATTTATATATATATATATATATATATATATATATATAAATGAAGCCAAAAGAGAAGGACATTAAATATTAATTTGGAAAATACATTTCCTTTTCTTTGTTTGTTTCTTTGTTCTTGGCACACACATGATGCTATTAAAGCAGGGTCGCCAGAAATGTTTATAAATACATCATGATTCCGATGGACTTGAGTTGTCCACTACCCATCCTGCCCGTGCAGATTAGGGTTGCATCAGTTGTAGTTTCACTACTTTGTGGGGAAGTTTCCAGAATCACATGGATTGGCTGTTACTTAACTCAAAATACAAATTAACTTCACCTTAAAATTACCTTGCCTGGGAGTACGGCAGCATCGAAGTGCTGTGTTGAAATTATTGTGTTGGATCCACTCCCCTCCTTGATGTGTAACATTTCCTGATCCTAGAGAACAAGCTATTAATATATAGACATTTCAGCAGAGGACTCACATGATATATTTAGAGGCTTGTTCTGGATCATTACAGAATGCTTTGCAACACTGACTTGTTAAATACTTTCCTGAAGTCAACCCGAGTCAACCCATCATTGCTATGTGAAATCTTCCTGAAGGTCAAGCCTCAAAACTTGTTTCAGGACTGAGACAAAAATGAGTTTATGCTTTGTAGATGCACTTTTGCTCTTTCTTATGAGCAGATCACTAAATGTCTGTGTGTGTTCAGTAGCCATGCCCTCACAAAGTATTATTCTAAAATCCACGCAATCTTTAATGTAAGATATATTATAAAACATATAATGATTATAAATTAGACATTTATATTATAACATATCAATATAATAAATATGCTATCAAATATTATACGTAATAATTTTTAATCCATTTGGAATGAATATCTTCTTCATATGAACTAAATAAAACAAAAGCCTATAACATATGTTGATGAAAGAGATGATGTCTACAAATATCTAAGGAGCTGGAGGGAAAGGGACGAGGCTGGACTCTTCTCAGCAGTGTGTGGTGACAGGATGAGGGGAAATGGCCACAAAATGATGTATAGGAAGTTCCTCACAAATGTGCATGGGAACTTCTTCACACTGAGGGTGAAGGAGCACTGGCATAGGCTGCCCAGAGAGGTGGTAGAGTCTCCTTCTCTGGAGAAGTTCAAGACCCGCCTGGACACCTACCTGTGCAACCTGGGCTGGAGAGCTGCTTTGGCAGGGATGTTGGACTTGATGATCTCTAGAAGTCCCTTCCAACCCCTACAATTCTGTGATTCTGTGTGATTAATGAAAAATTTGTGCTTGTCAGCTGTTAAACCTTGACTAGTGTTCTTTTAATCATTACCTCTTGGCTTTGATCTGGGACTGAATTTCACTTGCATGGTGCACAAATATTGTACTATAAATGCAGTTATTCCCTTAAATGGACAGCAGTATTTTAGCCACCTAGTATGCAGTATTCATTCAACCAATTTATGTCAACTTCTGTCCCGGATAAAGTGTTTTTTATTCTTATTCAGTGTTATGGTTTTATGATTTTTGTTATTGGTATTCCACATCATGACATCATGTAGTGCATTGGGAGTAAAAGAGTTAATACTCCAGCTCCATAGGTCATCAATAGTTCCATGTATACCTGTCTCAGAAGAGAAGAGGAACTACGTACCCCAGCGGACTTTGCGTTGCTTCGTATTTTTACGTTCTTCCACTCAGAGGAAAGATAAAAACTGTTTGCATGTCATGAGACAAGCTCTTTCCTTTGGGGACTGACCCAGCAGTGAGTGCTTGCTAGCCACCTCACCTTCAGCGTTAGCATAAGGCCTTTGGTTTATCGGACACTCTCTCTTGCTCATTTGATTTGCTTTATTAGCTTTAATTCCAATTATATTGTATTATATTGTGTTATTTTGCTTTCTGATATCTTATTTAGTAAATTAGCTTTCCTTCTCAGATCGTTGCTGCTGTTTTTTTCTAGTCTCATCTCTCTTTTCTCTTTCCCTCTTCCCTTTCACTGGGAATCATGGAACCAGGCCAAACCAGCCCGTAAACGATTGACATGCAGTTGTCCTCTTTCTACTCCTCGATATCTTCATCTTTTAATAACAGTTGTCAAAAAAACCCACAAACATCCAAGTGAAAGAAAGAATTCTTGTTAAAATAGCCTCATATATTTCCTCATGTTGAAATATCATCTAAGTATTAATTAGTTTCAAGAATCGCCCCTGTTCTCTCAAAATCATCATGAGGATATTTTCCTAACTCATGCTACAATCATAACTTTTCTATTAAAATGACCTCCATTTTACTCTGGCTTTCAAGGCCAGGGAATGCATGTGTGCAAGGCATACACACATCCCCTAACATTCCCAGAAGTGTTTGTTTCCAAGATTCCGTCTCCATCATACATACCTTACATTGGGAGCATTAACCAAATACACTTTGATTATACTGGGCATCTCCTGAGAGTTCAAGAAACTCCTTAAGGTTCTTCCAGAAACATTAGTCTACATAAATGGTCATTAGAAAAATGTTTTCATTCCAGTGTTTGCTTCTGCCAGAAAGAGAGGAAAAAAGGAAAAAGAAAGAAAGAAAGAAAGCATTGTTCACTTTATTCTAGAGAGGTAATATGCATCAAGGCACTACTTTAAGATGAGAAACTTCCTACCCATTTCACACTTTAGAAATAATTACTTATCACAGTGCAGCCCATTTTATTCACAGTAACTTTTTTCTCTATAATTTACTTAGTAGGTTTGAAGTGAAAAGCATCATGCGGTGTGGAAAGCCACAGTGTTCCTCCTGCCAGGCTTCAGTTTATTTTCTAAAACTTCTTCAGACATTTGATCATTATAGAATTGAATCACTCTTAACACTAATTGCCGTACTAAAGAAAATTTCACTAAAATACAGCCTATTAGAAGCAGAGCTAGATGGGGAAAATGAAGTAAAGGCTAGTTCCCTGAGACTGGATTCAGTTACTTTCCTGTTGGTGTACATCATCAAATTTTGTAACATACAGAATTACTGTAATAGCTGTTTTATTGAAACTGTAGATTTTAAAGGAAATGTTTATTAAAGTCCATTGTCACTAATGTTGAGGAAATTATAAGGTACTGCACAGAGCAGTAGGAAAATAAAGAGGGAGTGTGGACTTCTTTGTTATATTACTACTGAAACTTCTTAAGTCACTGCAAAGACGAATTATTTTTTTAATACTATTTCAAAGAATCACAGAACTGTAGGGGTTGGAAGGGACTTCTAGAGATCATCAAGTCCAACATCCCTGCCAAAGCAGCTCCCAGCCCAGGTTGCACAGGTAGGTGTCCAGGCGGGTCTTGAACTTCTCCAGAGAAGGAGACTCTACCACCTCTCTGGGCAGCCTATGCCAGTGCTCCTTCACCCTCAGTGTGAAGAAGTTCCCATGCACATTTGTGGGGAACTTCCTATGCTTCAGTTTGTGGCCATTTCCCCTCTTCCTATCGCCACACTGCAGAGAAGTGCACCTGAGGATCCCAGGATCCCATTGGCTTTCTTGGCCATCAGGGCACACTGCTGGCCAACCTGTCATCCACCAGGACACCCAGGTCCCTCTCCTCAGAGCTCCTCCCCTCAACTTTAAAATGGTTGACATTGTTATTCTTTAAAAGAGGTTTCATTTCAAACATCAGAATTATGTTACCTAGGAGATAAAGAGGAAAACCAGATCCAGAAGTGAGTTGGCACTTCCATCACTTGCAATTAGTTTCTAAATGTGTCTGCCATTAGAAGGTACTCTGAACAGCTGCAGATAACTTTTCTGAGCTACCTTATATGCAAATTTTGGTGCAAGACATGCACTGTTCCCCAGAAAAAAGAATTCCTGCAATGAATTATCTCCAGTTTAGTAGCTCAGCTCCAAAAATTATGGTAAATTGATCATGCTGGCACATGCAGAAAAATGTAAGATTTTGTATTCCACAGGCCTGCAACACTTTTGATAATCATAAAATTGTTACGGTTGGAAAATGACACTGAGATCACCCAGTCCATCACATCTGTCTCATTGGATTAATTTTCAAAGTGATATAAATATCATAACAGGGTACAAATAACTTTGGGGCTGATAGACTAAATCCAAGCTTGTTTTAATGTGCTTTGGACAGCTACACTCCCATTGGCACCTTTGAAGGCTCATTCAGTTTCATTTATGAACAGAAGAACAGAGAAGATGCCAGTTAGCATCTATTTCAAAGTTATTTCAGGTCTTGCACTAGAACCACAGGTTTTAGTCTGCTCTGATTTCATTTAACATTCTTTAAAGTTTTTTACACTTCATTTCCTGCATGAAGTCTTGGTGGCAACCTACCAAAAGAACTATCTTACTTTTAACCCCTTTTGTGATAGTTTAGATATTTTAGCTGTTCCAGAAAATGAAGATGTTTCAAGCAATTTTTAATAATAGGATTAACTTTGTCTTTTTTTTTTATTATTATTTTCAGAGGCTTGACAGAAAATAAATTGTACAGTGGTTTTGGATGTTGAATATTCATCTACTTTCCTCCATTTCCATTAGCAATGAGATGAGCTGTAGTGTCACTTAGCTTAACAGCTTCAATATCATCATTATTAACTTCCCAAGAACAAACCTATCACACTGCACATTCACAGGAATAACTCTTCTGGAGACATTTGTGTGGCTGTGCAGAGCCAGTCATTCAATTACCCTATAGACTAGGTAGGGATGGTCAAATTAATTACTGTCTAAAAGATGATAAAGGGCCAAATGCAACAAAATGCCTCAGCATCTATGAGCTGGGAATTACAACATGAACATTTAAGGTGTTTTTTAACTGAGGAGTGCCAGGACCTACATTATACATTGTAATTGCTGAAAAAAGAAAATTCATGTCAGACCAGGAGATTAGCTGTGCTGTTAAGACCCCATGCTTTATGAAACTTAAAAGGAGCTGGAAGGAGAAGGCCTTTTCTAATGTAGGGCTTGTGGTCATCCTTTATCCTGCAGTCATGTATAGATATTGTTTTGAAAAGATTATGTAAGATTCTTTCGTAACTAAAGCACACTGTCATTATTTTGCCTCTTGTATTTTATTTAATAACTGAGTTATCACCTGGAAAATGAGGGCCCCGATTTCCTGTTTTGGAGATTCACAAATTCTATTTCTTTTATACTGGTTGTACATTTTGGCCTGAGCTGTGATGCTTCTTGGAGTGAAAGTGTTAGAGGGACCATGGGGACCATACCAACAAGTTCTACCTGGGCTTTAAAGGCAAGGCATCACGGGCAGGTTTGCATTCATCTGTCCTTTCACATGCAACAGTCTTGCATCCCGGCCTTCAAGGGGAGGAGTCCCTTCCCTCCTCCACTCCCATTTTGTTCATGTAATGTGTCGTCCATTTGAAAATTCTATAAATACAGCTTACATTCAAGGAAATTCAGAGTAGATAGAATTAGTTAATATTTCAGTCTTTTAGGGAAAATAATGTTAAAACTCATGATGAGTTGATGAGCGTGGAGAGATTTTATAAATGCACCAGTTATCACTTCAGGAAAGGTCTTTACATTTATGCATTTAGTGTTGTTTTTTTCTAAGAACAGAACAAATGATGAAAAAAAATCCAAAATCGAAAAGGAGAAATAAGGACTCTAATCACTTCACAGATTCAAAGCGTTATTTTATGCCTAATTAGTTTGTAATAGCATTTACAAAGGTGGTGTTTGGTGTGTTTTTCTGTTAAAAACAGTTTGATCAGGACTGTTGATGAAAATGTCACAGATTTGTTTTCAACAGACTTTTGCTTCAGATATCCCACATGGACATTCTGTTATTTTTTGCAGCCTTTTGCACTAATGCTCTGTAATTGTGTTTCACTTCCTCTGATTAAACTGACACATAATTTGAATGGATATCACTTAGCACATTGATCTGAAGGTGTGACAGGAATAGGCTCAGCTTTGCTTCATAAAAATAGAAGGAGCTGGTCTGTGGCTCTTGCCTTCTTTTGAATATCTCTGGAGTTTAAATAGATCCAAATTGTTTGATTTTGTGCTGTTTTGTGGTGGTTTTTCTTTGTTTGCTTGTTTGTTTTATTTCAACACTGGTGTCTTGTGGTTATGGTCTTTTGTGTCTCATGTTCATAGTGTTTTTTAAAGGAACATGTGGACACAAAGAAACCAGTCCTCAAGCTGACCAATTAATTACTGTAATTGGAACTGAGTTCTTTCCTTTCCTGGGCTTTTCTCTCATCTCCACTCTCTCAAAACAACAGGTAAAGTTATAACTCGTGTCTCATTTAATCTCGTGCGCATCACTTGCTTGCAGGTGAGGCTTTCCCTGGAGGTGGAAAGCTGTGCCACCAGTCACACGATAACTGTCCTGAGAAAGCCTGACACATGAATTAACCTGGTATCATATAGAGCTGGAAAGCATTAGTGGTTACAGGGGCTGCACAAAAACATCAGTCCAAATCATTTTAAACATTGTTTTGACGGAGACTGTAATTGAAAGCATACAGAACAGATTGGCAGATAAATAGGAAAAATAATCTGGTGGTCTGGAGGGAACTCGCAATAAGGGCAAAGAAAGTAACAAGAAGCTTGAAAAAGAATTTAATTGTTTTAATACAAATATTTAGTTTCTTCTCAGATAGCAGTAACTTTCTGTTGCATACATTGCTGAACACATTTTTGATAGGATATAAACAAGTTCTCATTTTCTCGTGGATCATCCAAGGAATGTAAGCACGACACAATTAAAAAGAAAGAAATACAGATGCAATACCCAATACACATCTTATAAGATAATATATTAGATAGTGGCACATTCAACCAACTAGTTGAAATCCTATTTTTCAGTAAAATTCAAATAACTGTAAGTAAAGTTAAGCTGGTTCTGTGCCTCTTAAAGAAAGGCAAGATTTGATGGCTTTCAACTCCGAGGCCATGTAATACCCAGTTCTATGCCATTAATAAAAATGGTGGTGTAAATAGAAAGGTGCAGTTGGAACTTCAGTATGTTCATTAAAAAAAAGGCAACATTTTTGAATACCTCTAAACGTGGTGAACTCTGAGGTCCTTCCAATAGTCACATCATTTCTCAGAGGTGTCTAAAATGTGTCTGCACTGAAAAATACATAAAAGTGCACACTATGAAGCCAATGCCATGGTCCAGTATTGTCTTGATGGAAACCTTTCCCTCAAATAGAGAAAGAAAAAAGTAAGTCTGTTTGCAGGCAACCAGAATTCTTATAGTAATGGACATTTCTCAGAGTTTGTAATAAATTGGTACATTCTGACACTTTTAATTTCCATAGATCTTCACTATGGACCTCTGTATCTGAAGGAAAAGTGTGTACTACCTCCTTTTCTTCCAGTTATTTTAGGTTATAAGAAACCACCCAGAAGTGATTTAAAAGCAGATTGTAATTTACAGGTGGAAAGCAGCTGATGGTTAAATGGAGAGATTGTAGTGGACCTGTTGCAAAGAAATCAGAATCATTCAGAATTCTCAAGTAAACTGTTCTGACCTGCTAGGTGAAAGCAACTGCAAGGTTTCATTTAACTGATGAGCAGGGAGATTCTCAGCTCACGTAAATTAGTGTGATATCATTGGAGCTGGTGGTTTTATAATAGTGTATACAGACCACATTTCAGACCTCAGGTGTTCTATTTTTTAATATGCATTTAACTGTAATGAAAAATGAATCAAAACCTGAAACTCAGAGTCCATCCCTTTGCCAAGGAAGAAATATAGTGCAAATCAATTTGTTACAAAGTCAACTCCCCTTCAAACAGCAATGAGAGGATGATTCAGGGTGCATTAGGACAAAAGGATCAGAAGTGCTCCAGCATGCTAAGCCTAGTACCACTTGCATTTGCAGTGATACAGATCACAGTATGCATGTTTTGAAGAGATTTCTTCAGGATGTATCAGAAAACCTGTCTCAGTTTATTGGTCTTCCCTCCTCCAACAGCTTGCCTTTGGTTCTGTTACCCATTGCCTTTTCTACAATTTTGATAGAGAATGATGTTGTAAAATTCAGTTTTGCCTAGTACCTAGAAGAAAAGGGCTGCATGTGCATCATAGTCATCTTGGAAACTCTAATTCAGAAATAAAAAGAGGTATAAAGTATAGTATATTCTATCTATACCTACAAAAGAAAAACAAAAATAACCACCCTGCTGTCTTCATTCTCAAGAGTGGGAAAGATTTGCATGATAAGCAAATGCTAGTTTCATCATAAATATAAATTCTTCAAGCAATTCTTTCTAAAAGAACATAGATTCTAGTACATGATTGTGGGTAAATATAAATTAATAATAGCAGTTGTTCCTTGTACAATCATGTTTTAATCCTAACAGGTCTTTCAAATCAAACTGCTGTCACTGATAACTGAAAATCCTTGACCATAAAACAAGAAATAGTTGCAGTAGTGAATTATGCAAAACAAAACAAACAATAGCCCAATAGCCACAAAACAACCAAAATAAAATATTCCACACAAGTTCTTCATCAAATGAGAGCATAAAAGAGCAAATCACATGGTTAATATTAAACACACTGCTTGATGCATCAGCTCAGCCTTTAAGGCATTTGGATATTGTGATGATGAGGACTGCATGAAAATATAGATAGAATAGGAAAAAGCACTCTTCTTCATCCGTATACGTAATCAATTGCAATTATCTCTTCTAGTTTTGATTGTGTGCAGATCTAGATTAAATTTGTTTGGATCCAGGCAAAGGCCAAGATTTGTTCACCTGAGGTGTTCATCTCAAGTTCTTTTGCCTTTATTTACTATCTGGGTCTTGAGGGATATTTTCTGCATGGTTAACGATCCTTTATGCTTTGTTGGAACCTATTACTGTGATCTGGTCAAAATTTTGCAAAGTAATTAAAACCTGCTGAAAGAAATTGTTTCATTTCGGGAGAATTTTGTGTCCGTAACTTACATTTATGAGCAGAGTATTAATGAATGGTATTCCAGAAGTGAGTAGTAGTGTGGAAGTGCCCTGAAAAAGGACTGTGATGCAGTGTTTTATTGCAAAGTGGGAAGATAATATACATAGTGGGATCAGTTGGTCTTATCCTTTCTCTGTGGAATCAGAACCTTTTTCCTTTACGACTGCTGTTGCATAAACAACAGTCAAAATACCTGAGTAGAAGAAGGATTTCTAAGCAACATTTTATGCACTCATTTATGCAAAATTATTCTCCCTCCCCACCTCCTCTTCCATGAAAAAACAGGGAATTACTAAAAACATTAGGAAAACATAAAATTTTATTCCATGTGAGGTGATCCTTTAGCAAAAACTGAATATGGAAAGCAGAAAACTGTAGAACCTCCAATCTAGATACTTAGAATAAATGCTAAAAAGATAAAATAACATTTATGGGTTTAAAGAATGGATGAAATCACTGAGCTGAGTAGAACTGTGATTCACATTCACACCAGGTTCCTTGGAGCTTTTCTCACCATATCAATTTGAAAGAAGATGTATATGTATATATACATATATCTAAAATGTCTTTTTCAGCTCATCCATAGAAGAACCACCCAACTTTACTAAAATATGTCATCCTGTCCCAACCCCATAGCTAATAGCTAAGGTTTTCAACTTTCAGTGAAATTTAGCCTCTACTCACCTCTGCTGGGATATATGGTTTAGCCTTTTCCTGACCTGAAATTAGTCTTCTTAACCTGTCACAAAGAGACTGTGTGTTGGTGTGCTTAAACCTGGCTTTCTGCTTACAAGCACAAAGGCAGTTTATGTCTGTTGTTCAAAATGTTTTTCCTCTTCGTGGTAAGCTTCTCTTCATCACCTTTAAAAGGACTACTGAACATGAGCATAGTTTTTAAAGAGTGATGTTGTTCAACATTTAAAATAAAATATTAGGACAGATATATTTTTGAGCAGCAATTTACACCTTAATAAAACATTGTGATATTGAAGTTTTGAATAAACTGTAAAAAATAGAACCATTTACCTAGGGGATGATGAAAATATAAGAGTATATCAAGGTTTGGTAGCTCTTGGATCGATAGATAATCTTTCCACCTGTCTCCTAGAGGCTAAATTACTCAATAAATGGCAATAAGGGTGTCTTAGACATGGAAAATATTATATGTTAGGAGACTGAGTTCTCACAGGCATTGGGTTTATATATAAAGCAGCAAAAAAGACAAGGGAATGTGTGAAAACAGTGATTCCATAACATCTTAGACAATTTGGGCTTTTATTATTATTATTATTTGTGATAATTTCAAGGACTGAGCTTCTACAGTATGCATTTTAAAGGAATAGAAAAAGAATTTCTCTGGTATCTCTTCCTAATGTCTCTCATTTGGTAGGTATACATGTAGCTTTCTATCTGTGATATTATGCTGCAGGCCTGCAATTGCTGTATTTTTGTCTGTTTCTTGGCACATTTTTCCTGTCTTTATCACGTTACTATTGTCACCCATGTTTATCTGCATTGGTTGTAAAATAAATTAATAATGTACTCAAAATAATGGATTTCCATCTCACGACTGTGCGTGTCACGTGTGATGACAGAATGTTTTGGTGCTTGAAAACATATCCATTATCTCTCTTTGTAACAATAATGGTAGCAGCAATCTTATCTATTTCATATGCTGAAATGTCACCTTTTGATTTTCTTTTGGGTGTTATTTGGAATTATTCAAAGCTGAGAACACAGTTCCAGTCTGAAGCATTCCCTTCCAAAGTTGACTGTGTCTCATCTAAACTGTTCTGACTCTAGGGCGGTTAACCTGACCGTCCATATCTTGATTCTGTGATATTCTCTAGGGTTGGAAACAGTTCCCTGTCTAGTACCCTACACTGACAGTTTTGTAATGAGCAAATGATGGGACATAAGTGGCCTTAGTAATTGTGAAAACATTTTGAGAAACTTGTATTTTACCCCAACAGTATAAAATAGGAACAGCCTACGAAAAGCAGTGAATGAGGGAGGAATAAAGCTATTTTTCAAAGAAAAATTGTTACATGTTAGATGGGATTATTCTAGCTGATGCTGGTAATTCTTCCTCTAATCAAGATTGAAAAAAAAAAACTTTTTTAGTTTGTTCTTTCTCTTTCTAACATAATGGAGCTGGAGTTCCCTCTCTCATTAAACACTCACCTTAATACTACGCAGTTTTAATTATGAATCTTTTTAGTCTTTGATTAATATAAGGAACAAAATGACCTTACTCTGTACTCGTTTTACTGTTCAAGAAGAGTTGACAGTGGTTGTGACTGTACACAGTTACTAGAGCAAAATGATAGTAACTAGATTTCTTCAGGTACTCTGTAACTATACACTGGATATAATGAAAAGCTGTTCAGGTTCTCAGGACAGGCTTAAAAGTTCTTGAAAAATATATTCGGGGGCTGCATCTTACCTTGGCTGATCTGGAAAGGGGACTGTATCCCTAGGGGAGAACTGCAATGCAATATCCACTTGTGCCTGGCTCAGTCTATAGTTGGGAACCCATGGAAACTACCACAAATAGAGGGAATTGTGTCCACAGGAACTCTGAATGTCAATATTTTGACATTCCAAGGTTTCTATGCATTTCTGCTTATTCTACTTTTAACCCAATTTAAAGAGCAGATTTTACATCCTGTCGGTACCATTTCCAAAGTATCTTTCTTCCCTTTGCAGAAAAAGATTAACAGAAAAATGCTGAAAGTCTCAATGCTAAGCTTTAGGGTTTATCAGTAACACAGGAAACTGCTAGATTCCTTTATATCCCTTCTAGGAATGGAGGCCAAAAATTTATCAGAGAGCAACTTTCATATAACAGTATTTAACAACTTAAATAAATAAACTTTAATAAACTTATATTTTCAGTGCAGAGCAGATGGTGTTTGACAGACCTGCCTGAAGCTATGTAACATCACATGCCATGCTATTTATTTTGCAATAATGTGATTTACTAAACAAAATTCTCTTCCTTTCAAATTGTACAGTGAGGAAGGGCTTTTCTATCCAGATTTCAAAGCAGAAGCCATTTCCCACGTAACAGGTGAAGGACACTTCAAATTCCTGGATAGTGAAAAACTGTGCAAGAGATGAGAAGTGTCTGTATGATTTCATCTACACTCCTGTGCATTAATAAATTATTGACATTGAGAGAGCTCAGTCAGGTCTCTGTCCACATGGTTTGATTGCCTGTTCTCCAGCAATGATCAGTTTATGCCATTTAGCATCTCAGACAGCATATAGGGCATGCTTTGGACAATTGCACAGACAGAGGTCTTGTAAGCAATATAGATGAGGCTATTTGCTGTTTTGAGAGGGGAAGAGGCTGGCCATATGGATGTTGCTAGTTTGTGTTGTGCGGCCTAAGGGTCACAGAAGGACTCCCAGTTGTCTTGGGTATCTCAATAGGACATATCTTAAAGGCTACTGATTACGTAAAATTTAAAACTTGGCTAAAGACTTACAACAAAACATTGAAATTTAGGAAACGTGCTAGATATAGGCTTCCATGGGTCTATCCTCACAGAGTAGTCTATCCTCTAAAGAACAATACAAAATATTCAAGTTAGGAGCATAAATCAAACTTTTCATAAAATTTTAGATTCATTTAGGTTGGAAAAGAGCACTAAGATCATCAAGTCCAACCATCAACCCATACCCACCATGTGCATTGACCACATCCCTCAGTGCAACATCTCCAAGGTTCTTGAACACTTCCAGGGACGGTGACTCCACCACTTCCCTGAGCAGCCTGTTCCAATACCATTTAAATCAATCTGAGATTTCTACTTTCCTCCAGTGACTATTTAGGGAATGTCAGGAGCTCTTGCTCATAAACTGTGCAGTTTATCAGGTGCCTGATTCAGTGTCACTGTATCCCCTCACTGACTAGTCTGGAGGAAGTCCCAGATTCCACTTTTGGGCAGTTTTATGGCCCCTTATATTAGTGCCAAGGGTTAAGTGCTTGATTTCACATCAGTTGTGAATGCAGTGTAGATCTGCCCTGAATGAGATCACTGAACAACTGCTAACTAGTTCTCTTGGTTGAGAGCACTGAAATGTAGACTTCAGTGTTGTAACATTTGTTTTTTAATTGTTCACATCGTGTTAATATTCACTGCAATTTGTACCATTTTGCAAAGTATTCCTGGATTATTTTGAAGTGTTATCCTTAACCCAGTAAAACATTTTGTGTAGCTACATGTCTTTAAAAGTCAGTGGTACAAAACTTAAATAAAGAGAAAGTAGAGAAGAATTTCAATGATATTATGGGAATTTAATTATTTAACTGTGAAAATAGTGCATCCAAAAATGCTGATGTCACCAAGGACACTTGAGGCAACTAGCACACAGCACAAAGCTGAAGTAGTTGAAAATTTTCTGGGAATTTCTCTTTGAAGTCTGACAGGAATCTGGCTGAGACAAGCCCATCTGGAAGCCCCATTTCAGACAAGCTACCAGGGGTTGAATTTGGGTTGTCTGAAACGAATTACGGCATATGTCATGATGACTATGGATATGGACCCATGGTTCTTTAGCTGGGGACTAACAAGACTCAACCAAAGAATGAATGTGAGATGAACAAGATGAAACTGTCTGTAGTTATAGAGGTGCCTCCTTTTGTTAAACAGCGAATCTTCTGCTTTGTATGATTAAGTCTAGGATTTGTAATGAATTCTTTTCAGAAACATAAGAGATAAAACTACATTTCAATTTGAATTATTCTAACAATTGATATTATTATGCTTGAATTTCTAAACAAAAAGAAAGAAGACAGGTTTTACAGATTTCTAAATGATCATAAAGGCACTGGCTCAGTGTCAGAATTATATATAATTAATAGCAGGCATTCCTTCAGATGAATGCTTAAAGTGGAAGATTGGAGCACAGGCCACTTGCCAATGTGGCCAACACTGGGCATGTGAGAGATTGTTATTAAAAGAGTATATTTAAAACTCATCCCACCCCAAAAGTGAATTCTCAACAGGTTCTGGAAACATATGTTATTAGGCTCAGTGGGAAATAGAAAATTGCTCTTAACCATATGCAAGGAACAATTCTAAATAGAAGCATTTGAAAACTGTTGAGAATGAATGAGTTCTGCCAGAAAGAAAGGAAGATCGTTTTGATTCTTGATGAAAAGCTATCAAACAGTATTTAACGTGATGCAGGATGTGACAAATCTTGAGAGAAGCCTTATTCTCATAAGAGGAAGGTAATGCAGCTGACAAAGACACTTAATGCTCTTTGTGACATGGAAGCTAAAATAATTTATATCTTTCAGTGGTTTTTAGCCACAGAAAGCTGTCCTTCCTTCCTCCCCCATCCCCTTTCATCGTTCTTTGTGAGGATCTTTGCTTTGAGACTTCCTGCAGGAAAATGTTTTAAGTGGAAGTTTTCTTTCTATTGCACCTAATGTCTGCCAATATGATTCCTGTTACAGCTGTAAGGACCGTTTTCCTTCTGTCCTCAAGCTGTGTTTCTGCTTATTATCATGTTTAACATTCCCTGTGCCTGGCAGGATAGAGATTAGAAGCTCTTAATATTCGCTTTATAGTGAAAGGTCTTGCAGATATTTGGAGTATGGGCTATAATATATGCACATAATTTATTGTTGGAAAAGTTCTGAACTCTCCAGTGAGTCACCTTAATCTTTCTTCTTATCATTTTAGGTTTGTTTTAAAATAATCTGCTGTGCACCCCACATATAAACATGTTTAAAACATTGTGTTGAAAATAAAGCCTTGTGGAAGCTAACAAAAAAGAAATGCTTTTTAATTAATTAATTTTAACTATTTCAATAAGAAGTATATATTTTATATATAGTGTTTCTATAGAAAAGTGAGAAGTGTTATTCTCTAATTCCAATATTTGATTTTTAACAGACTGGAAGGAAAGAGAAGGGGGACCCACTCAACATTGCTATTGACAAGATGACCAAGAAAACACGAGACCTTCGAAGACAGGTAATCTATGCTTTTTATACTGCTTCTTGATTTTACAAGAAATTAAATGCTTTTCAATTTCAGATTGTTTTTGACACATTTATAAGCATAAGGCATTTGTGGCTTTATGTAGATATACAGCGACTTTGCACCTGACACTAAAAAAGTACTAATATATTCTTAACTTAAAAAAGGGAGACTGGAACATATTCCAAATGTAACTCCCAATGGTCTTCATATGTGGGATCAAGGAAGATTGGCCAAACCTTCACTGCCTTCGCAGCATTCTCAGTCCTAAAAACACTGTCAGATGTGCTTATTTCTATTTATATGAATACTCTGAATGAAATAACAATTAGCAGAATACAAAAATGTTTGTATGTTTCAATGAGAACTTTTAAGCTACTACATGCAATGAAGATCCTATATGGACAGGGAGAAGGCTGATAAATAACTGTAAAACGTAGTTTGAACACATTACTTTCAGCTTTGTGGTTGGTAACAAGAGTGAAAGATTTGTTAAAAAAAAAAACCTTAAGATGGAAAAGAGTAGAAGGGAGACTGGAAAACAGAAGAGAGAAATCCTGAGTTTCTCTTTACATTTTTAAAGTTAATTTGGGGGGAACTAACTTTTTACTATTTTATTTTTTTACTTTTGAGATGATCCCAGTTCTGTACTTTCTGTTAAAAAAAAAAAAAAATCACTGCCTGACCAGTCAAATCTTATCCCTAAGGAAATTGTTTAAAATCTACAAATTGGCAAGACCAAGCAAGGACTTAAATGTACCTCCAGTTACCTATTTGCAACTTGATTGTTTCAGAAAGAGGTATTTTACAACAGTACTCTGCTCTCTTCATTTTGTCCTGAATTCTCAGCAAACATGTTTGAGGATAATATTCTCAGAGCTTCTTTCTCTAAATAATAAGAGTTTTGCAATGGACTTACAGACAACGTGAATCATCAACTCTGCATAAAGCCTAGCATCACATCTGTTGCTCAGCTAATGAGAGAAGAAAGATCTCTGCTGTTCTGACCTCCAAATTTGTGGGATCCTAGGTTTTGCAGTGCAGCTTGTACCATGTGTTGCCTCCCACCTCTGTTCTTATTGCTTGAAGGAAGTAGCAGACTAACACATGAGTTACTGTTCTGTGTGAGGCTCTCAGCAGTTGTCTGAATTACTCATCTCTAATGCCAAATTTACTCCGAAACGTGATAAAAAAATGGCACCTTTCTCAATAAACTCTGTTTCTCACGTATATTCAACCCCATGGGTGTTAAATTCAATCACAAAAAGGGTTGAAATTCTGTATGTGGGTAAAGTGAAGCACATACATAAATAGATTCCTGCATAGAAATGAAGTATTTAATATAGTTTTGTATATTTATGACTGTTAATCACATAGGTATAACGTTTATTAAATTGTGGCAGTCTCAGTAAACTAATAAAGATTAGATCGTAGCTGCTAGTAAGACATAGGAAGATATGAGTCATGGCTCTCAACAGTATGTATTTGGTCTATGAATCGGTCTGCTTTAGAATCATAATCAATGTTATGTTTAATCCAATGCATAATCAGCTGTATAGGAAACGTGCACATCTACCTGGGTCTGCCTAGACATTTCCAGCTAAATTTTACAAGACGTGGATGCCACTGAAGACTACTGGGGAGAAGGGATTGAAGGTGAAGAAGAAATGAACCAAAGCTGAGATTGCACCATTACACCTTCAGTCTTTCAATTTTAGGTTTAATCATAGCAGAGACAACCAACTATGAATACCATAATGCTTTTTGTTTTTAATTAATCCATTTTGAAGCAGCCTTGTTGATCAGATTTATAAAGCTTAATGTTACCCCCATAAAGCTGGAGAGTCTACAAAACGTGTTTTATAGTGAAGAGAGTATATATATTGCACTTGGTAGTCAGGTTCCTTTGTTAGTCTTCAACAGCCAACCATCTAAGACTGATTTTTCTTTCTCTCCCCAGGTTACCTAGCTCTTTATCTCCAAGATTTTTTTTTCATTATCATGCAGCTACATGAAATGATAGTAGCTGGGACACATGGTGTTAAAATCCCATCTCACTATTTACAGACATAACAGTACTTCCCATTCTGTAGGAATTACATCTTTTCTTTTATCATTTAAACTCTCCTGGCCATTGGAGAAGTGTTGAGGAGAATCTAATTATGTAACTTGATATAAACTGCGAGTAAGATTGTCAACATTGGTTGGACTGAATAAGTTATTGGGAAGAAGACAGGTCTCACCAGCCCATAGCTTACTGCTGCCATTCCTTAGTTTATTTTGAACAATTTGGAAAAAGCACAGTTCTGTGTCTGATAAACAAGTTAGGCCAGTTGGCAGGATTTGGGGTCTTTTTTTTTCCCCCTTGTACACAAGTCTGTAGTTTAAAAAAAAAAAAAATAAGAAGCCCTAAGAGCTGAACAAAAACATCCTTCACCGTGTGGTACACAAGCTAGACTGAGAACAGCAGTGGGGTGCTTAATTATGCCAGTTTTTGTGTGTGTTTGTATTTTTCCTTGGAGAAAAAACAATACTAATCCTATACTAATATTAATGCTAACACCTTAAATACTACATCTAATCATAAAGCAGCACACACAAACTGTTTATCAATTACTGCAACTCTGTGGTGACATTGACACCACAGGATAAGCAGGGATAAGCAGGAAGGACGCCCCAAAGAACCTGGCTAAGGCACAAACTGGATGCATAGCAATGCCCACCATGGTCCATAGATCATCTGGAGATGTGTGAGCAGGGCACCAGCTGCTCTGCTGTCACCACCACTGGTGTCCCACCTGTCAGTGCCACTGCCTCCTGCCCTGCTGCTCTCATCCCTTTCCTGTTCCAGCTCATTGCCTGAGCTTGTTCAGTCTGTGTTAGCCAGTCGGTTTCCCCACAAGGTACAATAACCAAAACCATTAGTTTTCTCTTAAGGAGCAGATATCGGTTCTGCCATTAATTTTAACAGTGCAGCCTGTCTGCAGTACACTATACAGTAGATTGAAATCAAATAATTCTTCATTTTCATCCATTCAAGCCAGACTAATACTTTACATGCATCCAAGTGGAAGGAATCACAGAGAAAATATGTTTGGTTTTTTTTACCATCAGTTCTCAGCTGAACTGGAAATGTTACTTTCCTATAGCTATTAAGGACAATGCATCCACTTCCTGAAGGCTCAGTTACATATTATTACTAAAGTTAAAAATACTCGATGAAATAAACACTCAACAGAAAATTTTCTGTCTTTAAGGTGGAAAAGCATGATCAAATCATGTTTGCTCATCCAGAAATTTAATTTTTGAAGATAATAAAAATTCAAACTATTGAAAAGTCATATTTATGTTTTTAGCATTTTCAACTTTTCACGTTAAGAGTGAATATATCTTTTATTATAGATTTTGATTTCAAATATATACATAAATATTGAAAATTAAAATTGAGAACAGCACTTCAGAATATTCAGTTTTCAGTTGCTTTAAAGTGTTTTGATCATTTTACATTCTGAAATCTTGAGGTTTCATTTGTGTGTGGAAATTGCTGAGTCACAGTCTGAACCACCAGCTGCGCACCTGGAGCCCTAGAAACCCAGGTGGAGGTAATTCACCTTTGTGACCAGAAGGGGTAGAGCTGGGCTCCACCCCTCTTAGACCTCATTTTAAGGGCTGACTGACACAGAGAAGAGTTCTCTTGTTGGAGATCTCTTTTTTTTGTGGAGTCTTCCTGGGAGTTTCAATCTTCAGGTATGGTTTGGTTTCATTGCACGTATCTGAGACTGGTCCTGCTGCCTTGGCAATTCCAATCTGGAACAAAGAGAAATTTAAGTTACAGTAAGGTAGGATTTCTGGTTCTTGTAGGTTTTTTTTGTAAAATATATGAAGAAGAACTTTAAAGTGGGAAGTCCAGAAATGAAAACATTATTGTCTATGTTTTGGTGAATACGTTTAATCTTTTGAGTGTTTAGGCTGATCTCCTTTGCTTTTGTTTTAATGTAGTGCATGTCTGAGAGAGCTCAGTGTTTGATGTCTAAGTCTACTTGTACAAACTGTAAAAACCCAAATCAACAGACTGTTAGTCTCTATATGGCATTTTTGTATATGGGAAGCTGTCATTATTTCTGGACTTGAAATGCCTGTGTTTGCTTTCATGGTTATATGAATTCTTGGGATCAGGCAAGTGTCATCAATATGTAGTTTATTGTTCTTTACACCACCCTGAAGCAAAATGTTCTAATCCAGCATTCGTTTTTAGCAAAAATATCTTCTCAGATTGTCTTTCTCAGAGAACATCCTCTATATATTGTGTAGGCAGAGGATTAAAAAATCGAGAACAACCGAGTTAATGAAGACTTGCTTCCTGTAGAATGTTATTGTCTGTTAATCTTCCAACAAAACAATCTCAGGTCTTCCCTTATGGTCTTTGGTTCTCTTATTTTTTTTTCTTATCTGTCCTTCCCTTCTGTATGATGGTTGACTAACTTGTAGGTGCGCTGATCAGCCAGGTACTGACTTGTCATTACAGAATTCTCTCCACAGAACTCAAATTTGGGTCATCTTTCTCCTAATAACAATTTTTTTTATCATATAACTGCTTAACATCCTCAAGAACTTTCCTGTATGCTGATATTAATTTGAAATTGCACAGCAAATTGAAATGTATTTGAAAAAATAGTTTTATACCTCACTTCCTCAGAAAACCAGTCTAAAACTGATAACACCTTTGTCAAGTATACAGTCTCTTTTGTTACTGTCTGCAACAACACTCCAAATGTTGCTCAAAGGTGGATGTTATTTTAAGGCTCAATACAGTTCTAGTTATACTGATATTGTGTAACTCTAATTATGTCAGTCGTTCATATATATGATTTATGCAGAGACTGAGCTTGTTTTCCCAAATGATTTTTTTGAGAATGGGTTTTGTGTATGGCTGGGTGTAAGCTCTGAGCTAAAAGATCTCTGAATTGATTTGGATGAGTTGTCTTCCTCTTTCTCACAGGTATTAATGGAGGTTCAGATGTTGGTTGCTTCTTCCCAGTGTCTGTTTTGTTTTTTTCCCTGATGGCCATTACTACCATACTGGTTGTTGCATAGTTGTGTACTTTTGGCTATTTGGGTTTGAGTTTACCCATGTAGACATAAACTAATACTAGTAATGACTGCATGGTGGTGTCCACCTAGAACCTGCACAGCTGGTCGTGTTCTGTCACATATCTTGCAGCAGCTTAAATTGTGGAAGAAGCCCAAATCACATTTTCCCTTTGTATCCCTCTAATCAGTTCATTAAGTTTCATGCAGTTTAGACATCCTTTCACATGACTGTTATGTATTACTGATTGCTCATTTACATTGCCTTTGTCTTATACTGTGGTCTCAAATGTAGTGGACTGCAGACATTATTTTCTTAAGTTATCAGCAATAATCTCCAGCATACTTTCATTGAATTGCACAGCTGTAGTTATTATACTCAGTGACTTTTAGTCCTTGACAGTACTGCTATATTAGTTTACAGGTCACACTTTTGAAAGATATTGAAGGTAGATGAGGAAAGATCCTTGTGTAATTCATTCATGCAAATTTTGTAAAAGATCTATAAGAGCTTCTTCATCATACTGTTTTTTTCCTTCTTTATAGGTCTCTGAAAGTACTTGCAATTTTGTGTACTTTCTTTAATGTGAGAACAATAATTTGAATTAGGTAATGTTCTTCATAATGTTCTTTGCACTATTTGTTGTATCCTTATTTCCTAGCTCTTGAGAGGCAGCCTAATCTCCCTTTGCTCTTTATGTTGGTCATTTCCACATAGATTAAGTTGTATCACTACTGTTTATGAAACCTATTTGCGGCTTGAAAGAAGTTTAGCGCTTCAGAATCTGCCAAAATATGATGCAGAGTCTGTAGAGACTCTCAGAATAAAAAATGAGCATTAATTCATGCAATTAGACTGAAGGGACACCTAAAACTGAGAAGCTGTGTTCTTTTGGAATGGATTTCATCCCATCTAACCCATACAATTCAAGTTATGTTACAAATAAACATTTATATAACATTTTCAGTCTGTGAGCTTAAACCTCTCTCTTTTCAAGTGTGTGCATAACTTGCTTCTTTACAGGATATAAAAGCTTTGAAGGAAGCACAGACCCCACCAAAAGTGGAAACTATATTATCATTGTTTTACAGGCAAGCTACTTCCTTATAATTAATTATCAAGTGCTACAGGGCAGGCCAGCTACACCCAGAAATGAAATCTTGCTGTCTCTGTCCTGAATCATGATTTACTGATTTAAATTGTTTCTCCTTTTTGCCTTCTAAAATGCCCCTGTGAAAGATATGCAACAGTTACTGCTCAGTTTTCAGAAGAATAACATGAAACACAGAACAGTAAAGTTGCTTTTGAAGGTGAAGCTACCTCAGTTTAGATATTTTGTATTGTACCAGCTTTAAGGGTGTATGACATCTGTACACGAAGCTAAAGTCCCAGGGAGATGTGAGCAGTTAGAATCACAGAATGCCTTGGGATGGAAGGGACCTCAAAGATCATCCCATTCCAACCCTCGTGGCACAGGCAGTGTTGCCACTAAGTAAGGCACTAGACCAGCTTTCCCAGGGTACCATCGAGCCTGGCATTGTTCATATCTAGGAAGAATGAACAAAATTAGGAGCTTCAGAAGAACACAGTTAAGTCAATCCTAATTAAACTTAATTGACAACCAATTTGTCTCAGATTTAAGAACTTTAACAGTACATCATGATAAATATTCATAAAGGGGAGAAAGAAGTAACCAACCAAAAAAAACACCTGTGAGTTCACACCAGCTGATGTTAATTATAGAAACTGGGTGATATTAAAAGCAAGATGGCTTTCTTGACCTCTCCTACTTTGTAGGTGGCTTAACCTTCAAAGAGTGGTTGGTTGAAGATGGTTTGTTTTGGAAAAGGTAGATTATCTTCATATGCTTATAGGGATTAATGAGAGAACTCTCTACTAGTTTATTTATACTAAGACAGTAAAGCTGAAGGTAGGTTGTGTGAATAGTTCTTTTACTTTCCTCCTGTAGAGTTAGTCAACAATGCAGCAATAGGCTTGTGTCTGGGCAGCCTGGAGAATCAATTTCTTGCTCTTGATACCTATAAAAATAGGTTTTGATGTATCCTTTAATGGAGACAAGCATTATAAATCTTGAAGGTAGTTCTATTAATTCATGATCTGTATAATTTAAGGGGAGTTAAAAACAGAGAGAAGGTCATGGGCCTCACCTAGCTTGTCTCACAGTGAGAGTTTGTTAAAAGAGACAGTTTTGAAAATGCAAAACGTAATGCAAGTGCTCAGTAGTGACAGAATATCCACGAAAGTTTTAACTTCAACTTTAATATTGCATGAATGTTTACTGAAGATTTATTTTGTGAAGACAAAGTTGGAGCAAGGTCATGCTTAACCAGACAATCCACAGGAGCCTTGCAAGTTTCATCTGTATTACCAAAGATGAGATAGGAGTTGCTCCCAAGGGAATGTGTGGTGTGATGATATTGCCTCATTCTGTCACATGAAAATGCTGCTTGACAAAATGTTTTGTTTTTTTTTAAGTGATCCCAACATGTCAGTCTGAGTGCTTTTGAACCTAAGGCCCACCTGCAGCATCAAGCCCTTGCTCATTAGAAATGTATCACATCTCCATTGTTGCTTAATAGGTTATGTTTTCACCTGTAGTGACTACAGTGCTCTTGATTATGGAAATCTGGAAGCTGTCTTTCTGAAAGCCTTCTCTCCTAATACAGATTTATTTCTGTACCCTAGCATGTTCAACTTTTTTATTCAGTTATGTTGATGCACTGCATTGTGTGTATGTCAGTGCTTTCTTTACTGGGTTTCTCTGTCAGCTTGTACAAAGGTATTAGACAGGAATCTTGTGTAATGCTCTGTTCTAAAGAAGAGATAGTAACGCTCCATTTGATAAAGCCCTCTGTTCTTTCAGCTTCTGCTGGATTTATAGCCAATCTTCAAAGCAATGGAAGTAGTCAAATATTCTGAATATTTCTTAGTCCAACCAAGTGAACTCTAAGCTCCCTGACATACCATTCAGTAGTGCATCTATGTTTTCTCTGCTCCTGTTTGGTATACTCACTGTTCTATTTACATTAAGGAAGGAGTTTTAGAAAAATTCTAGGAAAAGAAATATTACAGAAATTGGATGAAGCATCATTTAGTCATGATTTTTGACTTATTTGAAATATATGCTTTTTTTCTCTCCATATTTTGTCGTGATGTTTATCACAGTGGCACTGAGGCTTTTATGGTACTTTGAAGTGCTTGAGAGGAAATGGAGAGTGTTTTAATACTGCTGATTTACTCTTTCAGGTCTGTAGTAATTTCCTTGCTGCCTAATTGTAAGGCTCAGTTTAATTTACTCTACACATAATGTTTACTGATGCACATATGGTACCATATTTCAGGAAACTATACCTGTATCAGGTAGTTTTGTGCAAATCTACAGTGTGTAGTATTTCCATCAAGTGATGAAAACTCTCACCTGCAATGTAGTACATGTGATGGATTATCTTAGTCTGGCAAAATCCATATAATGTATTACCTATAGCTGGTCTTGCTTTTTGAAATAGGGTCTGGGTTTTTTAATCCAACCGAAAGATGCTTCAGGTACAGAATGTTGGCTTTCAAAGGAGCTGATGAAGAATTGAGCCCTAATTTATTGACAAATATATTGTGTGTGAATAGATTACTGTGCATGGTTTTTCCTCAAATAATGAGACTTCTAAAACTTCCTATACTTCAACAGACTTTTGTACTCACTATGGGAACTTTAGAAGACACCTGCCTCTAACCACTGTAAGTTTTTGTTTAAAATACGGCATCTCATTGAAGTGTATTTTAAAAACAATATAAATGTGAGAGAAGATATTCAGCAGAAGTGTCCAATAATGTTCCTATCAAAATAAAGAACAAAACTGTCCTACTGATAATTTTATATAAATCTTAGACTGTTTTGTAGTGTCAGCCAGAGAATGACCTGTACTTACACTAGCTTATAAAACTTAGAGAAGCTGGAGTTCATAAAGAACTTCAAATGTTGATATTCATTATCAATAATGCAGTAACAGGAGGAAGGGAGCAATATAAATTGAGAGGAAAACACAGTTCCTTTCCAAGTACTTCTATAGCTCTCCTCCTGGAGGATTTATGGACAATGGCAAGGAGTATGCAGGATCTAATTTCCAAATGGGATTTCAGTATTACAGTTGTCTCTTAATTGCTATTAATTTTGTTCAGTAACACCGTTTCTTAAGTAGTTTGAATGTCTTTTGCATTGCTTGTTGATATACTCCTAGTTTTATTTCTAATTGCTGCTCTGTAGACATTACAAGGTCATAATAAACCAACTGATTAACAATAAAACACAGATTGTAATCTCAGTGTGGTAAGATCTTTTTGGAAACTAATGGATGATTTCAGTATCAAATGTTACTCATCACTGTCCATAAGGGAGTATGAGTTCATGACCCTTGGTAAGGGTGATGTTCTCATTTGTTTTTCAGAACACAAACTATTTCTAATGGATAGGTTTACTGAAGGCAGCTCACATAAACTTTTGCTGTGGCTAATTTTCTAAATCTCAGAGATGCTGGCTTTATTTAAATGGCAGCCTCTCTATACAGCTGGGATAGATGAGGATGCAAGTGTTACGCATGTAATGCTTGTTTTATCTACTTTTTTAAACTTTGTAGGTGGAACTGCTTCTGAGTGTGCTTGTTGTAGTAGGGATTAGCTTCATGAAGAATATTCATAGATAAATTCTTTCAAATTGGTGTCCATGTAGCTGTTTAATACCTTTGGGTGATTTTGACTTCACTGGTGCTGTCTGTTGTCTCTTTAGTCCTTGCCTGTATTTCTTCTTGTTTTTCCTTTTTTTTTGATAGTACTCTCTGTATTGCTTCCTACCATGTTAATGCCTTGTCTCATTCTTTATTTTTATAAATTATAAATTTTTGATACTACATGAACCCTCCAGTTGGCATAAAGGTTTCATTGTTTTATCCAGTCAAGAAAAAAGATGTAGCCCTGATAATGCTCATAAAATGGGTGAGGAGAGAAGGGAGTCCCTCATGCTTATAAGAGCTTTTATACTTCCATATAACTATTCTAATGCTGTTAGCAAGTACAAGGATCTTTCTTGCCCAGAAATCATTATTTGATAGAGCATTATACAATTTTCAAGCCATTAAAACTGATAAACTTCTGAAGAGTTCCATAGCATGTGAATATAAAATAAAGCTGGTTAACTATTTAAATACTAAGTAATTATGTTATTGTATGGCTCTTGCCATATAGTGTATTGAGACTTGCTTTGTAATGGCCTGTGACTAGCAGTAACTTTTATTTTGTCTTGGTCCCTTTCTAATTTCTGGTTAAAGCTTGTTATTGGAAGTTGCTTTCCACCAGTAAATTAATCTTTAGTCTTTATGTGACTAAGGAAGTTCCTCTTTTGGAAGAGGAAGTATCATACGTAGAATAATACATACTTGGTACAATCAGTTTTTGTACTTAATGACTTTATTTTATAGGCTTGAATCTTGACATAGTTTTATGTACTGTATTCCAGAAACTTGTAACTTATATGTTCTTGTGAGATATGTGCTTGGACTGTTAATCCTTCTGCTGCTTGTCTACAAAGATTTAACAGCATGAATATCCACTTATCCTCCAAGTGGCTATTGTTTGATTCATGCCTTCATGGGTTGTGATTTGTAGAATTGACTGAGACTAAAAGAAAGTCTTATAACAATAGCTTCTAATGGCCACTGTTTTATTTTCCATTTCTCAATTTCACTAAGTACTGGAGAAGATGGAAGTCAATTGCAGAAGTTTTATTTTGATCTTTCAATTAATTTAATACTTGTGTGGTAATGCTTTAGAGATGTGAAATTTTTGTAGCTGAGTTCATAGAATCATTTGAGGGATTCTAGTCCAACTCCCCTGCAATGGACAGGGACACCTACAACTCAGTCAGGGTGCTCAGATGTTGGTCCAAGTTGGCTGTGAATGTCTCCAGGGACAAGGCATCCACAACCTCTCTGGGCAACCTATTCCAGTGACTCGTCACCCTTATTGTAAAAAAATAAATAAAAAACCCACTACTTTCTTATCTGATCAAAATCTTCCTTTCTTTCCTTTTAAACCATTTTCCCTTTGTCCTGCTACGGCAGACTCTGCTGAAGGCTGTCACCTTCTCTTTTATAACCTCCTTTGAGATACTGAAAAGCTGTTCTCAGGTCTCCCTGCAGCCTTATCTTCCCCTGGCTTAAAAGCTCCAGCTCTCTCAGCCTTTCCTTGTAGGGGAGGTGCTCAATCTCCTAGAGTATTTTTGCAGCCCTCCACTGGGTGTTCTCTAATGGGTCCACATCTCTTCTGTAATGGGGATTCCACATCTGGGTGCAGTACTCCAAGTGAGGTCTCACCAGAGCAGAGGGGCAGGATCACCTCTGTCACCCTGCTGGTCATGCATCTTTTCATGCAGCCGAGGTTATGGTTACTTTTCTGGATTGAGAGGGTACATTCCTGGCTCATGTCTAGCTACCATCCACCAGTATTCCCAAGCCCTTTTTGGCAGGGCTGAGTTCTATCCTTTTATCCTCCAGCTTGTATTGATAGTGGGATTGTCACAACTCAGCTGCAGAATATGAATTTATTAACCCTTATGGGGTTAGGATCACTACTGTGGGGTAGGCCCACAGTTCAGTCTTGTCTAGATCTCCCTGGATGGCATCCCATCCCTAAGGCATGTTGGGTGTGCTCCACAGCTTACTGTTGTCTGCAAACTTACTGAGAGTCTGATTGACCCTACAGTTGATGCCATTGTTGAAGATAATTAAAAGCACTGGTCCCTGTATTGACCACTCTCCATCCAGGCACTGAGCCAAGGACCACCACTGTCAGGATATGATCTCGCAACCAGTTCCTTGTATGTTGAATAGTCTGCCTGTCAAATCCATACATTTCCATTTTGGGGAGAAAAATGCTATGAGGGGACTGTGTCAAAGGCATTTGAGGCTGCAATGGTGAATAAGGTGTTCTTTGGTAAACTTGTCTTACAGATAGCTTTATACTCCACTCCTTTATAAAAAGTTAAATAATCTGTTAGAGTCATTAATATCCTGCTATGATGTTACTTTCTCATGTCAGGATTAGACATTTAATTCTCTACCAGACTGTAAGTAACACTGAGATATTTTGGTTCTAAAATTGTTATATAGCCACGGAAAACATCATTTCAGTGGGTAGGTTAACCTCTTTGAGCTCAATTATAGCTGTGAATTGACAATGAAAAA